>NW_024529932.1:9473755-10073755 GCF_017590135.1 Pyrgilauda ruficollis
TCTGCTTTTTGTTCAGTAGTACTCTATAAAAAAAATTACTTTAGTTTGCAAATTTACACAGATTTTATTCCTTTCGGTCTCTTATTTCTTTTAGTCTTCATTATAATAATTTGCACAATACCAATTAAAATAAAATAACTGAGTCTATTTGATATTAGGCAGGCTGGCTAAGTTAATTAACTATATGGAATAAGCATAATTTGCTTTTACTGTGTCTCCTTCCCTTTCTTTACCACACACCAGATCTGTACCTCAATCTGTGAGGCTCATGACTTTTTTCCCCTTCCTTCTGATTTTCCATTCCTATGTCAGCCTTCCTCTAAAAGTGTAAGGGTGACAGCCTCTTTAACAATCTTACTACATTTGAAAGTACTATTTTCCTTTCATTGTCTTTGTCCTGATCCCACTTCTATTTCAATTTATTTCACAACACCATTAAAACACTCTTTTTCTATCATGTTCATAAAAGCAGCAGTATTGGAACTACAGCTTATTGGCCTAGAAATACTAATCATGGTATGGTTTCTTTACTTGTAATTTTGAACCAATCTGTTTGTAAGGATAACTGTCTTATGTCCTACATGTATATTGCAAGTTGTTTGGGTTTACTTTTTTTTCTGGATTTGTACTGTACCTACCAGTGTCTACAGGCAGACAGTAGCTATTAGCCATCTCCAGGAATCCTAAGCACTTCAGTACAACAATTAATATCTAGTATATAAAACTACAGTAGAAAGGACCTAACAAGTCTTTTACCCATTGAGGATAAAAGTATAAAATAAAATGCTAATACTCTAGGCTCAGATCACCTAAAAGATAAAGACAACGAAGCCCAGAGTTTGTGTTTTTCCAGTATGGAACACATTATCTTCACCAGCAATTGTCAAGCTGAGTTGAAGTTGTAGCAGAAGGTAACTGATGCATAAAAGCAGAGAAAATCTTAAAATAATAATAATCCTCTGAGCACTTAACCCAAGCTACAGATCAGCATGTTATTGAAGATTACATCAAATCCATAAAACATTAGCTATATAAAACTAGATTAGACATTTCATGCAAATGAACATGCACTGAATGATTGCTCTGAATCAGAAAACCTTAACATTCAGTTGTAGGTCAAAAGCTTTTCTCTGAAAGGAGATTAAAAGAGTCTGTATGTATTAGAGCTCTCTCTGTTATATAAGCTAGATCATTTCAAGTGACATTGAAATGTTAGAGGGCACCTATACTTTATGCTAATCTAAATAATCAGACTTCCACTGTAATTTTTCTGATGTCAGTGGGGCCATCGTGTTTCGTTGCTTTTGGCCTTACCTCTGATTTTCTCTTACAGCATAGTATGTGCTGCCCACATACCCATAACTCTACCAGACAACAGCAGATGCAGATTTAAAACTGAAATTATCAACACTCCAAGCCAATCATCATTATTCAAATTCATGTACTACAGACAGATAGAGCCTAAAAGTACTTAAAAATTGCCTACAGGAAGAGACTTACAAAGAATGGAAGTAATAAACCTCTAAAGCACTGTGAAACAATGGTTTGAACGACCAGGCAGTTATTTTACTGCACACAGAGAATGTCTTTGGCATCAAACTTCAGACTGACCAGATTAAACTAGTAACAAAAAAAAAAAAAACCACCAAAATAACAGACTCATTACAGCTTATCCTACACTTAGAATTCCAGGAGGCATCAATATAGATCAATAAAAATTCAAAGAGTGATGAATATAGGGGCATTATCTAACCTTCTCTGAGGTTAACTTCTGAGAACCAGACCTCATAAAATACATATTTTCTAATAGTTCGCAAATTTAATTCCTGGTATTTGCTACTTGTAAGTATTTTGATGAAATTTCCTACCTGGGATAAACATAAACCCATCAGTTTGGATTTACAAAGTTCTAGGAAAACTTTCAGACAGACTAAACTACAACAGTGAACACTACTCAGGTGCAAAACTTGCACTGATCTCTTCCTACTCAACCAGAGTAGGAAGAGATCTAACCTGATTTAAATTACATCATCCTTTGTCCTGTTGCAACTTTATTCAAGCCTCTGGGCTTATGGCTTCCCTTAGGCAAATTCTTGTAAATGCATCAGGTTTTGTAACAGTTGAAAAGTACACAAAACATAGGCAGCTACAGAGACCAAAGACAGAAAACCAGCTTTTTTCCTTTTTCCCCCGCCCCGCTTTTGATGTGATTGTGTACACCACCTGCATAGACACTGTAATTTCTTGAAGAGCAGCATCAGCTTCATCCTGCTTCGTTTTGAGTAAAATGCTTTGCTCTCCAGCTTTCCTGTTCAGTTCATCTACCAAGGCTTTAGCTTCATTCAGCTTTGAAACACCTGCCTATAAAGGTTCATAGGAAGCAGATATTTAGGAACATATTTTAGGTTAATTTAAATGAACATTTGCTAAAACTAGTAAGGACAAACAAAGAGCAATGTAGACTAATCTTTTCTTTTTTTTTAATTAATTTTCACATTTTCTTGATATTATTTAACCTAAAATTTAGATCTGGTAGTTCTAGCTGTGTCGCTCTAAGATCTAGTACTACAGCCAGAAGATTAAAAAAAAATCTTAAAATAATAAACTTTTAATGAAACAACAACAGGCACACAATCTTTTTTCCAGTAATTCAATAGTATTTCAGTTAACTGGTATCTCCCCTAAAAGCAAATCAATAAAAATTAAACAGAATAAAATAAAATAGTTTATCTGATTTCTACATATTTGAACACTCTAAAAAACATATATATAAAATAAAGTTTCAATTATGCTCAAAATTAACTATTTTCTTTATTCACATTTTCTACACTGTTTACTTAATGCTAATTATATAATATCAATATTTCAAGATATATTTGAAGAAAAAATTACCTGTAAGATATTTTGATTTGGGATAAACATCTCTAATTTTCCAGTAAATTATTACCTTTATTTAACAAGAAAACACATGCCCAGTCTGATACATTCTTGAGGAAAAGTATTAACAAAAACAAGAAAATCACTTTTCACTCTTTCAGGCACTTGAACAGAGAAGGGCATTAAGATTGATACTATTTCTCTCTTGGACCACAGCATGAGCATTTGCCAATAGAGGACACATCACATAACCATGCTAGCAGCTACAGCTCATTAATACAAGAGACATTTCCTAATGCAAGAACATATTGAAAAGCCATATGTTAAGGGTGTAAAACACATACCTGCAAGTGGTTCTGCCTTTTTATCAGCTCTCTTCTTTTACTGCTGTTGATGGTACTGTATACACGAAGGAATGTCATATACCTGCTAGGTGTTGCTCCGTATATTTTACATGATTCGTGGATTGCCAAAAATGACTTCAGAAAATCAGAATGACCTGTACAACGTCATTTGTTATACAGATAAAATTATACTGAATTTTATCTCACGTTAAAATAACTAAGAAAAAGCAACACAATATGCTTGCTTTTCGAGATATGAATTAAGAGTATTCAAAATAGCACAAAGACTACACACTTTTTAAGTACTCTCAGGAAAACAACATGTAAATACATTTGAAATGCCTATTTCACAGAAAGAAATACATTGAAATTGTTTGATGTTTGGAAAAGTCAGCAAAATTAATTGCAGACTACTGAAGGCTAACTGTGTAAGAAACTACTTCCATAAAAATTGAATTTTAAAATACTTGGGACTGTCTTAGAAATAAAGCCCATGTGTGTTTGTCTTCTCCCTTATCTCTGATGACAGGCAAAGTAAAAGGTTTTCCTGCCATTTAGTTTATTGAACAGTTTCTCAAAAAAAGCCCAAAGATACTGTAAAATAAACTGCATTACCCTACAAAGGAAAAAAATTGCTAAAGCCTATCTATATATAAATGAATGCCTCTAATAAGTACTGTGGCCTAGATTAATTACAATGATCTAGGATAAAGAGG
Source organism: Pyrgilauda ruficollis (assembly GCF_017590135.1). Classification (NCBI taxonomy): domain Eukaryota; kingdom Metazoa; phylum Chordata; class Aves; order Passeriformes; family Passeridae; genus Pyrgilauda; species Pyrgilauda ruficollis. Next base: position 9,477,693 of record NW_024529932.1, read on the forward strand.
GATGGTAATGTGAATACCAAATACTATTTTTGGCCATTATTCTGATTGGTCTATTAAAAAGCAATATAAACCAAGAAACTCCAAGTGATCCACTTACCATCTTATATTCCGTTAGTTCCACGACCTCTAAGTGCTACTTTTATAGAAAGTGGCTAAAAGTAGTATTCTGTAAGTGAGTGATGACCTGGTCTCTTAGATTATGTTTGAGACACTCCTTTTAACATGACTATATTTGAAGCCTTATGATAAAAACTAATTATTCCGAAAAAGGGGCATTTCTTACAACAAAGTAGTTTTTAAAATTAATAAAGTAAAATGAAAATCTAGAAAAAGAATAATGAAATATATAAACTGAAAAACTCTCAAAACATCAAATTATCAGGTTGTGAAATAACATCCACATAGAAGGAAGACACTGACCAAAACAAGATACAGCTAAATCAGCATATAAAATTGAATATATACAGTGTTGCTTGTGACAGAAGAGACTGCATTTGATCAGCCAGGATGTATTTTCAGACTAATGCTCCCTTGTCCAAAATGCCGGCCATGTGAATAACACCAAAGTCTATGAATATGCTAGTAAACACATACTCAAAGTATCTATGTTACTATCTATGCCCAACATGGGATCAAGTGTCTAATAACAATAATAATAACTAGTAAGTCTACCTAAATATTACCTGAATGTTTTTTCTTAACTTCTTTATGTGTTTTTCCAGTCTTTTCTTGTTCATCTGAATCACACAGAAGCATTTCAGGTATCTAAAAAAACACACATGATTTTTTGTATGAAAATTATGAACCATGACAATTTGAGTTAAAATTTAAAAAAAAGAAACCCACAAACCTTCAATCTAGTTTCTCTTTTGAAAAGACTGAAAATGATACACTTAGAATAAGGAATCTACAGAATACTTTTAGCACTAGAAAGATAAATTATGCCTTTCCATGTCACTGATAACTTCCTATTCTCTCAAGTGGAAGGTATTTATCCCAGAGGCACTGTCACCACTGCTGCTGGGCTCAGCCTTGGCCAGCAGCACATCCTTCTTGGAGCCAGCTGGCACTAACTCCACCTGACATGGGGGAAGCTTCTGGCAGCCTCTCACAGAAGTCACCCCTGCAGCCCAACCCAATACCAAAACCTCACCACACAAACAAAATACAATTAGCTTTAACACTTTGCTTGTAGTCTGTATTTTGTTCCTAAATGCTGTGTGGGATCAGAGTCACAGTAGTCAGCACGTTGTTCAAGTCAGCCCACAGAGAGAACAAAACATAATGTTACTGGCAAAATAACAATGCTAGTAATACTTCACTGTTCTGCAGACTTTTCCATCTTTATAAAAGTGTACAAAGGAATTAAATAAGTACAGTGTAGTTATTCCTTCACAGCTTTAAATATTTTGACTTTATTCACCAGAGCTCAGTTATATTAATTAGTATCAGAGATACTAATTTAAGTAGGTCACAATTAATGAAACTTACCTTTTTCATACTGTCTTCTGACCAGGCTTCCATCCATAAAACCTGACACTTCTTATACAGTGCTGGATTACTTTCACAGTTTATTGTGAAATTTAAATTGGTAGAATCCATGATCAAGACAACATGCAGATTTTGTTGGATCCCTAAGAAAATGTAACAATTTTTAGTACATAACAATCTGACTACGTAACAGTAGATTTATTGCAAATACAATATAATTTACTTTCTTTCAAATACTTATCACAAGGTAATTTCTGGGAAAAAAGAGCCTACAACACCAAATCACAGTAGGACAGGAATGTTTATAAGCTGAACCTTATTAAGTACCATGAATTCTCATCATGTATACTACAGTGCAATTTTTAATTCTGAAGAGCTGGCAGCACTTAAGCAGAAAGCACTAGTTCTCATTCTTATTCGTGTAGACCAATAGAACCAATCAGAAGCAGTTCCATGGCTGGCTGATATAACTGTATTCTTCCAGTCATATTCTTTGATTTATTTCTAAACTATTTAATCTTCTCATTGGGCCAAGGAAGAAACACAAATAATTAAGAAAACTATCTGTAAACTTGTTTATAATTACTCAGAATCCCAAGTGATTTCTTGGCATAATTGACAAATAGAAGAAATCTCTGTTACTAGATATACATAAAAGCTATATAAACCAGAAAATAATGGGAACAAAAGCTTTCTTCCTTCCAATTACTTTCAACAGCAGATTTCGTAACATTTGCATAACATTCATCAATACAAAATTTCAGACAGAAAAATAAATTTTCAGCTGAGGATTCTGTGCCCTCAAATATCACAAATATTACTCCTGCCTGCTATTTAATAATTAATTTAAAGTAAAAACTGCACACAATAAAAAGACCATGTTAGAAATTATTTGTCCATTATTACTCCACTTTTTAAACTTCATATTTAATTATAACTTATAACTCTGTTGACATACGGTATGTGAAGTAGTTGAAAATTGGTCCTGTAAATCCATCTTGCGAAGCTTGATCCTTCAGAGGAGATAGCAATGGTTCCAATTCTTCTATTTTATACAGCCCAGGAACTTCTCCTATTTCAATAATGAATTTGAGTCAGATAAAATACACTACAATTCTTTCAATTGCTTTGAAGGCTTCCCTTGAATCCTCTTTATAGAGAATTCAAATTTCATAGTTTCACCTCTATACTTTCTTGACTATTATCCCATGTACTTAATAATTCTTTTCATGATATCATGAAAACAAACAAATTACAGTGATTCTATTTAACAGTCTACTTTGTTTATATTGCTGAAATGTGTTTGAAAAAGGCTTTTTCAAATCTACCCAAAGACAGTGACCCTGTTCTGCATACAAAACAAATCAAACCAAACTATCATACACCAGGACACAGAAACTTGAAAGTGAGTAATCATCTAGATTCTCAGACATAAAGTTTTAACACTGGATAATCAAGATCTGATACTGTAAGTAGATCTGGGGTAGCACCTGAGAGACAAGAAAACCTGGTGCTCTTATTAATCAGCTCTTAAACTACAGCAGTTCAAAAAAAATCATTTAGCAACTTTGACTTAGTCCTTCAATGATCTTCTCACTGATCCAGGAACAAAGCTGGACACTAAAATAAAGTCACTTCTGTTTTTTGTTGTTGTTGTTTATCATCTCAGTACCTTCAGAAAAGTGAGCTTTGCTGGTGACTATTTCGTTAAAGAACTCAGTCCATACAATCTAGTAAAGCATTGGAAACCTCTCAATTTTGAGTTCTATTATAAAAAGGAAGTGGTAGAATAGAATGCATTTTCATTTGCTATTACACTGTTATCAAAAACTCCTTCGAAATGAATTACAGGACTGAAAGCACCTGTACTATAGGGTAAATTAAAGGACAACTAAGTGAACCTTGAGTCAGGATCTTATATATAAGTACTCTAATTATAACAGCATAGAAAGCTAACTAAACCTTCTGATAGAGACATAAAGTTAGAAAACACCATCTAATTCTGCCTCGTTGAGCTAAGTCTGCATGGTACAAGTAGCACCACACTCTCTTCGAACTTGACTCACCTGAGGACAGTAAACTGTTGACCATCTCCAGGAAAGTGGAATGAACAAACTGATAGTCTTCGAGCAGCAATACCACCTGCTGGGCTTCAATGCCTGCAAGCTCCATCACCTAGAAGCAGGGAAGACATTTAAACCTCAGTGTATTGTTCAGAAAGAGAATGATAATCATACAATATCCTGAGTTGGAAGGGACTGACACAGATCATAATCTTCCTTGACTATATATCACATGCATATTTTCTCCACAACATCTAAACTATTATATATTTACAAAAGATTTCCAGGTGATTCATTTCAAAGAGATATCAAATATAAAGAACATTTTACCTAGATATACAGCTTAGTAATGAAAAAACAATTAAAACAGACTCATTCATAGAGTATATTTATGTATATGACTCAATGATAGAACTGAATCACTCTTTTGTGTAGGCAAATATCTAGAATTTTCTTTAGCATAGCTGAAGGTAATGAGAAACTGTTGATTCAAGGCTTGCATCTGGTTTTATATAATATGCACACTTTTGTCAATCACTAAAATTTTATTTAACTACTATTAACTGGCATATCATAGTATCGATAGAAAATAAAAGTACATACCAACATGGAATTATATACATGAAAAAGCCTTTCACATAAATATTCACATAAACTTCAAATTTGTAAGTTCTACAACAATCAAAAAGAGCTCTGGTATTCCAAAAAGTGGATTTTCAGTTAGTCACTGTAAAGAACAGTACACACATCTAGAGTGAGAACTTCTAAAATATTACTTGTTTCATTTAGACTGTCATTTTTCTTCTTGCACAACCTTTTGTGTCCTTCAAAATTCCCATATTCTTTTTTTTTTTCTTTAACATACACTTACAACGTTACAAAATAGACCAAACTGAGTGACTTACATATTTAAGATCAGTTTTGAACTGCTTCAGCTGATAACCTCTGGAAATTTTGGGAGTAACCAGAACAGCTCCGTGCATGTGACTGACTAAAGAGGTAACTGTCCGACGACCTACACCACTCCGTCCTGCCAAAAGAAGTGATCCTCCAGGAAAACTAAGCACTCTGTCCACTTTGGACATATAACTAAGGACTTCATGGAACAGTAAAATATCTATCTCTTTTTTGTCCCGTCCATAGTGAATTATAAAAAAAAAAAAAAAGAGGAAAATAAATCTGATCACCAATAATAAATATAAGCAGTGAGATATGCAAACACCCAACATTTAAACATTTAGAAAAGAAGGGCTTAAAAGCTTCAGAGCCCACACTGGTCTTCATTCAGAAAAAAAAAATATTTTTTTCACAGAATTTAGAAACCTCACATACTCTTCATGAGTAATAAATATTATCACTAATGAACATATCACACTACGCCCAGCACCAGAACACCTTGGAAGTCTTTAATATATTGAAATGGGAATCTACCAGTGAACTAATTAAAATTGAATAATGGACCAGAACGAAGTCTGAGCTGAGTCTCTGACTCCAGATTAATTAATAACTCAGGAGAGTGTTTTAGGCACCTAATTGCTGCATAATTGCAGATTATGGAAGTTCCTAGTGAAAGACACACAACAACAGATCCTATTATTAAATGATGACCTTGTTATACTCATGAAAACCTCATCTTTGAAGCCCAATGTAACCATGTAGTCAGAAAAAAAAAAAAGTAAAAACAACAACAAAACCAAACCAACAAACTCCCTGCTTACTGAGGCTATTGAATTTCATAATTTCCCATATAGTGTATTGGTCAGAAGTTGGCACTTAGGGAGAGGTGGTAGATTCCCATCTGCAGTCCATCAAACACTGCGACTAAGGGTGACAATCTCAAAATTCTCATCCTAAAAATCAGAAAGCCTGGAGGAGTTAAAATGATTGTACTTCCTCATCAAGCTCACTGTTTTGTACTTTAACTGCTTAAAAGCATGCCAAATCTCCAGCAGTTCCTCAAACAAAAATTACGTTACCATATTGCCAATTCAAAAAGAAATAATTTAATAAAACATTTAGGTACTCAAACAATACACAAATATATATGGACATAAGTGTTTCTCAAAATGTTGGTTCATCAAACTGTTGCAAATCAGCAGCAAAGGCAATTTATGTCCTTTCATCAACCTAACCTTGCTACATACTTCCTACTGCCTGCCACATAACATCACAAGTCTTCCCTTCACCAAATGCAAAAGGTGATTCTTTGAACAGGAGGCAGCCCCCACCATAAACCTGGCTGCTTGCATGTTACTTTATGCCAAAACTGTCTAGAATCATTGCTGTGAACCCTTGCTGTGTATATTCTTTAATCGTGCCTCACTTTTTGAATAACATCTTTCAGGTCTGTTGAGTTTAGTCTGCCAAGTGGCCTCCCATGTGGTGGTAGTGCCTGGCCTGGTGTGATGAATGCCTCTTGACAAGTTCCCCAAGTTACATAAAAGGTATCTGTGGAAAAAAAAGGAAACTTTTGAAACTTCAGGTGTTCAACTCATATACTATCTATCTTGACTAGGCATTTCCTAAATAAATATTTAAGGTTTGTGTGGTATACTGCCATATGCTCACCTGCCATATTGTCCAGAACATCAGAGCCCCAATCACCTTGAAACACATTGGTCAAAATGTTATCAAATACTTGAAGTTCTTTCGTGCCAACAATTCTGTCACGGAACAAACAGCGTGCTTCATAAGCAAGAACTTCCAATACAAAGTCTGCAGTTTGTGTCAGTGAACCTACAAAATTTAATGAGAGAATTAATTTTATATATTTGTAATAGATTTTCAAATTTCTACTTTAAAATATGAAATTGAAAATGAGCAAGAGAAATTACATACCAGCAGGAGAGCATCGGTAAGGAAGAAATAAGAGAAAAAGTAAACATTAAGACGTGCTTCTTAATAATTTCTTTATGGATCATTACAAGATAAAATTAAATATATTCTATTAAAGCGAGTTCTCTCTATTAAAACAAGTGTCAGCTTTTAATAAAACTGAACAAGGTGTTGCACACAAAGTTAAAATTAAAAGTCAGTTTTCCAGGCAATGAAACCAAGAAAATCCAGACGACATTTTTAAAAGGGAAGAGAAAGACTGTCAATAAATACTAAAATAATAATAAATACCCAAAAGTCTGTATTAGAAAATGCCTATAGAGACTCCAAATCTTAAATACTCGTCACAAAAGTAAAAAGGAAGGTGAGTAAATAACAAGCCCTGCCATTCATCACTGGAAAAGCACATGCACATGTCAATGTTACATACAACTAAGAAGTCCCTAAATCAGCTGAGATTACCCATTCATTGATTGTCAGTGCAGCTTTTCTGACATCATTCAAGCTGCATTTACTACCTCATGATCCCAGAAAATAAGTGGAAAGGGAGCACAGCATTCTTACCACTTTTATGCTCTTTAAGCAGCCCTCTATGCAACCTTTTAATGAATGTAAGATCTAAAACAATGAATAATTGCTTGTGATGTAGTAATAATACCAATTTCAGAAACAAAAACAATATTAGAAAGCAGCCCATGAAGTATGTGTATAAACCAGGTTTATACAACCAGGTACAGCAGGACCACCATGAGAGGCAAGGCTCTGGGAATACAGAAAACAACAAATATGCTCAAAAAACCTCAACACAAAACACAAAAAAAACACAGTGAAGAGTAGGGGGCACAGTTCAAGTTCCCTTAGTAAGAATGCAGTCCCAACCTATTAACTTCCCTTAAACCATAAATAGATCCACACATACTTTAAAACATCATTGGATTTTTTTTAACTTGTTTACTCATATGTTATGGAATGAACTGTCAGGCATTTTTTCCCTCTATTGAGTTACAGACAGTTCACAGTTAAAAAAGATCAATGGAGCCAACAGTAAGACTGACATCAATAATAATCTAGGCCATTTTAGAATTACTTTATTAATGAAAACCAAATAAGTGACTTACCACCTTCTAAATCATATCTGAATAAACCAAGAACCCACTGAGTAAGAATACATGGTGTAAAAAGGTAATGACTGTGATCATCAACTGTGAATTTTGCTCGTACCTAAAAATGGGAGTTAAGGAAAGGAAAAAAAATGGTAAATCGTAAAATACTTTTCTAAGGTACCAGATAGATTAGTTTCCTAGTTGGTGAACATTTAGATATTCTATGAATGCACTCCTTGCTTAAATCTTGTTTTCTGAACACTGAAGATTTTTCTCAGAACATTTTTTCTGTACCATTTTGTGATGGAAACAACTGCACATCTCACCTAGGACTGCTAATGCAGTATTATTAGACAAAATACATAATTTTTTTAAACAATACCAAATATGAAACACAAAGGCAATCATGAAATGTAATAAAAACCTACCTGAATTATTAACATTTTCTCACTAAAACCTACCTAAATTAGTAATACTTTCTCACTACAAAATACTTCATACTTACTCTTCTCCCAGAGAGGATATTCGAATTTACAACTCCATCGTTAATTCAAGGAATAACTGCTTTCATCAGTTATGTGATGAAAAGAAGCAAAGCAAGCATGACATAGTACCTTCACCAGTAAGGCTATGTACTGATCAAGAAAAGCAAGTAGTTAAGCATATTGCTAAACAGAAGTCCATAAAATTTCAAGTGGGAGGCTAAAATGAACTTGTGTCCAGTTGTCAACACCTGCTTTTAACAGAGTACCATTGTAATAGGTAGTCCTTGATGCTTGTAAAGGATGCCACCCTCATATCTCCTCCTGTGTTCATAACAGCATCCATGACAACTGGGCACACAATCATCTGATGCACTGTCCCCCCATCCATTAAGTAGGAAAACACTGCTATCCACATTTTATAAATCAGGAACTGAAAGTATAGAAATGTTAGGATAAGAGTGCCAAAATCCTAAAACAAATCCGTGGGAAAGCAAGAGCACTTACTGCTTACTCTGCTTGCTTCTAATACCTATGATTTTCTGAAAATAAGAAGTTCCAAAACTGATATCAACTTTATTAAAAAGATATAAACTTAGATTTTAATACGGATAAACCTTTTTACTTGCTTATTAATATCAAAAGCTTATTATTTGTAATAAAATATCAGAACTCTCCACCTCCTTGAAGAAAGAAAAAAGGTTTCCATACCTGTTGATAGATCTGAACCATAGATCCAGCCAGCTGATGTATTTTTGGCAAAGAACCCCAAACAGGGTGATTCTTTAGGTTTTTCTGTAGTACGGGTTCCAAGTAGGCACTATAAATAGTTTGCAATTGTTCTCTTTCTGGATAGCTAAAAAGGGAAAAAACCTAGTCGTTATGGACTTTTTCTGTTTAACTAAAACTGAGCGAAACTTATATACACAATTACTGAGAAATTTCATTTAATAGCATTTCCATCCAGCAGCTGAGAAAAATCATCATTTTATTGCATTAGGCCACTCTCAGAAATTTTCTAAATAGATCTGTTGATATGGTCAAACTTAAATAAATAAACTTCAAATTATCTAACTTTATAACCAAATATCACCTTAACACAAAGCTGCAGAAAGCAGTTTACTGCAAGCAAAATTATCCAACAGGAAACATATTTCAAACACTTCACTACCAACAGGCACCTGTGGATTCCTCTTAGCTGGACTCTTTGGTGCCAAGAGGCACCAAATAAGCACCAAATCTGACAAATCTGACCCAATCACAAACTGTGACAAAAGATGAAAGACTGGAACAGCCCCATCTTTGCAAAGACTAAATTGACAAGAGCTCCTTATAAAGAGAGGCTGAATCTGAGTTCTGAGAGTTTGACATATACTTACTCAATTGCACAGAGACGAACAATAGAAGTAAATCTGGAGGTAAGTTTATGTCTTCCTAATGTTCCTCCAGCTGACATGGAAGCCACAATTTGGATGTTTTCTAAACCAACCCATTCCAGATTTTCATCATAAAATCCTTGATACGTAAGAACCTTTAATAATTAAATAAATACTTCATTAAAGTAAACAGAGTATCATACAAAATAAAATATAATAAAAAAGTGAGAAATATACCATTATTTCTGCTTTCCTAACTGCCTGAGGTATCTTACCCCTTATAATTTTGTCATCTGCACATTTGCAGGACTCCATTGTCCCAAACATTAAGGAAGATGTTAAAACACATCACGGTTTGCAAGTAGACTCTGTACCACTGACAATCACCCTCTGGGCCTGGCTCTTCAGCCAGCTTTCAACCCACCTCACCATCTGCTTATGCAGCCTGCATCAACAGCTTTTCTTGTGATAATCTTTTGGGAGACAGCATCAATGGTCTTAATGAAGTCCAGATAGAGTATATTTACTCTCTTCCCCTCATCAAGCATGACTTGTCCCTGGTGAATCCATGCTGACAATTCCTGGCAATCTTCTTGTCATTCATGTGTCTACTGCACTGTAACTCATTGAGATGAGTGCTGTCTTTATTTGTTTATAAATATCAGCCAAATAAAAATGGTATCTTATTTCTGGCTGACACCTACATAGTGTATTAAAGCACAAACAAAACCCCAAAACCAATGCCAATACAGGATGCAGGATTTTAACACAGAAATTAATCAATGTAGGTATTTACTACATACACTAAATTATATCCAGTATACCTGAATCTCTTTATAAATAATAGACATAAGTGTTCACCTGCTGCAGAAAAGCCACGAGAGTGCTTGTTCCCCATTTATCAGGTTTGGGTAGATTGATGTCTTTTAAGTACAAAACAAGCCTTTCACAGTCTTTTGGTCTGAACACTCGTCCAGTGTTTGTGCTGATTACAATGCAAGTTTGACTTAATTTCTGTAGAAGATGTTGAGAAGTAGTCTGTGCACTGCAGTGAACAGTGGCAACCTGAGTGGAGCGGAGCTGAGAAAAAGCATAGTGAAGCAGCATCCTAGAAAACCAAACATGTAGGCATAAATAAATTAAAATGCTATGTATCACAAGATATTTTATAGTTTTTGAATTAACATGCATATACTATATCCAGTATTAATAGAATAGGTGGAACATGAGGTTTGCTGAATTCAACACTCTTGCCTTTAAAACTGTAACATTTTCTATTCACAAAATTCAATGGAAGTGTAGTGTATACAGCTACACAAAACAAACAGCTAATTAAATACCTTGGTTTAGTGACCCAAACCATCAAAATAAGGAATCTAATAAAGGCAACAGGATGTGCTAAATTGAGTTGCCCACACAAGGCATCTAGAGCCTCTTGAAATGAGACAGGATCTCATGTGCCTCTAAGGTTTTCCAAAGATCCTGTTTCATATCTAAAAGCTACATACAGATATTTTAGATGCACAGTAACAGTCTGAACTGTCCCTGTAGAGCTTCATAATTTACTCACTTGCCAGTACATAAGGCTTGTTTAATTAATGACCTAAACCAACCATATTCTATCAGAAAGTCATATGATAAAAGCATTATTAAAAAATTACAGATTCTGTTAAACAAATAGAAGTATATTTTACTTAAAGTAGAAACTATTTTTTACCCCTTTCCACATCCTTCAGGACCCACAAGAAGAAATGGTTGCTTATTATTAATATCTAGCCATGGTCTAAAGTAATCTAAACTTCTCTGCATGTCAGGGGTTTGGATGACAGGAAGGGTTTGGAGATTACTGAAGTCATCAGCTGTTAGATTTTCAGGTTTTTTCAGCTGATACAGCATTAGCTCTCCAGTGTCAGTGTCATAATAAGTGTCCAGGGGCTTCCTTGGATCAGGAGGAGACTCTTGCGCCCAACTGAAGATCTTTAAAAAAATAAAAATAAAGCTTCAGTTAAATCCATATTCCTAACACCAAGATCTACCATTTCAAGCTAGTCTAAAGAATGTTCAAAGAATACTTATGTAAAATGAAACACATAATTCTTTGATTTGACAGTTTGAGGCTGCCTTTGAAAATTAATTCATATCACGCATATGCTTTATGTTTAAGTCCTTAACTAAACAATAATATATTACTCTTCCACATCTCATAATATAAAGAAATTAAATTAAATTGTATTTAGAAAAGCTTTAATTTTTTTTTTTTGTATTAGGCATCCTAATAAGAAAAATACCTAAGACTACCTCTCTGATGAGGAGGAGGTCAAGTCCTGTTTCTATTTCAAGTATCCTGAACAGAAAAAAACCCTACAAAAATAAATCTGAATTACATGAACAATACCTACAGACAAACACAGTCTGCTGCAGTGGGTCCCGGCACTAAGCAGTATGGACAAGGGCATTTCACTATCTCTTGGTGCAGGACCAAAGCATTGCTATCTGGGATGGATGCGATGTATCAGTGACACATAAAACATTCCTTCACTTCTCAGCTATTTCCCTACAGATTACACAAATCAAAATCAAATCAGAGCACAGAGATTACCTCTTTTGCAAATTCTTGTCGTGACTTCATGTTGAGATTGCCACCAAGACCACGTAACAAGTTAATAATAAACTGTCCACGATCAGTACTGCCATGAAGATGAGACAGTCCATTCATCACAGTTCCGACTAAACTTGTTTCCACTACAAAGTCATTCTGTAAATTGCAATTTGTAGCAGATTTAAATATATTCCTCAATATAAATGTGATGTGTTGCTAGCATGCTTTTATTACTCATGGCTTTTTGACATTTACACAAATGAGGAAAGATCTCAACACTGCTATTGTTCTAGAAAATTCACTTGACATTAAATTATTTCTAAGCATTGATATGGTGGTTTTAATTCCAGACTATGAGTTAATGTAATTTAGGATAAGCAATCAGAACTTTCCTCACAGATTCTGAGAATCTATAAGGAATAAACATAACTGTACACTGGAAATCTTCCTTTTGAACAGATTATTTATGGATTTTGCTCTTTGGCACCAAAGGGAATTTGCAGCCTCAGGAACAATGCCATGGCTTTTACTTTGTTACTTTAAATGTTTAAAAAATGCCATGGGTAAAAGAATTGGGAGGAAAAATAATTAGAAGAACACAACAGGACCATGTATGTTCCGCAGGAGGAGATAATGCACGTCTCTTAAACACTAACACACTGGAGGGAAAATCTCCTAAAAATATTTTCAGCACATAAGCTACTTGATCAATGCAAATTCAGCTCCTCCAGAAGGGGAGTATGGGAAGTAGCACTAATGTGGTCACAGCACCAAGCCTGCCAGAGTACAAGAAGGGTTTGGACAATGCTTGCAGGTGCACAGTTTGATTCTTGGGGTGGTCCTGTGCAGGGCCAGGAACTGGACTTTAGTGATCCCTGTGTGTCCCTTCCAACTCAGGGTAGTCTAAATTCTATAATGCTATCCAAAAAGCGCTGAGTTTTTTTGTTTTTTTTTTTTTTAATTACAGTTCAAAACTTAATCTGAATTATCTATTTAGTGCTAAACTAGAAAAATGGATCATACTTAACAGATGTTGAAATTTGATTAAGCATTCATTTACTAACCTTCTTTACAACCCAGTTTAAAGCCTTCTCAAAATAGTCCCCAATCCAATTTTCAAGGTTGTATCTGCATTCTTCAGGCTGATTTCTTATCCAAGACTTTATTAGAGCATTAAGATCTGTATCTTCATCACTAAGTCAGAACAAAACAAGATTCAGATAAATAAAAAACACCAATGTCTTTAAATAGACTGTTTTAAAGGAACAACAAAACTCCAGAAAAAGTCTGGAAAGATACTTCAACAATTTCTAACCAATATTTGGGCTCTCCAATAAAGAATTCACAATGTCTTTTAGAAAAAACCTGAGATATTTCAGTCAAAAATTTATAACAAACACCACAGAAGGGTTACGCAACCTAAAGAAACTTCCCCGGTGATTGGCTTCCTAAGTGTAAGCAACTAACCAACTGCTCCCTTCACTTGAGAATATCTTCCAAGAAAAGTAAGTATATATTTGCTCACTTTAAAAGTATGTAATACTCTGGCTTACCTCAGAAAGATCATTCCCATCCGAGATATTGTAGCAGGAGAGGCACAGCTAAGGTCATGAGTTTCAAATATAAAGTTAACATTTGAACCAAACTGAATCCTTTCTCCACTGGGCATAGTCAACAATTTGTTGTCATCCAAAACAGAATTCAAAGATTCAATCCATTCAGGATCAATATCACCATCACAAATTATCCATGAAGTAACATCTATTTTCAGACAGAAAAATAAAATATCAAACCCAAGAAATACAGTCCAAAAATATCACCTCTTGCTATCTTAATGTTATTTATTATTCTTTCTTCATTATGACTTACAGTTCTATGAAGACACTCCTCATACTTTAGCCTCTGCTGCCTATTTCGTTTTATTATAACAAAATTTGTAAAGAATGTACTGAGGCATTTGGCTACAATTGTTACCAGAAGTTTTTCTTGTCTTATGCTATCCACAAACAATAACACAATATGAAGAAGTACTTGAAAAGAAAGGATTTCGGTCATTTCAGTGTAACATCTGCAAGTCCCTCTCAGACATACCTCGGGGCTCTCGCACCACTTGCCGAGCACTATTTGTAAGCACTCCATCAGACCATTCCCTGGTATCCATGTCAATCCGGCCCAGCAGCTGATGCCGAGGCATTGCTTTGGGATTCATTGTGTACTGCTTCACTACTCTGCCGGTTTTACCAAGGGCTGCCTTCAACATCCGCCAGAGCGTTGATTTACCTCCACCACTGGGACCTACAATAACTACACCCATTCTCTGACGCAGCTGCTCATATAACTCCAAAGCCTTCTTGATCTAGACAATGAAAGAGATAATGGCTGTGTGAAACTGTAAAGCTAAATGAAACATGTTCCTTTACAGTATTTTGAAATTTACTTTGCATGCAGACACGTTCTATAATTTTGTTTTTTTAAATAATAGATAATAGCAGATATATTTAGAATTGTGATACTAAAGTTTATGAAGAAATTTATTTTACATGTTAGAAGCATTTTGCTAAATTACTAATACAAAAGCAATAGCTATTTTCCAGCATATTTTTGATGAGAATTTAACAAATCTTCAGTCACAAAACTTCATCCAGTTCTACAATAAATAAAAACAAGGCAGACAACTGTTTGTGAAAATCAAATATTCACATATTTAATTCTTTCACTGTCCAAAATATTCATTAGCATTTGTATCTGGCTTGAATGACACTGTGTGTCATATGTTCACATCTTAATTTTCCTTCCACTATTTTTCTTTCAATTGTGTAACTGATCTACAGTGCTTCGAACACACACCTAATTTTCCTATATTCATGTAATTAGAACATAACAACCAGTCATTCTCACTTTTTTATAAAAGATTTTTCAAAAGAAAACAGAAATTAGTTAAATGAATGTAATACAAATCAGTTCTAATTCAGTATAATACTGTTTTATTGCTGTAGTTGATGTTTACCTGTGTGCTTATAATTTCCAAGTTTGCTTCCTCAAATACTTGTTGCAAAGCTGCAGTTAATTCAGCGTATTCCACATCTTTACAATCAGTGCCAGGAAATACATCTTTAACTAGCTCATCAAAACGAGTGCAGTCTGCAAATGTAAGCTTTGATGTGGTGTTCAGTCGCAAAGCTTGAACCACTATGTGACTTTCATTAACTGGAAAGAAAAACAGAGAAAACAGATCAGTTTAAACTGTGTCAACACTGCTTATACACTGAAAGTAGAACTGGAGCATAGATTCCAGAATTCCAGTTCATGTACCATTCTAATTGGAAGTTAGGCATAGTCAGGCATACTTCTTGTAAGTACAATATATGCCCACAAATGTATTCTATACAGATAGCAGGTGGTTATGATGCTGGTCAGATGCAGACCATTTGTTATGTCAAAATCTGTAAACTTTCAGACACATGCTGGTTAAGCAAACAGGAATCAGTAGCTGTCTTCTAAAGATCTGAAATGTTCATCCATTCCATACTCTTTAATCCCCTCTCATTTAACACCTAAACAACAGTAACTTAAAAAATCTTTTAAAAATGCAGTGACTCAGTCTAGCCCAATATATTTCTATCATTCCTACCCTTATATTCATCTTATATCCTTATATTCGTCTCTGTCTACCAATCTGAATCTAGAGCCATGTGACAATTTTTTGCAAAACTCAGAGTCAAAATGGTCTGAAAACTAATGAATACTAAGAGCATCAGAAGAATCACTTTCCTGTCCTAAGCCAAGTGAAAACAAGACTTTGAAAATAATTTAAAATTATTCCCAAATGAAGTCTGTAATTTGTGTTCTTATCATCATAGAAAAGCTCAACCTAGAATATGACAAATCTTTTGTGATCTCCTAGTGAAGGTGGGCTTTCATAGATATTTTCTTCTTTCCTAAATTGCCTATAGATAAAAGCCATGGCTTTTTAAAAGTCCAGTGAACAAAAAAGCTGGAGTGAATTATATTTGTATAAGACTCTAAAGAATCAAAAGTTTGGTAAGGTCAGTCTTACCCTCCTGCTTTGCATCACTTTTCTTCAGCTGATGAAGAAGACTGCCACAGCCTCTCAAAACAGTCTTCAGTGCTCGTAAACCCCAATCATAGTGCTGCTGTGGTGTCAGAAGCTCCCTGAATTTAAAAACAACAATATTGTAATAAGCTCTAGGTGGCACCATCTGAAATTTTGGGTTGGTGAATGAATACACTTATAAAAGTGTGGTTTGGTCACTGGCACATATTTGTAGTGTCATTGGATGTAGTGTCACCTGAAATGCATTTCAGAAATACAGCAATGACACTGGAATTTTCAGAGGGGTTATATTCAACACGTATTTATTATTGACTCTAAGAGCGTTCACTATAACTTCTGATCTTTGTACTCTCTAATACATATAGTTTTAACCAAATAGTCACTTGCATTTCAACAATTTTAAGAGTTCAATACAACACAGTGCTTGTCAGCATTCATATCCTCACACTTCTATTTAGTGAGATACTAGTGGAGCAGCAATTGTCTCCCTTGAGACTGTAACTGAATTCAAGATATTTTCACATCTTGACCTCCCAACATATTGCTGTATTTTAACTTTAAAAGTATCTGTACAGAAAATTGCATGGTAAACACTTAGATTTAAGAGCTACAAGGGAAGAGAATTAGAAAGGTAACTTTACTAAGGAGGGGAGAGGCGGGATGGTGAAAGCTTACCTTGCTAGATTAAAAATAGCCACTAATTTTCTACCCAGTATTTTAGCATCCTTAAAGCCTTCTGAATACAAAATAACTTCTGCAATGAGTTCATTGTCTGGATGAGTCATAGCAACTGGCCTGAAAAGTTGCTTGAGGTTATCAGGCAGTTTTTGTCTTCCTCCATAACCTTTTCCAGCAGGATTCAGAGTGATAAAAATTCCAGAATTAGGATCCATTTCAACCTAGCATTAGAAGTGCATTGTAATGATACATTGTCAGATGAAACAGAAATGCTGGGTGGACTATGTTTCATTACAGTAGTCAGTTTTTAAATGTCACCGATGTGAACAAGATAATTAAGGTTTGCTGTACCTTTTTGCCAAGCATCTCACACACAGGACTGTGTTTCTTCAGTGCATGTTGAATTGTCTGAACCTGCATGGATACTGCAGACAATACAGCTTCCTCGAGCCTATTGAATTCATCAAAACATCCCCAGGCACCACACTTCACTAAGCCCACAAATATGCGTCCCATTGATTTCACATCAATGCCCTTGAAATTGAAAAGAATGTTGTCAAAATTCAAATAACAAGAAAATATAAAAGAATGCCTTCCCATCCACTAAAAACCCTTGAAAATGGCTAAAATCCACTAAAAATGTTCTTGAAAATATCCACAAATTTCTAATGGCAACTGACAAATTATCAGAATAATTTCCATAATAATTTCAATACAACTACTACTACTACAACAACTACGATAATTACATCTACTACTACTAATAATAATAATAATAATAACAATAATAATGAAGATTAATATTATAATTTTAATATTATTTCTGGAATATAATATTGTTTTATGAAGTATGGGTGTAGATATCCATTTCCTAAATTAAACAAAACCATATTCACCTCATCACAATTAAAGACTAATACTTGTCTTCCAAGAATCCCACCCAAGGCTTTTACTGATTCTGTCTTCCCAGTTCCAGCTGGACCATAGGGATTTCCTCCAAGGCCCATCTTCATGGCCTGAGTAAGAGTTAGGTAACACTTATCTGTCAAAGGTGTATAAACAAGTTTTGGGGAAATACCCTGCAGAAACAAAACAAATTATATTGATTGCTAGACAGAAAATACTGGCAATTTAATTACATTAATTTTATTCATAAGTAATTAATTTGATAATATAAAGCAACAGCCAAAATTTGTCTCGTTAAGAATATGAATTTGCTTACAAAGCTGTCCTGCTTTTATATCAAATGCCAATGTATTGTTCAATTTTTTTCACAACAACACATGAAACTGCACTCGCATACATAAAAGCAAGCATATTAAAAAATATTTATATGATAATTTCATACAATTTGTATTTACCTCATCAGCATCAGGAATTAAAATTATTACCCTGTCTTTTCATATTATCTATGAAATAGCATGTTAAGGACATAACAAAGTTTAGAAAAATGACAACAGTTAGGAGACAATC
Source organism: Pyrgilauda ruficollis (assembly GCF_017590135.1). Classification (NCBI taxonomy): domain Eukaryota; kingdom Metazoa; phylum Chordata; class Aves; order Passeriformes; family Passeridae; genus Pyrgilauda; species Pyrgilauda ruficollis. Next base: position 9,495,868 of record NW_024529932.1, read on the forward strand.
AGCAACATGTATGAAATGAGGAAGTGCTTGACTCATATATAAAAGCCACTACGTAAAAATACCACACCTGATATTCATAAGTATATTGGAGTTCAGCATCTACCATCTGAACATAACATTTTTGGTCATTCATATAAAATCTCAGCTGCTTCTTCCAAGCCCAGTCTTCAACACTGTGAACCTCAGCTTGATTCAGCTGTTTCACCACATCAATGTTATGAATGATATCAAGAATCAGAGCTTTAAGCTTGAGCTCAAGGATTCCAGATTCTGCAAATAATCACACCAAAAGAAAAAAATCACTCTTGTATAGCAAGGAAGATGTTACCCATTCACAAGTTCATTGCACTGCTTTCCATTATCAGCAGACTTTATTTAGATCTTGTTTGAATTATACAGATTTTATTTTTTTTTTATTTCTAAAGCAAGCAGCATACAATAAGATCCTGACAGACAATGCAAATCATGTAACTTTAGTCATTTTCATGTGACTTTGTCTGCCTCTACATGCCAGGGAGGAGGAGGGGTTTGAGACAGAGGAAGAGAGGGAGAGAGAGGGGGAGAGGAAAAAGAAGGAGAGGCTTTTCTGCAAAGCAATTTATACCAAGAGTGTTAATATCTATCTCCACTTCAGCAATCAGTGTAGCTCAACCTGCTGAGTGAGCTGTTGGGCATCTGAAAACCATACTACACACACTCTGGTGATTTTACTCAGAATAATTATGGTGATGTGGAGTGCAAGTTCATTAACAGATTGGGTACATTAAGTATACTCTTAGAGCATATTGTTTCATTTAGTTTCATTGAAAGAAATCAATGTTTGTATGTTTCTATACAATTCCATAATGGGAATTAAATCAAAGTAAGTGAGAATAATCACAACTCACTTCAAAATCCCACCTATTTTCCAAACTAAAACATAAATATAATGTATTATACAAGAGATTATATGAACACTCCTCTGTAACTGAGGAAATTTCTCAAACAGCTATAGAAAGAGCACATAAAGGGAGCTCATATAAAGAAACACATTTACATACTTCTGGAGGTAGGTGATATGAATCCTGATTCTAATTAATGTATCAGATGTTTACAGTTCACAAATTGTAAGCTAGAATTTAATGCAGTAAGCAGCTGTACAAATGTGGATGAAAATTATCAACTACATATAGAGTCTTTTTATACCTAAGATAAAAGCCATCTCCCTAACCTGCAGTAGACTTTTTTATATGAAGTAGTCACTCAAAGCCCCACTTCGTATCAAAAAATAGAAAAAAGCACTCAGAGGCATAACTATTCTAAGCCATTCAGACTATGTAAGATTCAGAACAATTATGTCTTGAGAATAACTAGCTTATTTTGCCTCAAAGGTACTCAAAATTATTAGTTCAGAGGCAGATGTGTATGTCTAATTTGAAAAAAGAGAATCACCTACACAGTCGTACAGCATACACTGGCTTGACACAACGTGCCTCAACTGTTGTTTACCCACTTCCTGTGAAACAGTAGACACATAAGCTGAAAGATAGAAACTTACTAAAAAAATTAAGAAAAGAGGTCCCCAAATAAATTCTCCAAGACAGTTTCTAAGATATATATAAAAGTCCTTTTGTTTATTTTGAAATATTAATGACTCTAATCTTGGCTGTAATAGGTGACTGTACATAACTCAGCTTTGTAAACTCAAATTGAGACATATTTATATAATTTCCTGTTTAAATAAACAATGTAACATACTACATAACTGCAGTCATAATAAAGAATTATATATTAATTATCATTTTTATACCTGTACTCCCAGTATCTTCTATGTCACTACCAATGCTGGTATAATGGTCCAGTTTAGCCGTGAGTTCTAATTCTAATTGTTGCAGATTATGGTTTTTGATAGCACTTTCAACATCTTCAGTGAACAGAATTTGTTCTGCCAAGGAAAGAATCTTTGGAAGAGAAAATTCAAATTATATTTTATAAATACTGAACACACATAAAAATGAACCACTTTTTCAATTAATTTGCAATTGCTTATTATGTCTGATATTTTAAATATTTTATTGCACAATTTTTAAACAAAGCTCTACATTTGCTATGATCCTAAGAACAAATAAAGTCATCCAAAAATCTGGCAAAATTTTGCCAAAATTTCCAATGCAATCTAATACAGCAAGTCTTTTTCATTAAGTGGTATGTGAAAATGCCATGCAAAAGACTTGAATATTTCAAATGTTTGCACAGAAATTTAATAAGAGCACATATTTTTAAGAACTTCTCTACATGATCAGTGAGTAAAATGAATTTGATTTATTTTCTTCCAAATCTAAAAAAAAATAACTTATTTGGTAATTCTAAGACTACACAGTGGCACTGTTGGATCAACTACTACCTGGGAAGGAAAGAGCGATGGATCAATTGAACCTTGCGATTTTTTTCCAGCATCAACACAGTCAATTAACATTTTTTTCAGAGTCTCCTTCATCTCCAAAGCCAAACTGTTTAGCCACACCTGACAAAGAGACAAAAAAAACTCAAAATTATATTAGAAATTAATATCTCAATGATGTTTGAACTAGACTAGGATACAGTTTTTATTACCTCCACATCATTTGATAGAAGAACTTTATTTCTAAGTGGCACAGTTTCTCCTTCTACAGACTTCATGGCAATAATGTATTTAAATTCTTCATCAAAGCTTACACTATTAATGCCTATTAATCAGAAAACACCAAAAAAGTTATATATTCTCAAAGTCAAAAATTAATTACTATATGTCTAGTCATGGAAAGAGAGGAACTGCAACATATTATTTGGCTTCAAAGAAGCTTATCTCTAAGTAAATTTCACAAATAAGATTAATGCATTACCAGCAAAAAGTTTCTTAAGATGAGACTGGATAACCAGAGGATTCGTGGACTGTCCTAAAATTTCTAATAAGTCATCATCTCCAACAAAATAGAATCTTGGAAATGCTGAGCGTTTTTCCTATATAAAAACAGAATAAATCAGTTTTGTTGATTTAAACCCCAGCTTACTGACTTTCTTAAAAAAAAAATGCATTAATGTTCACTGTACCTCCAAAAACTCATTCAGAGATTTCTGACACCTCTGAAGCTGGTCAAGTATGGTAGTTAAAGTATTTTTTATGCCTGCCCGGGCATTCAGTGATGTTATCCTATTGTCACTCCTAATATCTGACATAATGGACCAACATGAATTCATTATCACTTGAATTTAAATATGACATATACAAATATAAGTAAATCAAAAAAAAAACCACAGAAACAAGTAATATAAACAGCTGTAATATAAACAGCTGATATACAACTTTTAGATTTTGGTGCTAATGATGAAACATTTCAGAATTTACCTCAATGTCTCTCCAATGTAATTTAAGAACATGAGTTTCCTGATAAAACTTCTCTACCCAGAACCAAGGAAATTAAATTATTGACTTTTATTTCCATTTTTATTTAAGTCATTTCAACTCAAGCCAAGACAGATAATGGCACATATCTTTCCATATTTCTAAAACCTACCCCCGTCTTTATCTTTTTACTTGTTTGGAACAAATAAACCATCTGTTTCCACCAAAACTCTGTGTGTGTTTTCTTAGTGAACAAAGTGATAGTCTTCAACATGATTCTTGAAAAAACAATTACATCCCCTCTACTTCTGCTGCTAAGACTAATCTTGTGTTTGCCTGTCTTGTTCACAATCATTGATGCTTCACAATTCCTTTCTTCACATGTGCCCCATTAAATGAAATATTACCACCTTTATTCAGATATATGTTGTCATCACACATATGTATCTTCTGAATTCCTGCCACTGTCCTTCTTGTCCATTCATGTGCCAATTGTTCCATATATGCTCACTATGAAGAGTGTTCCAGACTATAAGTGAAAGATACCACAAAAGGTAAGTCACATTCCATAAACACTAACCTAAAGTTTTCATCAACTCTGTTAAAACGAGCTTGTTCTTTGGGTAGAGCTCCACGACCAAATATCGGTTCCAAATAGACCCATTTCCTTTGAATTTGGTTTAAATTCTGCAGGTACTCATCCAAGTCAGCTAGCTTTTTTTCCCAGATGGACACCTTATCTTCAAAACCTTTGTAATATGGAGAGTCCTTAAGAGACTGTAGAAGACAGCGATGATCTCCAACTTGATTGACTGTGTCCTTCCAGTCTTTAATAAGCCTGATGGTCTTGCCTTGGCTATCTTCATAATCTGTTAACATGAAGACAGCTCCAACTCCCCAGAGCTCAAGCTCACGTAATGCTTCTCTGATTGTGATTTCACCTTGAGCTCGACAATTCAAATCCTATTTAAAAGCAACAATAGATCTCATATGAAACTACAGAGCTTCCAGTAAACTCTCCATTCAAAAATGTAACACAAATTCTACTTCTACAGTATTAATAAATGCTAAAATACATGCTTATGGAACAACATATACCACATAAAGTAAGCCATAAAAAAAACTTTAGATTCTGTATTTAAAATTATTCATACCTTAAGTTCCACTGCTTTTTCAATAATGGCATCTGTCACTTTTAATAGATCTCCAAATAGCAAACCCTCAAGTGTAGTGCCTCGGGGAAGACCCAGAAGACGAAAGAGATCCAACCAATGGTCTGGAGAAAGATGTTCTCCTCTTACATATTTTAGGAGTGGAATTATCATCTATAGAAAAAACACACAGGTAAATCCATCTACTTGTTATGAAAATTGCATCTCTTTGATTATGGAGTGACGTGCTATTCAAACAAAAATAAAATTTAAATTCTTAAACCGAGGTACAATTTTTCCAGTTCCTGAATTTAAAGTTTGGGAGTATGATTCTGAAGACAATTCACTGTAAATCTGTGTCTATGTAAGCTGTAATGACCATTCTGTTTAATGTAGAGAACTAAAGGTTCCCAAAAGTAAGTGAAATGTTCAAAACACTATCAGAAGACATTTTGTTAAATATTAACATGGTTTTATTGTAAGAAATTAACAATAAGGTATAGAATGGAGTACATTACCCAGTAATACCATAACATTTTTTGTTTCACAGGACTTTTTGAAATTCATACAATCACAGAATTATTTGAGTTGAAAACGACCTTAGAGATCACCTGGTTCCAAACCCTTTATATTACTTTGTATTTGTTCACTTCTTATGTCTTACTTTATATTTGTCCACTTCTTTTTGCAACTTTACTGTCATTACAGTATGTTCTTCCATCTTCCTCAGTCTGTCATGCCAGTTAAACAAAAATTCTTCAAATAGGTGTATCTTACTTCTGCATGAAAATCAGACATAAAAAGGTCACAACAACACAGTACTACAACCACACTTGTACGCCCATTAAAAATAAAGCAAAAAAATGTTACCTAAAAGTAATCCAGTCTTCTTTGGCTTTTTCCTGAAAACCTTGATAAAATTCTTCATAGAGCGCCCAGACGTCTGCACAACTCTGAATATCTTGACTTACAGCTTCTGACAATGATAAGTCAGGCTCTTCCAACTTAAAATGATGGCATTCTTCACTGCATAAAAAGATCATTGCATTATGCATTACATTATTCCACTGCACTTTTATGGGTTAAGAAATGGTACCATACAGAAATCATCATACTTTTTTAAGAAAAGTAATTGGCTTTATTGAAGAATATTGCTGCCAACTGCATTTTCCATATAATCTCCTTCTTGAATAGAAAGAATAAAGAAATATGAGTGATAACTCTTTTACACAATATCCTTCTCCCATATTCACAATTATTTTCCATAAACTTTCATTTATTTTTTATTTATGAGAAAGGTAAATTCATTTGTGCCTTCAAAATCAAAGCTGGAAAGAAAATAATTTTGAATTGATCGTTTCTTCCTGGTGGTAAAAAGAACATGCTAATTTTATTTACCATAATTTACATGCCAAGGTAAGAAGTTAAATAGAAAACTTTATCCTCAGGATCTGCAATAATGAGCACAGACACTTAACAGGAGAAGTGAGCTAGAGGTGAGCTCCTGTCCACTTAAGTTACAAGAGGTTCTTTTTGGAACAACATCCCAAACCTTCTCTTAGTGAGAAGCTCTAAATTAAGAATTGAGAATTAAGCCTTTAGTGTACAAACTGCCTTTTGCAAGACCTTAAGAGATTTCTCAATTTATTTATCCAAAAAACATCTAGAAAAATTTAGCTTAAGAAACACATGTTATGTAAAACCAACAAAAAGGATGCTGAAAAGCTAATGAAAAGCATGTAATACAAATTAAACTACTTACAATATCTGTTGTGATAAAAATTAGTGAACATTTTCTGAGATACTATTGCTGTAAAAGATCAATACATTAATGAATAAGATATATAGGGAAAAAACCACACATACATGAGTTTTTCTTTCACGGTTTTAAGTTCATCAAATTCTTTTTTTTTTTCCTTTATCATCTGAGCACTTTTCTCGAGTACATCCTGACCACCTGTTTCAATTACATCATCACTTGGCTTTAGCTGATCCCAGCGAGCTTTAAATTTTTCCAGATCTTGAAGATATATGTTGATACGTGAAAGCACATTTCCTTTCATCACTTCCATCTGCAAAGCAATAGGCAAATTTACATTCCGCAATGGTTAGTATCCACAACTATGATGAAAATCAAAGTGTCAGCTTCAAAACTTTATAATGACTACTTGATCAAAATCAAACTCAAAAAACTTCTTGTATAATACCTGAAGAAATAGTTCAACTTCACTCTCCTCATTCTGTTTTTCTTTTAAAGGGCACTACTTTTTTTATTATGCTAGTACTTGAAATCTATTTATTCAGCTTATGCTGTCTACTTAGGCTTGCCTCTTTTAGCTTATAGAAAAAATGCTGTATGTATGGCAAATTGGTGTCTTCAGTAGAACTTCAAATGAGTTAAGCCGTTTGCCTATGCACTGGAATTAAAGGACTGTGCATAGATTAGCAAAGTTAAGCGAAAAGAAAATAAAAGCTTCAATACTAAAATAATGATAAAGAAATTAAAATGCTATCTTTAAACTGTCATCCTCTTTTCCTCTGTTAACCATTGCATTTATCAAGCCATTTCTGTCACCAGAAAGTTGTTTTGAGACTGAACTACAACAATACAACATTTATTTTAGCATCGGTTCAACAAAAATTTCCCCTAGTTACTGCTTCAGGGTTAACAGTTACTGCTTGAGAATCTAAGTACTCTTCCTTAGACAGCCCTCCTTCAATTCAATAGTGCCCATGTTATTACTGAACTGACAATATTTATGGATTTAATCTAAGAAAAAAGTATTGTTCCAGACATATTCAAAATAATTTCAACATTTTCAGGTAAAACCTTAAGCTTTCATTGCTACCTGTTCAGCAATCATAAGCTGGTGGCTTTCCATCATTAATTCAAATTTATCCCATGTAGCTCTTAGGTTACTGATACTGTCCAAACCTGCACCAGCCACAGTTCGCAGAAGTTTATTTTTATCTTCAGCCTCTTGAAAAAGGAGAAAAATCTGAAATTGGAAAGATCAAAGATAAGTGTGCATGTAAAAATTCAGCAAATCCTGTTTAACTAAAGCAAACACATATGAATCACCAATTCTGTATGCACAGATAATAAGCTTATATACAGCTGTTTTTTTAATACTGTTTCTAGAATAATATTAAAATTTTGAAAAACTAGTATCTGAGGTATTTAGAGAAATTCTAAACCTTGATCCTAACATGAGATATACACAAGTGAACATTAACTATGAAAGAGGTAAGTGCCACCTTATATATTGCAGAGATCAACTCAATCAAATTGGAGAAGAGCAGCAGAGCAACAGAATGCGATAAAACTGAGTGTATGTTTGCTGACTTTGGCTGGGATGTAGTAATTTTTTTTCTTTGTACCTGTTGTGGACTGCTCAAAGTACTTATAAAAGAATTGGAAAAGGAGACCAGTCTGTGAGATGATGAAGTTTACTGATGATACTATGTTATTTCAGGCATTAAAATACTTCACCTGAGAAGAACTACAGAATTAATGTATAAGAAATAATGACTGATGATACTGGTGACAAGCAAAATTCAAGCAGATAACCATGAAGTGACATAAATGTGAAAAAATAAATTTCACATGTACAAGTTGAGTCCTAAGATAAAAACTACACTTGACTGCTATTTTAGGGTTATGACAACTAGTTTTACCAAAATGTGAGCTTAATCTAAGAAGTAGGAAGCAAAACAAATGTTATGAGTCACAGAGATCAAAAAGATAATAAGAAGTAATATTACAATTTCATCACGTCAATCCATGGTTTATACAGATCTTAAAAACTTAGAAAAATCTGTTGGTCACACACAAAAATGAAATAGAAAGAAAAGACTTATCAAAAGGCAGCAAGGATAACCAAAGTTATGAGTGGGCTTATGCATAAGAAAAGATATTAACACTCTTCAACAGAGATCGCTAATACTAGACACAACAAAGTAAAATACAGTCACGTGCCACGAAAAGGAAGAATAGGAACTGTTTGGTCCATGTCTCTTCCAATATAAGACATAAATGGTATGAAGTTAACAGGTGCCAGTTGGAAAAAAAAATAAAAAGAGGGGTTCTTCATGAAATGGGTAATTGATCTACACTTCACCAGCGTATATTTTGGATGTCAAACACATGTTTGCTCTCAAGAGAAGACAAGGTAAGGCTGTGGAAAAGAAATCCAGTGAGTGTTATTATATGCTCACATATAACCACATAAAACCCAACAAGGTTCAGGTTGAAGGTTAGAAGTAAAAAGTATCAAAAAAGGTACCCTGATTTTATGTTTTCCCCTAAATAAATCACTCCACTGCTGGACACAAATTATTGTGCTACGTGGACTACTGCCCTGACACTATGTGACCTGACCATGATCTTTATTAGTTATTATTAAATGTAAGTTTCCATACTAGAAAGTAATTACAGTTTTATAGCTGTTGCTCTGGATAGAATAAAATAGTATCTTACCCCCTCTTTTCGTTCATGTAGGCTTAAATATTTTAAATTGTCTTCTGCTATTTCCTCAACAGTCTGGGGTCTAATCACTAGTGTTTCCATAGCATCAGTGAGAAATGTAGAAACATCACAGAGGTGAGCTACACAAAGATGGAAAACAAAGTTAAAGTGGAGAGAATATTTCTAGTTTTAAATATCCAAGTCAGACAAATGCACAAGGATACAGCATCAGTCATAAGCATGCAAAGTATTTGTTTAAAAATTGCAGACTCCAATCTTGTCTACTACCTGAACAAAAACTGCACATTTGTGTTTACAAGTAGCTTTTCAAATGTAATCTATTGTGTTCAGTGTATGACTTAGACCGTAAGTATCAAAGCTCCTTCTGAAGATTAGACGTAAAGAGATGAGGCATTTATTTATATACTTTCAAAGGTTTTAAAGGTCTTTTTTTTTTTTAGGTAAACAGACATAAATTGCTTTTGGGTTCTTTGGGGGTTTTTTCTGTTTATTTTGGTTTGGGTCTTTTAAAGAGGCTAACTAACTAAAGCCACCTTGCTTTACATATTGAAAAGACTCACAAACAAATGCCTGCATAAGCTTTAATGCTGTATTTACCTAGCAAGGTAAATATCTTTTGATACTGAGAAAGGAGCTGTACAGCTCCATGAAATCTTCCAGGAAAGATTCACCTTTCAGGCTATGAAATAATTCACTTTCTTGCACAATTCCTGTCGTGTGTTGCCTGTGACAACCATTAGATTTAAAGCATAAAGCACTGTTATTCCTCATCATCTATGCTTTATTCCACTTTGTCCTGCTGTTCCATATACACGTCAACCACCCAAAACAGGGAAATGTTTTGTGTTCTTCAAAACAGTTTTAACAGTTTTGACAATCAAAGCAACAAGCAATTCTATGGAGTAAGTCCAGATTATTTTAGATTCTTCATTAAGTATTTCAATTTGTAAAAGAAAAATCTAATAGCATTTTTATTACATTTTATGACACCTTCTCAAACACCTAGGAAATTTTTCTCCCTCAAATATTAAATAAATTTTCTTCTCCAAAGCAACAAAATTTTTCTTCAGATAAAAGAAGCAAGCAAAACAATGTTCACATGTATTCTTTTACACCTGTACCAGAGGTGGCCCAAACAAGAAAACAGGAAGGATACAAAATGGATATCAAAGGGTCCTAACCTACGTCTGTAGTGAAAATGTAATATTGAGGAATACACAGATGTAACAGATTACTTTCTCTGCATTGTGATTTCTGCAGTTCACTGTGCCTGAAAGTAAAATATTTCTATAAAAAAGTATTTACATTAACACAAATGTGCCCAAGTACAACAGAAACAAACTAAAATACTGTTCATTGATATTATTTACCTTGAATAGATTTTCTCAAAGAAACAACTAGAATGTCATACAACTTCTGGATGAAATCATCGATCACAGTTTTCACAGGGCTGCAGTTCACAGTTAAACAATCTATTCTGATTATGCTACAAAAAAAAGAGATTAAAAGACAGCAAATATTCAGTAGCATACTTACATGTTAGTATCTCTAGATCTATGCACATCTATAGTTTACCCTAAATGCATAGTTTGATGAAAAATTTCCCTTATAATTCTACAAGTGAAAGGCATAGCTTATTGGGAAATTAAGCCATGGTATTGAAATATTTACAACAATCATGCATATATGCTTTCAGTTTTATGGCGACTGAGGTCCAATGCTCTGCTTCTCCAAATAGTTAGAAAATGTAACAGTTAGAAAATGTACAGTTAGAAAATGTAAAAGTTAGATATACACTTAGAAAATGTAATAGTTAGAAAATGTACAGTGCCATAAAATTCTGAAAGGCTATTACCATACTCAAAAGAGAAATACTTCCATTATTTGTATATTCATGTCTTTAATTCTCTGATTTCCATCACAGTTTACTAACTCAGCCTTCAATAGCAATAAGAACTGAAGAAAAGCCAGAGAGTCATTTCAAGGCCCCATATCTAATATATCAGTGACCATAAGTAGATACCTAAAGAACACCAAGGGAAAGGTCTACCTTACTTGCTATCTTCCTGACTATCCTCCCTCAACACTAATATTTTCAGCTCATGGATTTCTTAGCAACATGTTGCTCCTGGCTATAAGGCACATCAGCCAGTTTCTCTTCTATTTCCCTCAGTTTGTCCATGAACTCATGGAAATCTTTACTACTCAGAGTATCACTGGCCACCAAGTTCTACTTCTCCAGCATGAAATGTCACATCTTTTTCCTTATTCTAAACATGATTCCTACCAGTTTTACTTTAGAACTCTAACCATACAGTACAATAGGTTCATGCAATTATACGTAAGAATAAAAGCCTCCCCAACCATATTTTAAACTCTAAGTTATAAGAGGTAATTGAATGTTTCATTACAGGAATTACTTTATGACAAACATTTGGTACGTCTGTTCCTAATTCCCATATATATTTCACATGTACAGGACTTAGCTAAAAGATTTGTTAAAATACTGATTTCCATCACAGTTTACTAACTCAGCCTTCAATAGCAATAAGAACTGAAGAAAAGTTCATTTCATTTTCTTCATTTCATGAAGAAAAGTCATTTCAAGGCCCCATATCCAATATATCAGTGACCATAAGTAGATACCTAAAGAACACCAAGGAAAAGGTCTACCTTACTTGCTATCTTCCTGACTATCCTCCCTCAACACTAATATTTTCAGCTCATGGATTTCTTAGCAACATGTTGCTCCTGGCTATAAGGCACATCAGCCAGTTTCTCTTCTATTCCCCTCAGTTTGTCCATGAACTCATGGAAATCTTTACTACTCAGAGTATCACTGGCCACCAAGTTCTACTTCTCCAGCATGAAATGTCACATCTTTTTCCTTATTCTAAACATGATTCCTACCAGTTTTACTTTAGAACTCTAACCATACAGTACAATAGGTTCATGCAATTATACGTAAGAATAAAAGCCTCCCCAACCATATTTTAAACTCTAAGTTATAAGAGGTAATTGAATGTTTCATTACAGGAATTACTTTATGACAAACATTTGGTACGTCTGTTCATAATTCCCATATATATTTCACATGTACAGGACTTAGCTAAAAGATTTGTTAAAATATTATATTTTGGAATATTTCAGAATTAGCCCTGAATTCTGAGGAAGTTTCCCATTATATCAAGAGAAAGTAATTAGTTTTCAGAGAAGGTGACACAAATAAAAGAGAGTATCTAAAAATAAAAATGAAAAATCAAAATCTAAACATTTAAAAACTGCATTCACATTTTAAAAAGACTTGAAATTCTATGTATATCTTCATCTCTATTTTACTATTACCTTTAAACTACCCGATAGAATATGTTATTCAAACAAAAGAATAGAGTTACACTATACCTTGGAAGACGTTCTGCTTCTTTCCCTCTCACTTTTAATGCCTTGAAGTTTTTTTCCCAGTCCAGTTTGCTAGAAAGGTGTGTCTTCACCAAAGATTCCATATCTACTTGGCCAATTACAACCCATTCCTTTCCAACATTGTTTTTTATTCCATGGAAAAGAAATATTTTCCAGATTAAAAAACTGTTTCTCAATAACATTAAAATACTCTAATAATGTTTTCAAGTTACATTCTCTTTAACCTGTGTGCTTCTTCAATTATCTGTAGATTTTTTAGTGCAAAAATCAGGAGGTAAAAAACAGTTTGACATGTTCACACATTTAAGGATATTCAAAACAGAAAGACTGAAAAGTCAGCTATTATACAGAGTATTCAAAAGGAACTATATATATACTTCAAGGCAGGCACGTGCTTAAGTGGTTGGCTTAACATGGATAGACTTGCTAAGCTTTTGCTTATATGCCTTGAAGAAAAGGACAATAATCCACAAATGTCATTGCTCAACTACTTCTAGTATGTCAAAAGCATAAAATGAAACAAATCTAAGTGAAAAAAGTATGAGTCAGTCCACTATTGAAAATACCTTGAACTGATTAGAAACATCTGTCAGCCTTCTGAACAAATCCTCTGCTTTACTGAAAGCGGTCAGAAATCCATTTGCATTTCTTTCGGTCATAACAGTGAATATAGACTCATCTTCTGCCTCACTTACTCCCCTAAACTGATTTGGAATAGAGATGAATCTCTTCATTTCTCTGTAATATCTAGCTCGTACTTCTTCAAAAGGAGGTCTGAATTGCAAGCGACCTTGCCTAAAAGGTGAAACAAAGAGAAAAATTAGTATTTTAATGTAATCTGTGCCTGCATATTTTCTTTTAAGGCAAAAAACCAAAATCTTACTTGAATGTTAGATCAATAATTATCTCTGGTAAATTCTCATTGAGTGCTTCTAAACCCATTTGATACTGATGCTCCAGAGCTTTGTAAAGTTGATGATTCCAATGTTGTCTCCAAGCTTTCATATCACTCGATCTGAAACCCTAAAATTTAACAATTATTATTTTTATTTTATTCCTTGCACCACAATTATAAGATGAAACTGCACACAGTATAAAATCCAAAGACCAGGATCTTAGTAAAATTCAGTAATTGCATAGCTGGCACAGACTGGGTCATGGCACCATGCTGGTCAGAGTTTAAAGACCATCTGGACAACATACTTAAGTCACAATGTTTAGTTTTAGATAGTCCTGTCAGGAGCAGGGAGTTGGTCCTTGTCGGCCCCTTCTAACTCAAGATATGAGTTTTTCATTTTATGACCAGTTATTGCATTTATTGCATTTATTTCAAATTAATATAGGAATAAAAAAAATATCCAAATCAAACAGTCTCTGTGGCAAATCAACACAGGAATTTCACTGATGTTCGTCACCCATTGGTTTAACCAGAAAGTTCTTCAAGGTTACTCTAAAATGCACAGGACTCTGCTGGAAATAACATAAAGAGCTGGCTGAATAAGAGATTTAAACCTGTATCACACCTTCTATTTTCTTATAATATGTAAGCTACTTTTTAAATAGTATTTATAAAAATTCTTGTGTGTTTCCACAGAACAATGTAAACTAATAAATTAATGTAAAATTTTACCTCAAAGAATCCAGTTTTTCATCAAAATCTGCTACACTGCACTGTAAGAACATGGAAAACCTTATCATACAGTCAAGCTCTGTAAATCACAGAATAGTCTCAGCTGGAAGGGACCCACAAGGATCATCAAGTCCAGCTCTTAAGTGAATTGTCCATACGGGGTCAAACCCATTACCTTGGCACTATTAGCACCCTGACCAACTGAGCTAAATGGTCATTTGCAAGTCATGGAGGGATTTGCAGAAAGACAACTTAAGCTAGAAAAAAAGCTAGAAACTCCTTCCAGCTTAAAAGGTTCTTTTGTTTAATTGGAGATTTTCAGGCAGGGCTTTGGAGGCAGTCCAGGGTTGCTGCAGGAAGCTATACAGTTAAGGTCTGTCTCACAATTCAAAGCTGCCTATAGGAGCTCTTCCAACAGAAAGATTCTAGAGGTTAAGAAAACCTGAAATTGTCTTAATTAAGCCTTAAGACAATTATATACAGGGTTTTTAAAGAAACATGTCATATTTTGATGACAACAGCAGTAAGACTGTACCATCTTATAATTTTTGGAATGTGAAAAAAAATACATTCAGTTAAGTTTCATCACTTCTATTCAAAGATTTTTGAAGAGTGACTGAATACAGTTTAGGTAATTTTGCATCTAAAAACATTTTGCAACACCAAAATAATTTTCAAACAATACTAAAGGAAATCTAGATTCTTCTCATAAAATATACTGACTTAAAGATAAAAATCTGCAAATTGAAACTGAAAAGAAATCAAGCCAGATGAATTTTCATATTATCTTGAGAGAATGAAAACAAAATTAGAAGTAAAATACTATAAAGACACTGCATATATTTGACTAGCAAATATCAATGAAAGTAATCTCCTTTGCATTATAAAGGATAAGAACAACATATCCACCTAAGAATATAGTCCTTCGATTGCTGAAGGCTATAGGAAAAACTAAACTGACTTGAATAATAACTCAGAATAGCTTACTTGATAATATGATATTTTTAATCAAAATTGTTATCATCTTACTCAATGACATTAAGGGTCTTTTTCAAACTTAACGATTCTATGTTAAAAAAAAGTTGTCAGTTGATAAGTGAATAAAGAAAAATATGTTTTTCTCATTATTTCAGGCAGAAATGCATTTTAATTCCAAATTTTATACATTTGTTTTATTCTGTGCATGGATCACTCATTATCTGTACCAATTGCATCATTTTACCTTGCATTAATAGCTCAGACACAACTGACCTACATTACCCAAGGTCTTCCCATTTCCTCATCTAATGCCTGTCATTGACCAAAAGTTCTTCTCCCATTGCTAGTATGACAAAAAAAAATTATCTCCATCCTCCTCATCTGTGATTTTATCTCACATCTGGCGTTAACTTGGACACAAATGTTTTCCTAAGACAACTAGTAACTCCTTAATCAGAATTAATTCAATCATGCTATGCTTGAGTCTTAAATTTGATTACTGTTGAAAAGTCAAATGTTCACAGTTTGCAGTAAGAAAATGAAACCCTGCCTGTGACTCGAGGCTGACAAAACCAGTTCTGAGCTCCTGAAGCCCCTCTTTCCAACGCTGCTGCTGCCGCAGTAGATCAATATTCATAAGTGATATGACCTGTTAAAAAAATGTTAAGGAAAAATAAACATACTCATCATCATGTAAATTAAAGAAAGGTTAAGATCTTCTATAACAGACATGACTTCAATTTCATCGGAAAATATACCTTTTGAATGAAATTTGTGTGCCATTTTCTTAGTTTTCTATTTTCAGTGGAAATCCGTTCAGCAGCACCTTGGAGTTTTTGGATATAAGCCTCCAGTTCTCTGGGATTATCCCATGTTATTTGAGCTTTTCCTCCAGGACCTGATTTTGAATGCTTTAAAAACACACAAACTTTGTAACATTTAATGACAAAAACAGTCTACCAGCCAACATCCAGAAGTGATAATACAAGAAAGATGGTTTTATTCCTAGCAAAACAAATGGAGGATCTCCCTATCCCTAGCTGTAGTAGAGACAAAATAATCTGGCAAATCACAGACACAGCATAGCATTATAGCTACATCAGTGCACTGGAGAAGGATTAATGACAGACTCCTAATAGAATTTGAAATAGATCAACTGATGTTGAGACTGCTGCTCCACAAACATAAGCAGACATCTGAAGATTAAATGACACCTTAAATGCCTCTCTTGGTCTTTCTTCTGCACAAATCAAAACCAGAAATATTTGGTCTTGATTAATAAAAATCAAATAATTGCTAATAACTTCATCTGTTTATCAATAAATACTTTTTTAAATAACAATGTAATAAATGTAGAAAATGCAGCACAGAATATGCACAGATACCACTGAAATTAAAAAGAAAAAGATAGGGGAATTCTTTCACCTTAATTATCTGTTCAAATGCTAGAGCAGATTGTAACATCATTGGCTTTTGACTCCAAATCATTTGTTGATCAATAGAATTATAGAAATGTGCCACCTGTAAAAAAAGTAGAGCTTAAATTTAAAAGGAAAAATAAAAAGTCTCATGTCACCTTTGCCCTAGCTGTAGGGGTATCCCAGATATCTCATGTGAAATTGAACTGAAATACAAGCCAAACAAAAACATGTGGTATTGAGTACAACTAAAAAAATAGACCACCCACCCCCAAAACCCCACACATACTTCCATTAAAATACTTGCTCATATATTTTCAGTTGAAAACTACCAATGGTGAGGACAAGTTGCTACATTTTATGAGAATTCCCTTTAATCATAATTATAAAAAACTGAAACTAAAACCAGGTAATCAACTAATTACTTGTCGTATTTTTGCATATTCATACAGTAACTTCATACGGCTTTAATACTGTATTTCAAAAGAACACACATTCTGAAATTGTAAAGCATATCTTTACTTTTGTTTTCCTTTATGGGCTTCATTAATATGTTTAAGAAAGAAGTCACTTTCATAGAGACAAGCACAGTGAAAAGCTTAACCACACAGACAGAAAAGACAGCACTGTAGAAAAGTTCAAGCAGGGAAGTCAGAACAGGAAGTTATTATAGCATAATCTTGTACCTGCTTGAGGATGACCGCCTGCTTGCAGAACTTTTGTGCAGTCTTTGCAAGATGCTGTATTTTAGCTGGTATAGCAAACCCAAGTGCTGATAGCTGACGTACTTCTCTTAGCAGAGTCACCAAACGATCTGAGTAAAGTATGTTTAATGCTCCAGAAATGGGATCCAACTCCATCACAGGGCTATTAGCTTGGATACTGAACCAAAATCAATCATATTACTGAATAGAATTTGATATTAATCCTTTCTTAGGTGCGTTTTACCATAATATAACAAACTATTCTAAACAGCTTGATGTCGTTCTATTTTGTTTTCTATGCACATTAACACTTTAATTTACTCAGAAATTATTCCAGTAACCTTTCCTTTAATTTAAAGCCAATGAAGATAAGACAGATCATTTTTGCTTGCAATGTTTTTCCGGTTTGTGATGATAGTTAACATGTAACTCACAGCTAGACAGTATTCTAGATTACACTGTATCCATCACAGTCTCTCAAGCAGGAGCTTTAGCAGTCCTAGTCTCCCCACTGTAAAGTGGGGAGAAAATAATGAGGGAACCAATTCTAAGAACCAGAACTTGCATCAATGAAGCATTTTGATATATTCAGCCAGATGCTAATAAGAACATCAGCCTATCTTCAGATTTTATTCTAATTTTTTTTCTACTTTAGCAGTGCTTCTACCACCATCCTTTCATAAACACTTCAGCCTTACTAATTTTTTTCTTTTTTTCTTTCTTCATCTCTTTTCTAGTTTCCATATCCATTGCATTGCCCTTTGCAGGGAGCTACTTCTTTTCTTGTTCTTTTAATTAACCACTTCACATCTTTTAAAATCTCACAATAACAAAATTTTATATATTATATATATTATTATATATTTGAGTATTTTCATTAAAATAAAAGCTTTTGCTTAAGTATAAACTCCTGTATCCCCTGTAACTGTGAACAAATTCTTTTCAGAGGAATTTTGCAACACTCAGAGCTGAAGACAGAAGCAATGTGATCAATCAACTAAAATTCTTAAAATATATTTTAGTACCCCATACAGAAATTATATTATTTCGGGGGGAAAAAATTCATGAAGTTTAAATTTATATGCTTACCCTTCTTTCATCTGCCTTATGTAGACTGCAGAATTTCTTGTGAATAGTAATTAACTTGTTACTCTACATGTGTTATCTGTATATCACAGCTATACTCTCATCTAGTCTCTATACATTATCACTATAAGGATTACAACGGGTAACAAGTAAAAACAACAAGCAAGTCAAACATGTCTTTCATTCCAGGTGCTAACAGAAACTTCAAGATTAGTTATTAATCTGCAATATTAGCTGTTAATTAGTAATTAATAATATTGTCCTGTATATTCCACATTACCAAGCAAGACTGGCAGGATGATGAAAGTATAATAAATTGCTCTATTTTGTCTCTCCATGCATTCTCCATCCTGTATTTTTTTTATTTCCATTGTCAAGCTTTAATGAATTACACCACACTACACATTTCATTATTTAATAAACATTATTTAAACAAGAGTGTATTTACCAAAGTCCTGACTTGGGATTTGATAATTCTGACTGGATATTCCTAGACCAATCATCAAATTGTTCTTGCTCATATACTTTTAACTGTTCCAGAAAACCATTTGCACTTTGATGAAAAGTTTGAAATCCAGGTAAGTCAGACAGAAGAGCCTCTGCCAGCTTGATAGAATCATCCACCTTAAACACAATAACAAAGAAAAGAAGGTTAACTTCCCAGTATTCAATCAGAAAGAAAAATCACTACAATAAAAGTCAGTGTTACAAAACATCCAAGCTGATTAGGAAAAAAATAAAGTGAATTCTCAACTGTGTCCCAGATGTCTGAATTCTCTTTACAGTAAGTTGGGTTTGAATAAGCTGTTCACTGACAACACCGACAATGGCATCCACCCCTATTAAGATACCCCAGGATATCACACTTGGTCTTTAATTAAGTCTCTGTAAATGTACAGATCTCCCATGAGTCTTCTGTGTATGTATAAGGTCCATGACAATACTCAAAGGCATTTGCAATAGAATTTCACATCTACAAGTGGACAAACTAAAATGGTAGCCAATACAATCAGTGGAGATTTGAGAGCAAAATTCAATTAAAAAAATTCAGCACAGCCTAAAGCAGACATAAAACTGACATACATCAGCTTATAGGTTAATAGTTATTCTGGGATAAGTATCTTCTTATTCAAATCTTATTCAAGTCTTATTCAAATCTAGAGTTATTGTAGAGGGCACTTATGTTCACAAAAATCATTTTGGTTTTCACTGGTCAATGTTGTCAAAAAAATTTTAAAGTTTCATACTAAAGTGTAAATACGAACTTAAAAAACCAAGATAAATTAAAACAGAATTGTTGTACATTTACTGCACATTCTCTGGCAGGCACAAGCTCAAAATGTACTACTCTTTGATTTCAAGAAGATACTACAAAGCTTAGTAATAAGAAGTGAGGATTAGTATTTTAGAATCTGGGTATCTGTGAATCTTAAATACAATTTTAAAATGTAAACTGGGGGGTAAAATTTAACAAAAACACCTACTGAATTTTCGTCTTTTAAGGATTGAATTCTGGAATTTTTTTTTTTGTGTTTTTTTTTTTTTTAAGTGGCAGTTCAGTTTACTACAAAAAAGACTACATTCTGGGTCTGCTAATAAAATTAAACTTAGCGAGCAGCACCACTGATAAGGATCCTTGATTATATAACCCTAGGGAAGTCCACAATTTTTGTGTGTGGAATTTCCCACAGAAATGTCAAATACCATGTTTTACATTCTATGAAAAATCATGTGTAACAGAATCTGTTACCTTCAGCTCCAGCTGCTGTACCCATACAATATTATTGACAACTTCAGAAAGGTTCTTGCCCGACAGTGGTCCAGAAACATCACCAGGAACACCATGGCATCGAGTTCCAAAGTCTGTCTCATAATCTAACACATGCAAAAGATTCATTAAATCAGAAATCTAACAGAACAACCTTAGATCACTAATGCAGTTATAAAAATGTACTAGGAAAACTGGCATAATTCTAGAATTAAATAAAGATCCTAGCATTCACAAAAAAACTAATGCAATTAAATACCTTTGACGTAATCTTGAAGTGCTGCCAGCAATGTTTCCCTCTCAAAAAGCAACTCTTTGCTTATATTTGGGTGCTTTATCAGTTCCTTATGCTTCTGAAATATTTGAAGAAGCTGGAATATAAAGATTTTTAAAAGTTATCACTTTCTTATGAAAGAAATTAAACATAGGTTGATACCACCCAGTAGTGCTGTCTTTGGCTCTAAGTACTTACTCGTATCCCCTAAACTGACTACTTAGGAATTAAATAACTTGACCTTCAGGAAAGTTTTCAGAACACAGAATTACCCATACCTGCTGTGGACTGTCCTGAATTTCTGAAATAAATTTCTTCAATTTGCTTGCTATTTTTTGTTCCACTGGTGCAATAATTCTTTCATACTGAGAGACTGCTGCTTTCCATAATGGCTAGAGATAATGAGTTCATGTGTTAGTTTAGGGCTGTATACATAGCAGAAAGACACAGAAAGAATGTGAATAGATTAAAAATAAGCATTATACCTCTGTGTAAGGATTATAGTGTACAGGATTTAGGCCAGCAAAGGGTTCAAACACATGGGAAAGATGTAAAGAATTTTTTTCTCCAGCTGGCAAAAAGAACATAAGTTTTTCATGAAGTGTTCTAACAGTTAGCACCTATGAGGGAAAGAAAGTATTTGATATAACAAATGCATTTTTACATAAAATTTATATTTACAAGTACACATCTCTCTCCTTTTTACAAGAAACTTTTGAAAGACTCAGACAGATTATAAAACACTATCTAACTCTGAAAAGACTATGGAAGTATTTTAATTCCCCTTTTTAACTTGAAACAATGCTGTTTAATTTTGTGTCTAATGAAACTAAAGTGTATAATTCAAACCTCTACCTCATCAAGACGTTGTCCAAGTTTGGCCATCAGTTCAGGGAAATATTTCTCATTTTTCCATGGATGTAGAGTGTAATGTTGCCACAGTTGTCCGGTTAGATATTCACAAGCTGACACCCATTGTTCACAAACCAAAATGCCAGCCTGTATATTTTCTTTAACACTGTGAAAAGTATCCTCCCACAAATTCAAAGCTGTTAATTTTCTCTGAACAAATCTACCTAGTGAGCCACCTAGAAGTATAAAAAAGAAGAAAATATGTTTGTTTAAAATAATTCCTTTAAAGCTACATCACATTCCAATCACATTTTAAAAACAACAGTGTATTGTCTTGATTTCAAACCATACAAATGCAGCAATAACTGATTATTTTGTTTCAGATTCAACAACTCTCTTGAATATCTCCAAGGTAAACAGAAGTTGGTCCAACATGTGAAGCTGACGGATTTGGATTCTGGATTTCACACGCAAACACCAGTCTTTATCAGCAGTAATGGCTGTATCTGCCTGCTCCCCACAACTCTTCCTCTCACACACACACACAGTTGGCAACCTCACTGTCCTATGCCTGTCCCCAAACACGGGGCTCATGTCAAGAGAATGAGAGCAGAACCTGTCTGCACATCCTGCTCTCATCTCCACACAGACTGAACCGACCTTTAATGGGAGTTTATGTACATAAATTTTCTCCTCTGAAAGAAAGACAGGGAGTCAAACAGAAAGATGACAAATCCAGCCCACAGGCTGAAAGGTATCCAACTCCATCTTCTAACTATCTAACACCTTCCCTTGCATGTGTGAAGGCATCTACCAGAACTGGCTGTATTACCACATACTAGAAGGCAAGTAATATTCATGGATCATAATTACAAGAAGCAAGAACCTTCATGCTGTGGGCTGTTATTGGTGCCTTTACAAGGAAGAAGGTCTCTGCTCAAACATACTTTCTAAAGCAAACTTATAGATATGGTTAAATATCCTTTAACTTCTCATCCTGACTACATGCAGTATAAAAGTCAACTCTGCTCTTCTGGCATGACCGTAAGTAATTCCAGTCTACTAAAAACAACCAGTTATATTTTACCCTGTGCAATCACTGGGAAACCTAAACTCTCAACTTGTAAATAAATGATTTACTCTGAATTCAAAAATTAACTATAAAAGAACAAACCTCGCACATCATCTTCACTAAATTTTGTTCCTTTGTAACTGGGATCTGATCTTCTGAGAGCAGTACTCAAGCCAGCTTCAAGCTCACTTAAAAGTTTTTGGAGCTTGGGATCAAATGCTTTACTCCACTTCTCATCCTGCAATGAAAATTTCAAAAATTATGATTCACATGATAGAAAAATTAGCATTTTCTTCCCACTAATCATTAAAAAATACAAAATTGAGACTAAGTACCAACCACATGATGGGACAATGTAGCTTCTTTTTTTTCCTGAAGTCAAGGAAAACCACTTTATTCTTTTGATTTAACAACTCAAAATAATACTATAAAAAACATTTTTATCACAAAATCAAAAGTCAATTGTCAGGTTTATAAAGGCATCCTGAAAGTGTGTGAGCCATTTTTCCACATTAACCACCAATGGCCAGTGTATTCCACATTTCCAATCAAGCATATGTATGACCAGAACCTTCCTCTCATCCTTACTGATAGGAGCTTAAGTACTTTCTTTCACTTAGGAATTATAACTATCACCAATTGCTTAATCTCCTCAAATATTTTGGTTTCATGACATAAAACATTTAGCTCAGAATTGGGTAACATCCTATTGAATTCCAATGTCTCAATATAAATCTACAGAATATTAAACTAGTATATTGCTCACCTTTAGTAATACTGGTGCAAAAACTTGACGTACAGCTTGATAAAGGGTGTTGATTGGTGAATCTAGCATAGATGACACAAGAATATTACTGTGAAGATTATCTTCAGTAATTATGTCAGGTCTCAGCTTAAAGAACACCAATACATTATTCTTTGAATCGGTAGCTTCAATCTGCAATAATCAAGAAAACAGGATTTGTTTAGAAAGCCGTTACTAACTGCTACACTACATATACCATTTACACAAACAATTTGCATCAAGAAAAAATATAAAATAACCATATTACTCCCTCTGGGCTCTGATAAAATTGTGATAATATTTGATTTGCACAGAAAATTAAAATTTTTATTATATTTTTTTCTGAGTCCATAGGAACCTGACTTCCAACATCAAATACATAAAGCTTTCTGCAGCATATAATGTCTGTAAATTTCTTACTGTATTTTGAAAACTCCACTTAACACTTTCTCTGGACAAAACAGAAACTCTGTCTTGTGCCTAGAGAAACTAAGCATTAAGCCTATTTTTTTAATTGTATCTTTATGCTAAAAACCTTTGGGAATATTTTTCTATATATTGTAAATATTCTGTATGGTTTTCCTGAGTTTGTAAATACATTATTCATAGATTTCTCAACAACAGAGACAGGCATGCTCCTTCATCAGTAAAATCATAAATTGCAGCATGACTAATGTTCCATCCACAGCCCAACTTATGGGTAAAGTTCCAAAAATTGCCATAAAGTAATTACTGAAATTATTTGTGGCTGAGTAGAATTCATAGTACAGGAAAATTTCTTAAGCATTTTATAAATTAATAGCAAAAAGATATGCTAAGTGAAATCCCATATCCTGTGCAACTGCAAACATTTGTGTGCTATTTTTCTATTTGTGTATTATTTCTATTCAGCAGCTGTTCAAAGGGTAATAAGAACAGCTTTCAGTTTTATTGGACAGTATCAGTTTTACTTTCTTATCAAGTGTTTAGCCCAACTCCTACAGACATAGCTTCACTGAGACAACAAGTACAGAGAATAGCACCAATATGCATCTGATCTTGCACAGCTGCTGAAAGCTGCTTCATATTTTAGACAGTGGCTCAGCAGCCACTGTAAACTGGTAAACATAAATATGTTCATTCTTGCCTGAATATAGCAGGCACTAGACTTCACAGAGGATTAACCAAGGAGTTATGTAAATTACGGGTCCACACTCCACAGGCTGAGGACTCCTTACATGCTTCTTCCATGTGAAGCCACTGACATAACAGACACCAAGCCCCTGGTCTCACTGCAGAACAACAGGTCCCACTGTCAAAACCCACACCTTGCCTGTACACACCTTCCCTCCATGGAGACACTGAGTGCACATCACACCCCATGGTAGCAATCCAAAGAGTCACTTGCTGAACACAAGACTCAAGGCAGGACAATTCACATAATGAACCTCGGATTTCCTCACAGCTGGACAAATCAATTGGAAAAATGCATGCTTTGGAAAAACACGCACCTTGGATTTGTCAAATATCAGCCAATGTGCCATACACTGGGTCCCATTCCCTGCACATACATTGTCCATGCAATCCTTTGGGACATCTGCATGCAGCCATGCCCGGGAAGAAATCATACATCCCACTCCATGCCCCAGGCCATTCACAGAGACAATACACAGCACACTAAAACTTCACCAGCATGGGAACAATCCGCTAACAAATGTAACGTCTGCTGACCGTATGGTCTTCGTGGACTCTGGGGACAGTGTTCTTGTTTCAGCAAGGATAGAGTTAATTTTCTGACAGTGCTGTATTTTGGGTTTAGTATGAGAATAATGTTAATATCACACTGATACTATGCAGTGGCTGTTGCTGAGCAGTAACTACCCAAAATCAAGTACTTTTGAGTGCTTCATGCTCTGCCAGTGAGGAGGGCATAAGAAGCTGGGAGGGAGCACGGCCAGGCCGGCTGACCCGAGCTGGCCAGAGGGATATTCCGTAGCACAGAGCTCAGGGCATGAACTGGGGGGAGTTGGTCGGGAGGCACCGATCGCTGCTGGGGGACGGGCTGGGCATCAGTCAGTGGGTGGTGAACAACTGCACTGTGCATCTCTTGTCTCCCTTGAGTTTTATTCCCCTCTCTCGCCCCTTTTCATTACAGTTATTAACATTATGATTCGCGTGTTAGTAGCTAGCTATTATTATGTTTTATTTCGTTTCATTTATTAAACTGCTCTTAGTCCACGGCGTTCTTTTCTCTCCGATTCTTCTCCCCACGGCGAGGCGGGGGGACAGTGAGTGGTACTTATCTGCCACTCACTGGGGTTAAACCATGGCAGCCGCCAGCAGCTTACAGCAGACACACAGACCAGCACAGATATTCGCAGGAAGGAGATATCTCCCAAATCTGACACCAGTCTTTACGGCCACCAAGCCTGGGCTGACTCCGGGCTCAGCATCCCCGCTCGCACGCCGAGACGCGGCGGACACTACGGTACCTTGTTGGAGGCGCTGAGCTGCGCGCCCGAGTGCTGCACCACGAGCAGGAACTCGTTGCCGTCGTCGAGGAAGCGGCTCAGCTCCGGACGGGAATGCAGCCCCGCGGCCAGGGCAGCGGCACCGCCCGCCGGGTCCAGCCCGAAGTAGTTGGCAGCCGTGGCTGAAATAAAGCGCTTCCTCCTGTCCCCCTCCCCGGCCATGGTGGCGGCACGCACCCCGCCAGGCAGGATTAAGGCGGGAGAGGATCCAGAGCGCCACGGGAGCACATGCAGGCGCTGGCGGGAGAAAACCCAAAAGGCTCACGGCGGGAAGGACGGCGGCTCGCTCCGGGGCACAGGGGGAGAGGCCGGAGCCGTCCCGGCGTCGCCGGGACCGTCACTATGGTGACCGGAGATGGCGGCCCTGGCGCGCAGGCGGCTTAGCTGCGGGTGGCGCCGGGCGAGGAGGCGGCGGCCGACGCGCTCGGAAATCAGCGGAACGGGGCTGGCCAGGCGGGCGGGGCGGGGCGGAAAGGGTGCTGCGCCGCTCCTCGCTCGGCAGCGGCGCCTGGGAGCGCTCCGAGGTCAGGCTTCCCCTGGGTTCACCGAAGCAGCTCTCCTGCCATCAGCTGCATCACGGTGTCGCGGCCGCCGCAGTATCTGGGGTGTTTCCCTCGCCCCCGCCCCACTCCGCTAGGGAGCCCGTGGTGCCCGGTACAGCAAGGCGGAGAGGACTGCGGTCCCGGCCCCGGGAAGCGCTGGGAGCGTGCTCAGAGCGCCCACCGGGATCACAGCTTGTGGCCGCCCGTGGTTTCGCGGGCCAGTGCGGGCGTAGCTATCCGCGCCCCGCTGAGCGCTCCCGGCCGCTTCTCTAGAGGGTCTCTAAAAGGACGGAGCGCCTCCCGTCCCGCCCAGCAGCTGTCCTCGAACTCGGCCCCCGCTAGCGCCTCTCGGCAGGCGGCTGTCCCAGCCCCGAGCCCGCCTCCAGCGCTGACGGGACACCCAGCTCCCCCCGGGTGCGGGCGGTGACCGCGCGGGTCCGAAGGGACTGGAAGGGCTGGCGCTTCCCCGTTTGTTTCGCTGCGCACGCCGAGCCGTAACCGGCACCGCGGGCCCTGCCCGGCCACGCGCGCGGCTGCCGCTCCGGCCGGGAAACACGCGCGGCAGCCCCGCCCTCCGGGGGGCGGGTCCCGGCGCGGCCCCGCTACCACTTCCTGCCCGGCGCCGTCTGTGTCCGGGTCGTTCTCGCCGTTCTCTCCGCAGCCGATACCGCCCGCGCTCGCTCCCGCCCCCGGCACGATACCCACTTCTGGGAACGGGGCGGCGGCGGCGTCTGCCCGCGGCGAGCGGGGGCCGGCAGCACCCGGTGGGGCTGGGGAGGACCAGCAGGAACGGCGTCTGTTCTCGTTTCCTCACCGCCGGTCTCGGGAGGCGGCGGCGGCCAGGGGAAGCGAGCCCGGGGGGGCCTCGGCTGCGGGCCCCGGCAGCGGGGCGGCCCCGCCCCGAGGCAGGACGATGCCGGTGAAGAAGAAGAGGAAGTCCTCGGGGGCGGCGGCGGGGGAAGACACCGGCCTGAAGAAATGTAAACTCGGCAGGTACCGTCTCGCGGGGCGGCGGCCGGTGCCGGCGGTCACGTCCCGGGCCGCTCCTCCGCGGGCCCCGGGCTGCGGCGGCCGTGGGGCTGCCCGGGGCGGCGGGCGGGCCGTGTGCGGCCCGGCGGGCCCCGGCAGTACCGCGGCCGTGCAGGCAGGCACGTCCGGGGCAGGTGCGGGGCTCGCCGTGCGGCCGCGGCGGCGGCGTGGTCACGCCTGGCGAGAAACGCCGCGGAACGGCTCCCATTCCTGGCTGGCTTTGCCTTTGGCTGTACCTCAAGGGCCGGTTCTGGCATTTGTCCCCATATTCGTTTTATCTCCCTGGGGTAGGCGGCTCTCCTCACTTTAAGGTTGCCGGTACTCAGTGTCTGTGCTAAATCGTCGTTTCCTCTTTTTTTTTTTCCCTTCCCCCCCCCCTTTTTTTTTTTTTTTTTTTTTTTTTGTCTTTGTTTACAGTGAGTTGAAAGGATTGGTCAGCACACTGGAAAACAAGAGGTTTCCCTAATAAATACAGGAGTTGGAAACATCTTGTTCGTTAACTACTATAAAAGAATCACTTTATGCCGTGATACCCAAAAGTTGCTGTTAGAATGATAAACCATTAGTGCGGTGCAAGCAGGAGCTTACAGTGTGGCTTCCCCGAAATAACTGCCTGCTTCATCTATTAGGCCTGGTTAAGTATGCCAGTAAAGCAGTAGTTACGACTAACGTCCTGAGGACATGAGGATACAAAGGACTTGCGAAATCGACACTACGGGAATGGCTATTGCAAAAAATTGTGGCGTATGGCCTTTCTCGTTTGCTGGCCAAGCTTGGGCTTACAAGTCTCATATTTTGTTACGACTGTTCATTTAGGGTAGCCATTCCAGAGCTCACTTTTTGTGGGCATTGATGACCTTTTAGTTTCAGTCAGTTTATTCATTGCCTATAAATAACTGTTCTTCTGCCAGCATTATCCTCTGTACCACTCATAGTTCTGTCTCAAAGTATATTTAGAGGGAACACTTCTGTGTTCTCATACTTTATTTTATATACTTAAGAAAACTAAGTTATTCTGGTTTGTAATACCAACTTTCAGTTTCCTTGCTCATCTTAGCACTTGTTTGCATGTGTTCACTTTCAGTTTGTCTTTCTAGAACAGTTAACTGAAATTTTATGATCTTGATTTCTTTTACTTAGTGTTTTCGTAGCTTAGGGGAAAAAAACCCCACAGATTCTGCAGGGAGCTAGTTGTTGGGCAAAAACTATAAGTGAGAGTTCATGCTAGGTGATCAGAAAATGTTAGATACACAAGCATTCTTGGCATTATGTTCTTACACAACAAATTATTGGTAATATTCTTTAATAAAATCAGTGATTACAAGTAGATGTATGTTTATCTGGATAAAGCCAATAAGCAATAGCGTACCATATGACTCTGCCTCTTTCTGGTGGCTTGTGTTCCCAATGCCATGGATGGATGGATGAATGTTTGGAGGACTCCGTTAATTCTAGCTTTCAACACAGAAGGCTTCTTCTTAAGAGTGTTGTGTTCTTTTCTTTTAGTGAAGCTAAAAACGATGCATGGGAGTTCAAGTTGTTCGCCCTCTCAGAATTGAACTATTCTTCTCCTGCTTGACGTTTTAATTTTAAAATTGCAGTGTGGGAGCTGCATAATTTTAAATCCTCTCATATGATTAGTTCTCACCTCATTGTTAGAAATAACCTTAGCTTGTTCTAAAAGTCTATAATTTGTATTTGAAAGGAGGATGCATTGAAAAGGTGCTGCAACTCCTTACTGACTGAAGATGCCTTTGTGTAGTCGGTGTTTTTACTGGAAGAAATTCTATGCATTCTTTTAATGAATGATGAATTAAGAGAATTCACTTCCTAGGCAAACTGGGTTGTGTGTTACATAATGAAGACAATGATGAGGGGAGCTCTGTGTGCTGAGCAGCTTCAGTCTTGCCACAGATTGCACATACTATTCTGGTATACGTACCAAATATCTATAGAATTTGTATTTTCTTAATTATGTGTATAATGTAAACCAATTGACCAAGTTTTTTTCCCAAATTTGGATGGTTAACTATAAATAGCCTGACTTTTAAATATGTCAAACTCTGCAGCTTCTGTTGACCTTAATGGGATCTGTGCATGTTCAGCACTCTTGAACATCAAGCTGCTTATTGGAGACCTAACACTGAATGCCTGTATGTATAAATAAAAGTAGATAATAAGGCATTTGAATTACTGAGGAGTGATATTTTGGCCATCTGTGTGGAGGTTTTTTAATTTAATAGCTACGAGGTAACAGTACTTCTGCAATTCAGAAAAAGTAATATTTACAATAAATTGAGCTATGAGATGGTTGTAATCTAAAGGGAATTTTATGTTCCAACAGGAGTTGAGGATGACAGACAGTTGCCTTTTATGAAATTCAGCATAACTAGATGCATACTGACCTCGTGAAGCAATTTAAATAGATTACTAATAAATATTATGTAATTTAATTTTTCCTGGTTTTCACATGTCGCATTAAAATAACACTGTTCATCCCTGTGTTTCTATTTGCTGCTGCAGATCACAAGCATCTGGTAAAGTAATAAGTGGAGAGGAACATTTTTCAAGCAAAAAGTGCCTGGCTTGGTTTTATGAATATGCAGGTAATGTGCAGTGCATTCATGTTTGAACCTATATGGTTTTGTTTTAAATAAAGCAATACATAAAATACTACTTGCATTTTGCTTTTTGTCTGCTAATGTAGACATAAAAATGTGTCCGTATTTGCTTCCTTATAACATGCACTTGAATTAGGATGGCTTTTATTATTACCTTCTTGGTGTTTGTTCTTTTTGACTTATTTTTGTTTACTCTGTTCTTTACAACTTGAAAATGAAATAACAGATATCAAGCAGTACATTGTTGAGCCAGGATATACTGAGTGATTCACTTCTTGCTTTGAAATTGTCAAGTATAAGTCAGGATATTGAGGGATAATTCAGACTGATGCTTACGTATCTAACTATATCTTCTTTGTAATCATATTGGAAGACTAATGATGTAGGTCATGATTTAAGCTTCTTGGATTTCTGTTTTACAAAACAAAACAGTAGAGGTTTATACTGGTTTTCCATCTGAGAATTTGTACTAACATTTTTTTTATATTCTAAATACCAATGTTTCATTCCAGAAGTATTTGAAGTAGTCTTTTTCAAAAACTCAGAATTGCCATTGAGTAGCTGCTTTAAGTGAATATGCAGTATATTTTGCAGAATTTATTACACTATTGCTGCTATTTGTTTGCCAATTGTATGGTTTCTGAACTCAGGATTTCTGAATTGTTATTAATTCCTTGTCTAGTCACGACTTAAAGTCCATCATAACTGGTTGGTGATTAAAACTCATTAATTGCCAGATCTTAGTATGGAGAGAGCTGCTGATTTATCTGACAGCAATTGGTTTGAGTATATTTATCATATTTTCTTAGCATATTTATGATATTTTCTTTGCAGTCTTTTCACAACAATGAACTACTCTTATTTATATTAACCTACTCTCTAGATTTGTAGCATACTCTTCTGGAGTAGAGTCTTTTCTAGGGAAATAATAATTCAAAGTTAATTTTATTGTGATAGATTTGTTTGCATATTCTTCAAAATTAATGTCTGTGAATTTTGGCTTTGTCACTGAGTCAAGGACTGAATGTAGGAGGTTATACTTAGAGTTAACCAACAATCAAAAAAATGCCACATTTCCAGCATGAGAGAGAATTCCAGTTAAATTATACACAATAGAAGATAAAATGGCTCCATTAAATGATAAAGCTATACACACACATATAAGTGTATGAGCTTTATGTATGATTTCTGGACCAGAAACACTCATTCAAACTTTTACTTGTCATTACCAGTGAACCCTTGTATGTGTTTCTCTTCATAATTTGTTTGTTGTTTTTTGTTTTTGTTTTTGTTTTTTTTTTTTTCAAAAATTTTCTATCTAACACTGTTTGGTGTTCCTTACCTAGGCAAAATGTCCTCTGCTATATTTTTCAGGATGCAGGGATTCATGATGTTAAGTGTCAGTTGGTTTTTATTTTTCTACAAAAGTAGCCATTCTCAGTAGGTTTTATTGACAATGTTCTTATCTCACAGTGAGTAGTTATTCAAAGCACATTATCAAAACTGTTAAAGAGGCTTCTGCTTACCCTGGCAGCCGATAAAGTGGAGACAGATTCATCAAGGACTCTGCCTATTAAAAGTAGCAAAATTTGCCAAAAAGTTGTGAAGTGGTATGTTGTTTTGGAAGCTAAAACCTTTGCCTTTTACGTGAGTTTATACTCACTAAATGTTAATGTAATGATCCAGGACAAATTAAAATACTGTTGCTGACTGGCCTTTTAATAATATTTGGCTGCTCAGGAGGAATAATTTTTGGAGGCTTAGTCAAAATAACTGAAGCCAGAGAGATTAGAGGAACAAAACACCCTGGAGTGTGTGTCTGTATGCACTCTTTAAAAGCACTGTTTTGCTGCATTTTAGAGGCTTTCATGTTAAAGTGGAGAAATGACAGCAAAACTCTTAACTGTTGTGGTCCTAATCAATTTGTTTTCATTGCAGCCCTGAACCTTTTTTTTGCTTTGTATATGACTAACATGCTCAGCATTTCTTCAATTTATTGTTCTCACTTTGCTTATTTTACTCAGCATTGTAAAACTCATCTTACATTATTTGCAGATTCACCCTCTGTGTTAGAGTAAACCCATAATGTTAGCACCATCAAAAGAATAATATCTGTAATAGTAGTTCAGACAGAATTAGATTTTGTGGTTGTTGATAAAATAATTTTTTGAAGAACATTATTCATAAAGTAACTACAGCAGAGAGTAGTGGTACCCAAATTGTCTTAATTGACTCCCACAGTTATTGGAGTTGAGCTGCATCAATAGGAAGCTCAGTGGAGTCTTTTGAAAAATCAGATACAAAACTGAAATGGCTTGTTTGCTATCATAGGGAGGCAGTGCACAGCACAAACATTCTGATGTAGCACATACATGTCTACACAATTGCACTTGACAGAATAGTTCTAGCTTAAAAGCTACTTAGTAGTGTAATTCAATATTTTTAGAAATACTTTGGGTGCAATATAGCCTAGTTATTGTGTATAACCCTTGTGAGTGTTACTTAGATTTCACTCTGGTGTGGTTTTTGCTTTGAAGGTCCCGATGAAGTTGTAGGCCCTGAAGGAATGGAAAAATTCTGTGAAGACATCGGTGTTGAACCTGAAAATGTAAGTTTCTTTCGTATTGCTAATAACACCTAAGAGGATATTAGATAAGGTTAAGTTCTGTGTAAAGCTCCTAACTCCACTAAGCAAAGAGTTTTTCATTTTCCTGCTTGTAGGAGCTGCTCAAAGATATTTCAGCTGAATACATCAATTATACTTGGCTGGTGTGTGAGGGTTTTTTTGGGTGGATTTATTATAGTAATACTTAATTTTCAAAAATTGAAACTGAGGGAAAAATTGCACATAGCTGAATTTTTTAATGGTAACAAATACGAAGACCAAGCATGTACCATAATTGCTAGAATGTTTGAATGCTTTAGAGTTTTGTTCTTGGACATTACTAAATCAACCTTTTCTTACGTAATGACTCCTTTTCCTCGCCTTATTTTTGTTTCCCCTAGATTATTATGTTAGTTTTAGCCTGGAAACTAGAGGCTGAAAGCATGGGATTTTTCACTAAGGAAGAATGGTTGAAAGGAATGACCTCATTACAGTAAGAGTGTTTTTACCTATCTAATAGAATGTTCTAATTTTATGATTGTACCTATAACTTAACTATTGTTGTTCTGTTTCATGTATGTTGGAAATCAGACACAAAAAAAAGCTGGCTTTTAGTTCTTGTTTTGGTCCACAACTGCAAAATTAATCTGAGTTCAGTCAAAGGATTAAGTTACTGTTTAAACCTAATTAAGTCAGGTTTTGGTTGCTTCCATTTCTTGCAACAATATGTTGAAATACTACCATTCTAGTTAGCAGATATAATAAGTATATCTGGAGATGTACATAAACATATCTCAGCACTGATATTATGGAAAGATTTTACTGATTTCTGAGCTTTATAGGTGAGGACTGCATGGATAATAATTTTGGCTATTGGTGTTATTAGATGTACATCAGAAGCCATGGTCAATGCTTAGGTTAAATAACACCTTTTCAATTTATGGACTAACTTCTTGCTCTTTCTGTTTGCATTTGAATTTTTGATGAGTTAATGCTCTGCCTAAAGAGATTGTTTCTCACATTAATCAGCTTTTTGTGAGGCTTAAGTCAGTTACTTTTTGTTTGTTCTTTGTGTAACTACTTGTGGTGCCCTAGTGTTTTAAGGGTGTCTTGTTATGACACTGCATTTAATATTACAGATGGGGAACTACTATTGCAGCTAGGGCACAGTGGGAAAGAGGGCTTGGTTTTACCCTTGCCCTGTCAGTTGTGGGTTGGTTTGGGAAATTGTATCAGGCATATACCCTCTGATTACTCAAAACTATGGAGTAAGTGACTCTGGACTGACTCTCAACTCTTAGTTGATTTGGGATCAGGCTTCTGATAGATGCCTTGATTTTGTGACTATCATCAGAAATTAAATTAGGAACTGGAATTATTAAATTGCCTGAAATTCAGGATGACAGGTTAAATTCTGGGTGCATGATTTTTCAGATGCAGTGAATGGGTATTGGTCACTTACCTGAAGTATTTAATTTTTATGCCCAAATAGAAGCTTTCAAGAGTTAGCCAATCTCACAGAATGCAAGCACAAAGATGTATGAAATCAGGCACCTGTTCAGAGACGATGTTTTAGACTTTGTTTCTAACAATTTGCTGACTGGAAATCTTCTGGCTCTTTTCAGAACAAAGCTGGTTGTGCTATAGTCTAAAGATGTTTAATACTGAAAATAGGGTGCTGCTGTGCGTTTCTGTAGAAACAGAATTCTGGTGAGAGCCCTCGCCTAAGACTAAAGCAGTTAATGTGTATGTTTTGCTTTCCCTGTTGCTCTCTGAAAAGCTGGCTAAGCAGGTGGGTGAAGCAGAGGCACTCACATAACACAGCTCAGGATCCATTAGCTGAATAATAGGTGCAGATTTTGGCTGGGATTGAGCAAGCAGCTCTGTGATGCTTAGTTACCATCTGGGGTTAAACTATGATGAAAGGAAATACAAACCTGTAGACTTGTGCTGTTGTTCCTTACTAGGAAGGGAGGATGATATTATGGGATTCCATCTGGAATGGGGTTATCTGTTTTCTCTTGAAATGTTTGACCAAAACTTTGAAGTAAAAGGGTTTTACACTTAAAAAGTAAAATATTACTGCATGCTTACTCAGCTTATTCTTTTTCTTTGTAATTTTTGCATGAAGAAATGAGATTGAAATGCATTAAAACCCCAGAGTGTATTCTACATGGACTTCTGTTATAGAATCTTTATTTCAAAATACGTGAAATGTTACACAAGGTAATTGCATGAACAGTGCTGGGTGGAATTCAGCTCAATAGTAAGATACCTAAATGTTTAGTTTATATGCAAGAGCTGGATTTCTTATACTCTTATTGCAATCTTCGGAGATCCAGTCAGTGTAATGAAGCCTAGGGCAGTATCTAGTTTGCCCTAAAAGCTAATGACTGGTCACCTGAATTGCTCTTAGAGGTTGCTTGGTTAGTCCTCTATGAATGACAACACCTGAAGCTTAGGACATCTATCTCTAATCTACAGTTAGATGCCAGCATTTGGGTACCTGAATCTTGAAGTGACATTCTCTCTGCATGTTGTTTTGTAATACACTGATGAAGTTTGCTGTTTAGAGATGAGAAAAATAAATGTGTGCTGAGGCAGATACTGTCAAAATGAAGATGAATTGACCCCTAAATATCATCTTATGAGACCGAAGCAACTTAGGCTGGGAGGTTTCCAGTACGTTGCTTAGGTAGGGTGAATTCTGCCCCATATGTATGTGTGTACATATACATCTATATGTGTATATACATATATATGCATATGTATGTGTACATACATATATATGTATGTATATATGCAAGCTCTCCTCATAGCAGAGAGAATCGAGTACCTCTGCTAGGCCGATTATTTCATCTTCCTTAGGATGAATGCTTTTGGTTTAATGTTTGTATACATGATACTGATTTTTCTCTTTAGTGAAAGACAAGTGTATGGAATAGCTACGAAATATAAAACATTGGCATATCTGAGTAGGAGTTAATGAATCATCGCTTTGTCCACGTTAGCTATGCCTCAGATGATCTCTCTATCTCAACAGAAATTAAAATTCATTCAATTTGTGGTGCTAATTTGAGTTTTGTTAAAAATGTGACATAGGGATGAGAAGGGAATGTAGTAAGCTAATGTCTTAATTTTTATGGTCTTGAGGTAACACTGTTCAGTGCTATCTTTCAGTAAGGACCGTTTGAGAAATCACATCTTTTTCTAGTGGCTGTATAGGAGTTTAGTGTTAATTCACTTGTACTAATTAGAAGGTTGTTCTGGTTATTTGGAAGATTATTCCAGGTATGTGTGATCTCAGTTATCTGTTTTATGATGCAGCCACACAGGCAGCTGTACCTCTGTAAAAGAGGAGTTTCACAACTCCTTGCCTCTTTTTGGGAGGAAAGTCAGTGGCTAGGTACAGAAATGCCCTAAACAGCTTTAACCAAAACATGTCTGTGTGTCGGGATCCAGAGGTTGGTGCTACTCTGAGCATGATCCATTTGGCTTTTTAGTTACAAATGCACTGATAATAAATTGCTTAGGAGTCATGACACTTAATAATTGCTCATTTTCATACCAACTTTTCCAAATTAATCAATTGCATATTAAAATACACATAGCCAATAGTATTGTAGACAATAGCTGGCATTTTACTTTGCACTCAGATGTATGAACAATTTTAACAAAGTAGTTTGCAAGAAATTTAAACATACTGAAATTTGAGTTTACCCATGATAGGGTAAATCATCTGTCAAATTATATTTAACAATGTGTGGTAAACCCACTATAAATATTTTATATGTCACTAGTACACTAAAAACTTGAGCATTCAGGTAGATTAAATACATAGATTTGTCCTCAAATGTGTAGAACATTCTGGTGAAAGTATGAAGCTTTGAACATAGAAGAGATATGAATAAAAAACACAATGCCTTTCTAGCATAGCATAATGCCATTTTAAGGGTTAAATAGTAGAATACAGACCAATTAGATGGTTGAAGACAAAAAAAGTAATTTTATTTTTAGTTAAATTTAGCAAAGCTCATTTAACAAGAGTTCTTTGCAATTTGTTATATGGTTTATCACAGAATATACTACTTGTCATCTGAATATGTAGTCTAATTAGCTAATAGTTTTATTTATTTAGCACTAGTGTTGGCTAGGACTGAGTGCTGCTTTAGATAGATGCTGCTAGAGACAAGAAATAATAAAAGGTTGCATCAGTTGGAATTGCTACATTTCTCTTGTCGAAGTCTGAGCAAGACAGACTGACAGACAGCTGTGCACACACAGACTGGCAGATCTGAGGAACAGGAAGTATCAGCTGTGGGCAAAGTACAGCATCAAAGCCCAGCATCTCAGCAGCCCTTGCTGGGGGCCTGTGTGACAAGTGCGTGTGGAGCTGTTAGAGGTGCAAATGTATTCTGAGAGGCAGGCTGCCAAAAGGGGGACACGTGACCAAAGGAAGTATTTATGTACAGCTGCATTTCTGAAAGTATGCTTCTTCATGAAGGATACAAAGCAAGGTAGATTTTTTAATTTATTCTTTTTTAGTCATGGCAGCTTTTTTATAAGAATAGATTGTCCTGTTATAACTGTTCTATTGAGTAAGTATTTTCTGGAGGATTAGCAAAGTTAAATTGCATTCTCCTTTGCCATTGTTGGTGAATCTGACCCATTTTCTCTTTCCTTGCTGAGTAAAGTACAAAGCAGTCTTTCTGCCAAAGGGTTATTTTTGCCAAAGCTTTATCCTGTTGACTAGTGGACCTCTGCGTTCTCATACAGCCTTTGATTTTTCAGTTGAATAGCTACTGACTAATTCAGGTGATTAAAGCTTTATCAGAGCTTGCATTTATCAGTCATAAAACATGAGCAGAGTAGTATGTTTTGCAGAGTGCCTGCTCAATCCTGCCATTTGTAAACACACACTTCAAAACTACATGTTTAGGGTTTGCATTTTCCCATTATTTACAGCTGGATTTTGCCCCTTAATGCACACTGAATGACATTTTCTTCAGACATTCATAGTGGTTGAGAAGATAAGATACTGCTGGGTATGACTATAGATTACAGAGTTTGCAATTAAAAGACTGCTATTTGAGATGTGAAGCATGCACTTCGTATTATGTTGGTGATATATTTAAAACAAAAAATTTGCTTACAGAAGCCAGCATTCATCATTTCAGTAAGGTGCAAATATTGAGCATGTTCAAGATTCTTTAAGTCAGTTTCGCAGTATTACTCCTGTATATCTAATGATTGTGTTTTGGCAATTTCAATTTTTTATGTTTGTTGGCATTTTTTTCATTGCCTAATGTGGTGTTTTGAACTCCTAATGTTTTGTTGTTTTTTGTTTTTTTTTTAAGGTGTGACTGTACAGAAAAATTACAGAGTAAATTTGACTTCTTACGGTCACAGTTGAATGACATTTCATCCTTTAAGAATATCTACAGATACGCCTTTGATTTTGCAAGGGTAAGACTGCTGAAATATTAGCAAAGTTCTTACTTCTATTTATTCAACTTTTATTTCTTAATCAAGCTTGTGCTTGATTGGTTTCTGTGCTTTCTTTATTCAACCTTAGGAAAAAGACCAGCGAAGTCTTGATATTGATACTGCGAAGTCCATGTTAGCTCTTCTGCTCGGAAGAACTTGGCCACTGTTTTCAGTATTTTATCAATACCTGGAGGTACAAATTTCCTTGACTTTGTGAATGTTGGCGTAGTAGTTTGAGTGTTCTGTGAGAATATTGTGTTTATTTTACTGATAATGAATGTATCCATAATGCTCCCTTTCCCTTGCTCAATGTGCTTATGAAACAGTGATGTTCTTGTATGCATCACAGATCCTTATCTTCCTCCCTGTGCCCCAGTCCCTTTTCTTATCAAAGGCAACTAACATTCCATCTTGGTTTTACTGTAAATATAAATTTGAAAGTAAGTATAGAGTAAATTTGAAAGTAAGTATAGAGCCCCACTAGTCTCTTCAGCTGCATATGCACTGCATTAAGTTTGTTTTGTGCAGATATGGCGTGAAGGTATCTTGATCTCTGGCTCCCTGGAAGATTTTGGTCAGCTCAGCTGCAAGTGACTGATTAAAGTGAACAGGTGTATAGGTTGTGGAACACAGAGCTTGATACCATTCTCTGGCTTCAAAACAGTACTAACACTGCAAAGTAGATGTCCTTATGATCATAATGTATTGCACCTTGGAGAAAAGATGATTCTTTTTTTTTTAATCATTCTGGAAATACATCTGAGCTAGATATGCCCCACTTCAGGGCAAGGCAAAAATATACCCGTTTTTGAAGCTTAGAGTGGTGACTTACTGATTTCCAGGTTTTGGGGAATTTGATTCTGCTCTGATCTTCCACAAAATCATTTTATGTCGTTTCATAACTACGAAATATGTTAATGTGTAGTATTTTTAAAAATGGAAAATGAAGTAACTAATAGGGATTGTTACCCATTAAACAGTTTAGTGGGAGCTCATTGAAGATAAAAAGATAAATGCGATAGAGGAGTACCAAATGCCACTTGACATTTTAATATTTTGAAATTACTTTTCCTAGCAATCTAAGTATAGAGTTATGAACAAGGATCAGTGGTACAATGTACTAGAGTTCAGCAGGACTGTCCATGCAGATCTTAGCAACTATGATGAAGATGGTGCATGTAAGTATTCTTAATGTTTTGCTTATTCAAATTAAATTGCATTAAAAAATTTTCTGTAACAGAAACAATACTGTAAGGTATAATTTTTTTCCAACAATAACTAAAAAAACAGCCCTGATAACCATCGATCTTCAAGCTGCAGATATTAATTTTTCCTAATTGTTTGTCAGTGGTACAGTATGTAAATAGTAGATGGTTTTCTTGAGCCAACTTATATTCAGTGAGAATCTAGCGAAGGTGCTTGCTGCATGCAACTGTAGACTTGCAAATAGAATTATAACAGCAAACTCTCATTTTGTACTAGTATATAATAAACTGTAGCTTAACAATTTTTGCCTACCTGCTGGTCCTTGGGGCTGAGCTCTCCACCTGGCTGGTAGTCAGTCATACCATGACTCAGTTGCCTAAGTCCTGTTGTGGTCCATCTTCTAATTATTCATAATTTTGAAAATTTTGGGAAGAAGGAATTAGTTGTCCTGATTTACAGTATTATTTTTATGCTTTTTGTTCAGTTCACTCCACCTGTCAGATATTGGGAACAATGTTTTCCATAAATCGGTTTTTTGTGCACTTTTTATCATTCTTGGATTGGAATGATTGTACTATTTCATGGGTGTTTTACCAAAGGATTGACATGGATGTTTCCTATATCAGTAGTTTTAACCCTCGTACTTAAAAAGGTGTTTGAAAGACATTATCAATTTTAACTCCCAAGTTTTGTCTGTTTGCAGGGCCCGTACTTCTGGATGAATTTGTTGAATGGCAGAAAGTTCGTCAAGCGTCATAGCAAGAATTCAAAGGAAAATGCAAAAGTTTTTTTTTGGTGCCCGCCTGTACACAAAGTAATGAGAAAAACAAAGGATTGCATTTTCATTCATAAGAAAGACTTTACAGTAATTTTTTTTCCTTTTTTAAGGAGACTTTCTTGTTACATGTGATATGGGCATTGAACCACACCTCTTCTGAGACTGAAAGTTGGAGTTCTTGTTTTGAGTCTTATGTTTATAGCATTTATTTCAGAACAATAAAGATTCAGATTTGTGACAAAGGCCTAAAAGTGAAGGATGTCCCTTGAATGTGAGTGTGGTGTCTATTTTTAAAACCAAATCTATAAGATCTCTTTCTCAGAAGTGCCCTTTGGTATGAATTTTTGAAGACCTTAAAATGCTTAATTGGCGCTGTTGCTTGCTATTGGTGTGGTTGTCTGTGTGGCAGATGTTGGAAAGAATGACTGATTTTGGAAGCCCTGGGTGGGAGTGTGCTAATTTGCTAGTATTGGTCATGGGTTGTGCCACAGTTTTCAGCTCCTCTTGGAGATAAAGGCCTTAAACTCCTGCTATTGTTTTTCATTTCTTTGTTTATTCCCCACCCAGTGGCATGGCATTTAATGGCAGGCCGTTTCAAAGCAGAAAGGTGTACAGCAAATGGCTCTGTGTGCAGAATGGCTGAAAACTAGTTGCCTGTACTTCAGATGCTGAGCACAGATACTTTGGTACAGCAAGGCAGCTTCAGATTTTTACTGCTATTTAGGCTTTTTGGATTGCTTTGTACAAGTGCAATTTATATTTTAAAAGGGAAAACTGGGAAGACTTGGTTTCAGGCTTTTCTTCTTATGTGTTTTAGACTGGAGGCACTCATAACATGACTTTTTTTCCTCTCTGGATGGTTTTCATAATATAAATCAAGAAGTATTTAATCACCTACTATTTAATAACCTACTTTTGACCAATTAACAGGCTGTATGTAACAGCATATTAAATGTCACCCTGTTACTCCGTGTTCTGAGTCCACAGACTACTGTGATTGCCCTTTTAGGCATTCAGTATTCATGATAACCTTTAAATATAGTAGAAGTTTCTACTCTACCTCCATGCCCAGGAGACCCAGTGCCACCCTTGAGAAGGAAAGGGATTTTAATCGGTAAATGTGAAAAACCAAACCAGAATGAGAGAATGAAGCATTTGCAACTTCTGCTTTATTATATAAACGTATAATACAGACTGTGATAATACTGAGAGACTCAGTCAGTGATCAAGGCCTGTGTGCCAAATACTTTAACAAGTGAAATAAGACTAGACAATGTAAACTAGGCATGACTTGAAGATCTTTGCCTCAGGGAAATTACTTCTGTTTTGCACATCCCTTATTCAGACTAACAAGCATGAGTTTTCCTGTCCTTAAGGAAAGCTGTATTTCCAAGATGATTTTTTTTTTAAGAAGGAGCATGGAAAAAAAGGGAAAGGCATGAAGAGAAATAAGGGGTACCAGCTAGTGCTGTATGCCTGTGCTCTTATTCTGCTACAGAGGACCACACTTGCAGCTTCTCTAGAGATGTGCTTGCTGTCGGCTGCAGGGCACAGTGCAGTGGTGGGCTGTTCTGCGAGTCACCTTGAACTGTAGAAGCTTGGTTTCACCAAGTGAGAAAAGCACTGCAGGAAAAAACAAAA
This sequence comes from Pyrgilauda ruficollis, assembly GCF_017590135.1. NCBI lineage: Eukaryota > Metazoa > Chordata > Aves > Passeriformes > Passeridae > Pyrgilauda > Pyrgilauda ruficollis. Next base: position 9,537,274 of record NW_024529932.1, read on the forward strand.
CAACTGTTGAGATACTTGGGAGATCTCTGCTTGTTCAATGGCTAGAGTCTGTGTGCGTGTAAACATGCACTACAGACTGTTTTAGATGTACTACAGACTGTAAAGATGCACTACAGCTGTTTTAAATGTTTTTTCACCTATTTTACAGAAAGTACCTAATTTTAGACCTCGTGTAAGCTGCAGCATTTCCCTTCAGTATGTTACAAGTTATCCATTTACATTGCTGATAATTCTGATTTCACTCATAATAGAGTGCCTTTCATTTAGGAATTGCCCTACCCCACAGAAAGCTTGTGCCAGAATGAGATTAATTTCAACAGTCCTAAGACCTGCTGGTACAATAAGGTCCTAAGATGCACAGATAAACATGCACCGTGTAACTGATGTCAAGGGACATACTGCTGTATACTAAATCTCTTCAGGGATGATGATTCGGAAACTACTTTCAAGTTCACTGCAGTGACTCTCCTTGCATACTATGTTTAGTCCCCACTAGGGTGTTCTCTTTCCAAAAGTTTTGAAATACTGGTCAGAAGAATCTTTTATAGGTTGATTTTTAAAAAATCATTGCTTTTAGGTAACTGCAAACTGTTGTGAATTCAATTTAAACCATTTGGTCCTAGAGGATGGTATTAGAGTGTAAAAGTAGGAGTGATGCACCTACCAATCTGAGTCAAGTACTTGCCATTAAGGTGTAAGACAATATGTGATATATCATTTGTATCTGTTAAGGTTTTATCAGTATTCCTATAATAAATCCATGTTTCAGGGATTTACAATGTGGTTGTGTGAGTGATTGAAAATCATCAGTTACTGTAAAACTTTGGGGATTAATGTATTTAAACTAGTTGAAATAGTTTTTCAAGTTTGAATAAAATAGAATTTTCAGTTCTGGTTTTTTGCTCAAAACTGCAGTCAGGTGTATTGTTTCAGTGTGAATTAATGGCTTGTACAGCCATTTCATTGTGAACTGATGACGTTTATTAGCTGTGTTTTATTACATCACCTTACAGCTTACTATAGATAAGTGCCAATAGCTGTTAGCTTGGTTTTTTTGGTTTTTTTTTTTTTTAATTTTCTGCATGTCCACAAGCCAAAACTTGACTTCTGCTTTCTTTAGTCTTTGAACTTTAATTTTTGTTTCACTCAGGTGCATTTCAGTTTATTGAATTTTTTTTTAATTATACCTTATCTTCCAGTGTTGTAAGAAGAAAGTTCACAGGTGAAATATGCTGCCAGAGTATGACAAATTGAAGGTGAAACGTCTTCCAAAATTAAGTCATAGTGGTGTCTATCTTAATGCTATAAATTTCACATTAATCTCAATTTCATTTCTTGACATTAGTTCTTCCTAACATAATTAATCACTTCTAGTTTTCTTAGACAACTAACAGTTTTCAGTTTAAAGTCTGAAAGCACCCACCTATTCATGGGAAAAGCCATACTGGTAGATCAGAATGTAGTATTTCCTATGTGTAAAAATGTGATCTTGAATTGAACAGTTGTGTCTGTTCACCTGTGTCTTTAACTGTACATGTGGTTTTGATCCAATTTCTTTTTACTGTTTAAATGTGCTTCTTAAGTTCTTTACTAGTGGCTATAATTTCACTTTTCTATGTAACAGACTTTGGATTTGGCTTTTGAGATGACCAGGGACATCAGCTTGATACCTGTTTTGGGTGGCCTGGATGAGGGCCTTGTGGTCTCTGTGGCTTTTGTTCAGGGTCTTTTTTTTTAAATCTGTCAAAAGCTTTGTGCTGATACCTTGATAGTGACTGCACAAAAATTGCAAAAGGGACCATAAGTTCAATGTTTCTGATATTTTCATATTTTGAGCTAGTAAACAGTTCCTTCAAAGCAAAATGTAGAAACTTGTACAGGTTTAGCTTTGTTAAGTATGATGAATAAAATGGGATGTAATACGGCAGAAAACTTATTTTGCTATGCTGCCTCTTAGTTTTTCCTTTTGTGTTTTTGTGTATGTGTAGTTGTTCATAAAATCACTGAGGTAACTTAATTCCAGCAAGATGGATCAGTCTCATTGTTAAGTCAACAATGAAGAGTTTCTTTGCTTGTGTGTGTAGATGTAGGAAATGGAACTTGATCACAAATGCAAGCAACAAAAGACACTGTTCTTGATTAAATCCTGTGTTATTAGGTGCTGGTCAAACACCATGATCTTGGAAATCCACTGTCATTAATTATTCATTGAATGAACACAGTTCCAACAACCTCTTGAAGTGCATGTGAATGAAGAGGGAGCGAGCTTTTCTGTCTTCCCCAGCTGCATCCCTTCACTCTCCCCCAGTGTATCTCTTGGGTCACAGGTCTGTTTTTAGGAAAGGACTTGGTGTTTCCTGAAGTACTCTTCCATAGGGTCTTTCACAGCACATTACAGAAAGGATCGAAGACAACATCCTGTCATATGTTTGAGTTAATAGTAATGCTTTCCTTGCAGTTGGAGCTGGCTCCACTCTTGACTCTCCCTAGTTGTTGATTTCTGATGCCATACCTGCCTCAGGACAGTCTTCCCTCAGTCTCTCTCAGACCTAAGGCCTGTTTGTTGCCTCCATGGTTCCGCTTTATATTGTTTTTGACAATGAAGTTCCCGATGCCTTCCTGAGCCAGTGGAATTTTGCTGGTGTATACACGGCAGGTATCTCATATCTACAAGTGATGGCAAGAGTTTTGTTACTTGATTACCCATCAGTATTATCATTCTTCCTGTATTTTTTCCTGTTTCTGTGAGAAAGGGCACTGAATTAAACGGTAGGTGCATTAAAGCCTGAACATGCACTGCAAGGTTATGTGTTATCTTAGCCTGTGTTACCTTAATTTTTATTTTAATTTCAAACCACTGCCCGGTGCATCACCAAAATGAAATTGGTGCATCACATCGTCTGGATTCTAAACTCTAATCTTGTTCCGGTTTTTGTCCTGCTTAATCAGAGTATGACGCTTTCTACATATTTCGATTTCCTTAACTTTTTCCCCTGAATAGTGACCATAATAATAATGACAGAAGATGTAAGTTACTGAATTTGTTTCAGTAGGCCTTAGAATTTGTAGGCCTTAGACTGGACTGATGTTTGTCTTGATGAGCCAAATACTATTTCTTTAATCCAAGTTGGTTCTAGTGTGTTTCTCTTGAATGGCTTACTACTTTATAAGTTATGAAAATGTAATGGTTGTGATGTGACCTGTTTCTCTAGAAACTGTATATTGATAAAGTTGCTTTCAACACATAAAGTTCTTTAGCTTCTTGAATTAAATTTCTTGCCTAACTATGACATTTAAAAAAAGAATCACTCTATGTTTCAGGGATTTATCCATGAGTGTATTTTTGTCAGCTCAGTCGTGAATTAGTGCTGATTATAAAATAAAGGTATTTTTGTTTGATTTCAATTCTAGCTAATGTGCAACTGCATTTTTTTCCTTAGTGTTAGCAGAATTACTTTGTTTACTTTCACTCTTCATTTTATGGTAGTAAATTAAAGGGATAGAACACAGACTGCTAGCTAATTTTTTTTCTGGTAACAGCACTGAGGTGAGGTTTTTTATTCTTTTAAATATTAGGATATTTCAGAAAGGTTTATTGTGCCTATTATAATAATTAAACTATAAAGTGAAATGGTAGATGTGGCATCTAGCCTCCTGACTATCAAAGGCTTAATGTGAAATTATTTTGGCATTCAAAATCAGTTAACTATAAATCAGTTTTTCTAATAAAAAAAGAACTAGTATCCTATGATGTAATGTCTCTCAATAATTAAAACTTACAAAGAAATTATTAACAGTTGTATATTTCATCCTCATAAACTGCTCAACATATGTCAATTTGAAGACAAAATGTTAGGATACATCTGAAAAAAAATCATTATTCATGACACATGTAATTGCTTTAATTTTTTTCAGATTACAACAGTAGGAAGAGGATCATTTGTTATATGAAAAATGGGTTCTCTGCATACCTGACACTTGCATTGGAGTGATGCTTTGTGTAGTAGTTACAGGTATTGGTTCTGTCTACAAAACAAAGGAAATGGTTTATTGCCTCATGCATGTTAGGGTTTTTTTGCATCAGGACAGAGTAGTAAAGCAAAGGAAAAGCCACTGCTGCAGCTCTGGGGACTGGGTATGGATCATGACATGGTGCTTCTGCCAAGATGGGAAATGGAAATATTGATGGCATATAGGGGAACGAATAGGAAATATGTTTCAAAGTAAAATACAGTCATATCCTGACATTTCCCCTGTATTTCCATGGTTCTTGGTGTAACCAGGGGTATGCTCTCTCCCCGTTTCAGACTTGTAGCCTCTATATGTGCACACAGTTTTATACATAAAAATAAATGTTTAAATGTTTCCTGTCTAGCATTTAGTGTGGTGGAAACTGCTCAGAAAGATTTTGAAGCTGTAAGTAGAATTAGGAGATTTTGTTCTGCTCAGCTTTCCAAAATCATATGTACTTCTCTGGGGCTGTGGAAGTGGCTGGTCACCTTTCTGTCCTATGCAAATCTACCCCTGATGGTGTTTTTTCTACCTTTGAGTGGTTCTGTCCTAGGAGGGAGCCTGTTTAAAGTTCTGATAGTGAAATGCTGTTTCCTTCCTAAATCTTCAGTAAGCTGATTCCAGACCCAGTGACTGACTTCTTATGGTTTGGGGTTGGCTTGTTGTTTTTTTTTTTTTCCCTTGGTATGGTGATTACTGGCTTAGAGAATGAATATTCTAATGTGGAAAAATGTCTTTATAGAGTTGAAGTCTTCATGGGAAACCAGTAATTATTACCGTCATTTGAGTGAACCACTGTGATATTTATGTGCCAAGGCCCACCCTTTGCCAATGTTTCTGACTTTGCTTTATTTCTAATTTGTTCATGGGGCTGTGATTTTAGGTCGTGTATTAAGTCATGCAAGGATATTGCTGGGGCTGTGCTGTACAACTGAGTCTGTGCTGTACTGAAGTTCATTACAATGTGTATTTCTAAAATGCATTGCTTATGGCTTTAATGATGTAGCATGTTACAATTTGTGGGGCTTCTTCACATAATTTTGCAACATAGTGAGTATGCTTTTTTGCTCAATGGAAAAACACTGGTTTCTGAAGTCATGGGTAAGCACCTGAAGTGTTAGGAGCTGTTTGAAGCAGGAATAAGCTTCCAAACAGAGTTTAATTTGCTGTTTTATTTTTTGATGTTCATTTTATTTTCCTAAAGGGTCACTGTTCATCAGGGAACATGTTCATAGTCCTTGTTTAATACCAGAATATTATTTTTCTGTCAGTTTGTTTTCTGTACAGCTAGTGCACTAGCATGTAAGGCTTCAATTTCTTTGTACTGGGTACTGCGTTGTTAGTAAAACTTTCATTCCAACTTAATGATACTGCTGTCCTACTAACAGTGTGCTTCTGCATTGCATAGTGCTTGTCTTTTAACTATTTCTGCAATTGAAATAGTAAATAATTTTACTATTTAAGTACATCATCTATAGTTGCTCAGTGTTGATTAAAAACATCATTAAACCAAGAACTTGTGTTCTAGTCTTGGTGGTAAATGACAGAGAAGAAAATCACCTTGTTCCCATGTCTTGCTTAGTTTGTGTTCATTGAATGCTTTTTCTTTTTTTTTTTTTAACTCAAAGATTTGATGTGTATTAGCATAGTTAAATTCACCAATGATTATTCCAATCAAGCTGTACAATTATTTTGGTAAATAAGGGAAATAAATAACAAACTCAGTTCTCCATACATTTTAAGATTTCATCTTTACAGAAATTACATTCCTAATGATTGAACAGGCATTTATTTTATGCCCGTCTCTCTTAGATTTTAATACATATTTTAAAGTAAATTTTCTGCGGTCCTTGAAACAGTGCAGTCATCAGTGCACACTAATTGCCAAGCTTTTGCTGCTGAGCAGTTCCAGGTGGAAGATAGAGGAGGTGCTGACTTTTAGATTGGATTGCAGGCCCATGTCCGTGTCCATCACTTGGGTTACAGTTTGAAACAGGTGTGAGGTGGGCAGTATCTCTTTCTGTTATATGGCAGTGAGAAATAAAGATGACACACTGCATTGTGCCGCATCTTCACGGAGTTAGAAGTGGGGTGCAGTGAGGCACAGGGAAACAGAAGGAAGTTTCAGGCAGTTTGGGATAGTTAGTTAGCTTTTGGCAGGTATACTGCTTTATGCAAAGTTACCTGGTCTGGATTTTCAGGCTTTGGATGTTTGTTTGTGCAGATACTTAACATGCTTCACAGAGGGCTTGCTTTTAAGAGCTGAATATCCAAAAATGTCACTTCTCTCTTGCAACAATATAACTCCTTATACTGCTCTAGTGGCTGCTAGGAAGAGGAAACCATTTAATGCCTGGATGTTTCCCACTGACAGAGTACACAGGAGACAAGACAAGTGAACTCTTGTTGGAACTTCTATGAGTTTCATGCCTTCAGAACTAGAAAATAAAGGACTTGGATTCAGTTGTGTGGCTAGAATTGGTGCTGCTTCCACAGGTGTCCAAGTACCTGCTGATGGGGGAAGCAGAACTGCTGCATTTGACATGTCAGAGTCAGTAGATGCCTGAGTCTTGTCTAACCCTAATGGCAGTTCAGGGGGATGGCAGCTATTTTGTTTCTGGGCAGAACAGATGAGGCATCCCAGTATATGCCTAACTGAGCCACTCAGGAACAGCAGTCACAAACAGAAAACAGTCTTCCTTTTGTCTTAGCCTACAGCTTCCTTTCGTCCAGTGGCTTTCAGGAAAACTCTGGTAGATGTTATAAACTTGAATATTCATTTTGGTAGGGCTTGGATTTCTGATAAGTGCACTCTCTACCAAAGGGGGTTTAGGCACACTCTAAATTGGCTCTCCAAATTCTCTTAATACCACTTTTTGTTCTGACTTTTTAATCCAGTTCAACAGAAGAAATAAGGTTTATAATTGAACATATTCAGCATAATCTGTCAGCTGATTGAACAGTGAATCAGAGATACTGGGTGAGTTCATGAGACCATTGGAAGCTAGAGTAGATGGGTCACTATCTATATTTCCCAAGGGAAATGGCATCACTAGCTGTCCTGCAACCAAAACAAAGCAAGGGACACTGGATCAGCTGAAAGATCCTCAGAAGAATCTCTGCTCTGAATCTCTCAGGAAGCAATCCTTCCTCTTTCTCAGAAGAAAGACCTTCTAAAACTACTTTGTTCAGCACTTAGAATTTCCTTGGAGGTCTGATCCAGTCCATCTCAGTTTAATGGTTTTCATTAAACATATGCCCAAGGCCTTCAGAAATTCAAAAGGTGTAATAAAAATGAATTTAACAGATTTAAGGCACTGTCACAGGTATGAAAATGACTGGAGAGGCTGGGCTACTAGGGAGAAAGACATGGTGGTTTTAACAGCAGTAAAAAGAGAGTGCTCAAACACATTTCTGTTCATAATTTTTGTTTCATCTCTTGCAATTTTGCTCTATTTGAAGAGACATACAGACCTAGACAAACTTAAGAATTTGTACCCCTTTTTTTCTCTATTGTTTGTAGAAAACTAGAAAGAAGTAACAAAACCAGATTTAATTACTTCACATGAGGAATCACATCTACACAGCCCACTTCTGCTATTCAGATTAGCCTATTCCGGCTAAGTTGAGTTTCTTTACACTGCTGCACAATGAATATTGCTTAAGTGTGACTTTTACTTACTATCCATGTAGGACGAAGTGTTAAATGCTCCTATGACTTGATCTGATATCTACAGAAAGCTGATTTCAAAGAAAATTCTAACTTTACTTTGTTTGTCCATATATAATTTGAAAAATCTAAGGACCATTTCATTTGTGAACCTTTTAAATGAATAGAAATTTCAAATAACCTCTCCTGTAAAATCCTGTAAGTTCCTTTATCTCATGCATATTTTTCTTCCTAAAGTGACATTATCAGGAAGCTTCTTATTTTCCTGTTCATGAGGTGAGGTTTTTTATTAAAGGGGCATACTGAACACAGACCAGGTAAATCAGCTTTTCTGCATAGACTGGGCCAGCATTATTGTTCCAGCTAGAGGCAGTGAAAGTATTAGTTCTTGAGGTCTTGGATGTGTTCTGAAGGAATTTTTCCCCTCTCTTTCTGTATCGTTTTGTTCCTGTGGAAGTCATTCATAACCTCACCTGAAGTGGGCTTGATGACAGAAATGTCAGAAAAGTTATCAGTTATTTGTTATATTTTAAGTAAGCGATGATGAAGTCCCTTTTAAAATTCATATCTCATATGGAGATGCTTGCTTACAAATATTTCATGTTTTTCCCAGCCTTGATATGTCACCGATGTAACTCATCAGTCTTTGCTTTTACTAAGTATTTTGTAATGGGAAGTGTTGTTTATAATGCATCAACACTGTGATAGGTGAGCCCAAAAACCTCAGAAGGCTGCAGGAAATTTTGGAAGAAGATTCCTACAGTAAATGCTGTAAAATGTGTATAATTTAATGATGTGCTCTATTGATTTTCTAATCTGTATTCTTTATTACCTTATATGCACTTCTTCTGTAAGAATGACACTTTTCTATTACTTGTTTTGTAAGCTGGCCACTGACTCAGAAGTCACTGAATAATATCATGTGGCCCAAGAAATTTAGAAATAAACCACATTAGTCCCACTCTGTCTTAGCACCCATGCATCTATGAATGCAGTAGTACAGTGAGTTTGACCTGCTTGGGTGCTGTACAATTTTATTAAGTGTTCTTGGGGTAGCTGCCAATTTTTTTCACTTCAGGAGTGGGTGATGTCTGTATACAACTTGCTTACAATAGTGTTATTTTAAGAAAGCCCAGTTACATGTGTCAGTTTGCTATTAGTACCATGCTGTGATTTGTTATTCAGCATTAACCTGTCCTGTATTATAAATCAGGAGTTTCTTGTTGTTGTTTCAAAAATTACTATGGTTGCAAGTCTAAACAAATACAGAAATAGTTTATATCCGTTTGATAGTTTTACTCCAAAGCACAAAGTTGATTTATATCCTGTACCACCAAATTTTGGCTTTACCAGTTGTACTCTTTTCCACCAAGCATGTGTGCCTCTTTCCTGTCCCAATTTTTGTCTGCTCTTCTATCCCTCTTTTAATCAAGACAGCTGAGAGCCAGGTAAGTTCATCTATCCATGGTACATGCCCATTTTCTGTGTTAAAACTTTGAGTGAATAATAAAGTCCAACAATAAGCTGAATTGGGACTCATCAGGATTATCGAGTGAGACCAATTCCTGGCCTTGAGCAGGACCCCCAAGAATCACCCTGTGTGCCTGAGAGTGCTATCCAAAGTGAAACTCTTTCACTGGTCCCAGAGAATCCAGATGGCAGTGATGAGTTAGAGCACTTGTACAACTCTGGAATTTTGTTTAACCATAAAAATATCTATATGTTGTCTATACCACTGGGAAACACTGAAACTTTAAGAGCTTTTGCTAAATATTTTCTGCTGGAAAACCATGAACTTCATGCCTTTCTTCTTTTATTCATGGTTTCTTCATTTGTGCATGTCATTTGCTTCTGCGACTGGTAGAGCTACATTTCAGGACAGGGGCAACCAAAATTAACTTACCTGTTTTTAACCTCTGTGTGACACTGCTATGGATCTTTGCCTCGCAATTCCAGCTCTGGAGGAAGACTGTTCTTAGCGGGCAGGATCAGATCAGACGCTGCGCGCCGGATCAGCGCCGAAGCGCTGCAGGCGTTCCCAAGCCAGGCGTGTTTTTCTGGAAGAGCCGCACGATGACAGCGCAGCGCCGCGAGGTGGGGCCGTGTCCCCAGCGATGCCGGGCTCTGCTGCCATCGATATTCCAGCTGCCATCGGTATCCGGCGACGCGGGACAGCGGGAGCGGAGCCTTTGCGCGCTCCTCCGTGCGGGCAGGCACCGCTGCCGCGCTGGGAGGGGACTCTGCGCTGTCCCATTTTGGCACAAGGAACGCATCAGCTGCTGGAAGCATCCCCTGCTGATACGGCTCCTCAGATAAGCCAGCTCTGTGCTTTCTTCGAGTTACACAAGGATATGGACAAGGTGAATCTCTGGATTATTTTTGCTCTTTCGAGTGTAAAGCGTTGACTGAAAGCCTACAAAGCCTCCTGAGACACCGAGTGTTTAGTGCGACAGGGCACAGGAGTGGGGGTTTCTCAAGGCACTCTGGTACCCAACTCCTTAAACACTTACAGATCTGTCCCTAGCATTCAGGAAAACAAACAAACAAAACAAGCAAAAACTGAAACAAACGAAAAATAACAGCAACGGCAAAAAACCAAATACAAAACCTAAAAAACTCAACATCAGCAACAATACAAGCTGAAAATAAGATTTAGAATGGAAGCCAATATCCCTTTTTAACCTATAGCTCAGTGGTGTCCACATAATTTTGTTCACCCTTATACTCTTTTTGTTCACCCTCATACTCTCTTACCTGGACACAAAGAATAGCATCTTGTCCCACAGAAGTAGGATTTTCTTCATACCTATACTTGGAAATGCTAAAATTTTTTTTTAAAAATTTCTTATTTTCCAACTTTTTTTTTTTTTTTTTTAAGGTGGAATATTGGTATGCACTAGACTTTTATAAAAAAAAATCACTGTTATAAAATGTCTAATGTTAAGTTCCTAGGATTCTAGTGGATCTCTGCCCCAACTGCTACAATAAAATAATAATTTTAAACCATCTGGAAATTTGAGCACTTTGCATACTTGCTGTATACATACATATAGTAGTCTAAATGTGCCACTATAGGGACTGAAATAAACTATTAACCCAGTCTGACCAGACAGTTAAACCACTATTCTGTTCCTGTCCATTAAGCCACATTTTCCTGTTGACTTTCACCCTGCACTTTTTCATATGGTATGGCTGCTGCAAGAATATAATCAAAATATAGTCAACAATCATCTGGCTACTTTAAAATTCTAATGCTTCTGCAAACTCCCTAGCAGAGTAGAGATTTTATTGTTTTAGAAAACATTCCATAATATACTGACTTGTGAACTGATTTAAGTGGTCAAACTATGCTGCAGTAGACAATTTCAAAGGAAATGGGATACAGCTCTTTTCCCTGCTGATTCAACTGCTGAGCTATGCATCTTGTGATGAACATGCAAGTGATTCCTAATGGAAATGAGAAACAGATAGGAAAACTGCATAGTTTTTGTGATTCAGGGAAGTTTCCAAACAACTGACTTAGATCTGGATGGCAGGGTGAGGTGGAGCTCAGCATTAGGGTGCAGACAAGCAAATGTGGTGCCTCAGCCCCAGGAAGCCACTGAGGTGTTTATCACAAGCCCTGGTGCCACGTGGGCTGTCTCACAGCCCAGCATCCTATGGAGATGCACGATACTGGCACACAGGGAATGGGACCTGGGGAAAAGGCACTGGGTGCTTATTTTAATCTCATTTGTGGTATCTTGAGGTCTGCTCTCTCTGTACATGGACAGTGAGCTCACACCTGGCTGCCCTGAGCAGGGTTCAGGAGTTTGGGAACAGGCCCTCCAGATAATTAATCCTGAAGTTGTCTTTCTTGAGCATAATTCCCTTTTCCTAGCTTTTGTATGTAAACACTTCATATGTATGCACATGTTTATAAAGTGTTTGGATAGCATACATAGAGCGTATAATAGAACAAATAGATTTGGTGCACTAACGATTTTAGCTTGGGAATACCTTTATATACATATAGCTTCTGTATAGGCTCAAAGCCTAAGAAAAAACAGAACACATTTACAGGAGTTAAGGTGATTGAAAACCTTAGTGTAGAGAATAAATACTCCAGAAATAAACTTGAAGTACAAAAATAGCTATAATGAAACATTCCAGATTATTATTAACAGCCACTAATTATAATTGAATTATTTTAAGATATATTAGCCAAAATATTGCAAATGTAGGATTTGTTTGAATGAGAAACAGTTTCCCAAGAGGAGTCATAGAACCAATTTTGCAACATTTAAAAATAGACTAAATAAATTATAACTAAAAAAAAATCACACTAAGAAATCCTAATGACTGGGTAATAGAAGGCACCAGAAATTTAATAATGTGCTTTTAAGTCTGATTTCTATTATTACAATTCTTGATAGGTATTCTGTCTATAATTTCTATAGTTACAATTCTGATATAGAATTCTGTCTTCATAGGTAGCTAGCTACTAAGTCAGACAACTATCATACCTACTTACTGATTCATGTTCCTACCACTATAACATTTATTTTACTAAGAACAAATGTCTAAAATAATCTATTTTCATATTGTACTAGCCATATTTTCTCTGTTATTGTTGTAACAATATGACAATACTGTCTGGGACATTTATTCTTCTAAAAATAAGCAACTAAATAATGTATGGGAAGTTAAAAGTTAGTGTACAAGGGCTCTCTGAAATAACAGGCAGTGAGGTGGGCAAAATGTAGAGCTGCTTCCTACTGAAGCTATTAGCAGTTAGGATATTCTTTTCTCCTAAGATGTACAAAATATTAATAATTTCAAAGGCTTTCAAAGCTATTGTAATTCTGTATAGACATTCCAGCTGCAGATGCCCATCTTTCCTGGAAGCTTCTATTCAGTATTGCACTTAACTTGGTAACTCAATTGGTGGGCATGACTGATCTTGAAAACATGGCAATGTTTTCCTTGCAACTGGGTGTTAAATGCATAGAGAACCTTAGCTCCCACTGCTGCCTCCACATTTTTAAAAATCCAGGTACCTTTGACGAGGTGGCTCCTTATCCTGTATCAGAAAAAAATATCAGTACGAAATAGGTCTGTGTCCATGAAGTCTTATAATTCCAAAAAACAAAAGAACTTAGCTCATAGGTCACTGCTCAGTTGTTCTTATCATCTCTATATCTTGGGGCCTGGAATATACAACCACAAGTACAACTTTTGGTCAAACCTGGATAATCAGCTTATTTTCACACCACTGAGAAGAGTGAAGACACTTGGACATTTTTTTAATGATTGGCATAGTCATAATTGACAGCAGCATTACACAATTGAAAATTTAATCTCAAAAGGAAAATAAATATGGTCTTTTTTTCCAGAGCAAACCCTACAAAGCTCAGGCTTCCTAAAAATTACTTGGCATAAAAACTCTAATTTGGGCACAGTAGGTAATAATCCTACATTGGCAAGGAGAATGATCAGATGACTCATCACAGTATTCTTCCCTCTCTCTTATTTTTATGATTTACATTAAGATTTGAGTAGAAGGCTACTTCTTAGTTGGCAGAGAAGCACATTGGCTCAACTGCAGAATATGAGATCCAAGTTTCTGCATCTCCAGGTACTCTTTATGAAGAGAAGACATTGGCAAAAGCGAAGTAAAGCCACCTGCTCGTTATTGGTGGGCAGCAGGGCTGGGCACTGATTTGCAGCCAGGGAGTTTCTGTCTAGCCTGGTTTTTGCTACTCAAGTCACTCAGCCATGAGCTGTCCTAAACTGCAACTGCCGCAGTTCATTTTTTCTTTTTGCATTAGAGCCAGGAGTAATCTGGAGTATTCTGTTCAGGTATAAACAGTCAAAAAACATGATTTACTGCTCATTTTACTACTCATTCCTTTTTTTTTTTTTCTTTTTTTTTTTTTTTTTTTTTTTTTTTTTTTTTTTTTTTTTGTGAGATGTATCATCATTTTTCTTATTACCTGAATGTAATACATAAAGTATCTACTTGTGTTGCCATTTTACTAATCTGTATTATACCCTGTCTCCTCATTCTTCATTTCTTTGTTCTTTTTGGGACTACAAATTATATTGATGATGTCACAGTATACCAAGTACTGTGAAGGACACACAGGATTAGATTGAATTTGTGAAGCTCACAGGGAGGGATCCTTTTCTCTTGCATAGCTGTATGGCTGTGATCACACTCAAATTGCTCCTAGAAACACATTCAAAATATTTTTTTCAGATGTGTGAAGAACCACCAACCTTTCCCCTAATAAGCTAGTTCCAGGAGCAGCTGAGTACAAAATAGTATTCTTTTCTTCCATTTAGAAGTATTTATAAAGAAGTGGATCCTGCAAATAGAAGGCATTTAATCCTTCTGGTCTCCCATTGATGGTTTCCCAAAGCAGAAAATATTTAGTTAATAGTACAATACATGGGGAAGCTCCAAAGGCATCAATAAACACATAATATAGTAATTTTTTGCAGTTATTCTTAGATCAAAATTTAGCAAATATTTGTTTTTAAATACAACTCCTGAACTTGCTTCAAAAGTATGTGATGAGAATGAGTTCCAGGGAAAGAGCAGAACAGAAGTCTCCAGCCCAGATACGCTAAAGTTAAGGTAAAATCTATTTGCAATACCCACTGCTAAGCAATTAAGTGTTCAGCATGACTCTCATTTATTGAATAATTTTATAGATTGATAACTGAGGAGAAAACTTTCCCTCTTGCACTTTTGCTCTTTGTATTAATTACATTGAGTTCTAGTGCATTAAAGAAGATGAATTAAGGATTGACCATAGGACTCACGTTATATCCAATATGCAGTGTTCATCATAAAATACACCAAAAGGATAAAAGACAAAGCTATAACCCAAAACTGTGTGCCTTAGCAATACTTCCTCTCATCAGCGTGGCTGTCAACTTCATTATCTCACAATTCTGAATCAGCATCTGTGTATTGTGATGGGCAAATGAAATCCTGAAATCTGAAATCCTTAGAAGACCAAATATTTACTATTTTCAATACTGGTATATGTTTTACTCTAAACCACTTACAAAATCAGATTGTTAGTGTTACTATTTTAATACATATAAATATTTGGATTTTCTCTGCCACCTAGGCAAGGATATTTATCCATAAATGAAGTGTTAATACTTCTTGACAGCCATATATTACCCATACTGTAGGATCTGTACAATTACAAATAAAACTAAGCACCAGCAGCTTCCATGGTACACTGAGAGACTGCTGAAGTAATTGTAAAATAGGGCTGACTTGCAAGTACTGCTCAGCATGCCAGCAAGCAGAAGCCAGTAGCTGTTTTTAGAAGTACAGAGGTCCCGGATCCAAAAGGATCATTGCACTGTGACTGAGAGCTTCTGAGAGGAACCATTTCATGCAGTCACTAGTTTATTCTGGCACAACAAGTAACCAAATGTTCCTGAGTGAAGTGAGAGCTTATGATCTTAGAGGTGGTGTACAGCAATCTAGGCTGGTAAAGATCTAAGAAGTCCAATAAATCAAAGTCCATCTGTATGTTATTTCATAAGAAATCCCTCAAAATGCTTTTGGGAACATTCATAAGTTGCAAAATAAGGGAATTTTTAGCATCTGTATGACAGAAGGACGGGAAACAATAGCTGCTCACAAGTTAAACTGAAGTCCTAGTAAGAGAATGCAGAAAAAGTTTCTCCTTTGCCTATGACTCCAACTTTGCCTTCAGATGTCTGGTCCAGCAGCTTGTGGTCATTCTTCCAGTATTGCCACTAACTCAGGTCACCTAAAACAGTCCTGCTTTCAGTTCAACTGCTCCATACTCTGAATCTAGATAATTCTGTCTCATTTGAATGCATGTATTTTATGAACCTGACTGGGAATAATTGGTACTTGAAGCATACAGTCACAGATAAAATTGGAACTTGCTTGATGGTTGCTTTTTTCGTTAGTTATATGATGCCATTTATTGATATAGCTGGTGAAGGGTCTAGAGACCAAGTCCTGTGAGGAGCAGCTGAGGAAGCCATGGTTTAGTTGACAAAGTGTTGTTCAGTGAAAAGCTGGACTTGATGGTCCTGGGGGTCTTTTCCAATCTTAATGATTCTGTAATTTCCCAGAGATCATATACTGCCTTGTTAATGTTTTAGTTTCTATCACAGAAGAACAAAGGCAGCATGTTCCAGGAGTAGCTGGAACAACTTTGCTGCTCCTACAGCCTGCTCATCTATGCATAATTATGTGGAAGCTTAGAAACAAAGGTGCTCATGATTGTGCCTAATCCTGCAGCACCTCAAGTGTTTACTGTACATTGCCCCTGAACCTTCAACAGCAAAGAAACCCATCTAAAAAAAAAAAAAAAAAGTAAGAAACCAAAACAAAATAAGCAAATAAAAATCCACAAACAAAACCCCAAAACAAAATGAGCAAATAAACAAACAAATGGCCAAAAAAGAGAAAGTTAGAAAAAAAAGGTCAAATTCCTTGACAAAGAAAGCCACCTAGGACATGTGTAAACACACACTGTCATAATCCCCATTCTTCCATTCATCTTTTTGGTGCAAATGTTGAATAAAAATACATGGAATTCCTGGTCTCACTGGGAGCCCCTTGTGCTCCCACATGGTGATGTTCATACACTGATGATTCCCTTCTCCACATGGCTCCTTCACCTGCTAAGTGACAGAATGAAGTTTCATTTGTCTTTCTTTTATTTCTAATTAAATTGTATGATCTACACTTGTTGCTTTATATTTAAAAATTGCTCAACAATATTTAATGTCTTAGTCTTCTAATTTTTTAATTTTATGCCCACATGCTACTGTTGCTGCTCTATATTCATACTTAAATGTGTTTCTGCTTTTATTCAATTCCTTTTTATTCTCAGCTATCTTCAAGTATGATGGTAGTTCTTTTCACCTTTGTCTTACTTCAGAAGAATTTGCCTTTCCACAATTTATATTGTTTTTCTTGCTTCATTTAGAGGCTACTCTGTCCTACACTCTTAGATTATTTTCTTAGACTTGGACTATTTTCTTAAAATATTTCATCTACCATTTTCCTGATTTTCTTGTGGTCCCCTTTTCTGAAACCAGTTATTCTTATTCCCTCCTTTCTTTCCAAAACCAAATTTATAATCTATAGAGCAGAGAAAAGAAAGCAGTGACAAACAATATAGAACAGCTACAGTTGCTGCAGTTGCTTTGTAATGACCTAGATGGTTGATAAGATCTGAGAGTAATTTTTAGCTTTATTTTAATCTAAAACATTTGTTTCATATTCACCTATGCATAAGTGGATGAAACATTATATCACTTTGACAATTATAATTGTGGTTTTTTTCACTTCCAAAGGTCTCTAAAACATTTAAAGGTATACAGAAGAACCTTGTAAAACTTATTAGGAAGAAACCATGAGAGTTCTCTAAAAAGAATACGTTTGAGGTGTAAGTAAATAATTATTTACTTAAATTTGCATAAAAATACCACAGAGGGATAATTTCTATCTCATTTGATAAAAAAATTATGATTTATATTAAATAACTCAATGCCTTTTACAGAAGGATAATGCTACTGTAGCACTAAATAGCAGAATAAATGCATGAAAGGGATGAAATTTAAACACTACTGGAATTTACTGGAACTTAGTAGTCTTAGCAGAACTTATTGGGATTTAGTAGTCAGGTTCATTATCTGATTGATAAACATTAAAAGAAAGGAAGGAAATACTTTAGTCAAGAAATCCAGAAGTAAACTCTGTCCTCATAAAGGTTTTCACAGGACTTTTAAAGATCAGAGGCAACTTCAGTTGTGAGGATCTCAACTAAACAAAGAAGAAGAAACTACAAGGATTGCAACTTGCATGTCATGAAAAGTGTGCTTTGTGGATTAAGGAATATAAAGGTACTGAATATAAAGGTGCTGAATCCTTTGGCTTTAATACAATGGATGAAGAATTACGACTGACTTGAAATTAGTCTCTTTAGAACAGTCAGGGGTTTATTCCTAGCATTGCGGGGCTCAGCTCTGAAGTGAAGAATACTGTGTTCCTGCTCCCAGCATCTGCAGGAGGTCTGCTGCCCCCCTGCAAGCTCTGCTGCTGGGCACCCTGGCAGCATTGAACCCACAGCATATTTGTTTGTGTTTGTGCAAACCTGATTTCTCCACAGCAGTATTGTGGAACTCAAACAGGAGAGCAAATGACACAAATCTGAAGAACTATTCAGAAGCACACTCAGTTTCCTCCTGAACTTTAATGCTTTGTATGTTGACGTGTTTTACCTCTTTTCCACAAAGCTGATTTCTTTGTTATTAGTTCAGGTTACTGTCAGCAGCTACCGTCAGACCTGCTCTTTATAGTCACTAGGATTCTCAAACTGGGAAAAGTTTATTTGGAGGAGGAAGGTGAATTTTTCATTTAAACCTTAGAGTACAAGAACAAAAACAGGCCAAGAAATGTTCTGTTCTGTGGCACTCTGTGGTCTTTACTGGCAAAACCAGTGTTAGTGTTGTGTTCCTTGTGGTGGACTCTTCCCACGCTAACCCAAACCTCCCCACCAAGGTAACCCAGAGCCTCAAACTTCTTCTCTTCTCTATCCTGACAAGAGGGAGACTTGCTGTCTGTGCCTCTGAATTCCTGATGTAAACAGCAATTTTTGTGGTTACCATTCTTGGCAAAAGTTGTGCTTCTAGGAAAAAAAACCCATTTGTTTGGAAAACAGGAAAAAGCAGTGGGGGCCACTAAGAAGTCTGTTACAGCACCCATACTAAATGGACTAGAAACCAATGCTGTTACCAAAAAATCTGCTGAGTTACACAATTCTTTAGGAGTAAGATTTACAGGACCTGATGTCAAGTCTCTGGTCCACACTCCTCTGCCAGCTCAGCATGCAAACTGGGTTTTTAACTACCTTATACAGATTAGGCATTTATCGTGCAGCAAGATAGGGGGACAAGATTTCGAGATGTCAGTTAGGAGTGAGAAAGGGAAGAACATGGGAATGGATTCTAGTAGATTATTCCTTGGAGAGGTACAGCACAGCCTCAGGGTTGCCAAGTAAGTTGCAACAGGATCCACAGCTCTGCTGTACATCATACCCGTAGGTATGCCCAGAAAACATGACTCCATTCCATACCTGTTACGTATTGGCTGTGCAGCCTCATATATCAGACTGTTCCCAAAGGGCACAGAAAATGCAGGAGAGCCACGCTGCTCCATTAAACAGCCAGGAATGGTGTGTCTGGGGCTCTGCCCAGACCAGCACACAGCACACATGTGCCCACACCACCACAATGCTTCACCAGCCCCATACCTCACAGCCCAGCACCTTCACCCCCACATAGTGATGTTTAAGCCTTTGCTAAGGGTTAATCCACATCCTGCAGGGCTTAACTGTAGCTGTGATTTTGGGGCTGTGACGCCACTTCAAGGCAATTTTTAACACTAATTTATTCAAATTAATTTCCTAGTAAGATTCACAATCAGAAATCCAGCTGGAAGTCCAGATACTGCTAATGAGAAACAAACCATACTCAGAAGTCATAAACAGGAGAAGACATCACAGCAAAAAAATAATACTCAGAGAAATTGGAGAAAACCTCATAAGAGGTTGGAGAACCTTCAGAGGAGATTAGAGAAAGCAGCCCATGATCAACAGTGGATTAAAACTAAGAAAAATAACATCCTAGAGATAAAAGAGAACATACTACGACTCCATGGGAAATTAATTTTCCTTGTTTAGTTCATTTGTTTAGTTCCTTGCAAGAAAAATTTGTGTTCTTGGGTTTATGTTTTTTCTTATGCATGTCCTTCCTTGCTCTCAGAACATAGAATATTCTGAGTTAGAAGGGACCCATAAGGACCTTCAAGTCCACCTCTTAAGTGAATGGCCCAGCCAGGGATCAAAGCCACAAGCTTGGTGTATAGAAACCTGCATTTGCTGATTTTCTTGTAGTACACACCTTAATAACAAAATGAGGGTGAGCTTCTTTTCTGCTCCTCTTGTTGAGCTATCCCTCAGGAGCATCCTGCCCCATGACCATGATGGAGATGCCTGTCAGAACACAGGGATTTGCTGCATGCTCTGGCACTGTTCCTCTCTTTCCAGGTTTCTCTCTCTCCATCTGAGGCTTTCCAGGAATGGAGTGTCTCTCAGTCCTCTGGGTATGACAAGGAGAACAGCAAGGCCTTCCATAAAGAAAGCCTTCCAGATTCTGCTGTGGGAAGCTGGGGGATTTAAAAATGTTTCTGCTCTTGTGGGGAAAGTACCTTGGAGAGAAGTGTATGAATGTCTAAGTGCCTTTGGATGAATGATAGGCATATATTCCTCTCACTTTTAATTATGAGAAAACTGAGAAAGAGGGCAGGGGAGAGGCCACCATAGGCTCGTACCCTCAGGCCAGGCAGCATGAGAGAGGACAAAAAAGGGGAAATCAAGATGAAAAGTATCAAGAAATGATTCTTGGAAATTACCCTAGAGCTCCCCTAGGTAGGGAGGTATGTTTGCGCACTGCAGTGTTGCAAAAAGTAGGTCACAGACTTCCACACAGGCCGTCTGGAAGCCATTCGAGCCATTCCCATAGCTGTGGTTTGGCTCAGGCTGCGGGCTCCCTGTGACATGCCCAGCAAAAGCAGCACCTTCTGGAAGCTTCTGCCAGCCCATGCTGGGCTCAAAGGGCCTGAGCTGCTCCAAACTTCTTCTTCTGGGGCTGAGTTTAATACAACTGGCCATAACTTTAGCCTTATTTTCTGCTAAGTTTACATAGCTGCCCAGTTGTCTTCCTACTGTCACAAGATGATTATTTTTATTTAACTGGCTGAATTATCTCAAGGCATTTTATTTACAGCTGATATGGTAATACTTCTGTAATTTCCATTTCCTGAGGGCAGCACAGGGGAATGGCAGGGATGTTCAGTGATGATGTCTTTTGCAATCATTTCAATTCACCCTGCATAGTTTTGCCAATACCAGTGTAGAAATTCAGGAATAAAGGAAGAATTTAACAAAGTGCCTAATAGCATTCCCTTCCTTCTTAGGTCCGATGAAAACAAGCTAAAGTTTGCTGATTCCTTACTTCCCAAAATGAGTGCTGAATTAATGGGAAAGCCACAAATAGCTTCTCTTCCCTGTCACACTCCACAACGGCACATAACAGAATGATCCACAGGCAGGAAGAAACCAGCAGTGGTGCCGTTCTGCAGCAGCTGCTGGAATGACACTGGGAGGTGACTTGCCCTAAAAATCTTAAAATCTCTTTTTTTTTTTTAGACTGTACTCTCACTGTCTTTCCTTTTGTTCCAGAAAAAAAAAAAAAGTCCTCAATATATGATGGAGAAGGTGCTATCCTGATAAGACTCCAAAGAAATTACTACAAATAAATTTGTGAAATGAAAAAAAAAAAAAAAAAAGAAGATTGGTGGAAAAATTGTATTTTATTTTAGCAGAAAAAAAAAAGAGTTTGTAAATCATCTGTTCTATTTCTAACATCTTGTTCCAAAATATAGATGAAAATATCTAGATAGTTCTCAATTTCACTTCAAATACTGTAATTATAAATGGGAGACCAAAGATAAAAAGACAATGTTAGCCAGGAGAAATTATATATATATATATATCTTATGATTCTTTGTTGGTTCCATACAGCAGAGAGATGTGATATTACAGAAATGTAGGATTATATAAGTGCAAAAAATATTTTTACTGAAGTCCAACAGGCAAAGTACTGACCTGAAGAGAAATTATTTAATAATCAATGAGGTTTCTTTTGTGCAGCTGTTGAGACTAATGCTCTGTAGAATTTTTGTCACTCTGAAAAATCTCTCTCCTATTTCAGACTATCACCTTTTTTCACTTCTGAGTTTTCATATAATACACATTGAAGGCATCCAAGACCTTGTCCTGTAACTCACATGGGCAGGGCACCAGTTTTGAGGCCAGGTATCTTAAATTCTTTGTGGGTTTCTGTTCATGACTGATATAGAACAATGTGAGTATCAGTAGTAATATGTGCAAGTTTTATCTAGAACAATTAAATGTCCTCCACACCCACCATGAATCAAGCCTAGAAACTTAAAATATAACCTATATTTTAAATAATCAGGTAATTGAATAGATAATTAAAATATTTGAAATCTCTATTATTACTAGTAACATTAGTTCTAAAGCATTGACCATGTTATTAATATTTAATGCATTTTTTCAAGTCCACCACATTTCAGTTTCTGTATTATCAAACAGATGTTTGAGACATCATTCCCTTGATTTTGTAAAATGTTACAAGAGGATTTGTCTTGTAACATTTGCAACCTAAGACAAGAATTTCAGACTTACCTAAAATGTCCAATTCTATTAGCCAAAACACCTATGGGATAATTAACCTGTACTTGTGTCCCAGATACCACAGGCTGAGCACAGCATTCCACTTCAGTAGTTTTGTATTCCCTTGGGCCACAAAAGCTCATGCTTGATGTCAGTATTTACACAGCTCAAATCCCTTTATTTATAAGCAGTTTTTCAATGGACATGAGATTTCACTCACTTGGATTTTAACTATGGGCCCTACATGCTAAACTTGAATCCACATTTCTGATGTTTTCAAGCTTCTTCATAAGCTACAGACGTGGAGAGAGAGAGAGAACCTAGGACATTTACAACCCCTGATCACTTGTGCTGCAGGAAGTGCATCTCTGGTTTTACGATGTAGGAGCTGCCAAGTAGTGTTTAACAGCTGCTCTGCTGCTATAAATGTGACTGTCATACTCCGTTTCTTTATCATTAATTTCTGATGACTACTGCTGTGTGTAAGATGAAGGGTTTTTCACATCCAATGTTTTTAAGTATCTTGGTTTGTAATAGGCGATAAACATTTCTTCACTGGAATGTAAAAAGTCATTCCACATGAGGACAAAACAAAACAAGTTCAAGGTACATTGGAAATCAGGATTTGCTGCTTCATTAAATATTTTTTGCTTATTCTATTTATATCTAGCTGTCTTGAGTTCCGTACCAAGATGTGAATCATGTGTTATGTTTACTGGACATTTTAGTTCAAATTAACTTCCTGATATAATATAGATCATCAACTCCAGCACACCTAGGATTGCAGATATCAAGCCAAATTTTGGGCCATGGTTTCCTTCTACCCCCATTTTGTTCCCTCGTTGATTTTAATAATTTCACACTAATAAGCTTATTAATTCTTCTTGATAGAGGCCTCAGACAAGGAATACAATTACACTGTCTTTTCCTATTATTAAATTTATGTTTATTTAGGAAAGGTTTTCTACCAAGAAATGGTTAATTATGACGTTACCTCCAGATATCTAATGAAGCAAAATTTCTTCAGCCATATCTTTCTTGAAAAGTCTAATTTTTAACATGCTCATCTGCAGTGAATTGCAGCTTACAACTGGTTTGTACATAATTTTATATAAAAGGGGCTAGTCCTTCAAGAGAAATGAAGAGGGGAAACCAGGAATATGTGAGGAAAATGTTTAAACCCAGGAATATGTGAGGAAAATGCTTAAACCCAGAAATCAGTTTTTCTTCTGTAGCTTCTTTTTCTGGAAAAAATAAATACATTGACTAGCAAGACTGCTGCTTGATTAACTCTGCTTGAGTCTGGGACTGTAGTTGGGACAACATGCAAAATCTTTCACAGGAGGAAGAGGAAGTAATTCAATCAAATCTGTCTCCCTAAGTGCCATGATAATCATCCAAATAAATCACCCAAATTAATTAGAGTAATTAATTTTGGAATCTATGCCCCTTTATGAACAGTATACACAGTTACCTTCTTTTTTCCTCTGTTTTCTCTGTTAATCTGAATGCCTTGTGTCCTTAATGCCTAAATTATAAGGTGTTGTCTAGTTTGCAAATATGGTGTTTCTTATTGCAACTCTGTATATTTTTCAGACCCCAGGCCTGTCTAAGATCCAAGTTTATGGCAATGAGATAATCTTGAGAACTTTCATTCTGCATTAGGGAATTTCATATGTTTATAAATATGGTGTGGAAAGCAGATGAATACATTTTAGGAAAGTCCCCTCAACTAACCATTCTATTAGATGTCACAGTATAAAGACTGTAATCACTGTTTTATTCATAACTGTTGTGTTATTGGCTTTTATTCAGAGGAATGCATGACTGACCTCTATTTCCAATACTGCAGTCAAAAATTTCATTAACTCAGGTTGAGTAGGAGTAAATATTTACAGTGAATGCTATTAATTCTCCTCTGTGCCATGCCCATTCTAATAGTATGTGTGTCACTTCTACCATCTCAGGTTTGGTGTTTGGCCTTGAGCTGTACAAGGCTCAACATTTTACCACTGGAAGTCTGCTCCTTGTTGATCAAGACAGGGGTCATTGCATCGGAATTTAACCACTTACTCTTTAAAGATGACTGACAGTAATGTTACCCCTTGTGATGGTTTGTTTTGGTTTGGTTTCACTGTGAGTCAGACAATACTCAAACATCTAACAAAAAGCCCCTGGTATTTAGCAGCTCCTCATAGAAATCAACATCTCTGTAGCTTCATTCCTATCAGCAAAGAATGCCCTTATTAAAGTATTTTGTAGCTTCTGTTGTCAATAATGTCTTGGCTGAATCACCAGAATCTATTAAGAGAAACAGAAGATGATTACTGTGAACAGAATGTTCCCAGATAAAAGGCATTTGGGGCAAACTGAGCAGGATTTTCCCCATGACACATATTCAGCGTCTGCATAGACAAGTCAAATCACAGCAAGAGAGATCCACATTTTCGAGAAAATAGTTCTGAATAAATATCTCAATAACTGAGTATCTAAATATCATGTTGCTCTTACTGCCTACATAGTACTGTGTTAGAAAACACATTTTTTAACCATAAAAGTTTTAGATTTACCAGAGCCCTGGAACTATGGAACTATTCTGATAAAGTGAGAAAGTTGGTTACATTTTACCATATACATCCAATATAGGTTTTCTGAAAATACAGTGTGAATAAATTAACTACATCAGACGTTTTAACACCATTTTTTGACTCTTTGCAAAAAATTTAGAAGTTCAGAGCAGTGTCTGTCTACAACCATAGACTTCAAAAAAAGAATACCAAAAATAATATCATGTCTAATGCATCATTCAGCTAAAGTATTTGCAAAAATGACAGCACACCGGTGTGCTTGGACAGAGTCTGAGTCTGTATTTCTTTAAAGAGAAAGAATTAATATTTAGAAGAGGTTAATTTGAGCCTTCTTTAACTTGCAAGACATTTAGCAATTGAGCTGATTGTTGTTATTCTTCTAGTTATTTTTTAATAGTAATTGTGGAAAATCCACTAGTGACTCACAGAACAGACCTCTGCTTTCAAGTGTCTGTGAAAAACACCTTACACTTCATTCCTTAGGTAAACAAGATGAAGGAGTTCCCTGCCTCAATTGTCTCCCCGTTTTTTAATAATCTAAAAATACTGACTGAGTTTCAGGCTTAGACTTGAGTCATAGTTTAAGCAACTCATAGAACCATTAATCAAGTCTTATCAAACAACAGAAGAACAGTTTCAATTGTCTTAAGTTAAAGTGGGCACAATAACAACAGCATGTTGGCTTTGGCAACCTACCTACTCTTTTATGTTCCCAGTAATTTTCTAACACTCATATGCATGGTGCTCACCCACACATGTACATTTCAGACTGAAAGAATTAAGAACAGCCCATTTTGAACATTTCACCCTCTTACAAAGAATTTGTAGATAGTATTTTCAAGAAGTTTTTAGCCTGTCATTTTGAAGTTTTTTTCTCAAATGAATGTGCTAAGCATATGAATCAATAGACAGCCTGGCATAGAATTTAAAGGGAGAAAGCTACCAAAGGAATATGCATATTTTGGGTTGTCAAGCTCATATTTATTTGCAGCTGGAATACCAGCATACTGGGATTACACAGAGATTGGATTGGGAGACCATTAGCAGTGGATACACTTTTGTTGTATTTATTTGTTGAAGAATTAATTTGCAAGCTTCATTTGAGCATCATGCACTAGTATTTGCACTATAACTGTCATTAGTGACTGTCATTTACTGATGTTATTGGTCTGTAAATTAATATTTATTGAGGATTTCACTAATAGCTTTAGGATCCTCTATTATCCACCTACCAGTGAATTTTTGTAGACTGGATTTGAGATGCTTAACAAACTGTCAGAAATTAATGGAACTGACAGATAACTTGGAAGTTAGGGACCAATCTTTCTCAATTTTACTGTATACCTTGCATAAAAATGCTTAGTTGAGTAATAGATATATATGAGGATTGATTATCTAATGCTTGTGAAACATTCAGAAGCTAGAAGACTAGTTTTTAGAATTTTATTGTTGACTCACTACTATAAAATTCGATAAAATTTAGAGCTTAAAAACATTTTAGACAATTTTTTTTTCTCAACAAAATACAATTTCAGTGGGCCTGATAATATTCACAAATTTGAACAAGGTGGAAGAAACATGATCCAGTTCACACAAAAGCCAGCAAACCAAGAGCAATGTGCTGAATGTTGTTTCTTAGCAGCTCAGATATAAAATACTCAGATTCCTTCTGACAGGTTTTCCAGTCATCTACTGGATCAGTAACAACCATCATTCAAAGAAATGCAGAAATATAGGTTAATTTAGTTTGGAAGGATCCTTGAGAGGTCATACAGGCTACTGCCTCAGATTTAATTAGATCATGTTACTCATGGATTTGACTATATGAATTTCAAACACCTCCAAGGACAGAGAACCAAAACTCAGCCCTTTCAAATATTTTACATCTCTCATGACAAAGAAAATTTTCCTAACACCCCAGTGGAATTTCCAGTGTTTGATTTTGTTTCCATTGCTCCCTGTCCTTTCTCTGTGCGCATCCAAGGAATGTCTGCCACCATCTTCTCTGCATTTTCTTGTCAGGTACCTGAAGATATCAGTAAGTTTTCCCCTTCGCCTTCTGATCTCCAGCATGAACAAACCCAACTTTCCCAGCCTTTCCTCTTTTCCCTGTGCTCCAGCCCCTGACCATCTTGATAAGGTATCCTGTGCACTAAAGAATCCAGATCTGGACACAGCACTCCAGACATGGTCTCTCATGTGCCAAGCAGATGGGGTGGTCACTTTCCTGGATTTTATAGCTGCAGTTACTACCCAAGGGTTTTAAACTAGGCTTGCTTAAGCTTAGCTCTCATTAAGGAAACATGAAATATGGATGGTTTTTTGCTTCTGACAAGAAAGATAAACACAAAATGCTTCATATGAAATCATTGGGGATTTTAATTTTTCTTATTCTGACTGAACAAAACCATCAGTTATTCACACAGTTTTAGAAAAAACCCACACATTTGTCTGGTGCACAGCACATCATATATCCTATAATTTATCTTACAGTTTGTTTAGCCGCATGGGGTTTTTTGGTCATGTCAGCTTTGAAAGGGAAATTGATCTTTTCTTCCTGTTATTTATTCTTTTCCTGTAAATGATAATGAAGAAATGCAGCCAAAAATGCGCCATAAGGTAAAACAATCCTTATGCTGTGATTAAGTCAGAAAACAGTGTGCACTTCTAGAGTTGTTGTTTTGCCACCAAAAATCTGTAACCATGTCAACCTTGTTTCTGTTGTTAGCTCACATTCTTTCTGGCTTCTGGATTTGGAATTTAAACAGCCCATTGTATGAAAACTCTACAAAACTAAATCTTCACTCAGAAAGCAATGGCTCAGTATGCAGTGGCAGGCAAAAGAAGTCAACAAAGTACTGGAAGCCATCAGGATAAATGCTGAGAGAGGGAGTGATGGGAAGAGCAATTTTCTTACTATATCAAAATTTCCCACGTCCAATTCTTGAGAACTTAGTGCGGTTTTGTTCTCCAGATCTCAGAAAGGAAATAATGACAGTGAAGAAAGTACCCAGAAGGCAGTTTCAATCATCAAATTGAAGGACCAGCTACCAAATAAGGAGTTTGGACAAGAGGAGATCAAAAAGTCATAAAACTAAAATGTGCAAAATCATGAAGGTACATCAGAAGCTGAATGTAAAGCAGCTATAGATCAAACTGTACAATGTTAGGGGTACAGGGCATTGAATCAGGCTTGCAGGAGTCTGATTAAAGATAGAGAAACTAAACCATCTCTTGTAGAATAGTAAGTGAATATCTGGAATTTGTTGCTACAGAAGGTTCTCAAGACATCCAGCATCAGTCAAAAACTCATCAAACTGATGTTCTCCCTAGATATTGTCTTTAATTATCATTGCTAAGAGATAGAATACTGAGGTAGATGGGTCATTTAGTAATTAGTATGTTAAATGGAGAAACTGAAGCAATTGAGCAAAACTTAATGAAAGTAATTGTATTTAATGGTACAATTAAAGTATTATGCTGTGAGAATTACGTACTCTGTGAAACAGGATTAAAAACTAGATTGATCCCTTCTTTCACAAAGGCTGGAGAAACTGATTCAGCCTTTACTGCATAGTTAAGAGCATTCAGCTGGGATATGGGTGAACCTCGAGTTCCTACTTTGTTAGGTGCATGGATGTAAAATTTTGTCTCAGTCAAATTCCCTAATGACCAAAAGTAGATCTGTCATGTTGTAACATCCTCTTCCATCTGAAGATTTTCAGTTTCTGGAAGTCAACTGGATTAATAGTGCATAGAAATAAAACCTGTTCTTTTTGTTCAGGTACAAGTCAGGAGTTGTTACAGGTGATATTTCCTAAACATAAATGGTAACAATTGAATTCATAGTTATGTGAATAGTTTCAAGTAGTTATTTATAGAGAAGCAGCCTTCAGAGAAAATTTTAATTTTTCATAATATTTCGTTACATTTTTAGATAAAGCTAAAAAGTATTTCTTCAGTGTTCCTCTTTCCTCATCCAGGAATAAAGAAAAACAAGAATACACAAACCTTATTTTAACATTTTAATAATCTCATTATTTGACAGTAATGGAAGTATTTTTCATAGCCAGAGTTTTCTATGTCAGCTTTGAACAGGTTTTATAAATTATTTTGCAGTGAAAGGA
Organism: Pyrgilauda ruficollis; assembly: GCF_017590135.1. Classification (NCBI taxonomy): domain Eukaryota; kingdom Metazoa; phylum Chordata; class Aves; order Passeriformes; family Passeridae; genus Pyrgilauda; species Pyrgilauda ruficollis. The sequence goes on from NW_024529932.1 coordinate 9,565,985, forward strand.
AATAAAGCAACAACTCAACTTAATGCATGGGCTTTGTGAAACGTTCAGTGAACATTTGTTATGGTTCACTTTCAGGCAGGAATTTCATTTTATATGCTAAGGAAACCAAGCCACATACGACACCAGATTTTTTACTAACTTGAAAGATTCTGACACCACTATGCACAGATATCTCCTAATTTGTTTATATAATAAATTCCACTTCACATCTGGTTAGAGAAAAGTGGAATAAACAAACGAAGACACTGAAGGCTCAGGAGCATGTGGCTGGAAATTTTCCCAAGACCTTGGTCTGACTGTCTCATGGCCTTGCCAATATCATGATAACAAAGGCTGAAGATGCTCCAACCATTTTAAAACAGTCAGTGATAGAATCTATTCTGATTTAAACCCAATGTAATTTAATGAACTTTTTAATCTGCAAGTATGAACCATCATAGACTAATTCTCCAAAATGAGATGAATATTGCTTGCATTTTGTGTGGTCCTCCTAGCTAAGGCATGCTGAGGATATGGAGGTGATTTGTGACAGCAGCACAGCTTCACACAGGGCAAGTTCTGCCTGATCAACCCAGTGTGGAGAGTCTGCAGCAGTGGACAAAGGAAAGGCTACAGGTGTCATTTGTCTGGGCTTCTGTAAAGCCTTTGACACAGATCCACACAATGCCCTGCTCTCTAAACTGGAGAGAAATTGATCTGATGGTGCACTGTTCAGTGGATTCTATTCTTGCCAGAGAGGTGCTCCATCCCTCTGATCACTTTGGTTTGGGCAGCTGAGTTGAGGTAATCATACCAGAACCATGATCTCCAGGCATCTTCTGCAACATCAAAGCTATTGAACTTAGTTTTTCAGCATGAATATGAACAAGGATTTCTAGCATCACAGATTTTGCAAGTCTTCTTCTCTAAACCAACAATATTTATAATTTTATTTTCCTGTAATCCTTTAACCCCCACTAAACCAGTGTGAATTACTAGCAGTTGGTCTTTGTCACTGCAGTGAATTAGAGCACACTGCCTGATGAGGGAAGAGGAAGAAGTAATTCAAAGAAGTCACTTCTAACTATCTGCTAGTACAGAAAAGAAAATGCTGAATGCCAAGTCTAGGGGACGCATGAATAGAATTTTTCAGCTGACATAAGAACGGAGATAGTACGATGAAAAATTAGTTTCTAATGACTTATCAGAAACACTGCAGAAATTTCTTTCTTTTGTTGTTATTCCATCCCATAGCTACCATGTGAAAAAGAGCAATGGAAGCTGTTGTCTTCTTCTGAAAGTGAGTACAGAAGGACATTTATATAGCAGAGGCCAGGGTGAAAAGGGTAGAATGTCAGAATGGCAGAGAAATTAGGAAATGTGTAGAAATGGCTGAAAACACTCTTCATATCATTCATATAGAGCAGTGTTAGTGTGCAAGATAATGTTAAGGCATTTGATAGACTAAATAAGATGTTCAAAATACTGCAAATACTTATCTCGAGAACTTAGTCTGAAATCACATTAATTTGCATTTGCAAACTGTGTTGGTTGCTTATTTTTTCTAGATCACTTTTTGAGCAGTATTTCACAGTAACTGAAAATTCACTGAGGTCATGAAACTATTGACTGATAAATTTGAACATGAGAAGCCTCTGAAGTTTTCAAATGACAGCCAACATACGGAGCCCCAGATTATTTGGTTTATTACTAATTCTCACTCAAAAATCTGTAATGTATGGAACTTGAGTATGCCTAAAGTGTATAAGCATAAGCATATTACACATATTAACCAAAACATTTTCAAAATATCTGACTTTGAAGTTTGGTTACTGGTATTAAGGAAACCTCACCACAGGCACTGGGCGTTTCTGTTAGGTCCCCGTGAAGCTGTCTGCTCCAGGCAGAACAGAACAAGTCCAGCTGTCCAGCCTCTCCTCACAGTACAAGTGCTCCAGCCCCATCATCTTGGTGGCCTACCCTGAATTTGGTCCAAATGGGGAAGTGAGCTTTTTAGTTAAATGTATAACCTCCTTTTTGTTGTATTTCTTTGTAATGGAAAAAATTACCTTTATTTCTGTGTCATATCACTTTATAGATGAAGACATGCACTTTGCTAGGTAGCACCAGGAGGTTTCTGAAATCCACCTTTAGTAATCTCTCACCAGTTATCCAAACCTTAATTTTATGCTTACCACTTGCTTGTTGCACTTTCTATAAAACTGTATGCACCAGTCTTCTAGTTTATGCCCCCCTTACCCTCAAGAGCTTTTGCAATGGGGTTGAGAAACTGCTTTGTAAACAGCCCAGCTGTATAAACAACATGAATGTGGCTGGCAAGCAAAACCCATGGCTTTAAACATTACACTTCCTTTCCTAAATGTTTTTAAAATGTATGGTTTTAGACATAAAATGCCTTACAAATCAAAAATTTACGGTAAACTTTACTTCCATGCATTTCCATGAAGGACAAGTACCTATCCAAAAAATTTGTGGTGTTTTCTCTTTTTTTCAGATAATGTCAATGCAACTTTTTAATTCATTTGACATCATTCTGAATTATTTGTGTGCATATATGAGAGACTCTGATCTTGAAAAGAAATTTTTGAGCACTCAAGTGGAAATTCCAATAGACATTGGCTTGGGAAAATATAAGCAATCAGGAATACAGTTCAATTAGGGTGTACCTTTAGTGACTGATGCCTCTGGAAAGAGTCAGGTAATACCTCATTCAGTACATATGAACATACTTTATGAACAATGGACACAACTCTCATATTTTTCACTGGTGCTGAAGAGAGGCTTTCTCTCCACCCTCAAAATCCACACCAAACCTGCCCTGTTCCTCTGCTGCATTTCTTCTTATAATACCTAGAAAAACAAAGGCCTTCATGGGGTTAGGTACTACAGCCAACACTGGTTTGACATGTCTAGATCCAGTGGAGACATCTATGGCTTGTTGTTACCTAAGAGGTGTTGAAGATACAGTGCTTTTCAAACTCCACTTAGACATTTAACAGGCAAAATTTCTGGTTTTTTTTCAAATTTTTCAAATTGTTCAAATTCTTGAGTCCCCACAATTTTAGAAAGAAATGCTGAATCACTTTATAGATAAATCATCAAATGTATTTTTCTTCCTAATGCAGATTTTTTTAACAGTTACAATTAACTATGAAAAATGACTATCCATTTATAGTGGAGGTCTTAATTTTTAAGGCTAAAGTTGCTACAGGAAAGTACTTAAACAGTAAATTGACAAGACGGGACATTTTTCACCATGATGGAAGAGCTAAAATAAAAATGCTTTAAGGACATAACATATGTATTTTGGGGCAGACACAAGAAATAAAATACATCAAAACATACTAAGACCTACTTATGGGTGTCAGAGATCCACAGTGCCACCAAGACAGTCTTTAGATGCGTTTTTGAGTCTGTGCAATCTTAAATATCAGAATTAAAAAATACATGTAAGATGATGAATGTATCAAAAAATTTAGAAAATTATGTTTTACCTTGGATAAATTTTTCTGTGGCTTCATTTTCCCTTAGTTTTTATTGTAGTTTTGACCAGATCCTTCTCCTGATCAGCAAAATTATGTTGGCTAGACACAAACTCATGAACTCATTGTTTGCCTACAGTTTTCTAGCAATAGAGATAAGTTGATATTTTGTACTTGATCTGGGCAGTCAGTTTGTTTGGACAAAGAACATTTGGATTCATGTACCTCTTTGAGGCATTTTCTCTGTTTCAGTTTGGCTGTGGGCATGAGGCAGGAGTTCCTGTTTCTCCCAGGTCAGGTGCAGCTGGGAGCAGGAGCACTGTCCTGGAAGGAATGCATATTGCCCAACTGCCCACCAGCTGCAGAGCTGCCACCTTGCACAGCAACACAACAAATCCCTGCAGCGCCATAGCTCCTGCCTTCTTCAGGCATCAGCAGAAAATGGGTGAGAAGCTCAGCTCCAGAAGAGGTCACCTGAAGTGAAGTATCTGTGTGAGCCAGCTGGGGCTCCACTAGAGTCAGCAGAGCCCAGGTGTGGGGCACTCAGTACAGGAGCCCAAAAAAAGGCATCTAATGCCAGCTGAGATGCAGGGGGAACCCAAGGCACCTGCATGGGACGTTCAGATGTGACACAGGACCAATGAGAGCTCTCTGTCCTTCGGGCAACATTAGAAATCCAATCTGTCTGTGGGCAGCTGAAATAATCCCAAGGTGCCTACCTCAGTGTAACAAGCTAAACTGCTCTCTAGGGATTAGAGAGTGCTTTGACTTCATTGATTATAATGAGACTTTAGACACAGCACCCAGGAACGTGCCCTAATTTAGTTCTGCAGAAAAAAGGCAGCTCATCTCTGGTGCCCTTAATCTCTGCTCCACAGAGTCTACAGGGTCTCATTCAAATTAGACTCACTGCCTCTTGGGAACATATTTATATGTTTCTTGCTTCTGGCACTGGACCATATTGAACATCTCTGAGCAGCCCAATTACATCTTTTTGCCAGCAAATGGTGCAGGGATGCTGCTGTTTAATACAAAAAGGAGTCAGGTTGCTGTAACATCCCCTGTCATTCCAGCTCAGTTGTCTTGGCCTCCCCTTCTTGCCACAGGTCCCAGAGATGGAGTCCCACCTGGAGAGCAGAGCCAGACTATTTCCATGTATTTGGAACTACTCTTAGACTCCATTTACCCATCTGCACAATGGGCCTCAGAATAACGTCCTTTTCCCAGAGGAAACTCATCTAAATGTGATGGCTCAGCCCCAGGCACTGGAAATGTTTCACTTGAAATACAACTACCTTGTGGTAAGAAACATTAACAAATGGGACCATTGACTTTTGCTTATTTTCCTTAAGTGAAGTGTCTGCTGTTTCAGGGTCAGTGATCATTCACCACATTCACTATATGCTGTTATTTTGGGCACCAAACACAGACTGTAAATCAAAACAGGACACCTTTCAACTATTTGTGTTAGCAAAAGGTATGTAGGAATCACATGGTTGGCTCAATTCTTGTTTTCAAATAAATAGTACCTAAATGCTGCTTTAAGGCACTTCATTTCTTCTTGACACATCTTCCATCCCCCATTTTCCATTTTTCCTTGAAGGGGGAAGACCATCATGATTATTCCAGTCTCTGCTGTGCCTGTGTAAATTACCATCAGTCCAGCTAACTTTACCCATACCCACAAGATGACAGAACTGCAGAAATTTTGCAGTGCTTGTTGAAATCTTACTATTCAGCAGTTTTGTGGGTTTCAGAGCTTTTAAAATAAAACTTTCCAGGCTTGCTTGGTTGTACTGGGGTCAGCACAAGGTCTATGAACCACTGCTGATGGGTTTTACCTTCATTTACGCCTACCTTCATAGTTTTAAATTAATTTTCCAACTCAGACAGTGGCATCACCTGATCCATAGATTTTACATCTTACAATGCCCAACACTGGCTGGCTTTGATGTTTTCATTTGTCAGTGACAACTTTAAAAACTCCCTTTGTTTGAGGTTTACAGAGTCTCTCTATATAAAGGTAAGACCTTCAGAGGTCTCTACTTAGTTCCCAGCTCAGTCAAGACTTTATCTCCCCTTAAAAATACCATCATACACTGCATCTGTGACACTTTCAGAAAAAGGGAGAATAAAGCTCATTTTCTTTAAGCCTTTTATTTGCTTGCTTGCTTGCATGCCTGGCCTTTTACCATTCTTTCTTTGCTTTGTCTACAGAAGACATAAATCCATGCCTCAGTTTGGACTTCTGGCCACTGATGTAGTATAAATAGCAATAAAAAGTGTAAGAAAACATATTGGATTCTATATTTTTACATTGCCAGGACTCCCAAAGGATTTAACTGAATGCTCTGAAAACACGATTCAGCCATAATACACCCTCACATGGCCCATTGCACACAGTCAGAAACCAGGTTCAGGTTTAGCATTTTGATTTACTCCCTGTGACAAAACAGTTACAGACTCCCTGTTTTGTTTTGGTTTTTTTCTCTGTATGTTTTTCTACTCATGTGCAGAATCTGTTCACCACGGTGGACTATCTTCACTTATTCTTTTCATTTCATTGTTCTACTGTAGCAAAGATCCAGCTTTACTCATCTTTTCTTACACAAAGAGAAGTTGTTTTCAGAAAAGCTGCCTGTTCTAGTTTTTTCCTGTAATTACTTTGCCCACTTTTTAAAATATTCCCTGGAAATGCCTCAGGACAACTCTCTGGAGGTAAAAAAAGCAAAGTTTTTGAAAGAGATTTCACAGTGAACTTCAAAGGACTTCAGAGAGTTTGTGAAAAAAAAATCACAGAAAGTGGAAAATCATTCTTCCCTGCCTAATATATCATTCTCTTCATGCAAGACAATTACAATTACAATTACTACTGCTTTGTTGACTTCAGCTTAAGCATTTTAAAGAACTGGGCTCCACATCACCTTGGAGCCCTTGTTGGGTAGGCTAACACTATTCTTTAATTTTACTCTTGAGCCAAGTTAAATATTTATTTTCAGTTCTACAATTATATCATTCAAATATTGTCTCTGAATATTTGGTTTCACTTTTAATTGGCAGCAAGCTGACCTGTGTTTATTAAGGTAAACCTGAAACCACTGAGGAATAATTTGGGATCATCCTCTCCTCAAGTGTAATGGACTGATCACATTTTTGCAATAACAATTGGTTAAGAAATCTCTCCTGTTCCAGAAGGAAAGATTCCAGTGTCTGAGCTGAGAAAGAGTAGTTCTACAGGGACTTGAGACAGAATAAAAACCTTTTAACTACATCTGGTAAGGGGCAGTGACACACAAATGACAGTATAAAACTGTGCTTCTTTATGTGTAAGGAACCTAATTTCAGAGACTTTGGAATTCACTGGAATGTTACCTGTGGAGTTTTAAGCTATTCATTTCACTCATAGATTTCTGAGCTATGTCTGGTAGTGCTGTGAACAGCAATAACATCCACAGCTTCATGGTCTCCAGGAGAGCATTCCTTACAGCCAGAAAAAACAGGACAAGGCAGCACCACTGCTCCTAAGCGCCACACAAAGCAAGGAAAACACACTGTAAACACTGTTTATCTGCTAATTGGGTACACCAACATTAATAAAAGCAGTGCTGCAACTATCAATACAAAAATGCTGGAAGGAAAGAAACAGACATAACCAGCAAGGAGTGCAGTGCAGTGAGAGCATTGACAGCATGGATTCAGTGCTTGTCCTGAAGCACTTCAGGGAATAGGTGGAAAAGGAAAGGTGGAATAACTAATCAACAGTCTTTATGTCCATTGCTGAGTAAAAGTCTCAGTGCTGCTGACAGACAATGTAAAGGAGAATATACAAACTGCTTTAACAGATGTTGTCTGTTCCTAAGTGGTCTGACCATATTTAGCAGTGGCTGAGATGGGCAGAGAGGCAGAAACAGCCTACATAACAAATTCTTCTCAGCTTTATTTGCTTTTGCTGTTTGTCATCATAAAACACACAGCTATCATTGTTTGAGTAATAGAGCTTTTACACATTCAGCTTCACTGATTTTTGTCCTTTTCCTGTTTTGCCAACAAGAGAACATTCACATCAGGGTAGTGTATTCCAGTGTATCTGTCCCAGTGTCTAACAGAAAGCTGCCTGAGGTTTTCCATACAGGCAAAATAAATTATCCATGAAAGAACAAGGCAAATTCAGCAGAAACCATATCTCCCCTTGGACTGTGCTTGTCAGCAGGTGATATGATACAAGGTGTAGCAGGACCTGAGATTGTGGTGATCCTGGGGAGATAGAAATAATCCTTATGTTTGAGGTATAGTAATGACCATCTCTGTCATAATGCCAGATTTATTCTACTATCCACCTCATAAGAAAAAATCACATTTTTGTGTTGTTCTAGACACATAGATCCATTGTCTACCTGTAGCTGGTAGATTGCCTCTCTCAAAGTATTAGCTCTCTCATTGATCTATGGCTGTCATCCTCTCCTAAAGTAAATGAAATTCAGGTTTTTTGAAGATAAATTATATTAATTAGTCACTCTACATAACCTGCTTTATTACTAAAAAAATGCTTTTAAATGTTCTTAACTATTTCCTGATATTTAGCATTTCTTGTTTTGAGTACATCAGGCAGTAAAGTATCCTGTAATATAGATAGAAATTCTCTTTAGGATCTTTGAAGTAAAATTTTTTGTTAGTGCTATGGAGTTATAGCTTTTTACAGAAAGAAAGAAACAATATCATATTGTATATTCTATAATGTTATTTCACTAAGAATTGCCATTGAACTAGTGTTATTACTGAAAAGATGCAGAGTTTACTTTAAAATAATGACCCTTGATATGTATTTTTATTGTTTATGAAATGGCAAAAAAACCAATTTCTCTAGCAAAGAAAAGTAAGTTATTGCAGCATTGTTGCCAGTTATTGCCTGTGGAAGTTACTGCAAAATAATCAACAAGTGTGGTTTGCTTGTGCCCATTTCTTCCTGCAGCCTATGTCAATATTCAGAGACCTCATGTTTATACAAAGATACAGTTTCAGAGCCCTCAGCTGGAGAACGGATGCCTAAACCACAGTGTTGGGGAGGAGAAACAAACCAACCATCTAAGCATGTTTACTTCCAGCAACAAGGAAGTTCAAACTTGTCCCTGAGTGGTGACTCACTGGGCTGGGGCTATAAAAGTAAAGGTAGCTGCTCTCTGAAACATCAGGGCTTCAGACTTCAGAAATCCAACATGATGCAATCAGGACTTGCAGCTGTTTTCTTTTTCTTGTTGGGTTTGTCATTATGCCTGACAATCCCTATTCCCCTTGAAGACAGCCATGAATTCACAGAAAAGGACCTTCAGTTTGCAGAGGTACAGTATAAAATAATTCATTTGCATGTTCCAATAACAGTAAGCTGTGCAGTTCCAACTGTTTGGAAATTATGCTTATTGCTCCTTTTCCCCTTCTTAGCGCTATCTCAGGACTCACTATGATCTCCATCCCAATCCTGCTGGCATAATGAGGAAGAGTGGAAACACAGTGGCAGCCAAACTTCGGGAAATGCAAGCTTTTTTTGGCTTGGAGGTGACAGGCAAACTAGATGAAGAAACATATGAACTGATGCAGAAACCAAGATGTGGTGTCCCAGATGTGGGGGAATATAACTTTTTCCCTAGAAAACTCAAATGGTCAAAAATGAATTTGACATACAGGTAAATGCCTGGTATTTTGAGTATTATTACTGTTATTACTTTCTTTCCAGGTGCATTGTCCAATGGGTTGCTCAGTATGTGAGGTTAATGTGAGAAGGGTGCATTTGAGTTTGACTAAATTAATGTTGCAGTTTAAAACCCTTACAGCCCCACTTTTGGAAAGGCGCTCCCAGCTTACATTGCAGCCCTAAGAAGTAAACATGAATTTTTCCCATCGCACTTTGTCATGGAAAAGGAAACCTGGTGCGCTGTAAACCCGCAACTCCTCATCTGGCCTCCATATAGACACTCAGGACGCATCCATGGTGCCAAATGAAAGAGGAGTAGGGGCTCAGATCATGCACTCTCTGGGTCACTCCTTAGCTCTGTTTTGGACCTGGTGTAGTGTTTGCTTCTGTCTTGTCCTAGGTAGAGAGATGTAGATGCAAACTAGTCTGTGTAGTGTGACTGTCAGAGCAGGCTCTTCTATTTCACATCCCAGATGTAGATCTCTGTCTTTGTTCAGACAAATCCCTGTACCATGGCCTCAGAAAAGTTGACCTTGGGAGGTGAAGGGCTGACAGTTCACAGGGTAGATCCTTCTCTTTAATTCTGCAAGGTCATATATCTGGGGCTTTCAACAACTACAGACTGAGTTTGTTTAGCAGATTCCAAATTTGAAATCACTAAAATCTCTTAGTTCCATAGCTAGTGTTAAATGTTACTTTAATTGGACAATTATAACCTTAAAAAATCACTTTGGATAATGTTTTGCTGCTCCAGGAAGTGAAGATCTTGAGATATTGTATACGTCATAAAAATTTTGAAGTTACTGATATTATTTTATTTAATACTGAATATATCTGTCACTTCCTAAATCTTCTGGTGCATAGGAAACCAATTACAGAAAGTGGTTGGATAATTTCAGATATCTCTGAATTATTTTAGTGCTGATATAAATGTTTATTTTTTAAATACTTTATGCAGCCACTAAGTTCCTTGTTATGTGATAAGATCATATGACAAAAGCAAAAACTTTTAATGAGGTGTACAGTCAAAGTGCAGTGTATTGCATATTTCTTCAATTCACACAATTCAACTGGTGATATTAATATGTTTGACAGAATTATGAATTACACTTCAGATCTGAGACGTAATGAAGTAGAGAGAGCTTTCAAGAAAGCATTTAAAGTTTGGTCTGATGTGACGCCACTGAACTTCACCAGAATACGAAGTGGTACAGCTGATATAATGATCTCCTTTGGCACTAAAGGTAACACAGAACCTATTGTTTTCTTTTTATAAGTAAACTATATCCTTATATACATAAGATGGAGTCATTAATTTAACTGGTTTGAATTTTGCTTTATAGAACATGGTGACTTCTACCCTTTTGATGGACCCTCTGGATTACTGGCACATGCTTTTCCCCCGGGCCCAGACTATGGAGGAGATGCTCATTTTGATGATGATGAAGTTTGGTCAGATGATTCCAAAGGTAACAGAAGTTCCTGAGATTATTTGAAATTATGATAGATGGAAGATTTATCCCTGTTTGATATCTGTAGGTGGTTTGTTTTGCCTGTTGACTGTTAGTTCATCATTATGTTCACTGTTCACACATAGAATGCTGAGTTTAACCTCCAGTCATAAATGGAGGTTTAACTGTGCTTAGCATAAATTTGAAGATACAACATTCCTAAGTGAAGTGATTAAAAAAATTGCACAAAAAAATTTTGTCATTTTGGCATTTCTAAGGGTAGCTAGTTCTGATCACAGACTGATGGACATTGCCTTACTGAAGCCTAGAGCAAACATACCTCAGCTGCACGTTGTCTGCTTGCATTTAATTTGAAAATTCATCACCTTGCCTATTCAGGACAGAGTTTAATAGAATAAAACACTATTTTTTTTCAGCACTGGATTAGGTCACGCTCCTGGCATTAACGCTAATTTCTGCAACAATGGACTCCCTACTGCACATGAATTCCCAGCAAAATGTTCTTGATTTGAGTAGGACCAAGACTTCACCCTAGAGCTTTCCTGTGTTGCTAAGAAATTTCAAGAGATCTAAATCTCCCTACATAGTAACACTGTCATGTAAGAGTTAGGCTGAACACCAGCTATGAGACACTAGGTCTCGTAGGCCCTTATTAATGCAAAATCCTTCATAGTTCAAAAATGACAAGCAATTGTATCTAGTGGAAGGTGTCCCTGCTCAAGGCAGGGGGTTTTGAGCTAGGTGGTCTTTAAGATCCCAAACCCTTCTATGACTTTATGAATTATGCAGAATTTTTCCATGTATTCAGTTGTCTCATTAATTGTCCCCTATGTTAAAGCACAGTGTCAAGTATGGTGACGCAAGGAGATACACATTTACTTCTGCTGTGGTTTGTTATAGGCTATAACTTGTTTCTTGTTGCTGCCCATGAATTTGGTCATTCACTGGGACTTGAACACTCTAGAGACCCTGGAGCTTTGATGTTCCCAATCTACACATACACTGGAAAAACTGGTTTTGTGCTTCCTGATGACGATGTGCAAGGGATCCAAGAGCTCTATGGTAAGTCTGTATAATGTATAATATTTATCTCCTGTATCATTATAGCCTGCTGCAGATGCACTGCACAGTTACTCTGAGCTGCAGATGTTCAGTAGCAACAGTCATGATCAATTAAGAATGATTCACTGGAACAGGAGATGCTTAGATTTAGTAGTTGAGAGGGACGAAAAAAAACAAACTAATGCTGCAGATCACAGTTGGTCACTGACCTGTCTCCTTTAGAGGTAGGTGATAGGGCACAGAGTCCTTCTGCTTTTTGACCTGCCTGAAAAGAGAAGGTAAAACATAGTCTAAAGGTAGAAACAGAACTATCCATGTTTCATTATGAAAAGCATAATGTTTTTGGGGATCTTCAAGACTTTGGATAAAGAAAGCAAGTTCATTTAACACCTTTGCAGCATACTTGAACTGCAAAGTTCATGAATGCATTTGCCTAGAGAAAAGAGAGAACAGATGTTTCTGTAAAAATTTTTTACCCATTATGTTTGTATTCATCATGATCTTGGGAGATCTTCCATGTTCTGTTCAATATCATGATCAACAGACACAAAATTAACATTGTCAAACTTACATCATATGATATCATTCCAGGCGCTGGAGACAAAGATCCCAACCCAAAACATCCCAAAACACCAGAGAAATGTGATGTAGAATTATCACTTGATGCAATAACAGAACTTCGTGGAGAAATGCTGGTCTTCAAGGACAGGTAAAGACACTTCCATGCCAAGGATGGTGGGTACTGGATAAAGTCTGAGCAGCCAAAAAAAAAAAATCTTTTTTTTACTAAAGATTTTGGTAAATGTAAATTTAAAAGAGCAAAATCAATATAGTTATCTCTTAAGAAACTGCATCATATATCTTTTTAGGCAGGATTTATAACACAGCTACAGACTTTTCCCAGCAACATGAAGATAATATGGCTGAAGACTGACACTTTTGTGCACATTTTTAAATTAATGGGATTTTCTTCAACATGCACAAATCTGCTAACTTTTATTTGGGTGAAGTTGTACTGCATTCAAGAGCTCCACATGGGACAGTAGTGTTTCTCTTATTCTAAAAGAAAGAATCTTAAAATTTGTTATGATTTGAGATGATCACCGTGTGAGTTACAGAAATGGTCCGCAGCTGATGGCTGTGAGGAAAGGAAAGGAAGGGTCTGGGAGGGACTCAGTCTGTTCAATATTTTATGATATGATAACCATTATTTCACCAGTATTTTATTTTAACTACAGTAAAGATTCTTATCTTAACAAAGATACTGCTATTCTACAGTATGACAAGAATCATAAAATATTTATGATAAGTCCTTTTCTGAACTAGGTTTTTCTGGCGACTGCACCCTCAGATGGTTGAGGCAGAACTGGTGTTACTTAAGTCCTTTTGGCCAGAGCTTCCAAATAAAATAGATGCGGCTTATGAAAATCCCATCAAAGATCTTGTGTTCATGTTTAAAGGTGAGTTTTCAGTTTTCTTGTTGGCAGAAGAATACACATATTTAGTCAAGCTCAACAGGTGGTGTAGAGGTAAACAAGAGAAGAATAAAACATCCTACCTTCCTCACTTGAGAAACAAGTTATTTTACCTCTATATGCACATCTATAAAATTTTCAGTGAATTAGGAGATGTACAATTTAATTAGGATGCCCAGAATCATAGTACAAATAGTTTAATACCTACTGAGTATGTGACCTAACAATCTGTTTGTTGTATGAAAATAGGGATCACGGTTTCCTCATTTTATTCTTCTCTCAAAGCTGAGTACTTACAAAAGACTCACTCACACTTTATTCATATTTTCAGGAAAGAAAGTCTGGGCTTTGAATGGTTACGACATAGTTGAAGACTTCCCTAAAAAGATATATGAAATGGGATTCCCAAAAGAAATGAAAAGAATAGATGCAGCTGTCCACGTAAAGGACACTGGCAAGACTCTCTTTTTTACTGGGAATAAGTACTGGAGGTAAGCTGAAGACAAGTCAGTTTTGGTGTCAATGCCATAACCTGTCCAGATATATGGAAAGATCGGGAGTTTGGTTCAAACCAGGCATTTGGCCAATCCGGTCTGTGGTTTCCGTTGGTGCTACAGCTGTGTACAACATGTTGCAAAGGTGTATGCAAGGCTTTTCCAAAAATACGGGCACAGATTTTAAGAGCTGAAGGAGTGTAAGGAAATGAGAACAAAGTGCTCTAATCTGGGAGAATTTCTAATATGATCATGCCTGCTAGAAAAATTTCCCATCTTGCCTCCTTGAGTTGCTTGTGTGACGTGAAACGGTATCAGTGCTGTGAGCCAGAAATCTGTCCCACCCTAGGGTATCTCTCTTTTACTGTCCATGAGTGGGACTCACAACCAGGTCTCATGCATAATTAAGACATTACCATCCCTTCCCAGTATCATTGGGCCAAGCAGCCTCAGGATAGGTTTGTAGTAACAATATATGCAGGTACAATGATCTCCATAAAACACATACTTTATTAATCAGTTCTGAAAATTTAGCTCCATTTTCTTTTTGTTTATGCCAGTTCTGGTGGAGGTGTGCCCTGTTTATCACCCTGCATTTTACTATTGCACTAGACAGAAAGCACCCAAAGACTGCCGGCTTGCTTTGGGTGTGGGTAACTTCCAAACATATAAAGGGCACAGGCCAAACCCCCAGGCTGTTTAAATCCCCTGATTTTTTTTTTTCTTTTATTTTCAATACAGTTATGATGAAGAGGCAGAGGTTATGGACACAGGCTATCCCAAGCTGATAGAGGAAGAATTCGCAGGAATTGGTGATAAAGTGGATGCCGTCTATGAAAGAAATGGTACATAATCTGATAATGAAACTTTATTACAATTAATTGCCCTTAAAACTTCAGATTTATGTCTTGTAGAAAATTGTGCATTTGTAAATTTAATTTCTTCACCTCAATACTTCTGTTCTCGACTGAATCAATTTTCTGATCTAAATTATGCTCTGACCAAAAAAGAGCTTCTTGCTTAGAGAACCTAAAGTGACATGTTTAATATAGAAGTAATGTAATGTTATAACTGGAGCCCATTCCTATCCAGCTTTTCAGGGAGTGTTTCTGAATCAGTGTCTTGAAAATTAAAATGCCCTGTATCTCCCTGATCAAGTGATGTAAGAATTTTACACAAGATTAAAGAATATCAGTCGTTTTCGAACTCTGATCCAGCTCTTACAAATGGGATGAGGATCTTTTAAAAATTTAGCTCAGCATTTTAAATATGAAAATGTTGCATTTGAGTTATTAAAAATGAAAACAAGATAATTTTTATATGCCACCACATTTTCTTAGTGTTAATTCTTTCTAACTTTCTTTTTCCTTAGGTTACCTCTACTTCTTCAATGGACCACTGCAGTTTGAATATAGCATCTGGAGTCAAAGAATTGTCCGTGTCCTGCATACTAACTCCCTGTTTTGGTGCTAATTACAGCTGAGTGCCATGTCATAGGCTGCAGAGCAGCTTGTAGCACATGGGAACATAAATAAAGTGGGCATTTAGATTTACCAAAGGACAGCAAGGTTCTGTGAACAAGTACTAGGCTACCTACCACCAAATGTACACTGTATGTATGTACTTGTACAGCTGCATGTCAGTCTGGAATTGATTTAACTTAATAGGAAAGGAGAAGAGAAATCGTTAGCATTTCAAGGTGCAATACACCATTTAAAGTTTGTCTAGTATTGGTGTGATGCTGGATACGTCACACACTTTCATGAACACTACTAATTCCCAGTATTCTGAGCACATCTAGCACCTTTCAAGGATCTCCTAGCATGTCCCAAGAAATAAACTTGGTAAACCCTGGAGCTTTATATCTCTAAACTAATTCTTCTTCCCTTTTTGAAATTCTTTTTAACATACTGGGAATTCAGATGTGTAGTGAATGAGTGAGGGCTGCATGGTGACTCCCTGAGCAAGTAACACCAAGAAGCAATGATGAAGTTTGGGAATTCAAAGTGATTTGACTGTATTGAATGGGAATGTCCCCCTGGAAGCAGATGCCTATGCCATCTTTAGAATAGAATAAGGAGAAGGTACAGAAGCAGTGAGATGTCATTCCAAAGCGGACAGGAAAGCAGGAAAATGGAAAAGTACTCCCTGGAGAAATTGTAGAATTGTATGATAGTGGGGAAACCAGAAGGAAGCAGCCACAGGAGAATCACACAGGTTGAAACCGTGCATGATGCTACATCTGGTATCACAGTCCAGATGTTTTCGGCTGGTGTTGACTGAAGTGACACTTATAGAGGTTATGCCTGTGCCAGAAGAGAACCTGAACATCCAAAGCAGAATATTGAAAAAGAATATATTTTTTCATGTTGGCCACTCTTTTAATATCTATATAAATTGTTTCAGTATATTGTAATATTTTGGTTTGCTTTGTTTTTTGTTCTGTTTTGTTTTAATCAATGCAAATGATGCGGGACTGAGATTATTTTGATTTTAAAAAATAATATTAAATAAACTGGAGGAATAAACTGACATTGTGATATTACTTAATTTTTCTTATGCTCCCTGTCACAGAAGCAATACAGAGCTATTGGGCAAAAGAAATCAAGATCCCTAACCTGTGCATTTTATTCATTAAGATTTTCATCTCTGTTTAAAAATAAAATTTATTTTTTGTCCCTTCAAGAAAAATTATTTTATGGAAAAGAGGAAAGACAGAAGAGTGAAAAGCAGAAAGACCCATCAAAACTGCAAAATAAGAACTAAGTTGGAATTAGACCTTATCATTACAGAAAGAATGAGAAACTATTAAGAAATACTGGGAAAAACAGTTACACCTTAGTGTGAACGTTCAATATTAGCAATTAGTTACAATTACATTGTCCTGTTCTGTCTTCTCAAAAACAACCCCTAAGTCAAGCAATCAGCCAGGCCTGCCAAGCAAAGCTTACCAAAAACTGATATCTTTAAACAGACATAAATGACCAGGTTTACCTAATGGTGTGGTTAATTCTGTAGCTCACACAACATAGATGGCTGGTTGTGATAACCTAACAGATTGAGAGCTCTCTTCTGAGCATAGGATTGTGAACTAGTGAATTCCAGACCTTATTATGCTTAAAAGAAATGCATGGAAATAGAACTGGAAAAAACCTTTATAGAATGAAAAACTTAAAGTGGACTAAAATCAAAGTTCTGTTTTATGATAAAATATTGAGAAAACCTCTGGGGGGAATCTCAGTACAATTCTCTGAGCATAATAAACATAATTTGGTTCAATTACATATAAAAAGGTTTGACAGAGTGCCCCTGAAAAAAATAATGTTTGATATTGGGCTGAAGTTTCACTTAGTTACTTTGGCAGTGAAATAAGGCTCTGGACATAGTACTCATTTTTCTCAGTAAAAAGACTTGGTGAAAAATTGTATCAAAATAATAATGAATCTTCCACAAGGGCTAGATGTTGAGTCTGAGTCTTCTGAGTTTCAAAGGTCTGACAAGAGCCGCACTGGGTAAGGGAATGCAAATGTGGACAGGGAAGCAAGGAGAAGCAATGAATGTCTTTCACATCTATATGAATTTCTGTTAACATTGAACTCTTGTCGGGGGAAAAAGGTACTGCATAAGAAGCTGGACCTTCAAAAGCCTTCAGCATGATCATATCCAGCTGCTACCCAGCCCAAACAGACAGATTCCTGTTAGCTGCTCGGCTGACTGGAAGCAGCCTTTGGCGCAAGTCCAATCACAGCTTCTGTGTCTGCATCCCCAGCGAGAGATCTCTGTTCTGTGGCTAGCTCTACCTCAGCTGAGAAAAGTACCAGGCTGCCAGTTCCTGGCATTTAGTTGAGAAAAAAAAAAAAATGGAAAAAAATTCTTGAGCTGTGGAAGTGGAAGGCTGAAATCCAAGCCAGAGGGACCCTGTTGCTGCTGTCAGCCAGAAAGGAAAATTCTCCACAGTACCTTGTGCCCTGGGACCCACTGCCACCACACAAGAATAGCATTGCAGGGGTGACTGGTGAGAACCAGATGGGATGTCACCCAAGACCATCAAGAACTGAGAAGAAATAATTCTTTTTCCAGAGGCAGAGACTGAACTGACTGGTTTCCCTGAGATGTGAGGGGAGAAAGGACCACAAGGAGGCTGAAGCAGCTGTCTCCCAAAATGCATTACAAACAGAACTATCTTCCCACCAGGTTGCCAGTTTTTTATGTGGAACTACACAAATCCACCTAATAGTAGGGAATGGACAGAATAGTCTGTACCTAATAGTAGGGAATTTTGTCAGGGAGGTTTAGGTTGGATATTAGGAAAAGGATCTTCACCCAGAGGGTGTCTGGAGACCAGGCTCCCCAATAAAATGATCACAGTGTCAGCCTGACAGAGCTCAAGGAGCATTTGCACAATGCTCTCAGGCACATGGTGTGACTCTTGGGGTATCCTGTGCAGGACTAGGAGTTTGACTTGATCCTTGTGGGTCCATTCCTACTCAGCATATTCTGTGATTCTGTGATTGTGTGATTCTATGATTGATTCTATGATTCTGTGACTAGTACATGAACTGTTATTGATTAATGTGTCTTTTATATCCATGTTGATCTCTGCTAGGAATGGTCATTTGGAGCAGGAGAAAGGATAAGGCAAGAAAAGGAGTCTGTCAGATTCTCCTCAGGGAGTTTTCTGTGTTGGTTACATGATCCTGAGCAATGAGGATTTAGAGGATGCAAATATATATGCCAGGTGAGAAAAAAAATAAGCAAACATCATTTAAACTTTCCAAAGCAAGAAATTAGGCAACACTGTAAGAATTTCTATGAACTACATGACATCTACTAGTAGCTGAGAAACTTGAGAAGGAATTCAAAGTTACATTCAAAAAGAATTTTTTTTCCTTAGCATAATCTCCAGAAATCTATTCTGAAGACGCTAGATGGCAGTGATAGCTTTGCTTCTTAGAGATTCTGCACAGAATTAAAAATTATAATGGTGGGTGAGGAAGCCACAGTTAACTTAGTGAGTTCTTACATTATGTGAAGACATAAGAAACCCAACACTAACAAATAGAATTTAATTATTTATTCTATTGAAATGCAGATCTCTGAGTAAAAAGTTAGGATATAATAATGTTCAGGAAGTTTCTAGATGTATTCACTATCTATTAGGGATAGATATCTATTAGGGATTCACTAACTATTAGGGATACTAATTTTTTGGCCTTCTCCAGAATTCAATGCAAAACACTTCGAACAGTACACTCTTGTCCTAGGCACAATGCAACCCCTTAGTCTAACCCCATTCACTGAAAAATTCCACATACACATACATAGACATGTTCTAACTGCTGGGAACATGGCAACCCTTCATGGATTCTTACTGAGTCTGGAGATGAAAACTTATTGTTTTGGTATTTTCTCACATTGACTTAAACAAGGATCTAGACCTTCAGCCTAGGTCGAAGAATGGCACATTCACTGTTGTGGTGAGTGTGTGTTCATCTGTCCTGTTGGAGAAGTTTTCTGTTTACACATATACAATTAAACAGTACTTTGTGGAAATACTGATGGCCCACTAGCCAGAAAGCTTATTTGGAATATAGGATCTATACCTTCTATCAATTATGTTTAGGGGTTTTTGCACAAGGTGGGGTGTGGGCACACATTGTGAGTCCATACCAGTTTTGGGGTTTGATGGTTCTGCTGCTTCTGATAAAAAACATTTCCAAGGAAAATCTCAGTAGTTCTCCCTAAGATGATGCAGAGGGTACAAAGCCCACACAGAGTCCCTCCAGCCTGTGATCCTCCTCTTTCCTGCTTAACACAGGGGATGTGGTTGGTACATCCATTTTAGTCCTTCTATTACATACTGCAGTTTGAGTTTCCAGACAGTGCTGTTCAGGACTACCTCTGGCTCTCACTTCACTTACCTCCCTTGTGCTGTGCTACAGAGAGTGTGCTCTGCCCCTGTCCCTTCACCCACAGAAAATGGATCAAATAATATCTTCCTCTAAGGAAACCCTCACCAGGCAGCAGAGAAGCAGCTTTCAGTTTCTTATTTAAATGTCGCAGCCTTCAGCCTAGGTCGAAGAATGGCACATTCACTGTTGTGGTGAGTGTGTGTTCATCTGTCCTGTTGGAGAAGTTTTCTGTTTACACATATACAATTAAACAGTACTTTGTGGAAATACTGATGGCCCACTAGCCAGAAAGCTTATTTGGAATATAGGATCTATACCTTCTATCAATTATGTTTAGGGGTTTTTGCACAAGGTGGGGTGTGGGCACACATTGTGAGTCCATACCAGTTTTGGGGTTTGATGGTTCTGCTGCTTCTGATAAAAAACATTTCCAAGGAAAATCTCAGTAGTTCTCCCTAAGATGATGCAGAGGGTACAAAGCCCACACAGAGTCCCTCCAGCCTGTGATCCTCCTCTTTCCTGCTTAACACAGGGGATGTGGTTGGTACATCCATTTTAGTCCTTCTATTACATACTGCAGTTTGAGTTTCCAGACAGTGCTGTTCAGGACTACCTCTGGCTCTCACTTCACTTACCTCCCTTGTGCTGTGCTACAGAGAGTGTGCTCTGCCCCTGTCCCTTCACCCACAGAAAATGGATCAAATAATATCTTCCTCTAAGGAAACCCTCACCAGGCAGCAGAGAAGCAGCTTTCAGTTTCTTATTTAAATGTTGCATAACTAAAAATCTCCTATTGCCACAGTAATAGAGGATGGTACATTTCTGTGTGTGTTGCAGTGAGCCATCCATGTTGTGTCTTGACTTTTTGCTGGACTACACCAGGGTCCCATCACTGGGCAGGAGGAGCCTGATGGAGCAGTGTCCTCAGAATAGTCACATCCATACTGTGCAGTCTCTGCTGGACTATACATGTTCTTACATGATCCTGTTCTGCTCTTCTTAAAAGAGGAAGATGGATCATTTCCAGAGCCAAGTGTTGCTTTCTTAGCCCAAATGACACTATTACAGCACTCTGTAATCTCATCATTACAGGGATTATCACCCTAGGAAGAAAGTAAGAGAAATTTCTTTTTATTTCTGCATGATTTTTGTTGTCTGAATATATTCTTCTCAGGAAGAAAAAAAATATGCAGCCCTCCTCAGAGTCTGCCCTAAGAAGAACCTGTGAAAGTCTCTTGGGAATCAGCCATATCTGAAGGGTCTGGAGTTCACAGTGTCCTTCCCACTATCTGTTTATCTAGCAAATGTCTTTTTCAGGCTTAGCTTGGACCATTCTATGATTCTGTAGTTCTATGGTTAACTTACTGGTTCCAGGTAGTTTTCAGGTGAATCAGGAGAATTTAACATATAAATCTTGCTCCTGGTCCAAATTATGTGCTATTTTGCTACAGCACATTGGTGATATAATGGCAAATAAATAATGCAGAGCTGCATGATGGGGTCAAAAGGCATCAGTGGTACAGAGAAAACAGGATGAGACAAATGCCAGAAAAAAACTTGGTCATGGAAGCTGCAAGGACCCATGGGATAAAACATCATGTTTGAGGTCTCCCAAGGGAAACTGCAGTACAGGTAAGCCAGAACCACTGGAGTGCTCTGTGCAGTGCCACAGAGTGCAGTTTCAACAAGGGCCAGCCAGGATGTGGCCAGGTAAATGGAGCAACTGAGCTTGGTAAAATGCTTGCTCTCCTCCTAGCTACATGTTCTGATCTGTTGGTCTCAGCTGATTAGATTAGACCCTGCAGGCAAAAACAATAAAGGAAAGCCATTTTCATTATTCTGGCAGAGCCTAAACACAAGGTTGTGTTTATGATGTATTATGTGATATGGGCTATTTTATGCCTCAAAGTAGCCCATATCAGACAGTTAACTGATGACTGGGCTATCCAGCTGCACTTTCCAGAAATCACCCAAGGACTCTTCCTTGTGGAAAATTTGTAACACTAATAATTTAGCACACTATTTTTTTAAGAAAATGCTTTGGGAAGTTTTTTGTTCCAATGTGGATATTCTGCACCAAAACACAGGGAAAGAAGCTCCAATAGGGTCACTGGCTCACCAGTTGTCTTGTATATGAGAACATATTTCCAACAGAGGTCAATTTCAAATCAAGAGAAACAAAAATTGAATTACACACTCAAAAGTGCCACAGAAATGTACTGTCTAAAATTCTGTTGAAAATCATGGAGTAGGAAATAAAATGCACCCAGGTCTATCTACAGTGATAGAAAACAGTGGATAGCACTGCAACAGGGAGATAGAGATCTATTACAGGAGAATGAGGATGTAGTAGGAAATATAAAGCAAGTGATAGCATCAGCTTATTTCCAATTACTTTATTTGTATAATTAGTATTAGTAGCTGAAGTGTGAATATTAAGAAATAAATAATCAATAAGAGCCTGTTAGGATCTGAACCACAATTCAAACAAAACAGAAATCTAACATAGACTTCACTTTGTTTTGGTTCAGGGAATAATTGCTCAGAAAACAGCTGCTTTGCAAACTGCTTGGGAAAATCATTGCTCCCATATAAGCAGTCTCAAAGTTAATAGTAATTTCAGAGAAGAGACTACAAACACATGTTTTGGAGCAGCACCTGGATCTGGTACCATTCAAGCATTTCAAAAAAGGAGCAGCAAAAGCCCTTTGGCAGTTTTCTGCTGAGTGCCAAGGAGGAAACACACAGCTCAGAACTTTGCATTCAGGAATTTTCTGTGCTACGTTCATGAGACTTAGAGTATGAGTTACACTCTCTGAAACTGAGTCACTTGATGCACAAAATAAAGAGCGGATGTGGGCTCCTTCTCCCTCTATGAGGCTGCACAAGCATCAACTCCAGAAGGAAAACACTTGTTCAAATTTCAGGCTTAAACAATCCAGTGCTGTGCACGCAGCCTTAAATAAACACCGGAAATTTTAATTGTTATGATTCCTCTTGCTTTATTCATAGCTCCCTGCATTAGAATTTTCATGGCACCCCAAAGAATGACTTGCGTTATATTGATATGTGTTTAAACTGTGACATTTATCCTTGAATCTAATCATTAGAGTCACAGAATGTTAGCAATACCCAGCTGTCCAGATCAGGCCATCTCAGATGGTCCTACTCTTTTCTATCCATAATGGAAACAAGGAGTAAATAAGATCCCATCCTGTGATATTTCAAGTGCGGCTGAATTTTTCATTGTTTTTCTTTAGTTCTTTCTTGCATAGATACAGGCATTCTTAATATCCACATTCTCAACTGGATCTCAACTCAGATTCAAAATAGTACAGTAACTCAACAGATTTTTTGTGCTCCCTATGATCTATTTTTAAACTACTGTCCTTATTCACTGAATGTGTTCTTGTATCAATAAACAGTAAATAAAAGGACCTACTTTCTGAAAGTTGCTTGCTTATGTATATTTAGCAGAGCTCTTATTTGTTTTAACTTTAAAACTGATGTTACAGTTTTTTGCCCTTTGATGTGAGCAATAATTTTTATTTCTCCTGACAGTTTTGGCAGACATTTTTCTTGCTATCTGCTTTGCAAGACTGTGTGACCAGAGCTAGACACAATATTCAGGTCAGACAGAATCAGGTCATTATGTTTCTAGAATTATCATTAATCTCTTCCTCTACACTTTATAGCCTTATTTTTTTTTTGTAGACATGTATTGGTTTTAGTTGTTATAAAAGGTTTACTTTAATCTCAGTTAACAGAGATTTCATCTAATAAAGAGAATTCATCTAATTTCATCTAAGACAAGCCACAGGAACAGAAATTTAAGAAATTCCCCCAGAATTACAGGAAAATAAGCAGGAGTCAAGGACATCATCAGTATTGCTTCAGTGATTAGCTATCTGCAATCTACCTTCTTCTCTGTGTTTACTGAAAATCAGAGATTTACAAGTTCAACATGTGTCAACACCAACTGCCAGGACTGAATCACAGAGAAGACCAGCCATCCTGTTATGGCAAAACCACCCAGGAATAAAGTAATAAATACTAGTGTGAGGCAAAGTCAGAGGACTGTGTGAAACTAGGAATTATTTTCCTTCCTCTGGTGCACATTACTAAGGGTACTACCCGCTCAGATTATTGTGCCAATTTTATGATGCCAGGTTTTAGAAAATGAGTTTGTAAACAGCCAAAAGGCAAGAAATGAAGCCTGAAAGTACACTTCTGGGAAGCAAAGGATCCGGGAAAATAACCTTCTTTATAACAGGGTAGAGATTTAATGAATGTATGGAATGCAACCCTTGGGCTACAGGATAGGAACAAACTGTGGCAACAGGAAAAGCGGGAAGGTTAGTGCTACCAGTAAACTCCACCAGTGCTGTTATCCTTACAAGGGAGGATACATGAAAGCAAAATTCAAAGGAGCAAGAAATGTCAAGTCAACCTTTACAAATATGTGAGACCCACAGCTTTGATCCAATGCTGAAATGCATGGGCGGATTAAATCACCCATCGTCACAGATTTGGCTAAAAGATTATGGGACTGTAATTCCAATACCACCACCCCCCCAACACACCTTAGAGCAACCACAGCTGTGTAGGTGGCACAGATGTGTTTAGGCTGAGGATGGGTAGACTAAATTTTGATGAGATGATATAATCAAAACAAGTCTCACTATTATTTCTAGCATTGCAATTTGTTACTGAAAATAGTGCACATGTAAAATATCTATTTCTTAAAATATCCCAATGACATAATTAGCCTCACTTCCTCTGTGTTAGATGACTAAACAGCACACTGTGTGTCTGCACAGCCAAGACAGAAGTTGCAAGGTGGGGTGATTAGTGTATCATTAGTGACTTGCCATGAGGATGACCAAAAGGGACTCTTGCTTCTGAAATGCTAGGACTGAAGCAGAGGTAGAGTTTAGGGGCCACACATCTTGAGGTAAACTGCTTTCTGTTTTGGCACAGACATGCTCTTTCTCATGGACCAGGGAACAGCAGTTGTCATAAGTCCAGTTTGGGATGAGTCAAATCCTCCTTAAGAGAGTTTACCCTCCAGGGAGATGTAAGGCACAGTGACCTGGCAGCTATAACCCATGAGCAGAGCCCCAGCCTGCAGGAGTCAGAGCCAATCCATGGTGCATTTCTTTTCCCCAAATTTGGATGACATGCTTTTGGTTGGAGAAGGCAAAAAACAGAGACAAGGACCACCAAGAGGGTCTCCAGGGAGCAGGGAAGGGAAAGGAAGGTGAGAGATGGGCAGCGAGAGAGAAGGATAAGTGCCTGTCTCAGACTGCCCTGGACTGTGGGGCAGCTCAATGGATCCCACTCATGGGGAATGTGGAGCAGGTCCTTTTCTGCTCAGTTTTCTTCCTATGGCAATGTTATACTTTGTGCTTCATTTGATTCCTGGAGGAAACTGAAACTGAGCGCCAGGTATCGCTCCCAGACCACTTGGCCTAGATGTAGGGAAGAAGCTTAAGTGCCCTGGCTTTCTTAAAAGTTTCATTGAATGACATGACATTTTATCTTCAAATTTTCATACTTACAGTGCTTTGTTACTGAGTTTTTAGATTATGGTCTGTATTGGACAGTTTGCTAAGAAAGCAGCAGACCGCTAGGCAGATGTGGAGAAATAAAAGCTTCCCAAGCCTGCCTGTTTATTCTCTCCAAACTATTTTCAGAGT
Source organism: Pyrgilauda ruficollis (assembly GCF_017590135.1). Classification (NCBI taxonomy): domain Eukaryota; kingdom Metazoa; phylum Chordata; class Aves; order Passeriformes; family Passeridae; genus Pyrgilauda; species Pyrgilauda ruficollis. The sequence goes on from NW_024529932.1 coordinate 9,591,267, forward strand.
CAGGCTGAAATCTTCCTGTTTGAAGTTTCAGAGAATGAAGGATGAGTTATTTTTGTATAAACAGTAAATATTTTCTATGAGCTAGCTGGTTTATCAGATCTTGCGTCCTCAAAAGGAGGGACTTGGTATTCAGTTCTAAATAATGTATCTTTCTGCAAAATATTTCTGTTGCTACTCAACACCAGTAATGCCAAGGAAAGCAGTGTAAACCATGTGTGAGATTAACCAAGAAATGTTGGATGGTGCATTGTCTTCATTCCTTCCTGTTACAATGAAAGGAGAGCAAAGAGCAAACACACCAGCTGGTAGTAATGATCATGCCAGAGATGTGCCTTCACAGGTAGAGCCATTGTGCTCATACACACAGCTTATAACACACCAAAAAAAATTGTTACACTTCTGGGGTATCTGAGACTATATTTCAAAGTCACTTAAGTAGCTAAAACACATTCAAATTCAAACAATTTTTCTGTGCAGGTCTGAGAAAGTGAATCTGCTCTATATGCTTGGCAGTATTTTCATTATTTTTCATACTGGAGATCATCACAAGCAACTGTTGGGTTTTTTGTCTTGGGAACATCCCAGATTTATTGTGTGGGTGTAGTACTTGTCTGGCATGATCCCACTGACTAGTCTGCTTCCTCACTTTGAATCATTAGATATTTCCATCAAGCAGATTGCATGGATTTGATTTTGTTTCAGCTCTCAGGTGCCACAAACCCTTTCTCATTTGCTGTGTCAGACATTCTTGCTTCAGCTGGCATGGAGTAAATAGCAAAGACCTGGAGGGTCTTTCTGCACCCAGCAAAAGAACAAACACACCAGGCTGTGTTATGTCATGCAGCAGGAAATAATGCCTGCTAGGACTTGAATGGAGATTACTATAGTTTGGATTAATGTTGAAAGAGCAGCTTTAGTGCCTTCCCTGATACACGATTTCTGTAGCAGTATCTACATTTGGATGTCATGGAAGCAAGCAGGATTTCCATCCTGATTGGACCCCCTGGGCTCAGCTGTCACATAAAAGACACAAATCAGGCACCACATTCCTCCCACTTTGCCCACCCCACAATGCCTTAAAGTTTTTCATGTTGTTTAGTTTCAAAAGGAATTCAAGTATCTTCCAGCAGAAAACATCTGCAGGTAAAAAGGTGTATATATATACAAGTGTCCTGAGGCTTCATCAAAGAGTTCTCAGTCACACTCTTGTCCCCAAACCACCCAGCAGTGAACAGGTGAAGACAGATGATGGCAGATGATGGAATGTAAGGGACTCACTTCTTTGAAAAAATGATTTCAAAACAGTTAATCAGTAAATGAAGGTACAGGACAACCTTCAGGGAAGTAAGAGAAAGTAAAAAACCCAGAAAAGAACATGCACTTGCATAAAGACTTTTTTCAGCAGACTTGGTGAAATGCTTCCGTAGTGTTCCAGGAAAAATGAAGAAAATCAGCTAGGTATGTAACAGAAAGAAGGAAACAATCAGAACTGCAGGATAAATTATGAAACTCTTTTTTTCATACTTAGCTGTGAGATAAAAACAACAGAAGCAGCACAGTGGAATTATTACTTCTTTATTAATAGTGTATACTTATTCAATCTCTTCTGAGTTGAAGTAAATTATTTGCATTCATTGGGCAAAGGTTGACTTAAAGTCAGATAACTGAGACATCATGCACATTATTTCAATATGAGCTTAAGGTGAGGTATCTTTCAAGTAGAACTGTATGATTGTGAAAGAAGAATAAATTCTTCCTTTGGAAAGATAGAAATTATTTTGCTTAAAGAATGAGTTTGGTTTTAGTAAGTATGTATTGATATGAATGCAAAACCCAGTGGCTTTGCAATTAGTTTCCAGAACTGTGGCTGCCTTGGTGCCATGACCACTTCCCTGGGCAACCTGTTCAAGTGACTGACAGCTGTCTCAGTGAAAAACCTTCTCCTGATGTCCAATCTGAATTTCCCCTGATGCAGCTTCATTCCATTGCCTCATGTCCCATGGCTGCTCATACTGCCACCGCATAACCATGTAAAACAATTTTCACCTTTATCACAGAGACAAACAGAACCAGAAACCAAGAAAAAAAATTTTCTGGCTAAATGCATAAAAAAGTAGAAAGATTTGGCTGTTATTGAAGGTAGACTAATGCTCTAAATTAGGACAACACACTTCATTCATATTCATAAGCTAAACCTTACATTACCTAAGGAACTGTGGTTATTTTGCAATCTTGTTTTCTTTCTGCCTAATCCTGGGGCATCCCTGAGGTTGTACAAATTGCTTAATCACCTCCAATGTTCAACAGTGGCTCACTTCTTCAGTTATCTCCTTTTGACCAGATTGAGAACTGAGCCTTGGCTGAGGTAAAGGGCTGAAACCATCATGACTTATTGAATATGGTGTTAAGAAGAGGGATCTTTCATATATCTAGGCCAGTCACATATTCCCTGTAAGCACATGCCAGCCTTTGGGAGGCCAGATGTGCTCCTCTGATGCTGTGTTGGGGTGTTGTTGGGGTCCCCTTCTCTTTGCATGCTTCTTATCACATAGACTAACTTTTATCAGAGTAATAGCCTCTAAATGAAATGCTAAGCCAGAGGTGAAATTGTCCTCTGCTTCCCATTCAATCAATGAAGAAATGTAGACAGAAAGTGATTCACACCACTAATATCTCAGCTTCTGTCTGAAGGCATCTGTTTTTCTTCATTGACTGCAGTTAGGAAACTTGATGACTGTGCTCCTAGCCTAGACAAATCTGTGAAGCCGCTACATTTATGAAGGTTTTGTCTTAGATTTAGCCAATTTTCTGACTTTATATATAACACCCCTGCTTTTTAATGATTTTTAATCAAATTACTAGCACTCTGATACATTGAAGTACTTTTCAAAGTTTTTGTCTTTGGGGCATCCAGTTTCTTTTTGCCTTTGGACCCTCAGAAAATTCAGGTCTCCTCTCATTCAAGTACCTGGACATTTTATTCCAACTAAGTTCTGATCAATTCATTGATTTTGCCCAATGAAATTCAAGATGCTATGACTTAGTCAGTCAATGACATTTCACATTTTGTAGTCACTTAGCAAAATGAAAGCCAAAATATAAATACTTCCTAATGGAAGCACTGATTACTGTTAATCACCGTGTTGACTATAATACCAAGGTCTATTTGGACCTTGCAGCTGGTTTTTGTTAGGAAGATGGAGTGAGCCCTTCTGGTGAAACAAAAATATAAACCTGTGATATCCCCTTTGGTCTTATGCTTTTGTTAAAGCAAAGCAGCAGAATCTTTGTATAAAGCTCTTTTAATGTATTTTAAGTGTGTACTTTAGGGTGAGATGAATCACATTCTCTGTATGTTAATCTTTCAAAAGGAGAGATCCAACACTAAGGCAAATTAATTCCTGAAGATGACTTTCATAGCTTTTATTTCTCTAAAAGGATTCCAATATGATCAGAATCTACACAGGGATTTCAGTCAGATACTCAACTACATAAAATTTTGATCCAGATAAATTTATTTTCTTTTGAAATGCCTCATTTGTTTTTATTCTGTCACATCATAATGCTTAATGCTAACCGGTCATCCCTTTCTTGTTTCTCACATCAGCCCACAATGTGCACACATCAATAATTATGTTCCATTCACACTTTTGTTCTGTCATGTTATTGTTAACTTTGGCCTTGGATTCTTGTTCTGAGATACTATCTACTATATTTGGAAGCCTTCAACATTTTAATGTCCGTTTACAGTCAAAAATTAAAAATAAGTTGAGTTTAAAAAATCCAGAGTTAAAATTCAGGACTATTATGCAAGAGAAAAAATAAATTTATAAGGTTTGGGCAGAATATATAAAATAAATAACATAAAATAGCGAAAAGGAAGAGAAGTGATATATTTGCTTGCAAACAATTGTTTTGAATAAGTGAATCTTCATTGTACAAATATTTTCAAACTATGCTCGAAGACATAAAAAACAGATGATGCAGAAGGATTCAGGAAGCCTCTGTGGTCAATAATGCTTTTGGACAAATAGTGTAGAAGTGTGGGAAAAGACAGAAATAAGCCAAATTTTAGCTGTTATTGATAACAGGGAAATGGAGGCAAGGCAAATCTCTGCTGAGGGATTGCTGAATTCCACCTCTTTCAGTTTTATCATTTCTCACGGAGCTTTTGTTATTACAAAGAAAATAAACATCCCGGGATGATGAACATTGTGCAAGTGACAAACCCAGACTAATCCACCAGTTAAGCATTCTAAAGTGGGACCTCAGTAGGCTCCAGCTGAGCTTGTAGGTCCATCTCCCCTGTTCTGGCAGTGCCTGAGAGGAGATGAGGGCAGTGGCTTCGCTGCCAGGTGCAGGGAGAGCCTGTATGGGGTGACTTTTGGGCAGGCTCTGCTCCTGGGATGGGGACTAAGGGTCCTGGGCTCCAGCACAGCACTGGGAAAAGGAAGGAAGGAGCCTTTTCCTGACTTCAGCTAGTTGTCAGCTTTGGCAGCTACAGTGGCTTGTGGGGCAAGTATTACCTGTGATGGTCCAAAGAGACACCTGGGCTACTCAGCTGGCAGGGACAGGGGGCAGGTGACTGACTGTGGGGTTCAGAGCTCAGCCCACCCCAGTGCCAGGTGCCACACTGCAGGCAGAGCCTTTGAGCACTGCCAGGCACCCTGGCTGACAGCTCCAATAAAAGGAGTTATTCTGGAGCAGGGAAGGCACAAAAGCTCAGCCACAGGAGGGCACAAGGCCCACTGTACTTTCCAGGACCAGTGGGTGACATTTTTTGTTGACCTGGGTAGGTGTCCCCAGGAGGTTCCAGTGGGTGCAGAGCATTTGCCTACATGACACACATGTGGTGCTGCCTGTCCTGAACTGATACCAATGGCACTACTTATGAAAGCACATATGCCCCAGACTCAAGGAGACACACAGGGAATATTTTCTCTCAAGAAAATTCCCTGAACTGTTTGCCTTAGCTACTTCTTGGGAAGGATCAGTGCCCAGGCCTTCCTTAAAGCATGTGTGATTTTCAGAATATTCCCCCGTCCCACTGGTGTTTCCTCATTCCCTGTGTCTCCCGGACATTTGCTGAGTCCCCAGCAGATCAGCTCTGCAGGGTGTGGAAGTGGGTACGTGACTGCTTCAGCAAAATGCAAATTCTTCACAATAGTTTTCACTCCAGAACAGAGCCTCAAGCAGATACCTCTAATTGACTCACTGTGCTAAATGAGTTGTAAACACCTGAGTCATGCATCATTTTAATGCTCTTACAAAAGAATCAGCTTCAAGAAAATTGGTATGGATTACTGAGACAAAATGATATTTTAACAATACAATTTAGGTTAAATGCTCCTTTCCTGAAATGCCTGCTGGGAGGCACTGAGATATATTGGTGCATTCTATTTAATTCCACAGCTAAAGTATGGTACTAATGACAGCACTAAAGAATTTTTTCCTGAAAAACTCCTCAGAAAAATTGACTAGATATGTTTCCTTTACTGCCATGGGGACAAGATGCTATAGGATGATGAAAATCCTATTGCACTTCGCGCATTATTCTTTGTGTAATAGCAAAAGGGATTGTTTTTCCTTTTTTCATTATCCTTCTGGTACCAACACTGTAATTTATAATTGATCAGATATATATGGGGATCTATAAATTGCTTGTGAGCAGAACACACTCTTGTCTGTGTTTCCAATTGCCTGTGCTAATGAGTTGGTAGTTAACATGACAGCCAGCTGGTTTTGGCACTATCTGTTTTACTGAAAGGAAAAATAAAGAATTGCTTGTACAGCTGCATAAAAATGTGGAACGTCTCTTGTGGAAGGGCTTATGTCACTGTTATAAAAGCCTTTTTGTGGTCAGTGGACAAACAGAGGAAACTCTCTAAGTGCTGTTTCACTCTGTCTTAAAGGAGTTATTTCAGGCAGTTTGAGTGAATTATGTTTCCCAGATACCTCTTAAGAGTAATGGGAGCTGCACTACCAACAAAGTCTGTCCCTGTCTTTGCACAGATAAAAGTGCAACTGAGCCTCGAGATTATTGTGCTGGGATTAGTACTAACAAAGGACATGACTGCAGCAAAATACTCCAGTCCTCTAAAGCGGTTTGTCTGCAGGTACAAAGACCTCCCTTCAGGTCCTTCCTCCTTCAGGCTCTGCTAGTTCAGTGAAAGAATATCCTTCCCTTTTCCTGTAAATTATCTCCCCTCCAAGGTCAACTGTGCATCCAGAAATCTTACTAGTTTTTCAAGAAATGTTTAGGGCAGACAGGACAAGCAAGGTGTATAAGCAGCTGCTGACGTTTTCCATCTCTCCTTCTCTCCATCTGCCTTTAGGCACAAAGACAGGTTGTGCTTAAGCTTCCTTATTAGCTGTGACAGATGAAATCACAAGTGCTTCTCTAAGTGCTGGCTTTTCTCTGCTCTGATGGGTGTCATTATTGCAGTTTGGGGGTTACAAGGCAGTTTTCATCAAAGATTGCTACTTTCATTTTATTTGCATTAGAGCTGTGTTTCAATCTTTCCTGTGTGCCTGAGAGTGATTATTCACCTGTAGTACAATACAGTATATTTTGGTAGGAAGGATGTTGTCCTGATACAAGCATAGAAAAAACAGACTGTGAGGGAGAAAAGTCAGAGCTCTGAACTTTATTCTTTCACCATAATTACCCATCTATATGCCTCTCTTTATGTCTGTGTTGCTCTGTATATGAGGTAGGTTCATAAGTAAAGAGCATGGATGGATGTGAACATCAGCTGTGGCACCAGTGTAAAGTTCGAAACTACATATTTCTGTTTCTGAGCGCTTAGCTGAACATTACTGCATTACTGCTCTTTTATATGATGTGTTTCAAGGAGATTTTTTTCCTGTTAAATTCAAAATATATATTACAAAAATATATATATGATTGGATCTTAATTTAATAGTATTATAGTAGTACTACTATTAATAGTAGTAGTAATACTATTAATAGTAATAATAGTAGTGGCCTTAATTTAATAGCATTAAAAAATGTGTAAAAACAGAAATCAAAATTTTCCAAGTTCAGGAGGAAAACTGTGTTTAATCTTTTCAGTGCTCTTGCTACTCAATACCTTCTGAATTTAATGTGGTTTACATTTTTTTTTTTTAAATAAGCCCTTTCCCTTTATTTGTCAGCTTTGAGCAGGAAATGGTTTCTGAATATGTGAAGAAATAAGTGGTGTAGAAGTTTGGAAGAGCTAAAACATAATGTGGGAAATTTTGGGTGGTTTTGACTATTATATATTTTTAGGGAAAGGGAAATTTTGTTGTTGGAAGAAAGAAAAACAAGGAGTTGCCAAGCATATTATGTTTGAGAAATAATGAAAATTTCTCTATTAACAATTCTTGAGTCTTGTATGATTACTTTTGACACATATTTATGATTAACTCATATTCCATGTTATGGAATATTTCAAGTGGGCAGCAATTTATTTCATTTTCTGCCCAACTATAATTTTTATTCAAATAAAATTTGAATAAAATAAATAAAATTGAGCCCTTATTGCAACAGAATTTTTTCACTCTTCCATCACTGAAATCTCTATTAACACCAAAGAAGACTCAGACCAGATTCTTTCTCACTTTACACAAAATGAACAATCTTTCATGTCAATCATACTTTTCTTAATTTTATCCTACAATGACAAGTGAGTATGTTCTCAAATAATTATCAAAGGAGACAAGAAGTCCTTTCTTTGCAGTACTTGGGAACAAACTAATCAAACACAACATCTCTTTTCAGAAGAAATAAACCATGGAAATAACTTCTAGATGTTGTAATAGAAATTGGTTTCAGATGTATCGGGATGAACTGTTTTTTAAACAAATGTGTTTTCCTCAACTTTACACTTTCCTGAAATATAAGGGAAGATACACCTGTCACTTGAAAAATGCTGGCAGGTCAAAAGAAAGAGGGTTTTCACATTTAAAAGAAATCAAGTTTTAAAATGTTCCTGCTCTCCTTTCACTGGATGTCTTCAACTGACATTAATAATACCTGGACAACAAAAACAATTATTCCCTTTATTCTTTTTCCATCTACTGTGAATAAAATGATAATACCTCTGTCTATTTTGTTGCCTTTTTAATTACTTCACAAATATTATTTGTGTTCTCAAGTAGAATAAGGAGAGACTATGTGACACAGATATTAGAGAAATGAACTAATGATCCATTTTATACAGCATCCCAGCTGTGACAAAATAAAATTTGGATACTGCAAAGACGAATTCCCTATAGTGTGGAGCCTTTGAGAATTACAGTGTTTGAAACAATAATCCTGTGTCACCTTGGACAATTCTAACTCTCTATTTTGCAGTGCAAGTCCAAGAACCAGTAAGAATTTCAAGAACATAAATTATGAAAAAAAAATGTGTAAAGTATATTAAAAACCCAACAGTGGGCTTTTGACTTTTGTACTATTAATTAAACTGAATCTCCTAACTATTTTTTAATGTTGCAGGTATCTATTTGTTAAACAGCATAGATTAAAGAAACTCTTACTAGTTAGCAAAATTTTCATGCCAGTAAAAATAATTTTTTGAGGTTTGAAAGAGAAGAAGATGACTTTAGAATCAAATGCAGTATGAGATTGTTTTTGTTATAGTTTAGCTACAGGTGTATTATGTAATGTCTATAGGGAAAGATGGTTGCCATATGTGGGGCTGAGGAAACCGTTACTAAGATACAGGTAAGGCTCACCAAAATTTCCCATGGAAAATAAATAATATTATAGTTATTGCTGGAAAAAGAAAAAAAGAGAAAGACAAGTTTTGACCTGTGGAGAGTGGGTAGTGACTGGGAGGGAGCTAATGGTGTGCCTTAATCGTGTGTGTGTTGGTGCTGAGGGTTTTGGTATTGAGCACAGCTGTGTGATTTGGTGTCCAACACATCTGTGCAAGACATTGTGTAAGCTTCCCTTAGTTTACCCCAGCTAGCTACTGAGAAAGTACATGGTACACTGGATGAAGAGCCTTCCTCTGCAAGAAGTTCACGTATGATCTGGAAACCATACTGAGTTTATGATGAAGTGTTTATAGGAAGGGCAGAGGAGGTGCACTGACAAGCCCTGTGCATCTTGTAAATGCATGATCTAGGGAAGAATCAGTCATTCTGAATTACACAGCTGCCTACTGCTTCATTCCTCAAACTCTGTGACAACCCACAGCACTTCCTCCTGTTCACATACACCTGAAGAACTTCTCTTAAATCTGGGAACTGTTTAGCATGTCTTTAGCATGTGAAGTAATATCCTAAGGCATTTTGGAGAGAAAAGGCTGTGATCAGGTCTTACAAAACTCTACTGAAGCAACATCCTGATCAGCCTGTCTTGTGGTTTTTAATTAGCTGGAGGGCACTGGATAATTAAGTCATGTGAGTCCAATTCCTTGAGAACATTGTGAGCATGAAAAAGTAATTTAATTTATTATCTGAAACCTAATCCCTGTCCATGTTCATGACTGCACATGAAAGCTTGGCCCATGTGCCATCCTCAGCAGTGACAGCTGGAGAAACTGCTGCCCAGAAGCCTCTTCCTCTGCTCTACAGCAGAGCCCATCCCTCCCTGACACACTTCACTCAGATCACTTGGATTTAATTAACAATTAAAGTTGCAAAGGTTTTACAGTTCAGCTTATCTTGGGTGAGGTAACATGAATTCATTTGAATACCTCAGCTAGATATTCAGCAATACCAGTGCAGGCACATAGTGGTGAGCTGGAGGAAGACACTACTGAAAAGTGACATATTAATTAGTAATTTCATATCTGTGCTTTTTCATGACTCTGCATTCTTGAGATCACAAGTGGTTCTCTGTTAACTACAGGAATCATATGTTCAAGGTAATTTTTTTCATATAAATTAAATGGATTGTGAATTTAATACTTGCAATATTTATTAAAATGCATCTTTTTTTAGTAAAGAAATGTTTTGAAATTACGTTCCAAGGCAGTTTAATGTGTTAACTGTGGTATTTGATTACTTGAACTGGTATTCAAAATAAGAATATTCTTATTCTTATAAAAATGCAGGTGTAAAAGAGATGTAGGAAACCAATTACTTACTTTTAGCTTAGCATTTCCACAAATGCACAATGACAGCACCTTCACTAGTCAGAGGTGGTTTGAGATGTTGACTAGCCTTTTTTTTACAAGAGTTTAAACTAAATAAATGTTTTTCATCTTTTTCATGTACAATTAGTATACAATTCTTTTGGTTTCTTATATTTGTAATTGTCCTCTGCTCTATATCCTAGAACATCACTAAAACATTTAATTGTCAATTTTATTATAAAGCTGATAAATTACATCCTGGTCTTCTATCTTCATCTAAAGATTTCCTTATTCATTACATTGTTCAAAGACCTCCTTCTGCTAAGTGAAACCTTTGTGAGTGCAGGTTTGCTCAGAGCAGACACGGCTCCAGGGTGGGTATGGCCACTTTATTTCATTAATCAAAATAAAGAAAGGATTGATTGTACAAATGATGTTGGTCTCCAGATAAAGTAGATAAATAATGGAGGTAAAGTTTATGTTTGATACTCATGTTCTACTGGCAGCTACTTAAGGATCAATGTAGACTTCTACAGAAAATGACTGCCAGTAGTTGATTACATGATTCTCAAATGATGTCCATGTCATATGAGAGCAGGATGGCAGACTGTTTCCTAGAGTGCTTCCTCACTCTCCTTGCTCAGGCCTTTTTATGGACAGAGAGCTCAGGCTTCTCAAGGCAGTGTCTTTTTTTTTTTCATGTATTGATAATATGCTGGCTAAATATCTTAGGGCTTCCAAGTCAAATTTAAAAAGTTATCAGCTTTTTCCAGTCCACATCAAAGGCATTCCAGAAAAGTTAGGAGATTCTTTACATAGCAAAATTCCCTATCTCTTCCTAATATTTAGTTCAAAGCATTGTACTCAAGTTCATACATTAGCATGCAATATATTTACAATATGGCTAATGGACATAACAAAGTCAACTGTTCAATCAGTTTTAAAGAGATGGGATGACCAGCCACACATCAGAAATCATCTTCTGTGGACTTGCCTTCTGCTCTACACAACCAAAAAACTACAGTAAATCTTCTTGAGTCTAAAAATCCATCACCTTAAGTAACAACCAGAAACCTGGCAGCTTATTCATATCCTTTACAAGAGAATAAGAATCACACAGGTCCTTGACCATAAAAGACTGTGCTTGGGAGGAGGGAGAAGTGAAACATTTTACTGGCCATTCCCTTCAGAAAGAAAGGCAGGATCCTGCCCACATTTCAGTTACCTCAATGGTTTGGTGTGACAGTCTGAATCTCATGGGGGCCAGAATGGTAAAGAGGAAACAGTGAATTAATTGTGTATCACAACCACAGTTCTTCCTGCCACGCCCATTGCTCAGGCCATGTCCAAATTCAGAGTATGACCCCAATACATTGCCACATATGAAATAAGGGTGCTATTATTTCCAACTTTCATGTTCCGGTTTAGTTCCTGCAAACCCCATAGCTCCTGGGCGCTGGATTTTGTCACAACTCTTATTCACTGATAGATAATATAACACCAATGCAATCATTCTGTGACCTTGCCTTCTAAGCTACCAAGTCAGACATTGCTGGGAGGAAATGACATGCAGCTTAAGAAACTTGTTTATATACAAAATACAATTACGGAAGTGATTTCAGCTTTGTTAATGCCAATAATACTCAAGGATACAGACATCAAAAATCTCTAAATTCCTGTGTAATTAAGATCAGCTATTGAATCTACCTCTACATGCCATCTTTCAGTTTTCAATGGAACTGGGACAAAATGCTGAGATGAAGTAGAAAAGTGACAGACATTATTACTATTAGAAGATGTATATTAGAAAAGCAGGATGAAGAGATTCCACTGATAAATGGAAGTATATGGATATACAGGAAAAATGGAATTCAAGTTGATACCTTTTTCAGGCTCAGTTTCAATACACTCAAAATACTGTCTTGCAGAAAGAGATTGTAAGTTTAATTTTCAGTAAATATTCTCTGTTTTTTCTGAGTCTTTTAATAGCAGACCTTCCTTTTTCCATGTCACAAATTTTCTGCTTGCCTACCTCCCCCAACCACTTACGTGCTATGATCCAGCTGTTATTTATTAAAGACTACCTCATATAGTGATGTAAAGGGCTTTTGTCTTTTCCTGTTCAGTTACTGTTCCTCAGGTCCCAGAATCTCTTTGTATGAATTTATCTCCCAATTCCATTCAAGTGAAAGAAACCAGCAGCTTCTTCCATGTCCAGGCATGTCCAAGACCGTCACAACACATCCTGCTTCTTTGGCACAAGTAGGTTAAAGAGGGAGAGTTTAGAAATAGCGTGAGTGAAAGGGAGGTGGAAACTAAGACATCTACAGATCCTTCTAAAAAGTTTAGGAGGTGAAATCATATTGTGTGTGTGTGTGCTATGTTAGTTCAAGTTTCCTTTGACTTAATTTGCTGGTTTTTATAGTTAATGACAATTGTTTACATGACTGTGCTAAGTATCCTTCCACTTCTCTCCATAAGTCAAAAGTGCCAAGCAGAACTGGAATGACATTTCTGTATGGAATCTCAATAGTAAAAAAAAGAAATGGCAAAATTCCCAGGCAGAATTTTGACAAATCCACCAGAAACCCTGGCACTTGGACTGGACCCCACAGTATAATACAAATTACACTGTCAAAGTACAAACAGTTCTGTGGTGGAAGAATATTAGCCTTCATGTTGGCAGGCTTTTGGTGAAATGCTCTGTTCTACTGCAGGGGTCTTCCTGGGAAAGCACCCACTCATGTCCCTGAGTGTGTGGTTAACTGCTGGCGATATGGGACAAATGAGCCTGAGTGCTGATGAGCTGAGGGAAGAAATGAGCAGTGTTCCTGGCCCCATTCTGGCTGCTTCACTGCTGCATAAGCTGGCAAGTCACCCCTGACGTCTACGTGGTCTCCAACCCAGCTGAAGGACAACAGTGACTTCAGGGAACAGGGGGAATCATCTTCCCAGGACTGGGATGGGAATGGCAGCATCTCTTTACCTATGGGACCAAGGCATGGAACAGGCATCTGACCTGCTTCAGGTCTTGCCAAGGATTAAGTGATTCTGGGCACCTTTGAAGCAGAGCTCAACTAGCTGACCTATAGGTAAGGCACGAGTGCCATGTGAGGTATCAGCTCAGCTCACTCCATTCAAATTCGAGCTGTGTCTTTGCCAGTAAAACTTCATTGTGTCCCCTGGCAATGTAATTTTCAAACACTTTAAACTTCTGATTAAAGTCACAACACAGCTCCTGTTTTTATCCTGCAGTACTTGAACCCAGGACTGAAAACCCACATTTGTTTGAACACTAAGACTGCTGTCTTAGGGTTCAGCATAAGAAGGCAATTCATCTCTTGGGTCCATGTGTAAGTATCACACTTGCTCACACATCTCAGAGCCATGCAGACTTCTCAGCAGTGAATTTGCATCACTTCTGCTGCCAAACACAAGGCAAGATACAGCTCTTCCTCCCAGCACTCACCAGCCACTCCATAAACGTCAGCTTGAGCATGCAGAAAACAGGATCTGGAAGGGGAAAACAGCAGCTGGAGATGCAACATGTCTACTGGCACCCATGCAAAAGTCACAGAGAAAGAAAATCTTCCTAAACATCCAAAAGGCTCACTGAAATGTTTGCCAACTGTGTTGCATCTCATGCTCTGACTGATTCGCCCCTGGACACAACAAACAGGGTGTTTATAAAACATTTAGCTGAAAGCCGAGGATAAGTGCCATATGCAAGCTGCTGCTGCCAAGCACAGAGATACAAACACAGCATTTAAAATGTCCCTGCTCTGTGTCTGGATTTCTATGTGGAAATGCAAACATCATACTCTACAAATGCACTTTGGGATCCACTTCCATGACCAGCAGAGAGAAACCCTGCTGCTGCCAAAGGAGAGGTCCTAGCTTCCCAGCCTTCCTGGCTGCCTTCCTGCATCCCTGTTCCCATCCATGACATCCCAGCCCTCCTTCATGGAGGCTCTTCCATCTCCTTAGGATGCCAGTGCATTTGCTAATTTCACAGCATCAAACTATTTTTAGTGGGGTTAGGGTTACTTTTCTGGGCTGTTTCCTGTAGATCCAGCCCTCTGAATTGGTTTATTGAGGACACACTTGGTATCAGAAGGGCACAGGAAAACAGCAAGAGCACTGGCCAGGCTGGGAGGAGCAGGAGGACCCCGTTACAGCAGCAGTGGGCTATTGGCAAAGCCACCCTCATCCTGCTGCAGCCTTAAATGTAAACATTTTTACCACTTCACTCAGTGGTTCAGTGACCTGGGCTCTGACCTGGGTCACACACAATGTGACCTGACACCAGCCAGGCTGTTCAATTCCAGTTTCCTTTGGAAGGAAGCCATGCCTTTCCCCAGGCCACCTTGCAGACTGCACAGCTCAGCTGCTGCGGTGCTAGGATTGTTTTTATGAAGTCTCCAATATGTTTTTTCTCACTGGAGAAGTGGTTCCTTTTTTCTTATTTTTCTCATGTTCAAAGAGAAGTGGACTATTTTTAGCTCAAGTTTCTCCTTTTGAACTTGCATGTGGGTATTAAGTCAACACAGGAGAATTCTGTTTCCAAAGATGGGTGTCTCGGAAATGACAGTCAATAGTCACCGAGTGACAGTGGTTCTGCAATCCCTCCATAAGGTGCAGAGCACCAGGTTCAGAAAAGGGCATAGGAACTGAAAGTAGGACTTCTGGCAAAATGGGAAGCTTGGAATGTATGACACAAATCCTCATCACCTTCCATCTGATGTTGGAGAAGTTTATTGAAAGGTTCTGCTGAAGACCCTCTATCCAAAAGGTTCCTGTACTTCTGTAGGGCAAATTCTGATGTTTCTTTAGCTGTGAAACCACCCTTGGCTAACAGGCCATGCAGACCAGGATATAGGATTGGGGTACTCTACTGAGACTTTTACTTTGTGGTGTGAGGGAGAAAGGGAATGAGGCCATAGATCCATGATTACATGGGCCAGGTAGCAGCTCAAATAATGGTTCTGTAACAATGCTGGGATGTCAGGAAGAGAAAGGAAAGGAAAGAAAAGTTTTTGTATAATTGGCTATGTCACAAAAATTATCAGGTATAAGATGGGCTAAAGAAAGGGTTTTTTTCCTGGCATGCTGAGGTCCTGCATGCAAGCCACTTTGAGAAAACTGAAGGCAATTTCTGGAGGTCCCTTGTCAAGTACTATGAGGAATTACAGATTGTTGACCCTCACAAAGAGCCAGGTCACTTCAGCACCTCTGAAAAATGCGGTATTCTTTGTCCAGCCCAATATAGGAATGAAGAAAAAAACAACATATTGTCCAATAATATGATTGTGAAATCAGGGGGTTTTGGGCAAGGTAAATTGTCATGTGTTTGCTTGCTTCTAAACCCAAATTTGTTTTCTGTGTTTCTGTGGAAAATCAGAGGATGTTATAAGCTGAGTCATGCCATTATTGACTTTAGCAAGCACAGCACTGATATAAATAGTGAAACACTGGTGCGTCTTAGACAGAGGAAAAAGAGATTGAGAGGTCTTCTAGCAAGGGCTGGTAGGACAGGGAGACAAAGATGAAGACCAAGATCCTTCTTTTCCTTGAGTTATTATATTTTATATGCTCCTCTGCTTTTCCAGTGGCTCCAGAAAAGGAAAAAGAAGATATGCAATTTGCCAAGGTAAGGAATATGGATAGAACTGATGAAATAATTTATTGAGAAAATGAACATAGTGATGTATTAGCAATGTAGAGTACTTAATTACCAGATCTCTGCACTTGAAAAGAAAGTTTTATATTCTAAACTGTTGTTTTTTCTTCCTTATCAGAAATATCTTGAAAACTTCTATGATTTTAAAGAAGAGAAACATTCTCTGTTTAAAGCAAAGGACCTCAACCACATGGCTGACAAAATACGAGAGATGCAGTCATTCTTTGGGCTAGAGGTGACTGGGGAGCTGAATCAGAAGACGCTGGACATGATGAAGCAGCCTAGATGTGGAATACCAGACGTCCGTTCATACAGCGCCTTCCCACGCAGCCCCACGTGGACGAAAGAAGATGTGACCTATCGGTAACATACATTAGAGCACACTTTCCTCCTCACCACTGGGAATGCTAGGCAGAAGTAATGTAAACAGGTTCTTTACTATTTATTTCTGTATGTCTCCGTATAAAAGCTCCATTCAGGATGAAAGGGACAGGAATGTGGGAACTATTCAGGCTACCAAATAGTGATGAGAATACCGAAGTAGGAATTTACAGTAGTTAGCTAATAGCCTACTGAATGATATACTCAGTGGATAGAAGGAATACAGCTGAGTATAAATGTTAGGGTTTCTGAAAGATATTTTAAAAACTGTGAAATCTTTATGTACTATGTAAGAAAATATTTTGAAAATAAACCACTTGAGACACATAAATAATCATAATAACCAATTAAAATATTTGACCTTGGTACCATGTGTTCCAGTCACATGTGATCTGGTTGTTTTTAATTCCTTTTGTCTTTAATTCACAGGATTCTGAACTACACTCCAGACATGCTGCAAGCTGATGTAGACGAAGCAATTGCAAGAGCCTTCCAGCTCTGGAGCAACGTCACCCCTCTGAGGTTCACCAGGGTCTATGGAGGCCAAGCAGATATAATGATTTCCTTTGCAGCTGGATGTAAGAAAACTCTGTTGCCAGGGAATCATAGTACTTGTCACTTTTTCTTAGCAAGATAATGAGAAGCATCCCATTTTTTCCCCCTTATTTTTAGTTCACGGTGACTTCTATTCCTTTGATGGTCCAGGAGGAACTCTGGCTCATGCCTATGCCCCTGGCGGTGGAATAGGAGGAGATGCCCATTTTGATGAAGACGAAAACTGGACCAAATTTACTACCTATAGTGGTAGGCAAACTTAAATATTGTATTGACTGCTATTTTCTTAGAAAGTGTTGTCTTGAAGATGCTGTAAAGTCACATATCCTATGGCAGTAGTTCCAGTATTTACTGAGATGTAAAATGTTAGCGAAATTTAGTGAAAATTTCTGCATATTTTGATCTGGGATGCAATCACAACAGTCCCTTGAAATTAATGCAGACTGCAGTTATAGCTCCAGTGACGGAAAATAAGTTAATATGGAATAACAATGTTGGGTAATTGTGACATCAAAAGACAGGGAATTTTCACCCTTAGATAATGACCTTAAAAGTAATAATATAACCTCTCATATTTGTTTGTTTGCATTGGTTTGGGTTTTTTTCTGATTTAAAGTCATGCTCATCTTTAACTTCTAGAAAGGAAAAAAATCTTGAATTTATTGGTGAATAAAATTAAATATAACAGTGATTTTTTCTGGTTTCCAGCAATGTCCAGGGATTAAGTTACATGTTATTGGTTTTTTGAGGTAGTTACCAGGCAAATTCCATGTCATTTACTATTCCCAAAATCTGATCAGGTGACTAAAACCTTTTCACCTCTTTTTCAATTGTTATTAACATTAAAGAAACATTGACTCTTTGTTGGAAAATTTCTGCAACATGGGCAAAAACTGTTCCCAGAGAGGTTTACCAGTGAGAAATCAATGCCTATGATTCAAAAATCATTCAGTTTCTCATTTCTTCTGCATGAGGCCAGAGAGCTCTTACTTGGGCATAGTTAGATTTTGCTATTTTTTAAAGACTGTGAATGATGTATCTCACATGAGAGAATGGCGCCTGTATCCTGCTGTCAAGCAAAAAATTTATTAAGTGTTTGTTCTTTGTGTGGATCTTTTGTAGGATACAACTTATTTCTTGTTGCTGCTCATGAGTTGGGCCACTCACTAGGTCTCAGTCATTCCAATGTGTTTGGTGCTTTGATGTATCCTGTATATATGGCCACGGATACAAGGAACTACCAACTTCATCAGGATGACATTGATGGCATTCAAGCCCTCTATGGTAAGCAAGAAGCATCATTTTCTGGTAAAAGATGGATAACAATTTATAATTAATTTCACCCAACAGATAAAATGTACTGAACTTCCTACTAAAAGAAAAATATTGTTATTATTCTGGGGCAAATCTCTTGGAGTTTTTGTGGCTAACAGTCTGCACTGCAAAATGGAATCTGTAGACTGTACTCATTCCAGTTAGTCAAAAGATGCAAGAGCCTATGATACCAGAGGAACAGCCCATATCTGTAGCATTAAACCCTCCTATCTTCCACAGAAGGGTGGTTATGTGCACAGCTGCATATGCACTTGGCTTCACAGGGTACAGCCTGAAGTGAAATGCTGTGACAAGAACTGCTCTGATCCATCTTCCAATTCCACACTTACTTATTTTCCAAAGGACCCCCCAAGGAATCTCCTGCGCTTCCAACTGAAGCTTTTCCCCCACAAGAACCAACTGAAATGGTACCTGCAGAAGCACCAACTCCAGTGTCTCCCAGGGAAGAACCAACAGAAATGACACCCTCCAAGCCACCCCAAAGACCAGACGACTGTGACCCTCATCTGACTTTTGATGCTGTCACTACTCTCCGTGGGGAAACACTGTTCTTCAAAGATGGGTAAGTGCTTTTATTTCCAGCAACTTCTTTTTGTGAGACTCACAAAGGCAAAGCACAAAGTTCAGTTCAAGGAATTTTTCCTCCCTTGGTTACAAATGAAAATATTTCTTTCTGTAAGTGTTAAGGCAACTTTGAAAAGTTGTACTAGCCTACCTGTGATGGGTGAGTAACATGGTTTACCAACAAGTGAGTATAATGCTTTAATCCATCATACATCATCATCCATGTCTATCAAAATTGTGCAAGGCTGAATTCCAGTGCCACTCTTCAGCCTGCAGCTGCTTCACATGCAGCACTGTCCTCATCAGACCATCCTGTGTGTGGGCCAGGGAGCTGTGGAAAATGTCACTGGTGATTTTTAGTGTCATTCTGACCTAGGATTTTGCATTAGACCATTAATGTCTACAGAGAGCCCCTGCTGCTACAGGGTGGCCTTGTTTCAGGCACGGTCTGATGCTCACTGTAGTGAGTTGCTGGTTGGGCACATCCAGCCTGGCAAGAGCAAACAGCAGGTCAGGTCAGGACCTCACCCCCTTCTTGGCTTGGTAACTGTGTTTTGATTGAACAAGTTTCCTTTGATGATGTAGGTCTGATTTTCCTTCTAAAACATATGAAGAATTGTAGCTTAATCGTTTTCAAGGAGGAGAGGGAAAGAGTAATTCTTCCTTAAACTGGATTTTAACAAGTTTCTCAAGAATTTTTATTTAACATTTGCAATGAAACTGAAATGAGCTGTGCCTACTTACCTGGGTCACAATGAAGAGAAAGCTGCAATTGTCAGCACTGCCACAAATATCCTGCTGACCTGGACAAACCATTATGGTGCAAATGCAGAAGTCCACAGGGTCACTAGCTGTAGGTGATCCTGGTTGAGCCAAGGGACTGGACAAGGTGAGATTCAGAGGTCCCTTCCAACCTCAACTATTCTGTGACCTCAGAGCAACCTGTAGCAAAGGGAGCAGGTCTGTAAGGGAGCGGGGCAGAGTGAAGGACTGCATCCCAAAAGGGGTGGTATCTCTGCCTCATAGGGAGCACTGGTTCCACACCCAGACAGTAGAATTTCAAGTACATTTATGGGCCCTTGATCTCCTAATGAAGTACAGACCATGAAGCACTGCTGGTTTTGTTTCTAACAGCTTTGTCTGGCGCAAAAGTCCATATTTCTCAGAAATTGAGCACGACACCATCTTCTCCTTCTGGCCATCGCTGATAGCTGGCTTTGATGCTGCATATGAGGTTGACAAGAAGGATCGAGTGCTATTTTTTAAAGGTACTTCTCTTACATTTCCATCAGTTTTTTATGCATATATGAAATTATATCAATAGTACTAATGCTATTTAATCATAATGGAAGGTATATTATGCTAATATTCATATTAACTCTAATACTAGTGCTACCATTAATAAAGGATATTCTTAATATTTAAATCCATTTAAATTTTGCAAACTGTTACTGCCAGTAGCTAATGCTGCTTCACAATGGTCCTACACAGACTTTCTTTGGTCAGTGAGAGCAAAGACCATAGCTGAGTGATTTCTTCATTACGTTATATAAATACATTTTTAAAGATGACAAACACAGCTAAAAAATATATTGACATTTAATTATTGAGTATATAATACCCTAAATGACTATAAAAAAATAGGAAATCCAGCAGATGTGAGATATTCAAACTTCTGTGCGCCCTAAGTGGGTAATGTTTTCAGCTGGACATCTGTGTTTTTTGGTGGCATTTATTACGAAGAAAGCTCTGGGGCTTTGGCAAAAAGGAGACCAGACTCCCCAAGAATCCTTACAACTTTTTCTGTTTTCCTGTAGATGGCCACTACTGGGCTGTCAGTGGCTACAGAATAGAGCCAGGGTTCCCCAAGCCCATTCAGAACCTGGGCTTCCCCAGCAGCATCGGGAAAATCGATGCAGCCGTTCATGACCAAAGTACCAAGAGAACCTACTTCTTTGTCGGCAACAAGTACTGGAGGTAAGGTTCTTCTCTCTTCTGTACAAGAGATAATCAAAACAGCTTTTTTAATCGAGTGATATGAGTATTTCTACAGGAAGTTCATGTTCTCTTTTTGTCAGCCTTCTCATCTGCTTAAAGCTGAAACTCAATTACTCAGGCGTTTTCATAAAACAAAGTCTGTTACACCTGAGTGTTCACTTACTCTTATCAGGCTGTGATTAAGGGGCAAATGATTTTTGTTCATTCATTAAGAAGCAGTGTGAGCTAGTATAAAAATATTATGTATTAGTTATATAATTAGTACAAAAATATAAATCAAGGAGACTTTGTCATCATGTCAGGTATTCATTCAGTAGTTACTAAGAAGCAGAAGTGCTCTGTGAAATTTGTAAATGACAAATCAAGAAAGTTGTAGAAGGATTATAAATTATTTGCTTCCTAAGAAACAGTTCAGCCAAGCAGTAATCTTAGCCTAATAATTAGTCTGTAATACTGTCTTGAAAGGGTGTAATTACACCTGAAGTTTGCATTTCTCTTATGGGGTCACATAATAAATTGTGTGCTGTAAAATTAAAATAATTATGTTTGATTAATTATTTAAGATTATTACTCAGTATAAGCTATATTCAGCCTTATTTTTAGTCTCGGGGAATGAAAGTAAATGTTCTAATCTGATATTCTGAAAACAGACTTACCTAGGGTACTAAAGATGTAAATATTCACACAGCCTGGATTTATACAGCTCTATGAGGTCACAGATCGCAGGTGCTGGATTTTCCACTGAGAGTAGGCATATTTTGTAAAAAAATCCATCTGGTTTCAACTTTGACTGTCACATGCTTATTTTCTGTTTCCACGCAATTTCTTTATTTAGTTTCAATGAAAATAATCAATCAATGGAAAGAGGCTATCCAAGAAAAATAGCTGCTGACTTCCAAGGGATCGGCCATCCAATTGATGCTGCCCTTCAGAAAAATGGTAAGTAAATTAAAATGTAATTAAAGAACCCCAAAGACCAACCGCCAAAGGCAAAAAAAAAAAAAATGTTTCAATACATATATTAAATTCTGGGTTTGATTTTTTTTTATGTCACCCAACGAAATAGTGAGCATGTAGCAATAAGTATACAAAAATGAAATATTAATTTTTTCATATTTTTCCTTCCAATTCTAGGATATTTCTACTTTTTCCATGGATCGAACCAGTATGAGGTTGACGTCAAGAAGAAGAAACTCATCCGTATAATGAAAAGCAACAGCTGGTTTAATTGCTAGAAATATTAAGTGATGGTGCAGAAGTATATTTGTACCAGAAAGAGTTTTTCATGTTTCTTGATTTTAAACAGTGTTATTCACCTGTTCCTGTGCATCTGAGTCTGAAATTATGGCCTTTGGCAATTCTAATTTAAAACCTCTAAAATGTAAAACCTAATGTACAGTTTTAATTTATTTTCATTCTCCAACTATTTATTAATCTAGTTGTTTTTGAGTAATAAAGTATTTTGCTTGAGTTCAGCAGTTCTTGTGTTCTGATTCAGTCCACTGGAGACAAGGCACCTGCTACAGCCACACACAACCTGAACGGCACCAGGATCCATTAGCATTTTCAGCTGGGCTCATGCTTGTGGGGGGAAAGTTAAAGAGAATTGGAGGGACAGTTCTGGCAGGAAATTAGAAATTACCCAGGTGACAAAGGAGGGAAACAAGATACTCAGGGGGAGGAATAAAAGATAAGAGGAGATCCTACACAAGAGTGTGTGAAGGGAGAGACTGGAGTCTATGGCATGCCATGACCCCTGGCACAGGGACAGAGGGGTCAAGGCTGGGGTGGGACAGGTAGATGGGAACATGGCAGTGGCTGAGAGGACCAGTGCCACTGAGGGTGGTTTTAATGGACAGTCATTGGTACAGCAGGACATGAGCGACCAGAGAGAGGGGTAAGTGTCCATTTTGGGGATGGAGGTGGCATGCAGGCAGGGTAGGAAGGGATAGAGGTATGATCACAGGGTCACAGGGAGTCAGTGGATTAGCCCTCCTGAGCTGTAACCACGTGCCATGGAAATGGAGTCAGGGCTGGCCGTCCACCTCACAGTGCTCAACAACAAACCAGAAACAAGAAACGCTTTCTAGAGCACACGAGCCAAAATAATGAGAAAAAAATCTAATGATTTTTATGTAACTACCACAGATTAATCCTCCAGAGGATGAGCTGTGAGACAAACCCGCCTCCTCCTTGTTTGAGTCCCCCTCTCAGGGCAATAGCTCAGTGACTTTAAACACCCCTTAGGCTGTAAGAGTGCTTGGCTGTAGTCCATCTTCTCTTTGAAGGGACTTGATCCCATCTCTTACAACACTGCTGTGATGACATGTTTGTGCAAGGAAGTCAACTGGCTATTAATCTTTCTCCTACAAAATTGGCAAAGGCAGAAAGAGAGGCTGGGAATGGCTGACAAGGACAGCATTCCAGTTACCACAGCTCAAACCCCATTAGGCAGAGGTAAAATTTGCTCCCGTTCTTCTGCACAGAGCAGTTGCCTCAGACATCTGATCAAACACATACCACCTGTTCCCCCATCCATCAGGGCCAGAGGAAGCCATGTGTCTCCCAGTGCACCCACAGGCCCACAGTGCTCACAGACAAGATTAAAGAAAGGCAGCAGAGATGACACTAGGCTGGAGGGGCCTTTGAGCAACCTGATCTAGTGGGAGGTGTCCCAGCCTGTCACAGGTGGGCTGGAACAAGAGTATCCTTGAAGTCGTTTCTACCCCAAAAATTCTATAATTTTATGATCTTAGACTATCTCATCTCTGGCATGTTCTCCTCATGCATGTTTTGTGCCATGCTAGATATGCTCTAAATACCTCTAAAGCCAGGTTTATAACCAATCTATGTTACAAATCAAACCATGTCTTAAAAGTTGCTTTTAAAAACTTTTAACAGTCCCTACTGTTGTGTCAAGTAGGGACACAAGAGCTCAGCATTGCCACAGGGGCAGTGGATAACCATGGCAGAGTCATGGACTGAAAAGTGGCTGAGCTCACCTGGCAGCAGTCCAGGCAGGGCAGAGACACAGGAAAATTGGTGTTGCCCCAACATCTCCCACTGTCTTTCTCAACAGCTCTTGCTCTGTACATAGCCTATCTTGAACAAACTTCAGTCCAAGGACTTTGATGCCTCCAGGCTTAGGCAGGGTGCTTGTGAGTACTGTTTGTGCATAACTAATAGGGTTACTTCCCTTTGTTTTTAAAAACTCCTACATACTTTGATATCCTAAATAGATGCCTTCTTGTATGTGAAGGCTACCTTCAGAAATCAGGCCTTTAGGCTCTGGTTGCTGTCTGAGACTTGAAAGTGGTTAAGGAAGAGCCAAAAGGAACATTTCAGCAACAGTGAAGCACAACACTGCTGGTGTTTACACTGACTCACATTAGATGAAAGTATTTCTCCTGCATAAGGTTTGTACTACTTCTTTAGTTATGACATCCAGAAACAGCAAAATTAAAATACTCCCTCCACCTTTGACTATTAAGTAGCTTAAACTCACAGCATCTGAAAAATGAGTGATATTTACTTTGCTGTGAAGAAAAATGTAGCCTGGAGCAGAAATGGGTGACAACATGCCATGGATTTCACGTAGACAAGGGGACTAGTAAGATGTGTTAATCACGGAATTTCTGTCACTATTTTTGCTTTGTTAATGTCTTAAATTTTGAAATGAAACAATACTTTCAGTTTGGGAAACGCAATGAAATTCCTGGCAAATGGAAGGTGTAGCTCAGATGACGTTGGAAACATCGGAAGCAGGAATGCTGCAGCTGTCTATACTCAGTAAACAAAAGAATATTTCTTGTAACCATGATTTTGTTATAACTCATAAATTATTGCTGGAATAAAGACCTCTTGGGTGCCAGCAGGGGAAATTTATCCACAAACATAATTTCAAGTACTTTTCCTGTATGAATAGGAGCTTTTCTTGGAATCCAAGCGCAGACATGCAAATTAGACTCACAAAATCTAACCTGTTACATCTAAAATTCTTGACTGCAACAACAGTTGACCTAGACCAAATCTCTTGCACATGAAATCTCAAAAATCCCTTAATGACTTCACTGACAGAGAGCAAGGGTGACCCATGTGCAAGTTGACTGGAACTGGAACACTGAATGCTGCTAGGGAATCAGCATTGCCATGCTGGAGACCCACAGCTGTTATATAAAAGCCAGAAGGTGGTCACACACTCATCTTTGTCAGCAATAAGATATTTTTGAGGCTAGGTTTGTGCTGCCAGGTCTGAGGGTTTACAGCACAGCCAGGAAGGAGGTGCCAAAGGCACTGAGTTAAGCAATGTTCGTGGCAGCGCAGGCTGGAGTTGCAGTTTTACAGCTCAGAACTTTCCCCTGCACAGACCTGCTCTCCCAGAGTTTGGCACAGGGGTCCTACACTGCTACCGGAGTTCAGCCTGGCCAGAACACTGAGGGTACATAAGGCAGCTGAGAGGAACCATTTCAAGCTCTGAGTAATTAAGCCCTTGGCTTTGCACAACAAGCCAATTTAGTTTCATCCTGTTGAGGCTCTATGAGGTGTTCTTTTCTTTTCTCTTTACTACATTACTCATTAGTTTTTAAATATATAAACCGTGAATTAGCAATAACTTTTGTGTTAATGTTAATAATAATAACAATAAACATATTGTGTTATATGTTATATGTCTTGTGTTTTATGTCTTAGGCTGGGGCTATGGGAATACATCCAAAGCAGAAGATTAAGTCCAGAAGAAGAGGGGCAATCCTAGGAGCTTACCCAGACAATCTTACAGGTTGTAAAAAGGAGAGCATAGTAATTTTCACACTGACTTCTTTAAACTAAAACTGGAGATTGACATTATATATTTTGCTACTTCTAGGTAAAGTCACCTCAAAGAGGTGACAGACATCAAAGAAGGTCTTTGTGATGATGGAATTTTCTTTATAAAGCATATTCTAGGTAATTGATCTTTTGAGAGAAATGGGAAATAGTATCACGAAAAGTGAGAAAGAGGTTGACAGAGTAGCAAAAGTTGAGAACACTGATAATCAGAAAACTATATAAATGTAATTAATACCTTCCTAGATGGTTTTTATGCCTTTTAGTAGCTCTCTCATTAGAAAGAATAATGAGTGATGAAAATTTAATTCCTACAAGCTGGAAAGTTACTTCTTCCTTCTAGTACACATGGAGACACTGAGGGAATAGAAAAAAGAGCTGGAAGGCTGTGGGGGGACTGTTAAGTTCCAGAAGATATTTCAGCAGAGAGGTACTGTTAGTGTAAGCTGCACAGGAGAACTCTGCCCCAAGGTTTGGATTCATCTCACCCACTCTGGTACACCTCACATAACTCTGTGAGCGGAGTCATTACCAAAAGCTCCCTCAGGGAATTGCTTCCCCTCGGCTCAGCTGGCCCATTTCTGGGTCATTCCCCGAGCCTGTCCATCTCCTTCCAGGACTAGGGAGGAGTTCTTTCCCTAATGGATATGCCTCAGGTAGATGTCTGCTTTAGGGTAGGAATTCAGTCCTCAGTGACCAGATAACCCTTGTGGAGTCCCACCAGCCTTGCCTTGCTGTTTCAGCTGCCCAGACCCAGCAAAAGGCATGCTGTGCTCTGGGGATCCTTCTGGTACCAACACAGTGCTCTTCAGCATGAAATAATTTCAGCAAAAACCTCAAGTGTACAATATATTTAAACTCTCCTTTCACCTCTCTATTATCCCAGCAGCTCTGCAGAAGGGGGTTTATCTGTCTGCACGTTCAAAGTCTCACCTGCTCCTCAGTGCTGCAGGCTTACCTGGAATCCTGTGTCAGCCCCACGCAGAAGTATCAGATACGCAAGCTGTCTTCAATGGCAGTAGACATCTCTCTCCAGGACTCCCATCCCCACTGCTTTGTCCTCGTTTGTGGAAGTGCATGGAAAGTGTCATTGGGCATGGAGGAAAAGAGGACCCAATCTAGAGTTGGCCTGCTGTAGAGTCTCAGCAGTTCCTACACCAATGGCAGAAAGGGAGAACATAGGAACGTCTCTCTGACAAGGACAACCATCAAAGAATTTGATCCAGAAAACCTCAGTGATTTTTAAAACCTTATAGTAAGTATCAAAGGACAGTGTGAAATAAAGTCTTTGGGTAATTGTCTGAAAACAATGGAAAAACTTCTGAATAAAAGCAGCATGGAAACATCTTGGCTCAATTTTTATAATTTTTATATATGCTGGGAAAAGTGCTTTCATTTATTTGTGTTAATTTCACTTTTTCCTGCAGGAAAAAAAAAAAAGAAGAAGATCACAAGTGCAAACTGTTTATAAAATCTGCATAAACAAAACATTGCTTCATCAAGCAAGGAGTTATAGCACTGACAGGACTCTACCAAAGGGAAGGACAGTGGCACTATAACAGCCTCCAAAAAAGAAGGTATAAAACCCCTGAAAAGTGCCCCCTTTAGGCACTTTAACCCTTCTGAAATCAATATTATCTTTGAATAGAAAGCATTAAAGAGATATGCTTTAAGTTTCGGAGAATAAGACTACATTTTAACAATTAAAAGGTTAATAAGCTCATTAAAAATAACTACAGGTCTATTATCTTCTCATTAATCATATTTCCATGTTGCAAAGCCTACACAAGGGTGGAACCGGATGAAAGATAGCACTGATGTGTTTTATGGTAAAACTCTTGTTTTGCATGTTCTGTTGCTAACAAGACATTGTGAGAATCAATGAGTCAGGGGTTGGAAAGCTTTATAAAGCAAAAAAATACTATATAAAGGTGAAGCAGGTGTGTGGCAGACTACAAAAAAGACTTCTATAAAGGCTAGTGGAAAATGAGAGTAGGAAATCTCCCATTTCTCCTATTGCTATGTGCAGCACTTTCTTCTGCTTTTCCTGCAAATACAAGGCAGACAAAGGAAGAAGACATGCAGCTTATCCAGGTGAGGAAGGTAGAGCTCTGGGGAGATGTTTAGCTACTGCTGAGCATCCACAGCAGTCTGTGTATCTAGTAGAGAGCAGCCAAACAGCAAGTAGAATAAATAACTGGTTGAATATTTATCAAAATAGCTGAGTGATGAGAAAGGATACTTTAGCACCATCTTATTTTACTTTTTTAAAGAGACCAACTAAATTGGATGATGCATTCATTCTGTGTTAATTTTACAAATAATTAATCTTCTGCACCAGTCTAGGGTTGGTTTGTAATTCGGGTGGAAATGTGGCTATTTATTTGACTTGTGATATTATGAAACATAACTCCTCATGAAGTAAGTACAGTGTATTTTTCTGTACTATTACTGTCTAAAATGTGGGGAAACATAATACAGCTACTGAAATTTTATGTTCAGTTGTGTATTTCAAATTACTTCCTCTAAAGGACTCGAGGTAACCTTGGGGGGTAGGGTAAGTGGAGGGCATATTATCAGAAAATAATCTATTAAACAAATGTTAATTTCAAATGCATTTTGATAACTACAAATATTCATAGTGATAGTACAATGGAAAAAGCTAGCATTAAGAGAAAAATATTCATGAAGGCTTTAACAAACTACTATCATGCTGTCATAGAACAGAAAGAAAAGTAACAAAGGCTACATGACTGACTGGTATTTGTTTAATATCTTATAAACTTCAAAAACAAACATCATTGATTGTTCTAAGCTTTGGGTTTGTTGTTTTTTTGTTTTTTTCATTAGAAGTACCTGGAAAATTACTATGGCTTTAAGAAAGATGGAGAACCTTTTGTTTGGAAAAGTAATAATGCAATGACCCAAAAACTAAAAGAAATGCAGGAATTCTTTGGGCTGGAAGTGACAGGGAAACTGGATTCTGGCACTTTGGACTTGGCACAAAAACACCGCTGTGGATTCCCTGATGTAGCTGGCTTCTCCACCTTTGCAGGAGAGCCAAAATGGACAAAACATGTCCTGACATACAGGTAATCACAATGGAATTCTTCATGCCAAGACAGTGTGAAGTGCAGGGTGAGTGGCAACAACACAACTTGTTCTGTCCTGTATTTTAAAGGATAGTGAACTACACGCCAGACCTGCGTCCAGCAGATGTCAACGCAGCGATCACGAAAGCGTTACGTGTCTGGAGCAGTGTGACCCCGCTGAGATTCATCAGGAAGGACAGCGGTGATGCAGATATAATGATCTCCTTTGCAGCCAGAGGTAAATCTCCTTGTAACCATTAGGAGTTATTGCCAAGTTACTGCCTACATGGAGCAGTTGGCCTGGAATGATTTCTCCCGTACATAGCACATGTAGAGATCAGTGTCCAGTTGAACAAGCAGACAGAAAAATACAGTTCTTGCTCAAGGTGCTATGGTTACAACTCTTGACAGGCTTTGGGGGAGGGCATAGAGGCAGATGAAGAGAAAAAGGAAGAAAATTTGGGGAGCTGCCAGTAGTTCACTGGATCCATACCTGCTGTGTGCTGCTCAGTTATGTGCATGAAGCCCCAGTCAGCTGTGTTTGGGGTTTGCTCCTCAGGTCACAATGACTTCATCCCCTTTGATGGCCCAGGAGGCTCCCTGGCCCATGCCTATGCACCTGGCAAGGACTTTGGTGGAGATGCTCACTTTGATGAGGATGAAACATGGACCAAAAGCACAGAGGGTAGGTAGTTAAGTCCTCCAAGCCCTTCCTGAAGCAAGTTGCACATAGAATCAAGAGTGCAGTGTCTGTCTCCTCTTTTCCTTAAGAAGTGTTTAAATTGCCACTGATTTGAGGGAGCATATGGTTTGCATAGCTCTAAAAAGCCTCTGAGTCTCTGGTTTAAGGCCCCATTTCTTCTTCGTCCATGCACTGGGGCGAGCTTTATTTGTAAGGATGACCCACTTCTTCCCACTCGTCAAACCTCTTCCTGCACAGCTACCTCACTTGCACTGGCCCAGGGTCCTTCTTCTGCACTGAATTCTGCAAGATCTACAGACTATTTCCTTGTACTCCCCTATAATGATTCCATTATTTTTACTTCTGACCATAATTTCATCTCCAACCAAATTTCCCACAAGAATTTCATTTGCTTGGACAAGGAGTTCTGAAAGCTTCTGACCTACATTATGCCCTTCATGTTATTCAGGACAAATACAAAGACACAGCTCTTCTCTCATGTGTTTTGTTTGATGTTTGCAGGCACAAACCTGTTTTATGTTGCTGCCCATGAGTTTGGCCATTCACTGGGACTTTCCCATTCCAAAGACCCCAATGCTCTGATGTATCCAGTTTACAGGAAATTTGACCCTTCAGTGCTCCTTCTTCATCAGGATGATATTACTGGCATACAGTACCTCTATGGTAATTCAGAATTTTTCATCAACTACTGCTTGTAATTTCACAAACTTCAGATACTTTTCAGTGACAATTTTGTGTAGTGGATATACCTCAGTGAGTTCACACTATAATTTCTTCCATAAACCTCTTCTTTCAGGATCATCTCCCAACACAAACAACGATCAAACGGAATCTACTGAGATAAAAGACCCAACTGAGTCAAAAGATCCTGCACTGCCAAACAGCTGCAGCTCCAATCTGACGTTTGATGCTGTCACCACTTTCCGTGGAGAAATTATGTTCTTTAAAGACAAGTAAGTCAGCTTCTGAAAGTAAAATACCTGAGTGTCACTATTTAAATTATGCCCCACAGCACAGAAAAATAACTTTAATTAGAATATCAGCCATTTTAGACAAGAAGACACAACAGGGAATCAGGAAAATAGATGGAAAACAAAAATATAGAGGTTGGTGAAGAAATGAAGAGAATATAAGGAGGAAGATGACCTTTGGAACAAGGGATGCTGTGAATAGGGTGGGGGAAAATGGCTCCTCTGCAATCATGTGCTGTTTTCACTTCAGGCCGTAAGCAAGTCCCAAGTGTTCAGCATCTGGGGGAGTTCAGCTTTGGCAAAACACATCACCAGCTCTGAAACACTCCACACCTCTTTGCTGTCCTTGCTTTGAGGGAGCTGAGAGCTCACCAGCCCTGACAAAATACCTGCTTGAAGAGCTCCTGTAGTCAGGATTCAGTATACTAATAAAAGGAAAGGAAAGGAAAGTTGGGCTTTCATTACAAAGTCTTACTGGGCATCACCCTTATGAAACAGGTCTCTCTAAGCTCTACTTTTGCATCAGGGGAAATAAATGTTTTGACAAAACAGTTCATCTGACCTATTTTAGATGTCTGCATCACGAAGAGAGCAATCCTACCATGGAAATAACTGTCTTTACATTAAGTTTACAGGGAATGTGGTGTGACTAACTCGGGTACATAGCTGGGTTTAATCAGATAAATACTGCCCTGGTTGCCATCATGTGGTTTCATGCATCAGTGTGTGAACATCCAATTTTATTTAAAACCTGTTCTATACTTGCACAAGGCATATTTGGCGCAAACATCCAGCAGTCAGAACAGCTGATTTTGAGTTGATATCTTCATTCTGGCCACGGCTGCCACCTGGTGTTGATGCTGCATATGAAATTCCTGAAAAAGATGAAATGGTCATTTTTAAAGGTAAAATGTTGTCTTTTTATTTTCCCATGTTGTCTTCCCAAGTAGCCTAGAGAGTTTGCATCTGGCTTCAAAACCACCTAAATTCTTTCTCTA
Source organism: Pyrgilauda ruficollis (assembly GCF_017590135.1). NCBI lineage: Eukaryota > Metazoa > Chordata > Aves > Passeriformes > Passeridae > Pyrgilauda > Pyrgilauda ruficollis. The sequence goes on from NW_024529932.1 coordinate 9,622,441, forward strand.
GGATTTTGAAATCTTGAATTTAGTCCAATAAATTGGTGTGTTTCAATCACAGAAATAATAAAATTATTGTCCAGGTTAAAGAATATATATCTTATTTTTTAATAGCCACATTGAAAATTTTCCCTGCCAAAATAAATTTCATTCTTTTTCTTTTGGGAAATTTTCTATTGAATTTAAGAATGATACTAGCATTAGTATGAAGAAAGACTGAAATTTCAGTTTACAAAAAAAGTAATGTGAAGAACTATTGCATTCTTTTTGACTCTAGTACTATTTTCAGTTATTTTCAAATTCAACTATTATTTTCAAGAAACCATCAGCTTTCATGAAAAAGATTGTGTCATTCTCAGAAGAAGGTTCTCACAGCATGTTCTTATCAACTTTTGTTAATAGGGAATGAATTCTGGCTTGTGAGAGGAGATACCATACTTCCTGGATACCCCCAAAAAATCTACACCCTGGGCTTTTCAAAGGATGTTACCAAAATTGATGCTGCTTTTCATAATGGAATTGAGGGGAAAACATATTACTTCATAGCAGACAAATTTTGGAGGTAATATTTCCTGTGGTACTTTTCTGAGTAGAAGCAAACATAATCACATGATCAATATCCTGTCATGATTTAGGATGCATTAGTCAGACACTTTTGGCGATCTCTTTCAGTGTCACAACTGGCTGTGGAAAAATATTGGAAAGGAGGTGGAACAGTGCTTTTAGTTTTCCTTTTAGTCCATTTAGTTAATTTAGTTCTTTTAGTTAATTTAGTTCATTTAACAGCTTATTTGTTTGTTTGTTTGTTTTCATTTAGCTGTCTTGGTTAAAAAGTCATTGTACAGCTCTACAAGTCCTCTCAGGAAATCGGGCAAATTCACTATTCACATATCAAATGTGTTTCTGTAGAGTAAGAAGGAGAATGTCACCCACTTTCCAGTTACTAACAAATAGTTTCATAAAGATGCTGATAAATGCCATGTATTGCAAAGAATTGTCTGCTGTGCATGGTTATTATTTTTTTCTTTTCAATCCCATCCCTACTGCTCAAGTTTTTGTTATAGGACATAGATTTCTAACAGCCAGAGGAGGTGCTCCTGTAATAGAAACAGTAAATAGCCCAAATTATTTAAGATGAACAACAAAACTGCTCTTTCCTTCTACCACAATGCCAAAAAATTGTATATACAAAGATCACTCTAGAGAATTATTCAGCCACATGTCTACTTCAAGCAGAAGATCAGACTTCCACATTTTAGGTCAAACTATCATAACTTGAAAGATTAAGAGTTTGATCATTAAATCTCCTATTAAGGAAATTATAGAAGGGAAAAGCTTTCACAAGCCTTCTTATTCTAGCACTGATGGATAAACTGCACTTCACCAAAAATGTAATAGCTTGCTCTAAGTAACTTAAGTAAATTGACTTAAAATACCTCATAACTTCAGAAAAAGCCCAGATTTTTCCTGATAAACTTTTCTTACAGAAGCATAATGTGAAAGAAATCTTTTTACAATCTATTATCTATTGCTCCTTTAGGCGTGGTCTCTTAGAAAAAATAAAAAACAGGTTTATGGTGATGGTTCCAATATTAGGTATTCTTAGGTGGAGTAAAGAGAAGCAATTCATCCAGTGCAGCTAATAAAGCAATAATTAATTTATGGCAAATTGTGTCTCTCTCTACACTACCGAACAACACTGATAATCTTCAGTGAACTTGGTTATTTGTTGATAGGTAGAAGATAATGAGCTGAGAGGAATTAATCATGAGTTGTTTGCAGGTTTCACTGACTCCTGTTTGTTTATAATTTTTCTCAGTTACGATGAAATAAGTCAGTCCATGGATAGAAAGTCATTACTGATAAGAGATGCCTTTCCAGGAATTAATGGGAAGATTGATGCTGTTTTTCGACATGAAAGTGAGTAACTGCTCTTGCTAAAATCTATAAGAAATGCTTAATGTGATAGGGCTGAGAGTGCTTGGGCAGAGACAGGTACTTCTACATGCTGCTCAGAGCCCACAGGATTGCCAACAAGACCCTGAAGCAGTCACATAACACTCCCATTCTTCGCTTTACCCCCTTGAAAAATGGTGATAGTACACCTTTGGTGACAGCTGCACATCTGGAAGGGCCAGCTCTAAGGGAGGGATATATCTGTATTCATGCTGATGTGCACATCACACATGAATACATCACATGAAGATCAGCACTCAACACAGGGACATCCCAACAACGTAAGGTGTACCTCCCTGTCCCTCTGACATAAAACAGCCAGCAACAGCTTCTCCTGCAGGAGGGTGAACATTACCTAAACATGGAAATGCTGGACTAGACTTGAGGATACATTCACACTGGCACATGTCACAGCTTCCCAGTTGCCTCCTTGCTCCTCATCTGCTGCTCATCCAAACCCATGCAAGTTAATTATAGCAAATCTTGCTTCTTTGTCCTAAATGAGTCTCACACGTGGTGCTGAGATACCTCACTCCCAAGAGGGCAGCTTTGACATGACTAGCCCAGGCTGGACCTCTCCTTCCCTGCATGGTATCTGGCAGCACCCATCAGGCAAGTACCTGCTCACACCTTGTTGTGCTCTGTACACTCTCTGGTCTGTGCAATACCTACCCACAGGTGGCTAGAAATGCATCCTTCTGGGGGGTTCAGCACAGCTGGAGTGTAAGAGCAGGTATTTTAAACTAAAGAAATGCACAGGATGCATCTTTTGTAGAGTGGCCTTGTGAGGTTCATTAATTACACGATGCAGTATGTGCATGGCTGGTTTGCTGTGGAGTGTGTCTCCATGCTGCTGGGTCATGTGTTGCAGAGGTTACACCTGGGAGTAGATGCTGTTGGCAGCATAATTGTATCCAAAGGTTACTTTGAGCTCTTTGAGGATGTTGTTAAAGTGTACTAACCTTTATATCTGCAATATCATAATTCATCTGGGTTTGGGTTTTTATTGTTTGGGTTTTTTTGTTTTTTTTTTCTAGACTTCCTTTATTTCTTCAGTGGAAAAAAGCAGTTTGAGTTTGACCTCAATAAGAAGAGAGTTACACGCTTCCTAAAGACAAACTTTTGGTTTCCATGCTAATAAAATGCAATCTGTAATGGTGTTGGAAAGAATGTACTGTTCTTGCGCTAGAAAAGCTTTTTCTTTTATAAATATATAGAATGTAAAGGTACTTCAGCACCAGTCAGCAGATATCAGTCCCTGCATAACCTGTGTTTCTTTAAATAACAGAACAGTATTTAACATATTGATGTGTACATATGTATGTAGTTAACATCAGGCTGGTTAGCTTACAAAACAATGCCGTTTTTACTTTTGATACAAAATTGTGATTGATTTTATTATTTCTACCATCTCCTTTTCACTCTTCTTGCTATACATCATACATCAACCTACACAGAGCCTTGCCATGGAGCCAGGAGTCCATGAGGAAGAGCACCTCTCTTCCTAAAGCTAGGATTGCTTTCAACCTGTTTTAGATATTTCAAACTAAGCAAGACTTAGTTAGTGCTCATAGTTACAGTGAGACAGACAGGAGTTCCAGAGAGCAATCCCTCCCAGCCTGAGGGGTGCTGAGAGGTGGAAGTTCTTTTTTATAGTGACTGGAGAAGCAGTTTACATTGGACACCTGATTATAGAAGTCACACTTAATTTAAGCGTGACGTATTCTACCCTAAACCATTTATTGATATATGTCATTTCCTGTGCAGTGTGCTCACTGCTCCAAGCTGTGAGAGAGAGAGGTGTCACACTGTGACAGCCGTCACATCTGTGCAGGGAGCTTGGAGCAGATGACCCTACTGTTGTCCCTCCCAGCCTTATCCATTCTGTGAGCAAAGGCTCATTCCACAGACATAGGAGCAGAGGGGCACACTGGCATGTAGGGAAAACCCAGAAACCACTGGCCTTCCTCTGCTCCTCTCCAGTTTTCCCTGGGGAGTCCTCACTGGCTAGGGGACACCCGTCATGTGTCAATGAGAAGGTCCCCATCGCCTCACCTTAGGAGATGGGGAGGATAAGGATCAATATCCTGGGTAAGAGTATTTGTGCATTTCATAGAATTTATTTTCTCATATTCAAAGGGGACTATGGGAATGCTTAAAATGTATTGTAAGTTGATTGCTTACAATAACAGAAAGAACAAAGGCAAGGAAATGGCAGGATCAAGATAGATTGGGGAGGAAAGAGGAAATAGGGGGATAAGTGCATAACTGGAATTGGTTGTGTACAAACAGGCTGCAGCCAGCTGCTTCTTTGGCCATGCCCTGCACATTTGGTCCTGTCTTCTCAGTAAATCATGCTTTATGTGTGGATGAGCTCTTTTTGTGTGAGTTTGGGTGAGCTTCAAGCTGGACCGGCTGCTGAGAGCTTAAGACAGCTCTCTTAAGAGAACGCCAGCAGCTGGAGCATGGCCGCAAGCTACAGGGATGTGAATGCTCCTGGAGGTGCAAGGCCAGCTGCTCTTCTAGGAGGGCTGTGTGACTAAGAGCAGCTCCTCTTAGAGAAAGAGGGCCTCCACACTCTGTTGGTATTTCCACGTTGGCGCTTCACCGAGGGACAGAAACTCTCATCAGAGGGAGGAGAGCAATGGAGTGGGGCCAGGAGTCCTTAGGATATTTGTCCAAGTGCTCCATGGTTTCTATCTGTGATGGTCTCTGAGGCCAGTCTCACGACTCTCTGGGCCCAGGGAAGGGGCATAAACCAGCTGCCAGTTCAATACTGATGACATAATCTACCTGATGCTGAAGCCAGACATCTCTTGAGGCCCACAGTTATTCACATGGACAGCTAGCAAGATCCAAGGTATTAGAGAAGGTATCTTCTCTTGCAGGCATGTAAAAATATCTCTCCCAGTACCCAATGTCTCCTCCTCATTAAACAATATCTCTCCAAAAAGGTGAAAAACTGAGAAAAAGTAGTTATTCTATTTGATTCTGCTTCTCCATGAATCACAGAATTACCTAATGACTGAATTTAGTTGGGCCTCTGGAGTTTATTATGCTCGACCCCCTCTCCTCAAACCCACCTAGCATGGGCTACTGAACCTTTAGGGTGCTTTTGGGGATAGTGCTTTTGCACAAAGGAGAGACTCCAGCACCTCACTGGGCAACCTGTAACAACATTCTCTCACTCTCACAGTAAACTTAGTGTTTTCTAGGGTTTCCTGATGTTGAGAGAGAACCTCCCATGTTTCAGTTTGTGCCCATTGTCTCCAATCAATTGCTACCAATCCCTGTTGGGACAAGGTGATTGTACTATATTTATGCATAAAATTGTACTTGAAGATTGCAGTGAGATATTTCAACACACTTTATGTAACCTTTTTTCTGATGCATTTTTAAAACCCCTGGTAGCAGGGCTACTTAAACGGGGCACTCCAGTGACTGAGGAGTCTTTATCTGAATTTTATCAGGGTCAAAAATGTATAATGGCATTGTCAGACTTGCAAGACAAATACTGCTGCCACACCCGCTGTAGAGGTGGCAAACAAGGCTTTGCTGTTCAAGCAGAACTAAAGGTAAAATGATTAATTTTAATCACAACACCTCGAAAAAAGGAAATGAGTAGCTCTAGTCAGTGTCCGACATTGCTGAGGTCAGAGAAGTAGATTCAAGCCTTGTAACTTGAGAGTTTCTATTGAATTTAGCAGGAAATATTTCTGTGCTGTTGATTTCTTTCTTATTAGTCTCCTTGTACTGTTCCTCTTCTCTAATTCTGTATTTCCTTCATGTTTCTGGTATGGCTTTTCGATTGGTCTTGCAGCTGCAAGTCTTGACTAGTCCATAGTCTCAGCTAAAACAGTGAAAGTTAAAAAGATGCATGAACAGCTTGGCTCACATTTTATAGTATTTGTTTGTTTGCTTGTTTGTTTGGGGGTTTTGGGGGGTTGTTTGTTTTGGCTTCTCTTTGTTTGTTTGTTTTGGTTCCTTCAGGAAGTTTCTAACTGTTCTGGTCTGAATAGTTTCTTCTGTTGTTCCTACTGTTATTGTTCTTCTAAGGTGTCTGTGCCTTGCACATTACTTCCTTTGTGGATTACTGCACGAGAACATGTTCTTTTAAATGGGATAATCTCTTCCAGCGCTGGTCTATCCAACTTTCTATTGGAAATATTGTCTTTCAGATGACATTATAGCTCTCAGAACCTAGCTGGCTGGTCCTAGACCTTTCATGATTGCTTTGTAGTTTTCTGGCTGTCACATATTTATCCAACTAGTTATTCTTTGGGGTTTTTTATGATTTCTGATTAGCTGGAGCTCTTTCTTTACCCATTTCTGTGCACACAGATAGTCATAGCAATTGTGAATATGAAGTCTTACATCTGTGGCAGAAGTAGAGCTTAGCTGACTTTAGTACTTTCTGTCTTAATGTAGTTTAGCTGGTTTAGTGTCAGATGTTGATATAATTTTTTCTTCACAATTCTTACTTTAAAAATCTAATCACTATCACTAACAGGATCGCCTGACCATTTGAGTGAAAACAGGCTTTTGAACTGAAAGTGATTGACCTGTATTCGATAGCCTGTGTCCTTCTAAAATGTTCTTCTAATAGTTTGAGACCTAGGCTTGGAGTTAAATACATTCTTTGTCTGTGGTACATGTAGCCCAAGCATTCCAGTTATAGTTTTCTCAGTCTTCTAAACACATCAGATTTTCTATGTTCTAGCCAGTTTCTACCCTGTTTGCATAGAAACTTGGGTGAAGACAAAAGTATCTCTCACAACGAACATGTGACTCTAGAATTCAGATCACAAGAATTTCTCTGTTTTCTTCTGTGTTTTATATATACTGGTCTCATTTGTTGTAGTTTTCACCATCTTGTCTTGGTGTCATTTTGCCTCCATCTGAATGTATATATTTGCCTTTTGCTTTTCAAGGACCCCATAGCACAGCCATCAGACACAATCCAGAAGGTCCAATATGGAAGTCCCAACTCTACCTAACCAACGGAAAAAACTGCTTGGCTCGCAAGTTCTTTTTCTTGCTACTTATTGGTTTTCTTCAGTTTGACACACTCATTCTGCCTAGAAGGGACAAATTACCTTTGATATTGTTTTTGGCAGGATTACAAATACATGATCAAACAAAGTAGGTCTGCAGTGCTGACCTGAGCTGAAAGACACTGTGTTTAAACACAAAGACTAAGAGCAGAGAGTTTACCACCTCAGTAAACCAGACAAAGGTAACTGATAAGTCCTGGCAGAGCAGAATAAGATTAAAACAAGTCCATTTAAATATTGTCTGCAGGAACTTGTTCCTAGTGGGATGTTTGGTTTGGTTAACGGAAATGCTGTGGGGGGCAAAAACCTTTCCCAGCAGCACAAACTGCAGATTAGTAGGTTCAGAAGTTAAGACAACCCAGAGCTGCAACGATGCATATCTTAGGTGCCATTGCTATTACAGAGAAAATACTTTAAAACTGACAAGGAGCAGACTTTGTTTGCAGATTATTCTTGCAGCCTCTGAACCTGCATCTGGCTGCCAGGAAGAAAACTGCCTTTGCAGGTTCACAAGCAGTAGCTGCCTCCTGGAGTGTTTTGGCATTTGTGCCATGTATCCAGCTGAAAGACTGTGAACCAGTAGGAGTTCCAGTATGAACCAATGGTGCAGATCCCCAAGAAATATGCAGATTTACTTTGCAGATCAGTGTGGACACATTGATTTCTTCTTGCTGCCTCTTTCAGGATAAGGTTTACATCTGCACAGCTTGTGTGAAAACCACTAAGTTTAGAGGCAAAGGGCTTCAAGTTGGTAATGCTGGTTCTGCAGGGCATCCCAAGGCCTATCTGCTATCAGGGAAATCAAGACTTGAACACAACAGACCAGATTCCCACCCCAGGTAACAGCCCAATTGCAAAGATGAAGAATGTAATTTGATTTTCCTGTGTTCAGGAAACAGGTGCTTGGCATGGAAAGTGGCACTCCTTCCCTCCTCCTTTTACTGAAATCATTGATGATGCCATGTCTGAGACTGTGTCAGTCACTGAGGTGTGACACAAGTGCTGCCCCACTGTGGGACTGGTAACACTGAATTGCTTTTCTACAATAGGATAATTGGAACTGATTCAGCACCTGTCATCCTGAGCCCTATCACAGTGGCCTTTGGACTTCTGAGTGGTTTGAACTATAGAATTGTGCTCCTAACACTGCCCAGCGCTGCACCCTGGTTTGTAAACCGAGTGACTGATCATTCCCTTGGAGCAGCCCCAACAGCAGTTGTATGAAGGAAATGTTTAACACTGGGTGATGTGAAGCCATGAGCTTGTGCAAACTTCAAGACAGCTGATTTGGAGGCTTGCCTTTGGCTAGTTCATCTCAGCATTAAAATGTACTTGGTTCATTCAGGGAAATGAGCCAAGTACATTTTAATACTCATGAAACCTCTAACTTCAAATCTGGCAATCAGTAGAATATTGCTGCACAGTGACACGACTTACATTTTGACACATTAGACTTCACATGAAAAGTGACATCCTCTAAGGAAAATAGCTTGTTTCAGGATAATATTCCAGGTTTTCAGAAAGATTTTTGTTGTTTCAAAATAGATTTGAAAGAAGTTAGAAGATTAGGATATACATAAGAGCACAGAATGGAAAGAAAATACTTCCTGTGGGAATGATGATTATTTTGTAGTGCCACCTGCTACTGAGAAAGCAATTGCTAACATCATTGTGACAAACTGTAACAGTAAACAATTCTTAGAATTATGAGGTAGCTGTTTTCATTTTTGTAACATTAAAATTACATAACTACCAAACAATGTTCCCTTTTCTACAGTAATTTTGTAGTGAGAGACTTGAGTTAGGGAAACCCCACAATGATTCACGCCGTGCATTTATTTTTGCATTATTCAGTCAGGGGTGTGGGTGGAAGTCATTAGAACATGTAACCAGAGATAGCTAGGGGAAAGGGAAATAGCTTCAAGAGTCAAATCCAAGCCCCAAGTAAGTGAGGTACAAAATAAATCAAAATCACTGAGAGGGAAACTTGTTCAAGGCTGGGAAATTCTTCTGGGGAAATATGTCTCCTCTTAACGCCTCTGCCAAAATGTCTTTTTCAGTTAATGCTGAAAAGGGAAACAATTCTTGGTAGACCTGTGGCAATGTTTACATTTCTGTGAAGACCTAGAGAGTGAGGAGCAGTCAGTAGAGTACCTAGAAAAGGGACATTTTGAGGTCTCTCGTCTCAACACAAGGAACAAGGATGCAGTTTTGCTGAGCAAGAAGTGTAAAAATAAAGCAGGATTATTGCTAATACCGGCAGACACAAATCTGTACTACTTGGGTGTACACTGGAAAAACCCTTGAACATCTGTGCCACCTCCTCTTCCTTAGCAGCAGCTTAGCAGATGGGTACCAGACCTAGCAGGGTGATTCAGGCTGAGTGAGGCACTGATGGTTTTGGTCCAGACAAGGGCTGTCTCTGAAGGACTGTCGGGGATAGGTAAGTGTAAAGTTTCCCTCTCTCCTTTGATTGCATGGAGACTTTCCATGTAAGCACTTCCTGAAGAGCTCTGCTACGAAGACAGGCTGAGAGAGCTGGGAAGAGAAGGCTTCAGGAACACAGCACTGTGGGCTTCCAGTACTTGAGAGGGAATTACAACAAAGAGGTTTAGGGACTGCTTACAGGGGTAGATAGGGATAGATAGGACAAGGGCAAATGGTTTCAAATTAAAACACAAGAGATTTGGATTAAATCTTGGGAAGAGGTTCTTTACTTGGAGTGTGGTGAGGCACTGGAACAGTTGCCACAGAAGTTGTGGATGTCCCATCCCTGGAAGTTGGATGGGGCTTTGAGTAACCTGGTCTAGTGGAAGGTGTCCCTACCTGTGGTGAAGGGACTGGAACAAGATGACTATTAAGGTTTCTTCCAATTCAAGCCATTCTATGACTCTAAATTTCTGTGCTTTTAAACAAATTTCAGTCAGGGACAGTGTGTTGGGAGTTGTCCAGATCTGGTACCCTGAGGTGCTTGAGGCTGCTGCAGCTCCCTGATCCCAGGTCCAGCAGTGAGGTTGTGCTTGTATCCCAGCAAGCACATACAATGTACATATGTACCCAAAGGACTTGTGTGCACCCTGGTGTCTTTCCAGTCACAGCACCACTGACACAGGGGCCTCCTGGCCCAGCCCCACACCAGAGGCTCTCACTGAGATCCCCCAGACAAGATAGGGCCCCTCACATAGAAAAATAAGATGAAATGGTGTTTAGTGAGAGGCCAGGACAGTGCCAGTCAAATGCAGGTGCAACACAATGGTCCTGTGAGAAAAATGAGGAACTGTGCTGACCCCCATTGGCACTCAGTAACAACTTTCATGAGACTTTGTCCTCTGAGGAAGTCTCAGTTTCATTTTGGCATTCATTTTTGGTCTCCTTGGTTTCCTTCTGTTGGGATTCAAGCCTTTGTCTGAAGGCAAGTGCTTGAGAAGGGGAAGGTGGTGTTGTGCTAGCTGCCACACCACGGGAAAGCAGATGACTGAACCTGTCCTTCCCTTCAGGAGTGTGGGTTCAAGGAAGCTGTGCCAAATGACACGCAGTAGGAAGCCAAAGCAGATGGTGAAATGGGGGATGACTTTGTAACCCAACACCATGGAAATTCCCAAGACAGGGGGATGCCACTGCTTCTGTTTCTTCTTCTTGATGCTGCTTAAGGTTTTTACTCCTCAAATGCACAAAGAGTTCCCACAGCTAGTGCTGGAGTCCAGGATTTTCTAGTCCTTCCACTGGCTGCCTTGGAAAGTAATTTATTTCAAGTGTCAAAAAAAAATATCCAAGAATCCTCTCTGACCCTCTGCTCAACACAGTATCCTTGTGATCACATTAAAATACGGCCATAGACCCCACACAGAAATCTGCAAGGCAGAAGAAATTCTGTGAAAGCCACAGTACAGGATTTCTTTATGTTCCTGTCTCAGTCACCAGATGCATCTGATTAATGTGGTTCCCTTCTTTGTGTGTTATCTGTTTAGACATGTCTATGATGCCTTCAGAAAATAAAAAGGAAAAGATAAGAGAAACAAGAAGCTAAATACTTCTTATGGAAAAAAAAATAAGAAGTGAAGATATTGAATCAGGAACTATATTAACCATCCTAAAGACACAGGAATAAGAAAAATTTACAGGGTCATAAGACTTGTTTAGAAAGAGAGTTAGAGAAGTTAAGCAGCATTTCACAAATCCCAAAATCTTTTGAGTTGTAGCCAAGTCTTTGGAGAGGTATCCAACACACAAAATTCTTTTCCTACATGTCTGCATCAAGATGGAGTAAGAATACCAGTAATTAAGTTTCCTTGGACTATGAGCCATGAAGCTGAATTTCTTTAGTCTACAACAGCTGTACTCTTTGTGGAATTCTTTTCCTGGTCATTTAAAATCCCAGCTTCTGCTTTTGAAGTGTCCTGCGTTAGCTTCAATCAGTCAAGCTATGTGACTTGCATTGGAAGGTACAAGGTAATTTACTTTTCCCAGGTGTGGTGTAAGCTCTGCTGAACCTAGATGTAATTAGGAGGTGATACACTACAGTGAGTGTAGCATCTCATATGAAATAGATTCTTTTTCATGATATTTGGGAAAGTAAGTGAAGAATTTCCCAGCATAATTAAAATAATGACTTTTTTTATATTTCTCCTTCTCACACTAACATTTACTGTTTCTCTTTTAAGGTTTACAAGGAGGGTCTTTACCAATAAGGACAGAAACACCAAAACCATCCTGAAAGATGTTCAGCCTGTACCTGACAGCCTTCAGAGTTAGCAAACACACATCCCCTTCAGGCCAATTACTCTGATGCTTGCAGTTAGAATTACTTTCTTCAGTATAGGGGTCTACACTGTCCAGGATATTTAAACTTCTCTTATCACTGTTGGGGACCTGGCCAATACAGTCAGTGTAGTATGGACAGCAATTCTTCTCATCTACAAGTCCGTGTCATGTGGTCAGTTGAATCACTCTCTAGAATTCATTGTCCAAAATGGGAACTTGGAGACCTAAATAACTTACAGATATCAACACAACAAAACGCTTAAAGCAGATTCCACCTCATTACTCATTTTTCTGTATTTCAGACACCCACCGAGGGCTGGCTGCCATTCACAGGAGCTATGGAGACCTGCATCCTTCCAGGGCAAATGCAGATCATTTGTGATTCCCTAGAGAATTTCAAATAACACTAATGTCCAGGCAGCTGAATCCCAAACCCCATGTCTAAACTTAATCACTGCTGTTTAAGACCACACTAGGGTCTTGGAGACTGAAGGCTGCTATATTTTTTTTAAATACTTCCTTGTATTTACCAGCTTTTATCATGGCTCATCTCACTCTTCCTTCCATGAAACGGTGATCACAGGGTAAAAATGGTTACTTTAATTTTCTTTTTCCACAACTGATGAAAATTCCTGTTGTCTGTCATGGTGTCTTTTCCTCTCATTATGCCACTCTGCCTGAATTGAAACACACCATTGCAGCACAGACCTTATCCATGCTGGCAAGAGTAGAAATGTTACTTACCATACAAATGGGAACCCAGATTACACATTCCAGTAGTGTGACCAAAATTGTTAATATCAGTAAAGAAATGTTGAATCATTTTAGCACTCACTTCTGCTATCATAAGGTTGTTTTAGATAGAACTGTTAGATAACTGTTAGATGACAGTCCTCCTAGAGTTATGCTGCTTTATTCCATAAAAAAGATTGGTTCTTTGTGCTGTCATTTTTATATTGATATTACATATTGCTACATATTATTATATAGTCTAGATTCAATCATGTGTAGCATATGTAGCATAATTTGATTATCATACAATTTATCACATTGTTCTTAAATCTTATTTCTCATTATTTCTCCAGTTTGTCAAACCTTGTGCCATAAATAGTTTAAATTCATGATTCAGAAAAAACCGTATGAAATGGAGCTCAACATTTTACCTGAAAAACATTTCCTTATTTGTTAAATATGCTATAAAATTACACAAACCAGAAGACTTGGGCAAAATAAGGATAGCAATATTAGTTAAACACCTTGCGTCACTACCTGATGATGAAACTGCTATGCATCATTTTTACTAATCAGAGGATATTATACAGCATGAGTCAGGCTGTCACTGATTTACTATCAGCTATATAAACATAGCTGAGAAGTGTGCTCTGTAGCTCAAGTGAAACTGAGGCAGACAGCCTTACACGAGGATGAAGACCTTTGCAATTCTCCTGTCACTGTATGTGGCCATCTCCTCTGCATTTCCTGTGGCTCCAGAAGCAGAAGATGAAGGAAAAACCTTACAGCTTGTAGAGGTAAGTATTTTTTCAGTGCATATCTAAGGGAAACATAAGGTATTCTGATAGATAACTATAACTGCAATTCACAGAATATGGGTGGAAACTAAAGATGTGCCATTTTGCAGAGGCTTTTAGAGAAAATTTATCCTATCAGCCTAGAAAATGTGTGAAAATTATGTGGAACTTATTTGCCCAGAAATCATCTCGATATTGTATACTTTTTGGTGTTGCCAGTAAAGTAATAACAAAACTACTGAGACCTGAGTTCTAGCAGGAACAGTCAAATTCAGCAGCAATTTACATTTCAGAATGTGCTTTGAAACTTGTGATATGACTGGTCTTAATAATATAAGGAAGGAAATTTGCTTGAAGCAGATATGTTTTTCCGTGTTTTGGCTGAAGAGATCTCTTGCAGAATATTTTGGAAAAAGGGAACTCATGCAGACACAACATAATTTGTTCAGACAGAATTCTTGAAATTCAGTAGGAAGGCCTGAGTTTCTAGTATCATAGAATTTATCTGTAGCTAAAAATAAAAGGCATGATTCACCAAGTCTGACTCTCTAGCAGTGTTCAGCTGCTTCAGTGGGAGTCCCATCTGTGTGGAGTCTCACTGAGAGCTCAATTTCCCTTCAGAAGACCAGTTATAAGCTTCCTTGTAAGCTTTGTTGTTAGAGTAATTGATCACAGTAAATAATGTAGAATTAGTTATTAATAGTAAATATTAGATTTTTCAACACATTTCTTGATATATTTCATCAGTGAAACAACAAATTCAGAAAACCATAGGAAAACTGTACTGGAGAAAAGAGATTGTTGTTGGTCCTGGTAAACACAGGGCATGTCAATATGAGAATATTTTAAGTTACTTAGTAAATTTTAAGTGTGACCAAAGACAGTACTGATAAGTCACAATGCCTTTTTTTTTTTTAAACTCTGATTCAGAGTTATCTACAGAATTTCTATGACCTTCAAAAGGATCACCATCCCCATTTAAGAAGGGGTGGTGAAAACCCCTTTGCTGCAAAGCTCAAGGAAATGCAGTCATTCTTTGGACTGGAAGTGACTGGAAAACCTGATCTTGACACATTGGAGGTGATGAAAAAACCCAGATGTGGTGTACCTGATGTGCTGCGTTATGCGTTCACACCAGGGAATCCCAAATGGAAAAGAAATAATCTGACATACAGGTAATATTTCCTAATCTGGTTCAAAAAGGTATAAATCTAGCACATCGACTTTGGGGTGGAGGGGTCTGAATGAATTGTATTATTTGATATATGGACATATGGAGTGATTTAGTGATTTCTGGAAGAAAACAGATACTTTAGAAGGCAGTATCTAAAACAAAGCCTTTATTAACTTTTATTCATGAAAGATACGTCTAAGATTTTTTTTATTTTTTCACAAGTAATTATATTTCAGCTAAAATGCTGAAATTTCAAATATTTTCTAAGCAATGTATTATGTGTTGGGTTTTCTTTGAAGGATTTTGAATTATACCCCAAAGATGGCACGAGCTGATGTAGATGAAGCAATCAGAAAAGCTCTCAGTGTCTGGAGCAACGTGACACCATTGACATTCCAAAAGGTTGAGGACAAAGTAGCAGATATAATGATCTCTTTTGCTTATAGAGGTAACAATGATAATGCAGCATATTAAATACCCATCTGAAGTTAGAGAAGTAATTTAGGATTTTAACTAATTTTTTACCTCTCCATTTTAGACCACCGTGACAATTCTCCTTTTGATGGTCCCAATGGACAGCTGGCTCATGCATTCCAGCCTGGAGAAGGTATTGGTGGAGATGTGCATATGGATGAAGAGGAAACTTGGACAAAAGATGGAAGAGGTAAGTTTTGTAGCTGAATCTATATAGTTTTAACCTCATACAGTCTTACCTCACATGATGTTTACTATTTAATAAGCCTGGCTACAGGCAGAAAAGTGAGCAAAAGGGACAGAGCTTTTAATTTATAATTGCTTGCCCTTTCTTTGTTGTTGTTTTTTTACTGCCACTTTTAGGCATGAACTTGCAGAAAATAGATTTTTTAGATCATAGTGGCATTTATAATGTCATAAATATTTACGTCATAACGTTTTATAATGGTTTTAAGGTCAGCACTTTAAAATACTTTTTTGTTCAGAGGTAAGCTAAAACTTGGATACAGGGAAATAAGTTGGTAGACTTCTGAAGGCAAATTCTTTCTTTTTCTTAACCTAACACTTCAAAGTTTAGTGCTAACTAGGGTGTTCCCTATGTTTTATCACTGAAACTGTAATCTCATTGTTTTGTTTGTTTTTAAGTCTTTTTTTCCTGTTGGATCACTGCCAACAATCCCTCATCATGGGCATGATCCTTGATGTGAGCAGTTTATGGGATAGCAGGGGAAACAACTCATGTTTAAGACAAAAGGACACGAAAGAAATGACAATGAGAACACAGTTAAGGCCAGACATTCTTTACATACTCATACAGGTCTTCTGTAACAATGTTTTTGTGTTTTTATGATCATAGAATTACTTACAGTCTCTCTTGTACCTCTAGTGTATACTAGTTTCCCGTTTAGTCAGTCGTGCTGAGTATTGAAACAGATTTTATGCTGTTTCATATGATTTTCATCCTACAGGCTACAATTTGTTCATTGTTCTTGCCCATGAGCTTGGCCATTCACTGGGTCTGTCTCATTCAAATGATCCTGGAGCACTGATGTATCCAACTTACTCCTACACTGACCCCAGTGAATTCCATCTTCCTCAGGATGACATTGATGGAATTCAGGCCATCTATGGTAAGAAATAATATATTTATTTAATATTTCTACTTGGGAGGCTGGTAAATGGTAAAATGAAGGTATTTAACACTCCACCAAAATGAGAAATTTATCAGTTTCTGAAAAATGGATAACAAAAGGGAGAAAATTCGTGGAAGTTAACTTCAGCTGAAGTCCAGTTCTGAAAAAATCTCATTTTGAAAAGATGAACACAACTGGTTTTATCAACATTGGAATTCTGCATTTAATGACAGACTCTTACTTTGAAATTATATTCTTTCTCTTTCTGTATAAAACATATTTTCTGGGTCCTCAGAGACCTTCTGAACACTCTCCTTATATTTCTCCACACTGAATGATAAATGTTCATCCTACAGGACGGTCTAATGCTGCTGTGCAGCCAACAGGACCCGTAACTCCAGAAGCTTGTGACCCAAATTTGACATTTGATTCTATTACTACCCTGCGTGGAGAAATATTCTTCTTCAAGGGCAGGTAACAACAATAAGCATACACATTATTTCTTTTAAACATTCAGCAGCTTAAAAAAATCCATGAGGAAAAACTGTCCTTTTGGAATGTAATACAAAGAGAAGCACTAGATGATCCTTCTCAGATCATTAATCTGAAGAGCCCTATTTGACAAGAGCAGGGAAGGTGACAGGAGCTTGTAGGTTGTTTACCAATTCTTCTATCACTGTGCCCACCTCTGTGACACACTTACCTCTGAAATTGATTCAAATAAACAGCAAAGCAAGAGCACTCATGTATCTGATAGCAGCATGTCCATGGGTCCCACACTCATCCTTAGTACAGGAGCAGGGACAGAGGTGAAAACACTGCCAGGAAGAAGGATGTCTGAGACTTATTGCCCTAAAGAGAAGTAGAAGGTTTTATATTCAATTTGCTGAATTTTTAGCACATAACTGAAGTGCTAAAATTACCAATGTCCTTGCTCCAGATTTCTTTTACACTCAGTGGAAAGGGGTATTCACATCTCTCTGTTGTACTTCAGGAGCTATAATAATTATCTTGAATGTTTTGAAAGGATTGGAATTGTTTTATGACTTAAATTTTGTTTAAAACAGATACATGCTGCGCAAGCATCCCGAAAGGACAGAGACAGAGCTCAATTTTATCTCACTGTTCTGGCCAAGGTTACCATCAGGAATTCAAGCTGCTTATGAAAACGTTGAGACAGATGAAATTACAATTTTTAAAGGTAATTTAATCCAAGGTCTCCACTTTTTCTGACCTGTTACTTCCTGCTTCTTATAAACTATGCAGTTACAGAAGTTAAAGTATTTTTAAGGAAGTTAAGGAAGTTGAACAGATAATCTTACAATTCTGAAAATAATTACCAGCGGATCATGTTGCTGTAACAGATCTCCAGAGGTCATAATCTAGAAAAATTTCCCCTCTGTTATAGTTAATTCTCTGAAAACACAAGTTATGAAAAGAGCTACCCTTCTTCAGGTCTAGTTCTCTTCAGGCAACAGCACTTCATTTTGTGCAGAAGGATTTTTACTGAACTCATTTGACAAATACAGGCATTTTTATGTTACAGTTACTGATATGTTCATTAGTATTTGTTGTATTTTGGAAAAAAAAATGAAAAAAAAAGTTGGCGGAAAATTTTACTGTGAGAGGAAAATTGTTCACTGAACTAACAGTCTTTCCTTTTCAAGGCCTCAAATACCCTTTAAATACCTTCAGATAAATTCATTACACAATTGCTATAGTACATGACCTATTACCATATTCATTACCTATTACCATATGTTCATTGCATCTAAAATTACCAAAGCATTTTGATTAGACATGTGCTTTCCTTAATAGTTTAATTTGATGCATATCACCTAGTTTTCAAAACATTATATGGTTCTATAATCAAATAGCATATTACAGGAATTTACCAAATTCAATATCCCAGCCCAAGGTCAACGGTTTAACTCATCAACCTCCAGCCCTCCCCAAGCTGTTATCTCAAAAAATACCTTCCATTAATTTTTTTAAATTCTGGGAAAAGCTCTATCCAACACACCTCATGATTCTAATGTTTTATTCATAAAAAGAGAAGCCATTTCCACTGTCTTCATTATGTAGTCCCAGTGTAAGAATTAGAAACATTTTCTAAAGTAGTAAACTAAAAAGAATAACATGACATCTAGACACATTGTCTTCCAGACATCTAAATGTAAAAGTGCTTTTATAGCAGGTAAATGCTTTTATAAATAGCAAAAAATGCTTTTATTAATAGCAAAACCAAATGAAACTTGCTCGTATTTTTCAGAGGATAAATATTGGGTCATCAGGGGATATGATGTTCTACCTGGCTATCCCAAACCAATCTATCGCTTGGGGCTCCCAAAGACTGTCAAAAGAGTTAATGCAGCTTACAATGATGAAGCCACAGGGAAAACATACTTCTTTGTAGCTGACAGATACTGGAGGTAAGATTCAATGTTCATTTACCAGAAGACATGTTTTCATTTCCCTGGGGACTGATATGTTACTATATAGTTTGAGTGGATCGATGTTTAAACCAGGCATATTCCAGAAATTTAAATGTGTTTCTTTGGGATTTTGTTTTAAAAATAGGCATTTCCTAGAAATTGTCACCTTTTCACCTTTTCAGGATTTTTTTCCCCAAATATTAGATTCCTGTAGCAGGATTACAAATTCTTTCACCTGAATGAAAAGCTACCCAATAAAAAAAGAGTCAATTTCAAGTAGATTGCTCTCTTTTGCTCCACATCATGGCTGCTTTTTTATGCTATGCTGTGATAGGGTCCACTTTTAATTCACTTTTCAAACAAAATGAATCATCAGTGCAAAGTGCTGTAATTTAATTCCTCTATGAAGTAATTATAAGTATTCTCCAATTTTAAAGTTGCTTGTGTTTCTAATTGACGCTCATGACAAATTTCAGAGAGAAATTTTGTTTAAGTCCATCACTGACTCTAATTCAACTATAGTTCAGGACTGTGCCACTGTCTTCTCTGAAGTTTTATGTTTTGTTTTTATGTTTGAACTGGATATTCAATGCCTTGAAATATAAATTCATTTTATGTGCAAGTCATGGCCAAGGCTCTGTTAGTCCAGAAATACACAAATAAATTTCTGAGCTCTGTTTCCAGGGTCTCTGGGAACATTATGACAAACTTTACCATAGGTACGATTTTCAAATCTCAGAGAAATCTCTAAGAGAAACTTAATACGGAGAATCAAAAGCTACTTAAGTTAATCTCTATGAGACTTCTTAGTAACAGTAGAGTTGCCTGCAAGAATTTGCTTTTGACTTTCAAAATATGTCAATAATGTCTGCTTCCTCATAAATTGTAATGACATTTCTTCTTTTAAGATACGATGAAAAGAAAAAATCCATGGATCATGGGTATCCCAGGAAAATAGTCTCTGACTTTGGAAACATTGGCAGGGTTGATGCTGCTTTCCAGAAAGATGGTGAGTGAAACTTACCTTTAACCTGTGTTTATGTGAATATTTGGGCTTCTACAGATAGGATAATTCTTTCCAAAAAGTTGTTATAACCTTAATGAAAAGGAAATTAAAAATATCTGGTATACATAGACTGTCTATAATAGGGATTTTTTTTTTCAAATGAAATATAATTGGATTAAATTTTATTTCTAGGCTATGTGTATTTCTTCCATGGGACAACTCAGTTCCAGTTTGATCCTCGTGCCAAACGGGTTGTTCGAAAAATGAAGAGCACCAGCTGGTTTAATTGTTAATTGCAATGATTTTCCATGTGCACATTGTATGTTTTTGTCTGC
Source organism: Pyrgilauda ruficollis (assembly GCF_017590135.1). Lineage (NCBI taxonomy): Eukaryota > Metazoa > Chordata > Aves > Passeriformes > Passeridae > Pyrgilauda > Pyrgilauda ruficollis. The sequence goes on from NW_024529932.1 coordinate 9,642,289, forward strand.
TGCATTTTTCAGCATTTCATGATTCTCAGATCAGAATGGATTTCTGTTCAAGTTTTACTGCAGTACAGTCTTAATACTTATTTATTTTAAGCCAAATAGATTTATATAATTTATCACAACTTCTCTTAAAGTCAAGTTTCCTAATAAATTATGTTTCTTATATAATTTTGTTCCTGATGTCGTTTTTGCCCTGATGCTCAAGACCCAAGTCTAGCTTTCAAACACTAAAAAATGCATTCTGGCAGGAAATGTCAGGTTTTTTCACAAAGACAGAGAAAGGAGGACATACTTGTCTCTGAACCCCCCACTCCTCACAAACCGTGGTGAAAATCTGGTGGTTAATTAGTTGGGGCTCATTATCATCAGCGTACAGATCTACTTCCACTTTCTGTTCCTCTTTCCTCTACTTCCCCTCTTAGACTGCTCTCCAGGGTGTACATCTTTACAACTGTGGGAAGAGGGCAGGGGGGGCAGGGGAGAAGGAATATTCTCATGGTTTTGGATTTTGGAACATGTTTCAAGTCCAAAAATGCAGAAATATAGATGAGGAAGAACGCCTGAGATAAGAAACAAGTCACTTGCTCTCAGTGGTAGCCACAACATATAATAAGCAAATAAACTTCTTTAATCAAGGCTCTTTTTACTCACTACTCCAGTAGTTACTGAATCTCACCTAATTCCAGTGGGTTAGAGAATCAAGAATTTTGCTTGAAAGATTAAAATTTTGGCCAAAAATACCTCTGATACAAAGATTCATAAAAAGGACAGTTTGATTTCCAGCTTAATCACATTTTCTGCAAAGGCCTCAATTAAAATGGTGTTTGAAGGGTTATTCACATTCTCTTCAGTCTTTATAGCTCAGCTGATATCATTAGAAGCCATATGAACAGAACAAAATTTATTATATTTTATATCTGTATAATTCAACAGGCTTCAAAGGAAGGTTTAAGTTTACGGTAATAAAAATTACTATATTTTGAGGAAATAATGTGTAGTCTCATAAAAACATATCCGTTTCTCTTTTTTTTGGTACTTATCTGTCTGTATTAGAATGCTATTAAATTTTATCCTTCATAAATAAAGAACAGAGTTGGTAGCTCTTATTTTTGTTAAATTCAGTATAGTTCAGTCTCAATACTATTCAAAGATGAGAAATTGTATAATTGAAAATTAATTTGATCATATACTTTGTAAAACCTAAGAAAATATTACAAAAGAATAAAAATAAATTGCAGCAAATCAAAAGCTTTAATTAAGAAGTTAATTTATGTGAATCCAGTTCTCACAAGGTGTTATAGGTACTAGTTCTTTAATATCAAACCTCATCAGCAACACTAGTGAATCATATTTTTTTCAGTAAACCAGTGCTACTGAATGACAATTAAACCAAATAGTGTTTTAGGAGTATATAAATCTAAAGTGTTTGTGTCGTGTTCTGCTTTTTTAGCAGAAATGATCTACAAATATAAGACAAGATTTACAAGCAAATATAATATTTCTTACTAGAACAATTTATATTAAAAAATAAAAACAGGGGGCATATATTCTCTAGAAATATGAAGAAAAAGCACAGGATCTCAAGGTGATGTCAAAAGACTTTCTCAGATTTACAGCAGAATGCTAGTCCCTCTCTAGAAGCAGAGTGGTGAGCCTTCATGGGGCAGTGAAAATGTTAAATGGGAGATGAGGGGTAAGGAGGTGATTATGTTTTAGAGGAGGAAAGAGAGATAAAGGGAAATTTACAGATCATGGAAGATGAAGAAGCTAAAAATAGGATGAAGTTTCTAATGCAATATTTTTAGTCCGTGCCTTCTTGCATCCTGTCCAAATTTTAGTTGCCAGACACAGTTTTGAAATTCACTTTGTGAATTTCCCATGATCCGGAAGACGAGAGCTCCACATGAAGTGATGCCTTTGTGAGAAATCTGCCCCGTGCTTATGTGAGAGCACATTTCCTCTGCCTGTGGGAGCGCAGCGATTGCTCCATCCCAGCCACACCATGAAGAGGAGGGCACGTCTGGTGCCAGCCGCTCTTGTCTTCCTTCAGGCACAAAGTAGCCTTTTCAGAATTAGGAATTGGAGAGTTTTGTCATAAAATTGCCTGTTATTTTCTTTTTCCCTTTTAATAATTTTACCTCTATTTGCTAATTACTGTACTATGCTCAAGTACTGTACCCCTCCCCAGGGTGTGCAGGTGTGGTGTGTAATTGTTGCCCATATCATCAGTAAGACAGATTTGCCCAGCCAGGAATTCAGTTCCCTAAATGTGTTTAGTGCATTTGCGGTTCTGTAAGGTCTCCTAGTAACCCATGCAGGTGTGAAACAGGACTCCTGGGAGCCCATCACTTCCCAAAGGCCCACAGAAGTTATACTGTCCCTAGGGACCTGTGTTGGCATGGTTGAGTCCTGCCCTCACATGCTGCCGTCTGTTTAAAGCCCATCAAGAGTCAAAGAGAGCCCATAGACCAATTGCCTTTGCTCCATGTTTTTCACTCAGGCTGAGTAACAATTCAATTTTATTGGCTCTGTGGAAGGATTGAGCCTGTAGAGTAGTGGCACAACTTTTCTCCCTGAACAGTTCTCTAGTACCATTAAGGTGCCTAAAGGTTTCCAGCTGGCTTCCAACTACCTGTCTAGAAGCCACACGTCCCCTCTAGGTTCTGGATCACAGCCACCAGTGTGGCTTTCTTTTTAGAGATCTGTCTTATGTTTTTAAATTGATATATTTGTTTGTCTCAAAGGTTTCAAAGCTAGAGGGAATGACCATGGTGTTACAGTCTGATTATTCATGCAAATGTCACAAAAGACAGATGCTGTTCAGGGCTTTTGCACTAAACGTATTTTCCCACAGCACTAGAATACATTTTTGGAAAACATGTTTCAGCTGACATGAATTTAATTTTATAGAAAAATCAAGAACTATGGGCAGATTTTATATGAACTGGGATAAGTGTTTTTCTTGCTTCCCACTGTGGCGGGCTGTCAGATTCCCACAGCTGTCTGCCATGTAGCAGTAAAGGATAGAGACAATAAGAGCAGCTAGGTTAATATCAGCTACATCCAACTTTAAGCACTTATTAATTAAGCTTTCTTCTACAGAAAACAGAGAAATACTTATCTCTGGAGAGTGATTCAACCAACTAACCTAAAATTAGGTTATGTGGCCTCTACATTGTCTTCATTCAATGTAGAGAAGTTGAAACCTCTAGGTTAGACTACATTTCTAGTTTCAGCAAACATTAGTGTTTGCTCAGAACACATTTGAGTGACGAATGATGGAGATCCACATCACAGAAAACACTATCAGAGTTTTGCAATACGGCCATCTACACAACTCAGCAGCCAGTTCCCACTGCCCAAGGCAGAGAGACCGGAAGAGGTTCACGAGTGATGTTTCACAAGCACATCTATAGCTGGCCTTGGGGTCTGGGAAAAGAAGAAGCTGTGCAAGCAGCTTCTGGTTACGGTTTCCTAATGCTTATCTTTGACATTTATTAGGGTTGGTGGATGTTGTACTGACTACCCCATGACTTTTTTTCTCTTCTTACGAGACAGCAGCAATGTGACCCCTGTTTTAACCTGGAAAGTTGACTGCCTATCACATCAGTAGTACTGATGATGTTACACAGAGCATCCTGGGAAACAGAAACAGTGCTACAGCATGGTCATGACCGTAACACTATACCAGCAGGGACTAGGGATTCAACATTCCTAATTGTTCACAGCATGGATGTCTGTTAGGTAGCTGTCTAAATGTGCCTTATATCAACAAAAATCTAATAAATATGGTCAAATACATACAGAGCTGAATGGGACCCATACAATGCAATGATAATAATCAAGAGAAGGGTTTGTTGGGGTTTTTTTTAAGTATCTGAGAAACGCCTTTAACAACAAGCTTAACAACGAGGATATTGGGATGAAAAAGTTCACTATTAATGCCTCCAGCAGGAGAAAAATTGGCTGGAAGGGACAGCAAAAAAGCCAAAAACTGGAAGCATGGATTTCCTGAAAAAAGCCATGGTCCACCGTGAAAGCATTTCTTTCAACAGTTTTGTAAAAGTTGAGTACATGCTGTGAGAGCTCCTCTGAGGTGCCAAACACCTTCATCTCCCTTTGCTGCCAGTGGAAGAGGAAGGTGCTTGGCTGGAACATGGTGAAATCCCATAATTTGTCATAGCTTGTGTGACTCTTGAAACTTCCCTTTTTCTGAATTACTTAAGACAGGAAATAATCATATGCCCTGCGGCTAATGTGGTTAAACTGGAAAAACCCTTTAATAATGAAATGGCAGATAGATAGATAGATAAATAGATAAATAGATAAATAGATAGATAGATGCAGACAGAAATATAAGATTATTCACATTCTTTAGGCTCAATTTATAAGGTAAAATCAATCTCATTTACGTATATCTTGGATTCCACCAGAATGATTTAAAAGAAACACACTGCTTAAAAAATTGCCAGAAAGAGGTGGGTAAGGAATTGGCATTTTCATCATAAATCAATTTGAAAAGAAAATATTCTGCTTATGGTCATTTCTCCCAAAGTCTCTTTTGTTTTCTTTTTTATGGGATTCATACCTTACACACAATTCCCATTTTCTAGGTGTAGAATGTAGAGTATCTGACATTTGGTGGTCCCACTTCACACAGGTGTGTTGGGACAACTTACAAGGTTTTGCATTTGTCCACCACTTAATCTGGCATGAAATTGCTCAGGTTTGTCAAAGTCAGTGTAAAATAACTGAAATTGAGTGCCAGTTTTGAAAGGGTAGCCAAGCTTCTTAGACAGATTCAAATCCCAGCTGACTTCAGATGACTGTGAAGTCGGATGGGTTCAATTAAGTTTTATTGTGTTAGTCTGCACAGTGTTATAACTTGTGTGGAGGGAATCAGAGCATGATAAGCTCTGAGTCAGTCTACAGCTGATTCTCCAAAGCACCCCATAACCATACGAGCTGGGATGTGAGAAAGGAGGCACATGGAGCAGAAAGCAGACAGCTCTCCTACCAGGACAGGGATGAGAGTAAAAATGAAGGCTCTTTCGCTTTGGCTTGTGACATGCACAGCTGTTTCTAGCGCTCTTCTCTTCCACCCAGACAAAGACAATGAAGAAGATGTAAAGCTTGTACAGGTAACTGCATTGTCCATATCTGGGATCTATTGAGCCCTCTATTTTTAGACCTATTCTGTGTGTTCCAGTTGCACAGCAGCTTGCTGCATTTCTGAGACAATGCTATTGCATAGAACTCTGTTGCTTGAACTTTATTAAAGTAGGTTAAATCTGTACAAACTGGAAATGTTAAGTTAATAAGAGTCAGGACAATGTTGTCTGTTTCTGTTTAGCTATGATCCCCATGAAAACATCTGTTGTGCTCCAAAAGCACAGGAAAGTTTTGCCAGCAACCTACACAAACAACAGTCCTAAGGTATTTATCTGTTCAAGAAACAGATCGAAATGTGAAACATGTCACTTTTTTTTTTTTTTTACTAGAACTACTTGAATAAATTCTATGCTGTTGAGCCAGATCCAAATCAACTTGGATGGAAAATAAATGCTGAATCCGCAGCTGAAAAACTCCAGAAAATGCAACAATTTTTTGGTTTGAAAGTGACTGGAAAACTGGATAATGAGACATTGGAAATAATGAAGAAACCCAGATGTGGAGTTCCTGATGTGGGTCTCTATGGCTTCACTCTACCCGGATGGAAAAAAAACAAACTGACATACAGGTAATTACATTTTGAGTTTAAATTTTAGGTTTGTGGGTATCTGAATTTGTTGTATTTAAATATAACTTCTATAGCAATTGTTTTCTGTTGGGAATACAAAAATGTTTCTCTCTCCACAGCTGTTAGCTATGCATGCTCCTGAGAGGAATTTCTGAAAATCAAGCTGGGTATTTTGCATTTACTGGTTCAGCCATAGTATTTTGCCTGTCATGTATCACTCCTGACAAATATTCTGTAAGCCAAACAGAAATGTCAACTGCACCCTGTGCAAACCTCATTATCTTTAAAATTTGCTGAGACGACAGTGCAGTAGTCACAGAAACCTGAGGAGGTAACTTTCCTCATGCTCAAGTGGCAACCTCCTGGCTAAGGCCCATTTTAAGAAAAAAATGATAATGTGTACACAACTATTATTATTAAAATTATATTTATAAAAAGTTATATTTATAAAAAGTTATATTTATAAAAAGTTATATTGGACAGTTATCACACACTCAAACACACTCAGTTTTCACATATCAAATTCACCCAGGCCAAGATGAATCTTGGGAACTATTTGTTTATGGGTTATACTGTTTCTTATATTTTCTGTTAATCTTCTTAACCATATTATGATTTTCTTTTTTCTGCAAATACTAAATATTATGCTTGAATTCTCATAACTGTAGAATTGTGAACTACACACCAGATATGAGCAAGGAGGATGTGGATAAAGCGGTTGAGAAGGCGTTTAAAGTGTGGAGTGCTGTCACCCCGCTGATTTTCACTCGCATTCATAGGGGAATAGCAGATATAATGATTGCTTTTGGGACCAAAGGTAAAATGAATACTGCACACAATGATAAAATTAACTTTTTAATTTTTTTTTAATTAATACATTTTCAATAATAATAACCAAAGCTCAGTGTTGTATCAATTAATATTATTTAGTTCATGGACATTGCCCTCGCTATTTTGATGGCCCCCTTGGAGTTCTTGCTCATGCCTTTCCACCTGGCAATGGTTTAGGCGGTGATGTGCACTTTGACGAGGATGAAGACTGGACCACAGGCTCAGATGGTAGGTTCAAAAAGGTTTATAAAGTGTTATGCAGATGAATAAGTTTCATTCTGATTTTATTTAAGTGAAGGAAGAGAATAAGATGAAACACTGCACTAACTAAAAAAGCAGTTTGAGGATATTGCAGGCTGCCCTCCAACAGGGATACTTTCAGTGACATAGACATAAACACCTTGATCTACTCTAGTCCTTAATTAGCCCTGATAAAAATGCCAACAGGACAATCCTTTTCAGGTAGGAATGCCATAGACACAGCCACTCTTACCTGGGGGCTGGTGATGGCCCGGAGTTTCACAAGCCTTGATAAAGGCTTTCTCTTCCTACCTCTGATGCACACTACCATGGTCTGTGCTTTGCAGCAGCCCTCAGAGGACATCCCCACCACCTAAAAATCAACACAGACACCGGGGATAATGAAGAATCTTCACTAAAAACTCCAGAGTAGGTTCAACAACAGGCAGCAGAGAAGGGAGCACTGAGTGCCCAGCCTCAATCTGCCTGGAATGTCTGCTCTGCTCATCCTCCAGGCTGGCCGTACAGCACATACTGCCTCTGACAGGTCCATCAGCACACAGGCACATTACCCTCTGCTACTTTAGACCCATTTCTCACACACTTTTTGAGATGGAAAGCTGCAAAAAGAGGACTGAGGTCAGGAAGAGCAAGGAGCTAATGAACAGAAAAAGTGCTGTAAAACTGCTGCACAAGGACACTGTGGATTTATTGTGGTGGGAAAAAAAGAGAGGGGTGAGTACTGGACTTGTCACATGATTAAAAATGATGTTTTCCCCATACTGGGACTGAATGGGTCAACCACAATTTTTCTGCTGTTCCTCAGCAGCACAGCTCCAGCAGCCAGACATTGCAGAACTTGGAGCACTCGGAAGACTCGTGAGAGGGGAGGACTGACTGGAAATATGTGTGGAAAAAATGAGGCTTTATTTTGTTTGGGTTTTTGAGAAATGAATGTCTTGGCTTCAGCCAGCCTTTCTTGGGCAATAGATGACCAGTCCTCTCCTCTGCCACAGACTTGTGATCTTCATTAAATCTGTTGACATTTCTGGATCTTGGTCTGCAGGGCAGATGATCATTCGTCCCTAATTCAGAAAGGCACATTACTTGGAGGGATGCATGTTGAAGGAAATTCCATTTTTATTTCTTTGTTTTGTTAACATATGTCACTGGCAGTAAGCATGCAGAAGCATAATATTTTAAAATTTTATTTTGTTTCATAAATCTCTAAAGAAACCATATGCTTTAAAGTCCCAATGATAAAAAGGTAAAGCGTTCTGCTAACGTTTTATTTTTCCTTGTCTACTCATGCTCTCACCTTTCTTTCTCAGGTTTGTAGGAGGGAGAGTGACACACAGAGTGACACTTTGATACCTGCGGTGAGCACAGAGTGTGTCCTCCTGCCTTGCCCTGGAGAGCTGTTAGTTTGATCTGACTCACTATCTAATCTGCTCTACCTCAGCCAGGAAACCCTGCCAGGACATTCCAGAGAGCTGCACCCACACTCACCCCCAGATATCTACTCACACACACACTTTCAGTAGCTAACAGAGAGCAAGAGGGTCAAAAGTCTCTCCCTTCTAGAGGGGGGAGACCACAATCTTGTCCTATACAAAAATATGTTCACCTAGATGCATTCCCCAGTGAATGTCAATATATTGTATGAAAACTGCTACTGAGCAATAGCCTGATGCTGTGATCGTATCAGCCATTTATTGAGTAAAATTTCACTGATCTCTTCTCTCTATCCTTTTCATAAGGGTTCAACTTGTTCCTTGTTGCTGCTCATGAGTTTGGCCATGCCCTGGGTCTCTCCCATTCTAATGATCAGAGGGCTCTCATGTTCCCCAATTATGCCTACATCAGCCCCAGTGAATTTCCCCTCTCTCCAGATGATATAAGTGGCATTCAGTCCATTTATGGTGAGTAAAATCCATAGCTTTAAAAAAAAAGGTAAGCAGAGGAGAAATAATCTCTTTCACAAAGTTTCACCATAAACTTCATCATATTCGCATAATATTAAAAAAAAAGCAAGGTGTGGAAACCTTAATATTTCTACAATTTGGTGTAATCTTCCCAAAATTTCTCCCTCAGGATCCCCACCAAGTGCCCCAGATAAAAGGCCAACCACCCCTACCTCACCTAAAATCTGTAGCTCCCAGATGTCTTTCGATGCTGTAACTACACTCCGACAAGAAGTCATTTTTCTAAAGGGCAGGTAAATGCTGATATGACATTTGTCTGCATGGGGTTTAATTTTTCTTGATTTATACAAAGACTGAGTACTTTCGTGGTTCACATGTTTACAGGATTACCAATGAAACAAATGGATTTCAATTCATGGAAATAAAAGTTTTAGCAGATATTAGTTATATTCATATTTTTATAGGATCCTCTGAAAAAACATGCTTCATTTTTTTCCAGAAAACACCTTAATCCCAATGAGGCCTTATTCCCTAATGTATAGATAGTTACACTGAGTATTGACTTGCCTTAATGATGCAAATATTTCCAGACAATCAAATAAAGGTTTGATTTGGAAGGTACCCTGAAGATCATCTAGTTCCAAGCAGGGACACTTCCCACTAGTCCAGGTTGCTCAGAATCCCATCCAACCTGGTCTTGAACAATTAATTAACTGTTTAATTAATTTTACTAATCTAAGAAACTAACAAACCAGGAAATAAGTACATTTGACCACACAGCTGAGCCAATCTTTCCTCCAATCCCCTCTGCAAGCCCAAAATCATCAGGGGAATTCATCTCCTGAAGAGGTTACAGTAACTTCTACCTGCACTGCTACAACCCTCTTACTATACAGTACAGGGACAACTTGAAATATTCAGCTGCTTATAACTGATCATTTACCAATCAGCATCAATGAAATGCCAGAATGAAGATAGAATAAGAAAACCAAACACTTCCCAGTGCAGGGAGTTATTTCCTTTCTGACACATCAAGCCAGGTAGCTCCCCTGACAAGAAAGAGCTTGTAAGGCACAATGTTGCTCACATTCTTTTGCACATACAGAAGTTTCTGTGGTTTGTTATGTACTACAAACCTTTTTCATATTTAAATCAGGCACTTATGGCGGGTATATCCCGATAACTCAGAAGCTGAACGCGAATTAATTTCTGCCTTCTGGCCAAATCTGCCTCCCGGTATTGAAGCTGCATATGAGAACACAAAAGATCAGATCCTACTTTTCAAAGGTGAAGTATGAGATTTTCTCTAATTTTTTTTTTCTTAATTTAATTATGTGGGCAAAAGACAAATATTTTAATTTATCTTAACAGGCAACAAATTCTGGGTTATCAGTGGATATCAGGTGTTGCTTGGTTATCCAAAGAATATCAACACACTGGGCTTCCCTAAAGGTGTCAAGAAAGTTGACGCAGCTGTTTGTAATAAAAATACAGGGAAGACAGACTTTCTCATAGGTGACAAGTACTGGAGGTAAGAAGAATTGACAAATTTTTTCCTATTAATAACTCAAATATAATCTGAATAAAAATTAAAGTGAACATGTTATAAAAGAGAAAGTAGACCTTTTAGGTAACTGTAGGTTCCCTCTAAAGCCTATTCCCAAACTGATCTTGATACCCAAAAAGCAGGCAGGGGAAGAAAGAAGTCAGCTTTGGGAAGTTAAAAGATTCCTTCTGTGTGCAAGGACAGTGGCTGCAAAGGTCTTCCCCAGGCAACCAGGGCAAGAGTGGTTCACACAGACTTTATTGTGACTAATGTGGGGTTCCTCAGTGATACATGCAGTGTCATCTGGATTTTGAGATTCCTGTGGTTTCCTGTTTTTTGGTTTTGATTAATTTGGGTAGAGTATTTACAATATCTTGCATTGTTATTTTACTGCCTTGGTCACAAGACAACAGCATGCAAGAAAACCACAACACACATTTCTTACCTAGTAACTCATTCTCTCAGCCTCATATGCCTGTGAAAAATATTTCTTGTATCCAAGGAGAAGTGAAACAGGGGCTTTGTTTGCTTGGTTTGTTTTGGTTTTTTTGTTTTGTTTTGTTTTTTCCCCTGAGAGGGTTCCTCAAATCTGGAAGAACATTTTACATTCTCCTTTCAACTCCCTTAATCTAGCCCTATCTTATAAAAATTGTCCTGGCTCAGTTAGGATGAACTTGATGTATTAGAAATAAGCCAGCTTTCTTGCCTCCATCTAAATCTTTCAGCTAGTAGAGGATTATGTACAATATCTTATCAAAGTCTGAGAGGAGGAGTCAAAATTCATGCTATAAATATGTGCTATAGGAGGAATGAATCTGTCCAGTTTCCATGCCCTGTCTGTCACACTGTTATCATCAGAGGAGGGAAATCCCATCCCTGGAGTCAAAAATGTGGGTCTTCCTTCAGTTTTTCTCACTTAGGATGCTTCTTTGGAGGTGTTTACCTTTATCAGCAAACAAGAAACAACCTCATGGAAAACACAATGGCCAGCATCCTGCAGCGATTTGTGCAAGTAAATAACACAAATTTCTCTTGCAACCCCAGTGAAACCAACTAAATTGCAGATGGATGGGCATATTTTAAAAGCTGCTTAACTCTGTGCAGAATTGAAGTCTAAACTCTGGAAAATTGCATGTCTCCCTTCATATGATTTAGGTTTGATGAAAAGAGCCAGTCCATGGAGAAGGGTTATCCTAGACTGACAGTCGATGAATTTCCAGGAATTAGTCAGAGGGTTGATGCTGTTTTTCAACAGAAAGGTAAGTTAAATGATCTTTTAAGTAAAATCAGTTTAGTTCTAAAGATCTTAAGTTCTGAAATGATGATGACGATGATTGCTGCATCCTGCAAAAGACAGAAATGAAAAGATGCTCTCCTTTGTGTACGAAAGGGATTTGTCAGAACAAAGCTATTTCTTGTATCCATAACATAATGCTTTACTTTTTCATTTCCAGGATTATTCTACTTCTTCCATGGATCAAAACAATGGGAGTTCGACCCTATTGCTAAAAAAGTTATCAGAGAAATGAAGAGTAACAGCTGGTTCCACTGTTAGCATCATTAGACTTACCTACATTCACTGAAAGACAATAACTACCATTCCAGAAATCTCAGAAATTGTTTGCATGTACACTGCTCTACAGAATAGGCAACAGGACTAGCTTTTATAAATACTTTTCATATATTTTAATAAATTAACATGTCAGCTCAAATTTTATTTTCAAAGACTAGAACAAAATTGCATTTTTCCCGTAAGTGGAAATTGTACAAAATAATTTATTACTTTATTCTCCAGATGGTTTGGGCATTTTTTTTTTAATATTATGGCAATAAAGAGTTTTAGTTTGATGGCACATTTTTTCTGCTTCATCTCTTGAAGGCATTCTACATTTCTGAGGTGTGAAAGGCTGATCCCTCCAGCATACAAAGTTTGCAATTTGCCTCTTTTCTCTCCAAAGAGCAAGCTTCTTGTCTCTCCATCTGCAAGCTTTCATTAGTCACTGCTTTTCTGCATTCTGCAGAAGATGCATTTTCCTGCATCTTGTTCTGCTCTTCTTTGTCTGTTGCAGCCTTGTCCCTTTCACATCACAACAGTACTTTGACACCAAAATCACCCTGAAGTCCCAATGCCTAAATAAATTTTCTCACCTGATAATCACCCTGATCAGTCTTTATAGCATAACAATTAACATTTCATCAGTGCCCTCTTCTGTGTCAGTAATTCATAGTCTGAAGCTATGAATTACATCCTTCACACATCAGCCCTGCCCTGTTCAAGAATAGATTCAACTACCACGTCATGGAGCACAACCTTCGCTCTGCTGATACAAACCATGAGCTTTACATATTTCTGACATTTATTGCCTGTTGCCATGCAAACTCTTCACAAAATCAGACAAAATCTATAGAGTCACAGTCATATCCTCTCCAGGTATTTCTTTTACATTTCGTTCTGGAAACAGGCCCAGAACACACTGCCAAATTGTTGGCCATACTGAGCGCATGGCTGGGGATATCTGAGAACCTGGTCTCTGTACTGGTTTGTCCTGCTGCTCCCCAGTTCTCATATATCTGCCTGTTTTACACACCTCTCACATTCTTTAGTAAAATGTTCCTTTTTGCTGTGTATTTTCATAACAATGCAATGACCCCAGCATGAACCTTGCCCACCTGACTTGCTGTGAACAGCAGCAGTACCACCGTGCTGCTGCTATTGCTGTGAGAAACCCACTGGCTTTGCTCCCACCAGGAAATCAAAGTAAAGGATCAAATGTGATTTTCACTAACCTACGAGTCTAATTATGGTGAACACCACCACCATTTAGATCCCTAAGAAAATGTAAACCTAAATTGGGGTGGTATGGTAGGCATTTGAGGGAGACTCATCTGACTGCTTTAGCTTTCTATCTAGAAATATGAGTTAGGAAAGATCCCTGTACTGAAAAAAGAGGAAGAAATTTTCCACAACATTACTTATCTCATCTCATCTCATCTCATCTCACTCAAAGATTATGCTGGGGTAAACCAGTGTCTTCAGCCTCCAGATAAAACATCTCTTCACAGGAGAAGGCTACTCAGCTAGCTTAGAGTACGTACCTTTCAGACTCATAAGGCTGGGTGGAATTAATAGTATCTTTGATGGGTATCTTTCAATTTTTATTCAGAATGGGACATCCTACATTTCTCCTCTATGATGTTTGCTTTTTTGACAAGTTACAACAGCAGTTTTTTTTATCAACACAAGCCAGTGATAAAGTTGTCTGAAGGCACCTGCTTGCACTGCCACTGCGGAGTGACTGTGATACCCCACACAAAATGAGCAGAACATGCTGGAGGCAGGTGGAACAAAGATGATTCCTTAGCTATTTCTGTCTTTTGAGGCTCCTTAAACTCTCCTTCAGCATTCAATTAAATTGATGTCTGTGTAGTAGAAAGTACAGTTTAACAGCACGGTCACAGAAGCTGCCAAGCTACACCCAGGTGTTTATACTCAGAGGCAAGATTACTCTTTAACACACAGTCTGCTCAGTGTGTAATATGATTGTAATTTTATCTTCAAGTAACGCTTAATCATTAAGTCATAGAGGAGATTATTCTGTTCTTTGCAATACATAAGCAAGTTCCACTGTCTTCAGATATATAAACAATCATAATTACCCCTTCTTTTCTTAGGTGAAACATTGTTTCATAATTTATAAAAATACCTGGTCTTAAGGCAAGTTAATCTTTAACAGTGAAAGGTAGTTAATGAAGTTTTCTGACTGGTAGCTCTGGCATTCTGTTAAACCAGTGAGGGGTTCATGTTCACAGGCCACCTGTGAAAATAAATAAAGCAATCAGTATTGCTTTTCCTTTATTAGCAAAGAAAGCCTAAAAAGTCATTCCCAACACAAAAAGACTTGGCTTCTGATTAGTGGTAACAGCTTGGTCACTCAGTTTTCCCTCTCTGACTGTTATTTCATTGGAGGAGTAGGAACCAGAATAGGAGTGTCAGAAGAGAACAGAAGAGTGCTTACTGGTGGTCCTATCCTTCCATCTCTGGACAACATGGGATTATGTCTTGCAGCTCACCGTATCCTCCCACAGCCCCAGAGAGTTCCCAATACCTCTCCCCCTCTCTTATGCCTCCTGTAGCTCCTCATAATTCATGTCCCTATATATATTTATATATATATTTAGGCATCTAGCTGGGTAATGCTGTGCAGTTACCCATGGGGTGACCAGCCACTGGCCCCACAGCCTGGCCCAGGCATGAATAATGTCTTCCCATCAAAAGGGGGTTTTCTCCTCTAGCCAGCTGCTATTTTCCATAAAACCAGTAGGAAGTGTGGAATTTCAGTTTGGCTTGGAAAAATCGACCAATACCTCCAGTTGCTGGGGGACCAGATGGACACACAGACACACAGAAAACAGGATCCCATATGGTAAAGCTGAAATAATTTCCTCAGTACTTTTACTGAACATTCGTCTTGCTTTCCACTGCAGATTTCCATTCAGTGTTATAATATTGTATTCCCCCTACTGTTGACAAGAGGAGTTTGAGAGGGTAGACAAGGAAATGCAGAAATTACATATAAAACCAAGGAGACAGCTAATCCTCGTTTGTCTTTCCAGTTGTTTTCTGTCACCAAGAAAAATGGTTGCTTGCTTCTCATCCAATTAATGGTTTTCAACAGCTGTTTTTCAAATGAATGAGATCCTAAGATGGTGAGACTGAACTGAAATGAGGAAATTATGCATCCTAATGTAACATGTTACTGGGGCACACGAACTACAGCGTTCCTGGTAGAATGTCCTGAAAAGTCCTACTCACTTTGCCTACAGGAACTCCTGACACTGGCATGGGAGTGTTTCAGCTAACAGAGTGGAGCAGGAGCTATGTATGATCAAATACTTGCTAAAACGGAGCTGAAAAGCTGCCTCTTACCCTTTCAAATGAGCAATTCTCCCCTGTGCTCTCAGGTGACAGACTGATGCACCAAAAGCCCTGAGAAAACTGATACTGCATTTTTTTCAAGGGTTTGGTACCTTAAAGGAAGAAGAAACACAAGCATGGGAGCTAACATACAAAGAAAAAACTTGTTATTACCTGGCTGTACATAACCATTTTTCCCTGCACTTGCTCATAACTTCATGCCCCTTGCTGCAAATTGCCCAAATCCCAATAACAGGAAATGAAGGTGCAAGGCTGTGTTTAAGCACTGATAGCCACATGCTCTTTGAACAGCTTATGAAGTTTAAACCTTTTTGAACACATGTCCATCAGACATGCCAGAGCCATGCCCAAAGCAGAGAACTGAAACCCAGTACAGACATTGCAGGTGCTGAAACAGGACATCAAGAATGGAAGATGAGCAGCACAGTGCAGATGAGGGGCCTGCCCAAAACAGGGAGAGCACTTTTCTGAGGTCTACACACCCAGGCAGAGAACCTTGCAGGGTGAACCCTTTTAGTGACAGCCAGCCATCTCAGTGATCTTACTGAGTGCACCTTGCACGTGTACTTTGCAGACAAGATCTAGAGGTTTGACATGTGGGTTCTGTGGTTCTGGTTGTAAATCAGACTCTTTCATGATCTGTCTGCATTCATTGATTAAATCAACTTGGGATAAGGGATATCTGTTGGATTTTTCCTCAGGCATCCCAGGCTTCATGTGTTTTTATGGTCTGTAAGCACTGTATCTTGCTAACTTCAGATAAGTTAGTGGACATAGATCCATGTGTGTGTTTGTGTGCTCCTTAGAGTACCTTGTCCCCATATGGGTGCGTGTGGGTCTGCACAGGCTCTGTGGGGCTCTGCAGCCTGCAGGAGCTAAAGGAGCAGGGAGGGTGCGGAAATGCCTTCTCTGTATGATAGGAACAAATGCTGCTGGCGGAACCAAGGGCCATACAACCTCCACATTAATGAGCAGCACAAGGTTCCAAACTATCAGATAAAGCCCAACACAGCCTCCTAAAGACTAGGTCTGGGGTGGCTAACTCAGCCTCTCGATTTTGTGGCTGTGGGCTGTCTCTTTGACCTTGGGCTGATGAAGGTGGTGATTATTTTTGGAGCATTTTCTGCGGGAGGTTAGCACAGGCCCCCAAAGAAAACGCTGCTTCTTGCAACAGATTGGAGTAAACAACTTCACCTTGCCGAGCCCAGCCCAGCAATTCCCATGGACCCAGCCAGCAGGGACCTGCCAGCACTGCCCACTGCCCCTGCTTCGGGGTCCCTGGTCTGGGGGTGGGGGTCACAGCTGTCACCCAGGGCTCACAGCTGGCACCTCACGGCCACAGAAGCCATCCAGCGGCTTTACAGCTGGCGGGCGAAAACCACAGCTGTCACCACGCACAAGGTGTCACCCGGGGTTACAGCTGCCACCGCGCGGTCACCGCTGCCACCTAGCGCTCACAGCTGGCACCTCGCGCTCACAGCTGGCACCTCGCGCTCGCAGCTGGCACTACGCAGCCACATCTGGCACTCCGCGCCCATAGCCCCCTCAACATCTGCTCCAGGTTGGCTCCCGGCAGCCGAGCTCCTCCGATGTTTCTTTTCAGTTGTGCGGTTACTCGGCTCAGGATTTTCTAAATAAAGGTTTGCATAAAGGTATTTTATAGAAAAAAAAAGTAGGGTAGGAGAAGCACTCAGATTTAAAAACAAAAAATGCTTTGTTAAATTTATTAATAGGCTAATTTAAATTGAATAAGCTGAGCTGTGTGTTTGGCATGTTGGTGGTGATTCCAAGTAACCAAAAGGAAAACATAAAGAAAAGAACCAAGAGGGTGCTAGAAACTATGTTCTAAAGGACTGAGTCCCCTAAATTATCATCAACTATTATAGGAACTGGTAAAAGATGTTTTGCCCTAAACTGAAAGGGTTACAGTGGTTAGGATGAAAAACTGATGCTTAAAAATGCAGGTATTTTCATTACATAAATACTTACAGACATATGGAAATGTCATTATTAAACAGAACAACTTGGTAATAAAGATGAAAAATATATAGTTTAAAAAAATCAATATAAAACCTTTTTCAAATGTGTGTGTATGCATATAATACAAATATATATGCATATATTTACCTTTAGCTATGTTTCAGGCTATACCATTACTTTTATAACTACCACTTTTGATTTTCACCAAAGATTATAGAGGACATGATTTACACAATAAATATATGAACTCTTTAAATCATGATGCAATTTCTCGTTTGGTTATAATTTTCCAAAAAGCTGAACAGTGCATTTATCACTTCATACTACTGTAAATAGGATTACTGTGAACAGACCAGGTTTTTAGTGTTAAATAAATACTCAGTGTAAGGAAGTAAGGAAAGTTTACACTGATCTCAGGAGGAGACCAAGAGGTACAGGTGTGTTCTGGAGCAAAATTCTGCAAGTCAACAGCTGTTTGTTCATGGAGGTGTACATGGTATGGAAGGAGAATGGCTATTAGTAAAGATGTCTTTTTGATTTCCAAGTGTGATAAACTCTTCCCTCATTTCCAGGAACACAGTGCAGCCTGTGCACACTGTGAGCCGGAGGACAGGATTTAATTAGAGAAGAAGGCGCTGATTCAGCAAAGCCTTCGAGCTCATGCCAAAATTCCAACATGTATTTAAGTAACACTACTTTTGAAATCTTTTGTGCAATCATAGCCCTAATGGGACATCTGTACTCATTAAGACCATGGAAATGCACTGCCCCAGCAAAGTTCACACAAAGCATGGCCACTCCTCAAATGCTTGGCTGAAGAAATGTGCATTCACACCAGTACTTTCAAAGTGATCTGTGTGTAAATGAGAATGGACCCCATCATGTTCCTTCCCTTGCAGTCCCCTTGACTCTCCTTCCCAGAGCTTCACCCCCACCGTGCAAACTTCTCTGCTTCGGCATCTGGTTTACAAATATTATTTTCAGGTACAGATTATTGGAGGCCATAATTTTGAGAATCAGTGCTATCAAAAGGCAGAGGTCTACACAAAATGCAAATTGTACAAAGGGAGATACAGAGGTCTTCCTTTCATTCCTCAATATACTGTGAGATATTTTTGCAGACATAGAGTTTCTGTAAGAATTTGGTTACACAGTGAAGGCTGAGTTCTAGGTATGTAAGTATGTGATTTCCACCTATATCCTTGTGTCTGATGTCCTCCTGACTCGATCTGAGCCTTTAAAGATGCTTAACCATCAGGAAAAGTCTCTGCAATCTGGGATGAATTTGACCATCATTATGCTATTCTTAAAGCTTTAAAGTGAGGGTGAAACAAAATGCTTGTGGGAAAAAAGGATCTAGAGCTTACAGAACATATTGCCAACAGGCAGGAATAAAGATCTCATCTCTTAGAGTATCTGTCTGGGCAAAGGACAAAGGAACTATGGACTTTAACCCAAGGATGATTTTGAAGTCAATTTCTTCATTATATTCACTTACTTAGCATGTTTTTAGTTTGTGGAGCACTTTGTGGCCGCAACAACCAAAATCCTGTAAGAGCTGTCCACATGCCTAATGGAGACATCTGAGCTCAGAGCAATGAATGGACCTTTGGACACATTCAAACCATGTGGCCAAAGGCAAGTGTTTTAGCACCAGAAGTCTGTCCAAGTCAGCTACTGAGTACTTTCCCTGTGTGTGGCTGACAGCAGAGACTCAGGCAAAAGATAGCCAAAGATCTCAGGTAAAGTTTTTCTGCAACACCTAGCGAAAAAAGGCATATGGTTATCTCCTGAAGGAAACTTCTGAGACCCTTTTCCTCCTTCAGCACAGGGCCAGGAACCATTCTCAGTGAGACATGGACTACCTAAAACTCTGGTCTCTGCACCTACTGCTGGTCACCAAGGCTGGGCTGACACTGCAAGAGAGATACAGGGCTGCTGGGGCTTTTATTTGCACACTGAAGAAAACAAAGTGCAAACACTCCATAACATGGCACAGGTACGAGCCACTGGTTTGCAAGACAGAGGGATTTCTACCCTTTCTCTTACTCTAAATACAATTGTCTTCCTCCAGCAAGGGTGCCACACTCCTTAGCTAGCAGCTGGAAATACCAGCAGTGTGTGGTGTCTGACAAAGAGACAGAGGTCTTGTTTCATTACCACATACGCTTAGTAAGTTTATCTCCATGCACAGTAGTAATTTTACCTCTCTCTTTTGAGAAAAATAGTGGAAATAATAGTATTTTTCTGGCCCTAATGCTAAACAAGGACCTGTAAAAGTCATACCTGATGTTACAGCACAATCTATTTATTCAAAATAGAAAAACTGAGAACTAACCACCTACAAAATAATATACAATTTACATGCTGCAATAAAGTTGTTGTTTAGATTTCTTTGCCGTATTTCTATTTGCCTTAGAGAAAGCTGATGCAAATAACCTAAAATCATCAAAACCTGAATGTTTGATATCACAGAAAATACCAAAATTATAATTCCCTTTCATTCTGAATCAAACCTCAATCAGCATAAGATCTAAGATTTCAGTGTAAATACACTATACTATCTTCATACTAATAAATTAATAACTAAGTTTGCATTGCTAGACTTTTCTAATAATCATATGTTCATCTAGATTATTTTTAATCATAATTTCATACATTAAAAATTGCAAAATATCTATTGGAAAATACTCAATTTTTGTCAATCAAAATATTTACATGTCAATGAGCAAAATTTGCTTGAATTTTTCTGGCTTTTTAGGATTCCTTTGACATGAATTATATCCAAAAAAGGAGCATCAGTTTGTGAAGATGGCTGCAGCAGCATGACAGGAGATCTTAAGGACATGCAGGCATTCCCAGCTTTTCAGGTGACCAGAAATGTGGGCTACAGCACTAGGAGCATGCAGGACTCAGAGACCGTGGTGTGGTGTTCCTGACAAAGCAAAGTACCAGCCCTTTTCAGGAGAGCCCAAATGGATAAAGAATACATGAACACACAGGTGGTGAATTATGGATTTTCTGGTTTTGGAAATCAGTAGGCATCATTTGGATTATTTAAAAGGACCTTTGGCTTTTTAATTTTTGCCAATGTTGCCTTCATTTTGTGTTTCAAACCCTTTACCTCTGTAATAAGCCCAGCAAGGACTTTGTAATAAGTCTCTAAGATTTTTTCCATAAATTCCCAGTACTTAGAATTAAAGGAAGACTGTATTATAAAAGGGCACAATGCAAGTTCAAATACAAAATGTTTCATCTGTTTTAGTGAGAAACATACACTCGTCACTGCACCACTAAATGCATAGCATTACATTAAGAAGACTGCAAATTTAGAAACGTAGGTTGGTTATCAGAAAATTAAATGATCCCACGATATGAGATCATGAAGGGCTACAATTTTCCCAAGGTCATCCCTGGCTTTCTTTTTGACCTCATCCCTACTGCACAGCACTGCCACTAGATGTCAGATGACAAAAAGGCTCCACTGGTCCCCACAAGTGAGTGGTCAACAGACGAACTGCAAAAAAAGTGTTGCACAGGGTAAGAGCTGCCAGGTAAAAATAGGTAGCTATTGATTTTTAGCTGTTGGTAGTATTAAATTATAGGTCTTCTAGGATGAATTGCACTGCTGTGACACACAAGAAAACTGAAGTCACCTTCTTTCTCTGGGCTGTTACACTGTTTTTAGAGCATCTTTCAAAATGAACCCTGATTCATTACAGGAGTTCTTCAGCATTATCACAATGATAACACTAAACAGAAATGGAAAAAATGAGACTCAGAGCTTAGTCAATGGAAATTAAAGTGAGATAAAGCAAAATAAATTATCAGGTCTAATTCCTTCAGTCAGTATAGACCTACCTGTATTTACATCTCAGCTGGCTGCATGGCCTTGCCCTTCAGCCCCACTCTCACAGCTAAATTACAATAACTGTGGGGCTTGGTGGTGAACATGTTTACACCCCAAGGAACTTTTCAAACTGGACACTGTAAAGGAAAGGAGACTTGGTACATCCTCTGTGTTGTGTCAAGGAGTTGATGACATACACAGTTGATGACTGCTCTCCATAGCAGTTTAAGGGAATTTTTGCAATGATCCAAGCTAGGAAGACATCTCTGGACCATATCCTGGTACACAGCAGAAGCACCAGCCTCAGACCATGAATGCCATTGTGATCAATGCTTCCCAGGACATGAGCTAGAAAGGTTAGGGTCAGGGAAAAGGCAATGTTCTGCATAGAACAGAAGAAAAATTCTTCCCACTTTTATCAGCATACAGGCCAAGCTCTGTATTCTGTGATTAGAGCAGTTTAATCTGGTTTCTCTATCCAGGTTTATAGGAAAAAATGTGCTTCAGAGAAATTCATTTTCTTCTAGTACCTTGTGTAAAGTGCAATGATGCAAAGGGATTTTGGTCACAGTGAATTATACTAAAACCAAAGCTGATGTCAGATTTATGCCTCCCCAGCTAGAGAGGGAAAGCCATGGGACATAATGCATATAGTGTTGAATTCAATTACTTGGGATGAGTTTTAATTGCTTTAGAATGGTGCAGTAGCACTGCACAACCTTAACCCCTCAGCTGAATACTCTAAGTGAGCACAAAGCATTGTATTTGCACTAGTGGAGACATAATATTTTTTTTCTAGATCTGATTTCCTTCCCTGAAGTGTCTAAATGACTGATTTCCACGCAGTCTTTCAGTCACTGTTCATGGTCACAGCTGTGAAAAGGCACCTGCTCCTGTTATCTTCTTCCAAGGCTTATGCTGGGTTATCTTTCCTTTCAATAAAGTGCCTCAGTTATTAATAGAGTTTCCGGAATGCTGTGTCAGGGTGTTCTTCCTCTTTGCTATTATTTGCTACATCATTGTGACTCACTCCCTTTGACAGCCCCTGTGTGACCCTGGCACATGCTTCTGCCCCAGTGAAGGGTTAGAAGGGGACAATAATTTTGCCAGCACAGAGGAATGGACTGTGGGAACAAATGGTATGTGGAAATAGTTTATAAACTTCACAAATTCAAGGATTACCTGAGAACCATCCCTTGAAATTTACTTTGAGAAATCAGTCTATTCCTGAGCTACCTGAGGAGAAACAGTATAACAATGTGGGACATGGGAACAGTTTAAAATGTGGAAGTGTGAAATACAAAATCCTGCATTAGGGGATAAATTTGAGGTCAGTTTAGAAAGTGAATACTAAATTAACAGACTGATAAACCTTAATCCCAAACAAACTCATTGAAACAATTATAAAGGCATGGATCTAATGTCACTTTTTCAAAACAGGACTGACTCAATAAATTCTGAGGAAGTTATTTCTGACATATCATTGTGAAACAGGAGGTGGAAGAACAAAATTTAATCCATCATTGTCTGCAAAAATTATTTTAATAAAACCCACAAGTCACAACTTTCACTGCTGGCCTGTTAGAAGCAGCATAAGTACTAACATAAATTTATAAAGTTGCTTTTTGTTGTGTTTTCTACAAGGAGCCTCTGGACAACAGTTTCCCTGTTGTGTGAGAGGAGGCTGTCGGACCCTAATACCAGGAATTGCTCCTTCAATATTAAGCACATCCTGAAGAACTTTGCAAGATCAGGACTGGAACATTTGTCAGCTTGTGGTGTTGGGGAGAAAAATCCTGAAATGTCTGTGGGAAATACTTGTTCCTTGTCTTCAGTGAAGTAAATTGACCAGCAGCAGAGAATTAATGCTCTGTACTGTTAAATTAATACGTTTATTCCTGACATAATTTTGTCCTGCACAAATTTGCATTTAGATATATTTAGTCAGTAGAGTGCAGAGACTTTCCTCAAGAAATCAAGCAATCTGCATGTATCTGCCCTATTTTGAAAGATAATTTTAGATGGAGTAGTTTCAGTCCTATTTTTTTTTTATTAGTACAGCAAAAGTCAGTGTGTCCTCCTTGCACCTTTGATGGCTTTCCACACTCATGTGGATAAGCGCAGCATATCCAACCCCGCTTTTTTGTCTTTATTACCACATTTTTTTGCAACTGGTCATCTGTCATGCAGCTGGGTCTTACTCAGTTCTTTTCTCTTCAGAGTGCTTTGATAACACAATCAAGTTTTAGTAGCCTTTATTTTAGGAGATGGTAAGGAAAATAAATCTGAATGTTACATAAAAGTCATAGGTCCAGCCTTAGAGCCCTGTAAAAATTGCAAAAGCCTTTTTTCCACTGAATATTCCACTGCTTCATAACATGTTTTTGTGGCTTGGCTTTTCAGGCTTTTTAAGAGCATATCTTTCAATTATCTCCGTCTGTTTGGGTGGGTTTGCTTCATGGTGCCACTGCAATCTAATGCCGTTGGGAGGTCCTGGTCAATGTCTGCTGTTTGTCCAACTACACTCCATAATATCGTTCTTCACAAGGCAGAGTTAACACTAAAGTATTCCATCAGTGTGCCACTTGGTCTTCAGTCAAAACAGCAACCAACTTTAAGCATGTCCAAGGCATCTGACAAGCCATTGACTGCAGATGTCCCTGCCAAACCTCAGACTCCACAAAGCTCTAGATTACCTTTTTCTAATCCCCAGAGCTCATCTTTCATCTGTTTTATTTCAACATCCACATAGACAGTCATCTGAATACTTTAGGAGCCAAATCCAACATCATTTCTCCAGTCCTTTGATTTACCAGAGAGGTCCAACTCTAGCCACAGATCTCTGACCCAGGTGACTTGTTACCCCCTAAGCAAATGCTTCAGAAGCTGGAGAGGGTGAAGATGGATGCACACCATTTCTGCAAGCGCATCAATCAAATTGTCACTTAGAAGAGGGCAAATGTTTGTTTGGATCCATTTCAGCCCAACTTACAGCAGAAATCCCAAACCCTAATTCTTCCACTGAGCTTTACTGGCCTGCCACTTCAGTTACTGTGAAACCAGGGACCAAGGGGACCAGAACCTCTTCTGTGAAAAATGTAAAGTTCTTTCAGACAAGAATCAATCAGCATTGTTCTTAAAGCTGTGATAATGACTGTTTCTGCTGGGCTTTCTAGACTTGGAGCAGCCAGCCTGTTTATGCCATTTCAGAGCAACAGTCCAGTGAAATGCCAGGTACTGCAGCCACCCTTCACCACAGCTTCCCACAAGCTGGTACAAAGTCACACAGCATTTCAGTGGACTTGTACCTTTATGGCACTTAGCCAAAAATAACTAATTCTGAAAAATTCTTAGGAAAATAAACTTCCTGAAAAAATATGCAATTTATGTGATTTTTATTTTTCATCAGAAACTGAAAAATGCCCAGAAAAATGTTTCATGAACTGGTTGCCCTCTTCTTTCTGACATGTAAGTCATCTCCTAGATCTATTACAAGACTAAATTTGTTACCACTCAGTCTGTCTTTCTGAAGCTCACAGAGGATGTACCACCTGCAAAAATGCCTGACAGACCAGAGGTGACATGATTGTAGTTCAGCTAATACTTTTACTGATTTCCTTAATCAGTGCTGGGGACTGGTCTCCAGCTGTAGGTATAAGCAATATGACCAGATCAAAGAGAAATCATAGGACTGAGGCAAGAGTGAATCATATAAGATGGAGCCTAAAGCCTCAGGCTATGTCTCTAGCAGGAGATGGAATACAATGGGGACCATTCACAGACATGGTGCCCAAGAGACGTGAAGCAGCTCACACTCAGGCTACCAAACTCTCTTAATCACTCAGGTAGTTTGTCTACTTCCAAACAGGTTATTTGGGAATTATCCCTGGCGCATGACATGTCCTGAATAGTGGCTGGGAACCATCCAGAGGGTTGGTGTGAAATGAAGACACGCAAGAGCCTTTTCAGCAATTTAGCAGGAAAGAGGATTGAGATCTAGTGGCTGGGAATGTTTTTCAGCACCACAAAATTTACTGACACCAGCCATAGCCTGAGCATCATTCCATCTCTCTCAAAGTCCATCAAACATCAGGTTCACAGGTGCTGGTGCTGTAGTTTTCAGTGAGGCTTATTGGCAAAATATTTTGTGGACTATTTCACTTGAATTTTTATGCCAGTTTTGTTTGTTTCCACTTAATTTTATGTCTGACAAGACAATTTATGTCTGACAAGAGCATTCAGATGACTTTCACAAGAATTTGAATCAGAGCTGCAGCTGCTGCAACTATTTCACAAGAGGCATAGCAGTGACTTGTAGGAAGCCACCACACTACAATTATAAAATGGGAAGAAATGATAAAATAGGATATCCTTTGGAGACTGCTATTGCTCATTTAAAACAGATGTGAAGCACATTGGTAGGATGAACAGAGAGAAGACTATGCTGCAGACCTGGCCCAGTAAAATAGCACAGAATCTTTTTAGATGCACACACAAAAGCACATATGTGTGTGTGTGTGTGTGTGTGGCTGCGGCTGTGTGTGTGTGTGTACTTACATAACTTTGAGGAGAATTCAGGCAACATATTGCAGAGATGCTCTGTGAGTGGTAGCTGCACATGAGCATGCTAAACTTGGCTGGTCTGTAGCCCTTTGACTCTCTGCTCCTCCTTGCACCCCACACAGCCTCCATCCAGGTGACTTTGGGTTCACTATGACCAAGGTAGCAGTCCTCGTTGCAGCAAATTCAGTGCAGAATTTCTATGACCTTTTTTGACAGATTCTTTGTACACGACCTACATTAGTGTTCCCTCTGCTGCTGGCCCAGTGGCACAGTTCTGACAGGTGTTCTTATCTCCTTGTCTAAAGGGAGCACAAAGCTGAAGCTGTCAAGGAAGCCACTGCCATGTGTCATTCATCAAAGCATCGTTATACTCAGTCTAGGCCTGTGATTTACTCCCATCTCTGGACAGTAATTTAGAGGATGCCTCCACTGAACAGAGCTAAAGGCAGACAGATTGCTCTGCCATCTCTCCAGCCTCCCCAAGGCTGCCAATTTCATAGGCAAAGTGAGATCTACACTCAAGCCAAGGTTAAACATAAAGCACGGGCACGGTTCATCAAATCATGGCTCATGCAGTTTTAGAGGTAACAATGTCTAGAAGATCCACAAAATATTTATTACATATTCTTTCACATAGTACAAGGCACAAACTAGTCCTGAAATAAACTGTTCAGATAAAGATCTGTGAGCACAGAAGAAGAAAGAAAAAAGACAACACAGAGATATCCCCGAAACCACACCAGATGAAAACAACAGCTGTCACAGAGGTATCTTAAATCTGAGGAACTAAACCAGCACACAAGGTATTTAATACATGTAGCAAATACCTTCTTACCTACAGCACATTTTCCACCATCACTACTGCTCATCCTCTCTCCAGGAAGAAGTTGATCATTCTTAAAATGCTCATGTTTCTTCTACACAGGACTGAAATTTGAAATATTTACATTAATTAAGGATATAAATAATAAAAATACTTTACAATGGGTAAAATTATAAAAGAATCAGTGGAAAAGCAGTGAATTGTTTTCACATCTTTTCCCTGCCAATCAATTTTGATAATTTATGTCTCTTATCTATCATACTGCTTTTTTCTGACTCATCTAAATAATTTTCATTTGCTCTCTTTTCTTCTCCTAATGAAACAGGAAAAATGAAGATTAACTTTAAATTGATAATAGAGGCAGTTACTTTTTAAAAAAATCTCCATGACTTTTACAAGAAATCTTTCCTGGAAAATTCTGACCCACCTATCTTAAAATCAGCTCACACTTAGTAAGCAAATGAAATAAGGTTGCACAGTGAACACAATGTTATTACAGCTGCTCCAACCACTGAGCAAACACATTGATTCATTCTAAAGAAACCACACTTGAAACAGCTATAAAATCTTCATAGGAGGTATTGAATTCATTTGGCTTGGTGAATAGAGGGCTTGTGTGTTTTCTGGCATAGGCGTGGGTAATAAAATAAACACGTACAGAACTAAACCAAGGTCTGTGCTACTGCAGTTAGGACCCAGCAAAGGCACTGTGGAGAACATCTGACTTTCCTTGAAGGTTAACATTAAAAGTATCATCAAAGATTTAAATCTGATTTTCCAGATCTTCTTTCCAGTGGATATTAACCTTAGAGAAAAGAAGCCACGAGTTGGTGTTCATGAGCCTTTTCTACTAATCCTAGAAACTTCCCTCATTTCCTAATGATGTTTCTTACTTGCCGTTTCTTCAGGTTTCTTTTTGGACCAAACACTGTCATTATGTCTCCCTATAGATTTTCTACTTAGCACATTACACTAAAATCCTCAAATATTTTGTTTTGTGGCTCATTCATTCTATTTTTTTAAGGTATGAGAATGTCTAGCTTCATCCCCACAGATTGTATTATGTAAACTGTACCAGCAAAGTGAAATTGTCTGAATCCAATTGTGTAGATGAGGATTCAAGGTTAGTCAGCCACAGCAGGGCTGGGAGTGTGCAAGTGTAAGGGATGCATGATTTCCTGAGGGAGAAACCACAGGAAGAGGAAGGGATTGTTTATTATCTCATTGCTCCTCACACACCACCAGCAGGCGGAACAGACCTGCCTCTGCCCACTTTCTGATATCACATATTCGAAGTTCTCTATCAAAAGCCCTATTTAGATCTCACTTCTCCCATCCCATAGCAGGGTGCCTGGAACTAGATGACCTTTAAGGTCCCTTCCAACCCAAACCGTTCAATGACCCCATGATCATAAGATCATGCAGGGAAGAAATCTTGCCATTTCAAATGCATTTTCAAAAGTATGAAAAATACAGCATTATCTTTATAATACTTGGGTTTTTGTTTCAAATGTATGATTAAAAAAAGTTGAAGAAATATGGGAAAGAACCATCCAAATAGACTTTTCTGAAGTCTTCATAAAGACTTCAGAGGAATCAATAGCAAAGTAGATGCAACACTGAAAATGAAGGGTGAGTATTTATCCTTGCAGCAAACAGGCCTGATCCTGTCAGCCTGTGCTCTGTGGAGGTAAGGCAGTTAGTTAATATAATCACACTGTCTGCTCTCAAAAATAGCACATTTATTGATTTATTTCTGTAATTAAGCTGAATGTCGTTTCTTTACCAGCTGCTATAACAAGCATTCTGAAATGTATCAGCTCCATATCCAAGCCATGTAATCATGGCTTCAAATCCCAATAAATAATTCTGTTCTTCTCCCTGAGATCTGCTAACAGGACATAGGGGAACAGTTCACTGCACCAGAAGATGTTCAGACTGGACATTAGGATGCATTTCTTTATGACAATGTGGTCAAACACTGGAACTTCCTAGAGAGGTGGCGGATGTCCCAAGGCTGTCAGTGTTTCAGAGGCATTTAGGCAATGCCATTAGTAACAAATTTTAACTATTGGTCAGCCACAAAGTGGTCAGGCACTTCAGCTGGATGAGCACTGTAAGTCCCCTCCAACTGAACTATTCTAGTCTAATCTAGCCTATTTATTCCATGTTTATTTTGACATAAAACCTACCATAACAAAGAGGTGAGTAGTTCATGCTGACCCCATGAATGTCAAGAGCAAGTAAGGCTGTTAGTACTGACATCAGTATTTTAGAATTGGTTTGGCAGTCAATTTGGGATGTTTGGCAATGAATGTATGGAGGTGCTGCACGTAGTGCAGCCCAGATAGCCCAGTCTGTGCTGCCTTCGGGCACTCTGTGTCAACAGCTCAGGTATTGCTATAGCTGGAGTTGGGCTAACACAGATTTCAGTGCTGGCTCATGATGTAAGCTTAGTCTCTGAGGCTCTAGTGAGGGGAGAGCCACCACTGCAATACAAAAAGGAGGCCACAGCGAGCTGGGGCTTGGTCTCTTCTCCCAAGTGACAAGAGATAGGACAAGAGAAAAAAGGCTCCAGGTTTTGCCAGGGGAGGTTTTTACTGAATAGTAGGAAAATTTTGTTCATGGAAAAGGTAGTATGAAGCCCTGGAGAAGGCTGTCTAGGGAAGTGATGCAATCACCATCCCTGAAGATGTTTAAACAGACATTTAGGTACAGAGCATAAGAACATGATTTAGTGGTAAACGCAGCAGTGCCGGGTTAGTGGTTGGACTTGATGACCATACAGGTGTTTTCCAACTTAAATGATTCTAAATAGATAAAGAAACTCTTATAAAATGCAGAAAACTTTTTTCCCCAGAAGATTAATTTAGTGATTCAATTGTAAATTATCTAGCAGTTAATTATCTTTTATTCAAAATGTAAATAACTTTTCTAGAGCATGAGAAAGCTGAAAAGAGGCTGGTAACAGTCAGGCAAACAGTTTTTCCTGTGGCAGGCAGCAATAGCTACTGACATGGGTTCAGCACAAGACAAGTTCTGCGGATGTTCAGAGGTATCAGTCAACAGCTGATGGTGTTCACTGGGACTCACATCTCACACCCTTCCACAGAAGAACTGCTTCTCGGAGCTCTGTCTAGAGGTGATTATGAAACTCCTCTCAGTGACTCAACATCAATCACATGGTTCTGCCAACAGATATTTTGGCCTAGAGAGGGCAGTGGGGGCATTTAGTGAATGCAGACAGGATGTGGCATGTATGAAGTTCAATTCCAGAAATTCTTCTAAGGTTTTTGCTTTGTGACAGTAAGTTAAAGGTGCATGAGATTGAATTTGTCTGTTCTGTTTGAAACAACCTTGACAAACAGGCTAAGATTAGGTAAAGAACTCCAAGAAGAGTCTAGATTTGCAGTTCCTCTAATGAACAAGTTATTTTCTTTTTTCCATTTTCCTAATTTTTTAAGGATTTTCTTCCTTTTTTTCTGGTCCAAAGCCCTGTAAATATGCAGAGAGAAGGAAAATGTGATTCATATTATGAAAACCAGTTCCTAGAGTGGTTGCTATGGCAGTACTCAGCAGAACATCAGATGGAGATAGAAGAAAGTAAAAATTGAACCATGAAGTCCAG
Source organism: Pyrgilauda ruficollis (assembly GCF_017590135.1). Lineage (NCBI taxonomy): Eukaryota > Metazoa > Chordata > Aves > Passeriformes > Passeridae > Pyrgilauda > Pyrgilauda ruficollis. Next base: position 9,672,348 of record NW_024529932.1, read on the forward strand.
AAACAGGGTTGACCCTTTTCCAAGTTTTTCATTTTATGTAAACACAGAGCACAATGAGGAATGCCAAACTCAGCCTAGCAACATAACACTATTCCAATAAATACACCTTTATTTAATCAGCATTGGTTATTTTGAAGAGCTTCAGTCTCACCTCAGAAACTCCTGGACACAGGAGTTATTTTTGCTTCTCTTTTACACAGAACTTATTCTAATGGAATTTAATGAGAAACCCTTTCTGACTTCTTCTCAAAGACCTGCATTTCCAGTGAACAGGGTGACATAGTGGGAAACCATTGAAGAAGTTGTTCTTTCCCAAAAGAACCAGAAAAAGCCAGGAGAACAGTTCTCTGGAGGAAGAACCATCTTGTGGTTTAAGTGGTCTTATGCAAGACTGATGAGCAAAAACCAAATATTCATGCCAATCCAGTATCTAATTTTGGAATTCAATCTACAGCCTCTTCAGCCTATGCTTTTATCAATACAATCTGGTTTCATCAAGGAGAAGGTGACGACAGAGCAGAAACCACTCACCACTTTTCCATTTTTATTTTGAAAGAACTTACTCTGTGATCTTATGGATGAGACCTAACACAGTAACTCCACAATTATTTAACTGAAAACAGAGAGAGAGGATTTGCTCATCACTCATTAAAACACTGAGGAATCATAGTTTAAAGCATGGATATGAATGAAGTCTGGTGCCTTTTGTTGTTGTTCTGTTCTGTTATCACAGTTGTTTGCATTGTACAAATATATATATATATATATATATATATATATATATTTAAACATATTTAGTTTTTGTCTTCTTTCCTTTGTGCCTTTTTATGCCAATTACAAATTTTCTCTATGAGAAACTGTTTCATCCAAGACACTTCAGAAGACTGGCCAATGGATCTGGGTTACTGAGAACCTGCAAAGGTGTAAGACACTTGCACCCAAAGCAATTTAAGCAAGAACTTTGCTGCCTCTATTCCTTTTACTAATAGATGGAATAAGCCATTTTGACCCCCAGGAGAGCCTGAGACCTAGATATAAGTGAAATATGAAGCTATTCTGTCTTCCCTCAGAACTGTGGAACCTATGCAGAAGACAAACATATTTCATGTCTGGTATCTGCAATTTCTTGAATGATTTTTAGTCTTTTGCCCTATTTCTTGTGAATGGATCTCCCTTTTCTATCTACTTGAGAACAAAATCAAGAGGAAAAAGCTATGATCCAAAACTAGGACAAACTTGTCCCTGTTTCACATAGCTTCCAGTTTTGCACAGCCAAGTGAGTGTCCTGCATGCATATCCCTTTATTTTCTATTTTGACCAGTGAAAAGCAAAATCCTTTTCATCTCTTGCATTTTGAACAAAAAAGTGAAAACACAATTTGTCAAACATGCTGATAGAAGGAAACATCTATTGCTGTTATTGAATTTAGCAGATATCAGTGAGCAATCCTGAAAATCAGGATAAACACAAAAGGAAGAAGTTGTCAAGAGTTTAAGAGACTTGTTCAAAGGCACAAATCTATAAGCAAGTACAGTAACTCTGTGCATCAGCCTCCATAAAAGACTGGCTAAGATAAAGCCAGACTACTTTTCCCAAGATAAGAAAAGCAGGTGCCATTTTAACAGATTAATTCTCTGTGACATCAAGATCTTAAATTGATTATTTTCAGCAATACACCTCTTAGATGAAAATTTGGAGAAACCATACCACCATCTGTCCACCAGAGCAGAATTCTCTCCAACAAAGGAAACAGGATATTTGGTTAGATTTTGGCATTATGGATAGAGAAAGGAGAGAAATACTCTATGGAGAAAAATGAAACTACTTCTTGGATCATCTGCACTAAATAATTGGTTTGATTTTTGTACACATTCTGGGTTATAGAATAAAAATATTTTAAACCATCAAAATAAATTACAAAATAAATTAAAAAATGTGTGTTATAATTACCAATAATCAAAATGCATTTTCTAAGTGACATTATTGTCACAGTAGAAAATATATTTATTTGTGGACTTATAAGTAAAAATTTAGTTAACATCTATAATGCTTGTATTAAATAGAATCATAGCATTTAAATAATAGAATTTAAATATTTTTGCATGGACTTGTAAATACGCCAAGAAATTTGAGAGCTAACTGAATTTTAATGTACCATCAAAAATGGCAATTTTGTAATTTAAAGTTAAATAGGGTATTAGAGGCTATCTATTTTTTGTTATGTAATGTTTCTTGTTGGGATTTTCAGTGCAACTTTGTGAACTTTAGCATAACACATTAGATCTGAACCATTCAGACACTATGATTTTCCATTTATTTTCACATTAAAATATTTGAATCAAGGAAAAGACTGCAAAACATTCAGACTTGCACAATAGGAATACAGTTTCCCTGGTACTTTGTTTTGGAAGGAGCATGGAAAATGTTCTGGTTTTTAATATGCATGATTTATGAAAATAGCAATAAGTTTATTTAATGCCATCAACAGAAATCTTTTGAAGCATTAGCTAAGTTGTCTAGAGAGGTGAAATTTTTTTATCATTTCAGTCTGAAAAAGGGTCCCATCTACCACCACTATTTTCGGCAAAATAATGGATTCTTAATTATTAAAAAAAAAAAAAAAAAAAAAAAAAGTGTTATTCCTAATTGTCTCTTTGAAAAAACATAATGTGTTCTTTTAAGTACTCTTAATTTCTGTAGGGTAAAAAAAAAACCAAACCTGTGACAGGCTTCTTGAATTACATTTTTTTCATACTGAAAGGTGATTTATGGAAAGGGCACAATGAAACTGTTCTTTACCTTCTTTCTCTATGGGTTGTGACACAGTGACAGCTGGTGAGAATGGGGTAAAGAGATCTGAAGGGAAATGCAGGCCAGACTGAAATCAGTGATTTTTATCTTTGGCCTCAAGGGGTCAGAGGTTTACCCCAAGACTTAAGATTTGTGGAATCCAGGATCCCAAAGCCTTACTCCCACATATAATTTATAGCAACTTGAAAAGTGACGTACCATGCTTATGTAACTGTATACTTACGGCACAATAAATCTATTATGTATGTATTTTCCTTGTTTTGGAGTTTCTCCTTACCTGTGGTTTACAATAATGGCTCCTCTGTTATTCATGCAAAGTACAGAGTTGCATAACCCGGTGAAAATTAAGCGAGCTCTGTGCAATCTGCCTCCACTCAGGTACTGCAAAAAGGCTCTACACTGTGCCAGGTGAGCCCTGGCTCTTGGTGCTGGCCCTCCCTTCAGTGTTTCCTCTCTCTCTATAGTCGAGCTGCAGCACAGCACACTCCTATCTAGAAAGCCAAGGCACAATGAGGGCACTGAACGCATATTGCCACATACCAGTGAAAAGTCTATTTTGGGACAACGTCTTTGTCACTGCTGTCACCCCCATTTTTTTATTGCTGTCATACCTTATCACAAATGAGAAAGCTAAATGCTGAAAATTAAGAATTTCCAATGTAACCTGAGCACACCCAGCAAGGAAGAACTTAAAGGAGAGGGCCCATGTGAAAGACATTCTGGTTCACTGAGTTCAGAGCTGCCTGGAAAACACATGGAGTAGTCCCCTGCAAAGAGTTACCAAGTTCCCTTTTCAAGACTCTCCAATTACTCCTCTTCTCACAAGAGAGCTGCTTCAGAGCTACATTCCTCTGGTGATTAGAAACCTGCCTGGGTTTTTTTCCACAGAAATTTCTATATCCTGTAATTTCAATTGTCTTCCCTCCAGCTTGATCCCTGATATTTACTGGAATTAATTAATCATGTCCCCACTTCATTGCAAAGATGCAAATTACTGCTGTCAGCTGTCAGCAGTCTGGACTTTAATTGCGAAATTAACAGCTGCTTTCCCATTACATAGTTTTTTACATACAAAATTGTTCCAGAGAAGAAAGCAAGAAACTTGTTCTATCAAAATTCAGCAGATTTAGTTCTTCTGACACCAGTAAAGATGACAGTGAAGGAAACTGGTGATGTCCAGCTTAATATATGATGGACATCTGTGGAATTAAGGCATAGCTGTGTTAAAAAAATGCAGTTATCAGATACTTTGCAACACATTGTAGATTAATCATCTTTGACTACCAACAAACTTGGGCATATAAATACCTGTAGGCTGCAGTTTTTAATTACAGCAATGTGTATTTTAGCTATCACTAGTGTGCATGGCAATATCACTAGCGTCAGTGCCATGTCTTCCTTTAGCCAAAACTTCAACTATTTTCTGACTTTTTACTGTTTCATCTAAACTTCTAGATTTCTTTGTCTTCTATATATTTGTCTTATTTTCTATGAGGTATGGATAAATATACTATATAACACTTCATTTCATCAGCCTTGAGAGTTTTGAGTGATTTTATCCCACCGATATTTCTGCCATACCATGCAAGCTGCTACAGTGATAAATTCAGGAAGGAAAAGTCATTCAAAGGTATTTAAGGGGATAGCATAATTTTGTCCTCACTCTGTAAACTTACTGAATTTTGCATTCATTTCTTCCTAAACACACACTGCAGATATATACTGCTTCATATTTCTTCCTGATCATAGCCATGTTCTACACCCTTGTGATGCACTCTTACCTTAGTTTTGAAACTGATAAATCCAAGGGTGAACTTTGAACTTGAACAACTTTGTTGTTGCTCATGAGTTGTGCTACTCTGACTTCCCTGTTTAAAAAGAAGTGCCTGTGAAGTGCCCACATACCAAAATCACAGCATTCCTGGGCTGCCACTTTCCCTTGACAGTGTGAAGACATGCTGTGAGATTTTGGGTTGTACAGCCTGAAGAAGGCTTCAGGGATGCACTATAGCTGCCTTCCAGTACCTATAGGAGACCTGCAAGTGAGCTGGAGAGGGGCTTTTCACAGGGGCATGTAGTGATAGAAAAAGGGGGGGTGGCTTTAAACTGAAAGGTAGTAGTTTTAAATTAGATATTAGGAAGAAATTCTTTACTGTGAAGTTGAAGAGACAGGTTGCACAAAGAAGCTGTGGATGTCCCATCCCTGGAAGTGTTCAAGGCCAGGTTGTATGAAAGCTGGTCTAGAAAAACGTGCCTCTGTCCTTGGCAGGGAGTCAGAACCGGATGTTCTTTAAGGTCCTTTCCAGCCCAAACCATTCTCTGATGCTGTGAATCTACGTGCATGAATGAATTAGCTCCATTTTACAGCTCTGCACTCCGTGCACTAGAGCATGTTTCACATTACCCAACAGGGCCTGCTGCCAGCAGCATCACCAGGTGTTAATAAGGAAATGCGAGGATGCATTAAGGGGTGGATGGAACATGATTACAAAGCTAATGTTTGTGAACCCAAGGGCTTCATTCTGAAAGCAAATGTGAAATTTGAGGAAGCCATAAAGGCTGCCAAACCCAGCAAAGCCCTCCTCATACACACCTCTCTATACCTGCATTCTCAAGTAGGTGAGTGTTCTTTCTTAGACTTCAGTTCTGCAAATGCTCACACCGGAGAAAATATGATTCCTAAGAGCCATCTTGCTGTTTTCCCTGGAAGTACTTTAGTGTGCAAAGCTAAGCAAGCACAAAGAAATGTGAAGAATACAGACTTTCTTTTAAACACTGTCTTAATTCTCCCTTTGTTTATGGCACTGTAAATTTTATGCATACCCTCTGGAGTTAAAATAAAACAGGTGGAAATGACCAAAAAGGATAAAATCCACCATAAGAACAAGACCTAAAATGGACACAAATGTCAAATTCAATAGATAGTTTCTTCTCAAGATTCTGTGCACCATAGATCCTCTCTACAACACCTCAGGATGCATACATAAAACAATTTATTTAACATTAGTGTAAGAGACACCCTCCACCCTTTCTGGCTGCTATGCTAAAGCAACAGGAAATGTGTCTTCAAGAAATCTTTTTCTTCTTTCTTAATACATCTCATAAGAAATCAAATCTGTCTTGCATTGAAAGCCAGGCCCTACTGAAAATCTCCAGCAAAACTGACACTGACTTTCAGACACAAATGACAATACTTTAGTTGATGTGATTCAAGGTCTCTGTGACAGCCAGTGACAGCCACTGGAAAGTACAAGGAAAAACATGTCAACAATAGGCCCTGTCCTGGCAAATAACTTTAGTGTTTGGAAAAATATGTTCAAAATTTCATTTATTTTGCATCACTTAGAGATGATCAATCCAAGTCCTCAGGTAAAACTAACCTTAATCCTGTTAGCAGTGTGGGAGAAAAGTATTGCATTCTTCAAAAATGGATGTGGTAAATATTATACCATTCATTCTGGAAAGCAGAAAAAAAAAATTCCAACAGAAACAGGACACTGTGATTGTACAAGTAATAAGGAAGAAAAGGCAATCTCTAGCTGAGCATGCTTTATAGAAGTAATTTCCTTCTCCTGCTTTGAACTTTCCCCTGAACACAGAACCCTACACCCAGGAGAAGGCTACAGGATACCTCTTCAATGCTAAGTTTTGTGCTTTTGTATCTGATAAAGGTTTTTAAGAAGTTTATCTGATCTTCATGAAGTTCTATGACTTTCATCAGCCACTGAAGGTTCTCAAATTCATCTGTGTCCAAGACAGACAAATGGAAAAGGATGTAGTTTTATTTCTTCTTATCTGAGACTTTAAATAAACAGATATAATCTGTCTATTGTTTGAATCGTAAACAACTATCTGTTAAGAATGACCTTCAGCAAGCTATATTGAGAAACTTACAGAACATGTAACATATTAAAGTGCATTTTTTAATACAAGGGTTCTACCTCACCTTTTATAATACTTGTAGAACAGAAACTATCAAGAAATGCAAAAGTTTCCAAAGTGCCTTGTTAAAGGAAAAAAAAAAAGTGATTGAAGTAAAATACATAATTTAAGTATTTCATGTGTGCTTTCCTTCACTACTAGCAAAGAATCAAAACTAAAAATTGAAGTGCTAGGTCAATTTAACATTTTGACTACTATTGTTAATTTTCATTTCCATGGAGAAGTGTTTTAACTACAAAAGAATGTTGCATCTGAAGACATGTCTTCTCATTTACTTCATTGCCCATTAACAATGTCAATATTTAGGCTATCAGAACAGGCAGATAAGGAGGATGGGAAACTCGAGGAGAACATATATCTGTTTAACAAGCCTGTGGCTAATACGGCAATTGCTAAAGAACTTGTAGGAAGAGAAAGGGAGAAGGAATGGACGGTAACCTTTAAAATGGAAGAGGTTGATCTGAGATGGAATAAGGTTGGTGAAACATCATCTGGCAGTAGTTTCTCATGAAGAGGAATGGAATCAAAACCACCAGATGAGTAAGTCTCAAGCTTCTCCAAGTTAGAGAATTGGGGAAGAGTGGCTGGGCAGTTGCCAGGCAGAAAAGGAAGTGGGGTATTGGTCAACAGAAGCTTACAGGAGCCAAGAAGGCCCAGGTGGCCAAGAAGGCCGATGGCACCCTGGCCTGGATCAGCCCTGGTGTGGCAGCAGGAGCAGGGCAGTGACCGTCCCCCTGTACTCAGCACTGCTGAGGCCACAGCTCCAATCCTGTGCTCAGCTCTGGGCCCCTCACTGCAGGAAAGACATTGAGGGGCTGGAGCGTGTCCAGGGAAGGGCAACAGAGCTGGGGAAGGGTCTGGAGCACAAGTGCTGTGAGGAGCAGCTGAGGGAGCTGGGGGTGTTCAGCCTGGAGAAAAGGAGGCTCAGGGGAACCTCATCACTTTCTACAACTGCCTGGTGGGCAGGCAGGGGTTGCTCTCCTCTCCCAGGCTACAAGCAATACAATGTGGGGAAATGGCCTCAAGTTGCACCAAGGGAGGTCTGGACATTGGGAAGATTTTTTTTCACAGAAATCATTGTGAATCATTGGAACAGTCTGCCCAGGGAAGTGGTGGAGTCACCAGGCCTGGAAGTATTTAAAAGACATATAGACATGGTCCTTGGAGTCATGGTTTAGTGGTGAACACAGCAGTGCTGGGTTAACAGTTGTATGTTATGATCTTTTTCAACCTAAATGATCCTAAACAGCCAAGGAAGTCCCTTGAAAATAAGCAATTTTTTGTTTAAAAAAAAATAATGTAGTTATGAAACACTTTGCTCTGTCAGTGTAACTTCAGTAGTAGAAGCTGAAAGTAGAAGCTGTCACAATCTTAGAAAAATTTCTGAACTACGGATCAGAAATAGAATATATAATCTCCATTACGGAAGAAGGAAGGACCCAGGACTTAATATTTTCTACAGTTTGTTTCAGCTGACTGGAGCATTTTCTATTGCCTATTTTAGGACAGGATAAATAATTTCCTAGTCATGCTTGCTTGTCATTCTTTTCAATAGAAAAAGCACACGTGACCAGCTAACATTAGAGGCCTACCTTGCTCATGAGCTTGTAGACACTGATGTAGCAATCAGACAGGGAGAAGTTTCCCAGCCGACTGATTCATACTCATCTGCCCACTCATCCTCTAATGCATGCACAAAAGAAAACAAAAAAAAAATAAAAAAGAAAAAAAACTCACAAAACAAAACAAAACAAAAAAACACAACAAAACCCCAAATAAACAAAACTACAAACAAAAACAAACAAAAAAGACAAAACAAAAAACCACACACACAAACAAACCCATGGAGGTATGCAAATTTAACCGGCATAAAGCTGAATGCCTGGTGGAGAATGTAAAGAATAAAAATGTATTTTGAAGAATAAATAGGGAGGAATACTACAATAACTCAGAGGGACCGCTGGGAAAACTTTAACATTCTAGAAATTTCTGAATTTTTGTCTTGTAGGGATCTCAGACACTGCCCATGAACAACTGAATAAAAGTTCCAGGAGAAGAGAGTGAAGATGAGCTGCTAGGAATAGAAGTGTGGCATAAACCACAGAGGACTAAGGGGCAACACTCTGTGGCTCATTTCATTGAATAGTATAAAGAGTGGGAAGAAAGACATTTCCATGATGTTTTGTAAGTAGGTTCCACAAGACAAAGAATGTGAAGATCAGTGACCCTGTAAATCTGGGATGATGTCATGGTAATTTGCCATAAATGAGAAACTGTAGGTTTAGAGAGAAACTGGTAATCTCTGGTTCATTGTTATAAATTTGTCAAAAGGTATAGGTTTTCACTGTAATTGGCATTTCCGATTAGTTACTTGATCCTTCCTTCCAGCAAGTGCTCAAAACTAATTGCTGTCCATTATGCAAATGTTCACCCCACACAAACAAGGGTGCACACCTGAAAAGTAAAATAATGTGATTTTTAATGGTGAATCAGAGAACACAAAAGTATCTGTCTTCATTGTCTTTGAGTTCAGCTAAGTCCTTATCAGACACTCCACATAATTAAACTTCTGCATCTTAGAACACAAAACCCAGCATAACTGGATCTCTGTGTTATGCAAAAGTTTCACTGCCAAGCCAGGAAGCACAGCTCATACACTGTGAGTGGTGAGACAAACCATACTTGACAAACTCAGATTAGTCAAAGTAAACAGTTTTGAAGCAAACATAGTTTGCAACCTAGTCTTCAACAAGCTGTGAAGAATGAATGCATTCATTAGCAATCTAATGGCTGAGCCTAAGTACACTGCAGGTTTGTATAGAGATCATTTCCATAACAAGGTCATTAAGAACTCCCTAGCCTCATGTTTGTGCAACTTTTGTCAAATCTAGAGCTGAGGAACTGGGCTGGAAAATTTGATTTGAGAATGTGAAGAGATTCACAGTGGGAAATGCAACCCAGAAATCTATTATTTCAACTACAGAAGGCTGGCATCGTCACCAAATGCTGGTTAACTTAAGTAGTCCTGGGACTTCTCAGGAGGGAATAGGGTTTTGCATGATTAAGTCCTAATTGGAGGAAGTGCTTGCTTCACTGTTTCATATAACACACATAGCTGCACATCTATTGAATTTTCCGGACTGGATTTTAATGAACAACTCTTTGCCATATAATTATTTTTGTTTCCTCCTAGCTAGGCTTTTAGGAAGAGTAGAAGATGAAAGAATTGTTACTCTTCTTCCACTAAATTTGAATTTAAACCCACTAAACTGATGTGCCCCAGCTTCTGTAGATTACATTCTCCTGGCTACAATGCAGAAAGTAGGTAACAAGATTGTTCTGGGTCTGCTGAGTAGAGGAACATTCAAACAAAAACACTTGTTTGCCATGAAACACATTGAGCCACATTACATACATCCAGTACAAATGGTAAATGCAAATATTGCCAAAGAAATTCCTATAGAAAAGAAAATGTATTGGTGCCTGCATCAAATACACCAAACTTCAAAGAGTACAAGTTAGGGCTGACTGTCCAAAAATTGCCCTTTTGTGTGGTGTTAGTCTTACATTAACTATCCTTACTAATGGTTTAAGACAATGCCAGAGGTACATCCTGTTAATGCACAGGGATGACTCTGTAAGATCAGAAGGAGTTAAGCATTCAAGCCATGTTTTGACATAGCCTCTTGAAGTTTTGACATTCACCTTATCTCATTTCAAAGACAAGGAACTGGTTGTACAAACCTCAATTTCCAGTCAAAATACCCATTGTTCCAGTCAGATCCCTTTAGAAAAATTGTGTACCTTCCTTTTCCAAACATAAAAAACATATTTGAAGGTACGTCTTTATTCCAACAAAAATATTCAAATGTCCAAGAATCAAATCCTACAAATATTTACAGTCAGGGTAGCTGCATTAGTAGTAAGATTACCAGATAGAGTGATCATCTCTAAGTGTTTGGAGCAATATGTGTTTGAGTCTCTCATTAACAGGAATTTGCATTTGGACATCAGATTACAGGTAAACTGGTTTGCGTCAATACTCAAAAAACCACTTTTGTAGGTCGGCTGGTGTTTTGGTCAGATGAAATATTTTGTTTGACCTGAAATATTTTATTTGCTTCTTTTAAAATTTTAGATACTGTAGCTTTGAAATATCATGAGTAGCATAAAACTATTTTATCTCAAAGTTGCAAAATAGCCAAATATTTGGGAAGGGCTAAAATTATTTAATGAATGGGGGCTGAGATCACAAACTGTTCTATGCAACATGAAAGTGCATTGTTTTAACAGATGGCTTATTTCTCTGGAAGAGTTCAGTCCATTCTGCTCCTGCTACAATTTGAAATATATTAGTAAAATGCACCCTCTGTGTTTCTGCACTGCAGGTACATTTGCACACCCACTCATGACCAGTTGTTAGTGACAAGAGACAAAGCGTAAATTTGACTGGACAGAATTTTTGTTTGGAGTTAGTTATCACCAGTTATGTAGAAGTGTAAAAGAAGACTTCAGTCTTTGAATACACTCACAACAACTTTCTTCCTAAAATATTTGATCCATCTATTGTCATACTGCTATCTCTCTAACAGTCTTGGGCTCAGAAGTGGACTCCAGCTTACACAAAAAATAAGTAGACATAAATCACTTACAGAAAGATTGAATCACATCCACAGAGCCAGAGAAAGACAGTGGGGGAAACAGGTTGTGAGAAGGAAGTCCTGTTAGAAGATAAAAAGATAGTTCAGTTTCTTTCCTCATTTTGTTAAACTCTGGACTGTAATTTTGATTAGCCTTGCAATACAAATCTGAAGGAATAACTTAATATGATTTTTTCCTCAGCAAAAGGAGGTGCAAACTCTTTCACATCCTGGAAGGCACCAAAATAAAGAAGGCCTTTATTTATCTTTGGGATATTTATCTTGTGGGATCTTTGGGTCCCACAAGAGCTATATGAGGCTCCAAGGACTGCTGCAGACTTTGTGGGCCAGATCCTGATCTAATTGCCCTGACTAAGCTGCAGGACCACAAACAGCCCTAGCCAAGCTAGTAGAAAAGAGTGGAGAAAGTTATTTGTTATCAACAAGAGTTGATGATATCTATGATGCAGTGCTGTATTCCTTAGACAGGCAGACCATCTCTTTACAGACAGAAGCTGAATAGGCCTACAGTAGATGAAGGGCACTGAATTTACTCCCAGAAATTGATTTGACTCCAGAGGGTTACTTCAAGTTGACTCACAAGCAGCTGAGGTCCTCAAAGTCAAAGTCTGTGGTTATGTTACAGACATGAAAAAGCAGAACAACATGTGCGTCACCGTCAGACAGAAATACCACAGTATTTCTGATCATCCTTTTGGATGTTTGATTTTGGAATAACCATGGATAAACACTATATAATTTTATTTTCAAGAATAACCTTAGATACTATAATATCCTCAGCTGCATTAAAAGCAGAGTAGCCAGCAGGACAAGGGATGTGATTCTCCCATTCCCCTCTGCTCTCATAAAAAGCCACCTGGAGAAGGATGTAGACCTGATGGAGTGAGTCCAGGAGACAGCCATGAGAATGGCCAGAGGGCTGGAGCAGGCTGAGAGAGTTGGGGCTGTTCAACCTGGGGAGGAGAAGGCTCTGGGGAGACCTTAGAGACACCATCATGTACCTACAGGGGGCTACAAGAGAGGTGGAATGGGACTTCCTGCAAGGCCACATAGTGATAGGACAATTGGGAATGGCTTTACACTGAAAGGGAGGAGATTTCAATTAGATATAAGCAAAAAATTCTTTGCTATGAGGCAAGTGAAACAATGGAAGAGGTTACTCAAAGTAGTGAGTGTCCCATCTCTGGTAGTATTCAAAACCAGTTGGATGGGGCTCTGAGCATCCTGGCTGGATGGAAGATGTCCCTGGCCATGGCAAGGTGGGCTGGAACTAGGTGATCTTCAAGGTCTCTTCCAAGCCCAACCACTCTATGATTCTATAAATACTTGTGAGGTAGGTTTTTCTCTTACTGACTGACTTCTGTGTCCTCTGACCCCAACACGTGCCTACTTTCAGGCAGACTGGCTCCTGTCAGTTCCCTGCTGTACTTGCAGTACAGCAACTTGGGTTGGAGTAGCAAATGTGTGTCTGGGCATGAGGTTTCCTCTGTTCCCCAGCCTGTGTTGATAGCAGTTTTACTCATGCTGCCTTCCTTACACACCACTACTCAGTCACTGTTAATGGAAAATAGAAATGACAAAACCTATATATTTGCTTCTGAATCTGTATTTGAATATTTTGCCTAAAATATCATCATTCTTCGGTTTTCTTTCGGAGGCTAGGCATATTGCCTCTTGTTTTGACTATCTAGTTCCTGCCATGAACAACCTCTGAACCTGCTGTTTTCAAACAGCAATATCTGCCACAGGTTTAAGGATAGTTCTTCGGGGGGAGCTATGTTCCATGTGTCAGAAATATGACCAAATTAATGCAAACTTTCAGTTTCCTATCTCCTGAAAGTTGGATGCTCAGAAAGTCACAAAGATAAACAGTCTCAATGTGAAATTCCTGATGTGGAGACATAGCAATTTTCTCCCTCTTCTTGGTTTCATATGAATGTGACAGCTTGATCATTGTCATCCTTACACACTGGCTGCAGAGCTAATACTGGCAGCATTGCTCTAGAGTTGTAGAATTGTAACACAGTAGAAAGGTGTCCTCTTTTGGTAATACCTGGAAGGCTTTACTCTGATGAAAATTTAATTGACTAAAAATTTTAGAAACAAAAAAAAATCTATTCAATGAATTTAATATGCTCTGCCTTCTGCACTGTCAGTGTGATTGCCATAGTCATACTCACATAACCTCACATCTTTTGAAATTTCAAACAAACATCAACTAATACATGGTCAAAACATACACACACATTAAATAATGGAAGTGAGCAAGGAAAGAATAACCATGGTGCCCAGCTGAGCACTATGCAGTGTGTCTGTCAGCAGTTTCATGCTGTGATGCCATCACTGTGCTGCTGTACCCCTGGGAACTCTCTGCTTGGACCTCTCTCATTCCCCAGCGCATTTCCTTCTCCCTGAACTACTTTCTTGGGAATCAACCTGAGCATCACTTCCTGGTCCTGCATTGCAAAAGCACGTGTTCCCATTAGCATTTAATATTTTAATTTTGACCCTCAAAAGTGCTGGTCAGAAGAGAGATGGTGACACTCTAACAACATCTCTGTTTACTTTGTTATGCTGAAAGCATAAGATGATGGCACTACCCCAAACATCCATAAAGTGACATAGATATTTTCCCAGAATTGTCTGAACAATAAAATATCACTGCATATAATTCAAAAGCAAGAACCCTTTTGCTCTGCTAGCTAGGGGAATGTTGTTATTATAATCTAAAATAAATATTTGAAATAAATCTGACAAAGAATTTTGCTTTGACAGTAAGGATAGTAAAAGACAGAGATACAGAGCATTTTTAGGGAAAAAAAAGCTTCTGACTTTTTTTAAAAAACTGCTTCCTGAAGCCACATAGTCAGTCAAAATTCATTCTGGGTCAACCTTCATTGCTCTGAGAAATTAGACCATTAGGCAATGCTGTTTTAGAACACTCCATTTTATGGTCACTACAGAACAGATGCAGGATTTCAAAGCATGTGGACGAAAGCTAATTTTTTTTTCACCTATTACCAGATTGCAACCTTTCCTTTATGATATGTGTAGGCTTTGAGCAGTGCTCTATATCTTTGTCACCTTGATTTGAGATTGTAATGCAGCATTACCTTCAGACTAATAACTGCATATTAAAAAAAATGTAAAGAACATATTTTGTGTCATTCTCTTTAAACAATACCTAAAGGTAGATTACAGTAACTCTTCAGGATGTGATGAGCACTTGTGGCTTCCTTATATCAGCAGACAATTTTCCCCACACAAAGGGAAATTGCAGTGACAACAGCTTTGGATGTACTTAGTGCTATTTTTATGAGGATTTAAACAAAGATATTTTTTAACTTTCCTTATATATAGTAATACAGATGCATCAGGAAGAGGAGGCAAATAGTCAAAAGAAACTCTAAGGAAATCAAGGGATATGACACCTCTAAATTCCTTATCACTGCAAAGTGAGGACACCAATATCAAAAGAACAGTTTGTAAAGGTATTTGATTTCTCTGTGTTGGTGGTTTGTTTTTATTGTTTCGCTCTTAGGTTTTGGTTTTGTTTTGTTGGGTTTTCTTTTGTGGATCAGTTTTCAAAGAGAAGGTTTCCTTCTTAGAGAAATGATGAGAATCTACCTGCTATGTTGATGCCCTAAGTTTTAGCTTTCATATTTTCCAGATTTTGTACTGCATTAATAGGTAACTCTGAACTTCAATTAGGGGGCTAGCAAGTCCTCCCCACAGTTCAGTTAGACAAAACAATCATTTTCCAGCCTGAAAACCAAGGACACTATTGCAGCTTCAAGCCCAAGAAAGTATAAACAACAGTGAATTGAGGAGAGCAATCTGGAAGCAATCTGGGACTGCATAACCTGAAGCTCTAATTGGACAATTAACCTCAATATGTAAATGGACCAAAACTTACAGAAGTGTGAAAATTCATGACTCGGTGTCCAGCTTGAGTGTAGCCTCAGCTGGGCTCTTGTACTGCCCAAGCTGTATCCTTTGAAAGCCTTTTTTATAAATACCTGCTTTATTCTTCAACTCTGTCTAGCCTTTGTTCTGGGTAGCCTCTCCAGGCATCAGTGCCACCTTTCCGTGCAAGCACTGCTCAGGAGGGACAATTTATTTTGGTCTTAGCATGTACAGGGGATTTGAAAATAAGTAAAGTTAACAGGGAAGAAAAATACAAGGATTATTATCCTCTAGGTTCAAATTACACTTGTTTCTGGTCGAACTGAGTACAAGAACTGACAGCTAAAATCCAATATGCATTTTGCTACAGCAACAAGACAACTTTTTCTTTCCATTTGATGGATGTCCTGTTGTGCTAGCACATGCATAAGGACGTGAAGAAGAGGAAACAGAAGACTATACTCACTGAGACGAAGAGAAACTTTGGACACAGACTATGTCCTACAAGCTTCATCATCTACCTCCTACCAGTAAAACCTTTCTGAAGATTTCCATGAGCTCTGGATCCTGTCCAGAACGATGAAGTGGCAAACCAGGAAGTGTGAAAATCCAAAGCCACTTGTGTTCAGCAGCTAACAAACCTGTCATACAGGTAAGTCCACAGTGGCCTTCAGTCAAAACTGGGGGTTTTCCACCACAGGTCTTCTACTTCAATATGTGCCAAAGGGTTGAAGACCAATCAGTTCAAAAGAACCAGTGGGTTAAAATAACATATGAATTTGACCATTTCTTTGGTCATGTCCACAATATAGAAATTTTTCAGCACAGAGGAAATTCTACCCTTTCTGTTGTGCCCTTGGGCCGGAATACATGTCTTGTATGGCAAGTTGAACTGAAATGCTCCCCATGTGTAAGGCTAAACTTCTCTTCCCGTCAAACACTTCATAGTATAATAGCACTTATTCTAATCTATGTATGGATGAGTAATTTGCTGAGGCTTGAAAGTAATATAATAATTATAGGTAAATGGAATATGTGAATGTCCTTTAAGAATATTAGTCCTCATTTAAGAAAAAAAAATAGCAAGAGTCAGCTTGCTAGTGAGGACTTCCATGTCCTCTGGAAAATTAGCTCAAGAGTACCTTTCACTGCATAACATTCTAGAACAAATCTAAGTATTTTGGTACATATATAACAGATTGAACAAAAATCCAGAATGCAGAATAATTAATAATTTATATACAGTTATTTTTGCTCCAGCAAGAAAAAAAAATCCCGCAACTACTTGCACAGTGACCTTACTGAAAACCTTTAGATTAAGTTCACATTCCTCTTCACAGTATTATTTTCTTCTGTTTCTTCTACTTCCCATTTAGGTGAGAATATTTGCTATATATTGTTGGGAAAGGATAGTTCAATAAACTGTTGACAAGCAATGTGCCACCTCTGCAAGCTGGATCCAAAATAATAAATCCCTATTCTGCATTTGGTAAAATTGTCTCAGGCTTACGAAGAGATGTGTGAGCTCTGGCCTATTATTTTTATTTTTAAGGCAAATCAGTGTTTTTTCAGTGTGTTTTCATCATTGTTTCAAAGTTTTTCACACCTCTGGGCTCCCACTCTTCAGGTCATCTGTGAACCAACACTCTCAGCAAGCCCCCAGCACTTCTTGACTCTTTCTAACACTGCAGGAATGCTCCCAGTAATACATGAATGAAGGATACAAATGACCTAAAGATCCCTTGGATGATTTTCTAGTAAGAAATATCATGGGAATAGTTACTTGAATATGGAAATAGCTATTTGAATCAGTTTTTCCATGAGGTTTTAATCCAGTTCTCTCAAGCAAAACTAGATACAGACTCTTTCATTGTTCTGATGAAATTCATAAAATACTCCAAAGAAATACAGTAAGTTTTCTCTGGGATTAGCAGAAAATTCAGGCTTTGAAAGAGGAAGTGGTTGGCAAATATAATGTTAAGAGAAAAGAAAAGGTGTAAGTGTAGTAGTTTTTTTACATGTACACTTCACTTTGCAGAATAAACCGTCTCCATCAACCAGCTGTCAGTAACCCCTGTCAATTACTTCCATTGTGCTTGGAAAAAACTATGGTTGTTCTATGATGGCTGTAGAGTCTTCAAACTACAAGCTGAGGCCACTAACATGCTGCAGTCATTGCTACAGAACACAGGGAAGGAAAAGCAGGTGTTCCACAGCCATTTACATTGACATCATGATGGTTTGTGGTCCAGAAAATCAATTCTGGCTGTGGTCCAGCACACTTTATTTCCTTAACCTCAACAATGTTCATAGTCTTACCTAATTCATAGGAACTATGAGCAAGTAAAAATCAATTAAGGTTTGGTTAGGGATGTTTCTAGATTTCATTTTTTTTATTCACGACTCTCATAAACTTACATACAGTTACAAATAGGAAAAAGTCCTGCCTGGATATTAGTGTCCAGAGGCATCAAATGGACATCAAATGCAGATGTTGATACGAATACTGAACACTCCTTTACGTGCATGCAGCTTCAAGCACTTGTGTAGTTTGCACATGTTCTTTCAGGATACTACCACCTCTTGTACTGCAAGAAAATGAAGCATGCAAAGTACATTTGGTCAGGAAAGATAGTACCTGAAAAAAATCACTCATTTTCTTTTGTACTACAGATCTAAAATTCAGACAATGTAGTTCTGGTTTTCTTGCTTCTGTTGGCCTTAAACCCAACTGTTCCTTAGGAATGAAGTTCCAGTTCTCCGGAGAGAGTGGTAGACAAATGAGTGGTGTCTTTTAACGCACATTTCTTAAAAGCAGCCTCATCAAGCAATCTGCTGCAACCTCAACTATCTTCGTGTTAGAGCATTTGCCCTACCTGCTAACCTGAATCTGTTCACAGCAGACACTTCCTTCCCTTTTGCCAGTATCATTCGTGTAGCTGTGGGGTGATTATCACGTCTTTCTTCAACCCTTTCTTCTCTAGATCTAGCAAACCCATTGTCTTCATCATTACCATGGAAGTTATGTTTAAAATAACATTCCTGTGGCTCAGGTCTCTGCCCCCTTCAGCTGGTTCCCACCTTTCTAGATATATGGTGCACATAACTGTGTGTGAAACTCTCCTCAGAGATGTACCAGCACCTCTTGGGGCAGAACAATGACTTAATTTGTTTCACTTCCGGAATAATGTTTGCCTTTTTCAAAAGAGCAAAACACTCTTTTACTCCCATTCAACTTGTGATCAACTATTAACCAGTTACTCATGCCTGGTGATGTGCAATATTTAACCACAATCACAGCACATGATTCTAATTCCTTTTAAAACTGCACTGTTTGGCTGGATCTTGGAGGTCAAAGGATAGGTTTTCAACTAAAATGTGTATCACGTTTCACTGATTTAAAGTGCGACAGCAGATTCTTCAAGTCTCCACTGTTTCTAACTAAGATACTTGTACTTCACATGAAATTATTAATTTAAAAATTCACTATTCATTCAAATTCTCTACTTGATTTTGATTCGGAACTTTACAACTTCTGATTATTTTCTGTTACAGTGACTTCATACCAGCTATCTACTACTGTAGGATTCTCTTCCTTCAGTCCCACAGGGATAAATATATTCTGCAATCATTAGAAGCTAATGAAGCTGTTGGGAAAATGCTGGAATCTGTGAAGCAGCTGATTAAAATCCTAGTTCACACCAGACCACTTCTAAGTACATCAGTGCAGCTCTTGCCTATCTAGTCCAGCTGAAGTGCTTGTCCATCCTCACCCACCCTGCAGGATAGTAAGCATGCTATAACCCTGCTCTGTTTGTAAGGGAAACATAATTTGAGAATAAATAGTTATACATATTCAGATTGTTCTATTAGAAAACCCAAACAAACTGCTAAGAATCCTAGAAAAACACACCCATTTTGCTCCTGCCTTACCACCAGGCTGCAGCTGTGCTCCCTGTCAAACTAGAGCAGACAGATGGGTTTGAGGTCTCTCAGATTGTGCTTCTACAAATCCACAGACTTTTTCTAATTACCAAGTCATCTCATTCATACATTTGAGATCACCTTTAACTGCTTGAAACATGCATCTGATATCTAGTCACAAACCTTAGGCTAGAAGTTCTCCCATCCATGACAGTGAAACAAAAGCTGTATTTTATTCTCTTTGGTAGTGTTCAAAAGATGCCAGTGGCAGGAGTGTACACTTGCCTAGTACAGATGAAGGAAGTAAACCACTCCGCCCTCCCCACAAAGAAATTGCACGGCAATGTCATTGTCTGATAGTGGCTAGAAAACTGCTGAAGAGGACACACACTCAGGTTCAAGTGGGTTGCCTTCCCAGTTCACTGAGGAAGCGAGGATATCTTCCTGATCTCTGCAAGGGTGCTTTATATCCCATGTTAGCTCAACAAGTGAAGCATTCACACAGTTCAATTGATAAGTTATTAAAGTTGCATGAGGTTGCAACCCTAAAGTGGAAGCCGGCAGAAACCGTTTCAAGCAGATTCATCATTACAGAAATTTTCCTTTTCACAACTCACAAAATTTTTCTCATTAGGTAGAGGCACATTCAGGTCTTTTCTCACCACAATTTCTCCTCCTGTGTATCTCCAACCATAAAATCTCATCATTCAAGTAGCATATTATCCCCTTAACTGCTCAGTGTATTCATTTCCCGCTTGTTCACCATATGAAAAGTGTATTGCCACCCTGAGGTATACTGATGTCACACTTTCTTCCATTCATAGCATTAAAATCTACCCGTTTAGTTTGCCCTTATGTATAGAGTCCTTAATGACAGAACCTCTTTCCATATTCTTCTATATATTCTTCTATTCTTCCATTACACTTGGCTTGCAAGTTAGGGTTGTGCCACTATAGAATTACGTGCTGTGAACTGCCTGCTACCATACACACACTCTATAAAAAATAAGTAAATAACCATATCTTCTAATTTCATATGTTTCTCCTCAGTTCAAGCTCCTATTACAAGACAAAGTTGCGAAGAAATAAGGCACATATAAATTCATAAAAATATAGTGTAGAAATTAAGAATCATGGGAAATGTCTGACTGCAACAGAGTCAAATTTTGTAGAGATAAAGAACACACTATAAGCCATAGAATAGGCCAGCTATACATCAGGTGCAACAGAAAAAACTGTTAATAACTATAAAAAGAGTTGCTCAAACATCAAACCAAATTTGCATCTTAAAGACCTCTGGTACGAGCATGTGAACTTTGTTTTCATGCAACAGTGTTCACTGCTTTGGCTTGTTAGGCATCTCTAGAGCTGTTTAATGATCAGCTGCAGGTTTTGACTGGGCATGTAGGGTTTAGGGGCTTTTTGAAGCCTGGGGGTAGGTGTTGCAAACCATGGCAGAGGTCTCCAGAAGCCCACTTCTGCTCTTGCAATTAATGTAATTGCCCTCAGTGTTTTAGGTCAGATGTCCTGAGTGGATTTAGAACAGTAAAAATTTTTATTTCTTCACAAGGAACAATGATAATAAGTCAAGAAATTAAGTCTATTAATTCTACAAATACTGGTATCACCAAGCACATGATGCGATTGCTCTTTAAAGATCTGTCACTTTTGTCTGTATTAAGTGGGGGGAAAGTCACTTTGCTTGCCAAAAACATTCACATTTTTGAAATTGTTGCATATTTCTTCTCAGAATTTGGGAAGCTGTCAGAATCCACAGCACAAAAGGTACAACAGCCTATACAGTCCAGTGTTCTGCTCTGACCTGGACAGAGAGCACACCCCTAGGGCAACACTGCTGGTTTCGCTGTACACAAGAGATGAATTTCAACTAACTGTAAATCAAAGAAAAATAGCTGTATTGCAACTGTGTAAAGCATACTGTATTTGCTTTTCCCCCCCTCTTTGTCCTGGTACAGCCATGGATCTGTCATTAGTGTGATGGAGTCAAACTCCTTCCACCCTCTGCAGAGCAGTAATTGGCAACAACCTCCAGAGCAAGGCAGCAGGCTGGGGCAAATTAATTCTGCCTGCAAAGGTGCTGCTCATTTGTAGGAAGAAAAAAAGAAAATAAACCAAAAACAAATAAACAAACACACACAACTCCCCAAAAACATAGGCAAATAGGCTAGTTTCCTTCTTTCATAAAAATTTAAACTTGCATTATGTAAAAATGCAAACTTGATTTACAGTAAACTTCTGGGACATAGAATGAGGACTCAAGTGAGTCCTCTTTCAACGTGCAATCTCCTGTCGTTACACTTTAATCTAATGGATAATTAAGGATTAACATATACAAAAGCCTATTGTTCCTGACCTGTGATCAGCCATAGTCACCTGGCAGTGAAAATTGCCACTGGAGAAAACATAATGATGTCAGTTAGATTTTAAAGGGCCAGGGCACTGGGTGTGCTTCCAAGAGTGTTCCACACCAGACCAGGTGTGTGTTTCCAGCCTTGTAACCATCTGCATTTGTTGCACTTGGGTTCACACCAGGATCAGCTGGGCATGAGCCAACTGCGTCTCTTTCGGATGGTGCTGAGCATTCCACTGAGGATGCTCAGCCTGCTGGACCAAAACTGAGCTGGTCTGGGACATTCCCCTCCCACACAGGCACCCAGGCCTCAGCAGTCACTGTTTCACCCTCTACAGCCACTTAGCTCCTTAGAACAGACAGACACTTTGGTTTACTCAAATGGGTTAGGTTAAGCAACCACTCAGGCTAGTGAGCAGCTGCATGAAAAAGTTTTCTAAAGTCAGCAAGGCTTCTTTGTGACTCACTCCTCAGCATCCCAGTACTAACAGTCCTTATTTGGTTGTGTACTTTTTAATGGTTGGATTGCTTTTTAATGGTGCCAAAGTCAAAATCCACCATGTTGGAAAACTCAGTGTAATGTGTTTTGTGGGACACAGAGGCTGCAAGTCTGTGCAAGGAAGGAAATTTTTGGTGAAAGAGAACCTCAGTGATACAACCAGATTTACCAACAAAGTGTTGTCTTTTTACTCAGTTACTGGAAACTAGACAGGGCAATAGAAAAGGACTTGTCCCGCACCTGGAGTGGTGAGCAGCAATCAGCTTCCAGACATGAATCAGTGCTGGGAATCAGGAATCATTTAAACAGAGACAGTAGCATGATGAAACCTGACAACTTCCAGGGAAATGGTGTACACATTTTTTCACTTGTGTTCACATACATCTGGTTGTGGTCTTTTGCAATCCTCATGGCTGAATCTCAGTTCTAATACACATGAGATTAATCAAGCTTCTGCACTGATCTTATATTGACTACATTCAAATTCAATCTCACGCCTTCTATACCAGAGTATAACACCATGGAGCTAAGCCTGTAATTCCTCTGGAATTGCTTTACTGCATGTCAATTTGCAATGAAATCTTGTATTAACTCTTTGGTATTTCAGGGTCATTGATTTTTTGTGTAGAAGATTTTTCAAATCAGGCTAAAAGCAAAATTTTGGTTTATGTCATCTATACTCCCAGCACCTTTTCCAGAGACTTATACAAGTCTATGAGGCTCAGCACATGTCAAGTTCTGCAGTGTCTGTCCTGTCTTTCAAACCCTGTTCTCCACAATCACCAAAACCCAAACTCACCATGCTGTCCCAGCATGTACAGACCCTTGCAGATCATTAGGGTGAGTCAGGAGGAGCTGCAGACATCGGCTGCTCCTCAGTTTGCGTTACAGTCAGCGTGGACAGGCTGAGCCCAGCATGCCTCCCATGCTGTCGCAGCTTCTCTGCCTGTCTTTGCAGCACTACTACAAGCTCACTGTGTTTTAGGTGGGACTCTGCAGCTCATTCACAGGGTTCTGCTGCAGGATTACAGGCAGTCTGAGGTTGCCTTAGTGCAAATGCTAAGTTGGGGGGCTCCTACACTAAGATTTTGTCAAGCCAGGATGTATACAGTGTTCTAGTTTACATCTTGTTTCAGTCATTTCAATTATTGAGACAGACATACAAATGGATGGGGATAACCGACTATAAAAAGTGAATTCATGAATGAAAGATGACTGTGGGAGGTTATGTAACTTTTCCTACCCAAGAAGGTTTCAAACCACGCTGCAGTGAAATGCAGCTGACTGACCTCTGGCCCTGTTCCCTTCCCCATGTCCTGTACATTGCTTCTGGAAGACAGAATGACTGCATACAACTAAAGGTTATGACTTCTATTTAAATGGAGTAAATTCAATTATTACGTAGACATTTTTGAAAGATCAACATGTCTGTTAGCTGGAGGAAAAAAACTGCTTATCATTGACCAAAGGACAAGACAAATCTAAGAACTGAGGGTGTCTGAAGGTCACACAGGTAGGTTACACTTACAGGAAAGCCATTTCCCTTGTGGTTTGTTACTCAAGATTATTATTATAAAAACTTATCTCTATAATTGCATCTTTTCCCACCAGATGTCCCAATTAGACTGTTGTAAATACAAAGTAATTAGAGAAACAAAGCAAAGCAATTCTAGACACTGTGAGAAGATGGTAAATCCACAAGCTGAGATGTGTTAAGTTTGATTGCTTAACTATTAGTGACATAGATGTGCTAGTTGTCATCACATTGTTTGTGCTGAATCTGAACATCTAATCCCTTCCTCGGGCCTTTCCTTCCCTAAAGCAGTGGGATCTTGCTGAGAAGTATCTCAACACAGCTTGATCCAGCCAAACAGGAGAGAAGAGCTGGCTTGTCTTTCTCCTGAGACAAGCTGACGCAATGCCGAGGGGCCCTGGCATGACCCTGGTGCTCAGGCAGGAACGACTGGAGGGTTTTACCATCACACAGCCTGCAAAAATGATACACAGCCCTGTATCACAGGTGCCAATGTACTCCTTTGCAGAGAGCCCCCTTGGGCAAAATCTGTGGAAATGAGCTGCAGAAGCCAGGAAGATTCTGAATCAGACTGTGCCTCACAGGACTTAGCTTCAGAAATTGCAATGCAAAAAAAAAATTTTACTCTGTAAAGATATTTGCCATATTTGAATTTTATTTTTAGTTAGTCAAATTGAATAACCAGATAACAGAACAAAACCAATCATGTGTCCTGCAGATCCTACAAAACAGGTCTATCCTGTTTGGTAGGACTTTTTAAATATAATATTGCATAATTCACAAGTGACCCAAACAAAACATTTCTCAAGAATTTTTGGCAATACTTTTTTGCTTGATAGTCACCATAGTGGGTAGAAAACAGCCAACATCTAATCACCCATACAGCTACTTGCTCGCTTCCCATGCACAGTGGAAGAGATTAGGAAGTGCAGATAAATTTTATAAATAAAATTTATAAAGTTTAATAAATGAAAGGATGGGGTGGAGGTGGAGGGAAGTGTTGCACAGGCTCACCACCTGCTGCAAACAAAGACTGATGTCCAACCAGCCTCCAGGCAATAACCACCTTGGAAGACAGCCCTCACTCCACCTTCTTCTTCTGCTAGCCCAGTTTTACTGATGAACATGACATTATATCATATGGAATATTTCTTTGGAGAACTCAGGTGAATTATCCTGGATGTGTCCCTTCCCAGACACTTCTCCACCCAGCCTTTTCCATACAGTGTGAGAGCTAAGTGTGAGCAGGGAAAGTCTTCACATTGTGGAAACACTCTTCACCAATACCCAGAGCATTGAGGGTAGAGCACCATACATGCTGCTAAGAATAAATTTAATCTATCCCAGATAGAGCCATAAAACTCACAAAGATATTTGAGCAGTTCTCGACTTGTATGAACTCTTGTCTGCATTCACACTGGGCAGAATTCAGCTGAGCCTTCTGCCCAAGTCAAATGACCAAGACAGTGATCATTCACTACTGAATCATTCATTTCTACTTCACTTTTTCATCCTAGTCATGCTCAAAGAAGACTCTGGTATTACTTTATACGGACGTATTTTTCTGTAGAACTCAAAACGTCTGGTGTCTTTCAATGAGTTCCACATAGTTTTATGCAGCATTCTTATCAGAGCAGGGTTACTCTCCTCATGACAATGTTGTAAGTCTTAACAGAATTTACAGCAACTTCTATTATTAAATATCTCTAAAGTGTTACTTCTGATCTCCTTGACCTTTGTTTACACAGGTTATACTCTCCAACACAGACACAGGTTCTCTGCTGAATACAAGTCACACAACTACAATGTCATGTGAAATTATTTTTCCTGACTCATAATATTTTTTATTATTCAAGACCAAGACAAAATAATAAAGTCTGCAAAATTCACACAGCTAAATCTAAAGAAACAGAATCTGTTCCTTTTTAATATTGATCTTATCAGAATTTGATTTTTTCATGCTGCTTTTGAGCCGAAAGTAATGAAAATTCTTTTTCACTGAATTTTAAAAATTTCTATTCAAGCCTCAAGTTCTTCAAAATCTTCTCACTTTTTTTGGAAAAACAATGCCAGATATGGCAAGCTTCCAGCAGAAAATTAAATACAGCATAGAGTTTGTCCTTTTTCATCAGGATCTTGTGTTTAAACTCTCCTTTTTAGTTTGCTCATAGCCCAGTCAAAGATATATGTAAGTTGCTCAACAGTCCATCAGCTGTGAAGCCCTCAGATTCCTCTTGTGTCTATGAGGAAATAACCAGTCCCACACACTGGAGTCATGGAGTTCAAAGTGTTTTAAACACATCCTTATCTCCTGCAACCCAGAACCTGGTCCAGATCCAACTTTATTACCACAGTCAGACATAAAGGCAGCTGTTGAGGAAGAAGGAGGTGAACCTACTCCTAGCAATAAAATGTTTAGATTTTTAAAATCAAGCCTTAACATTTGGACATGGATTGATTTTCTGTAAGGTACAAAAACATACAGAGATGATCACGTGTTGGTAACTAGGCTGTTTTCAATAGTAGGTGACAGCATCATTCCTTTAGTAGCTGTTTCAGACATTGCTGTGCACTGTAGTCCTCTCCTGCATAATTCAGCTGTGTGAGGTACAGATCATCTTTCTCTGAAATGAAATTCTTTCTGATCACATCAGTCAGAAGTATACTGGATACAAGCTAATAACCCACAAACACTTCCATACACATTCAGCTATAGCCATAAAGAGCTCTCCTAGTATGAGAAATATCAACCTTCTTTTCCTATTTATGCGCATTTCCTTTCAGATTAGAGGTAATATGGTCACAAAACTGCACACCCTGAGATAAAAATCATAAATCAGTCTGTGGACTGGTGCTTCTAGGCCTCAAAAACTATCCAGTGGAATTTAGCAGAGTGAAGCTGGGACCAGTTGGCATCGGGGGGCCAGGGAGGTTACAGCAGCCCAGCTCTGTCAGTGCTTCATGCAGCTTTCTCAGGTTGCACTGGTACAGCAGAAGGTCTAAGATAGCTCCATATTTGTTAGGGAAAGCTCCTATCCCCTGAGAGCTTTCACCTACTCTTGTAAGCTATATTCTCTAAAAAGTTCTCAAAGTGAACTTTGTGAAGAGATTCTTCTGATAGGCCATGCCATTTGGAAGGAAGGGGACAAAGGCACCTGATGTCCTCCTAGTTCTAGCAGGTGCTTTTAAAGAGCTGTCTCCTGAACTGCAGGAACCACAGAAAGTTTACTGAACTGGGCAGTGCTGTATGGCAGTGGTTTCAGTGAGACACTGCTCGCACCCATCTCCTCTCTGCTCTGCATCGACTGATACAGGCAGGCAGCCAAAGGGCTCTTGCAAAACGCCTTTGTGTATGAGGAACATGGGAAAAGCACAGGGTGAAGTGATTACACAGTAACTGTACCGATAAAGTTACAGAAAGTGAATTTCCCTATGACCCTGTGGTTTCACTACTGGGATAGTATAAAAAGAGAGAGACAAAGCTGGCTGCTAGCTGTGACGTGACATCAACAGGGAAGTTACAGGAAAGATTTGTTTAACGTGATTTCATTTACTTCTTAGAGCATTGATGACATTACACTAACAAAACCAAAAAGTGAGTCACATACGTAATTGCTGCTTGGAGCTATCAAGATCTATATAAGGGTTTTAGCTCTGGTCTTGGGAGAAAGAAAGTCAAACTCTTTCTGCTCCAGCAAGGCACCATGCACTACCTCCTGCTTTGTGCTCTCATCTTCCTGCCTGAGACTCCTGCTTTTCCAGTACAACTGAGACAAGAATCATGGATCAACATAGACCTGGAGAAAGTAAAGGTATGTTACATGGGGAGAAAAAAAACCTACATTATGAATAATCTGATTTTTGATTCAATTTCTACATTCATTTCCTACCTGTTCATATTGTCCTTGTCTCACATTACAACAGTTTTTGCAGGTCTGATATAAATAAACTCGCTGACTAGCTTAAACCTCCGAAGACGGACATAACAAAGAGACCATGTAGGATTAGGTCTCTTCTGCCTGTGTTAGTCATGCCCTAAGGGTCATCCACATGGTCTGAAGAAAGGACACAGGATGGCATCTCATTTCCCAACTACTCCTCAGTAAAGCCAGAGACACTATGAGGGAGACAGAAATTTTCCAAGTTGGTTCAACTCTGATCCAACACTTGCACTTGAGGTAGTAAACACCTGCACTATGAGAGAAGTAGATAATAGACCATACCTCATGGCTGGGATTAAATGAACTTACCTCTTCAGAAACATGGTTATCTATCCAAAATCACCATCCACACTGAAATCAGTGCAAGAGAGAATGTCTGCAACTAATATTGCCCAGCACTTTTCAACATCAAACACATTCAGACATTAACGACAGTGTTGTCAAGCATTAACTATTTATTCTGAAATCATCCCTGATTGCAGCCTCAGGACCACAGTTCTGACAAAAGCTCAGGAAAAATATATTCAGCTCTTCCTGAAACATGCAGCAGACCAAACTATCAAAGACAAGATTTGAACTTAAGTCATGAATTTGGAGAGTATTTCCCTAAGCCTCACTTCTCATTTTCACAACCTTGCTGCCATTGTAAGATTTTTGTAAGGACTGGCAACCAGCAAAACTAGCACAAACCAACAGCATGCTTCTACTTGCTGAAGTTAAATATGACAACTGATCTCATCTGATGACATTGATTTATCTCAAATGCAGAGCATGGTGATGGATCTCCTTTCGATGGAAGAGGTGGCACGCTGGCCCATGCGTTCACACCTGGAGAAGGGATTGGTGGAGATGCTCATTTTGATGATGATGAAAAATGGTCAGATGTCAATCAAGGTAAAGCTCACTTGTGTAGATGAAAGGGGAAGGCAAATATTATACATGTTGGAAGAACACAGCCACAGGAACTGCTTTCCATTACTCTTCATCCTTCAGTGCTACTTCAGTGCTAACATTTCTATCCTTTTCAACTAACTTTATAACTACTAGGGCTTCATTACCATGAGCACCTACATAATGTCTGTCCTGTCCACAATTTAAAGCACTTTTTGCAGGCTAAAGAAGAACTGTGAGACCCTGTTTCCTACAAAAATTCTGAACAGGTAAATTGACTTGCTTCTAGGAATGAAGTTGACCATATGCAAGGAATCAGTATATTTTTAATAAAATATTACCATAATGTATGAAAGCTTAATGATAATGGATCAAAATCCTGGGATTGCATTCCAAGATGGATTGAAATATACAAATTCTCCCACACTTTCAATGAATTGTATTTTAAAAAGAAATGCCATACCTTTAACATCCATTTATGTGTTTCTATGTTGCAGATGTCAATTTGTTCCTCGTTGCTGTTCATGAATTTGGCCATTCTTTGGGACTTGCTCATTCCAGTGTCCGTGGAGCTCTGATGTACCCACTCTACTCATATCAGAACCCACAAACCTTCAGACTTCCAGCAGATGACAGGAGAGGAATTCAGAAGTTATACGGTAAACTCATGATTCTCTGACTTTCCAGAGAAGCAGGTTTGAGAAGCAGTGGACTGGGATTCCCGTTAGCCTCTGTGATAGTCAAGCTTCCTTGAGTGTTTTTATATTTATTAAAAAAAAAAAAAAAAAAAAAAAACCAGAAAAAAACCAGAGATGTTTCCAAGCACATTCAAAGTCTTCAAAATACAAAATACACAAGGTATAAGGTGTATTTATTTCCAACAGATGGCTCCCTGTGCACTGAGATGAGGAGCACAAACACCAGCTCAGTGCCACTGCCAGCATCTTCACCGTCTCCTAAACCAGTGTTACCCAGTACAAGGAACGACCTTAAGCCAGCCCCCAGAGGTGACACAGCACAGCAGGGAATGTGGTGTTTACACAACAAAACTCAGAGAACACATAACACCTCTGAGATCAAATATACCAACACTCTGACCACTGACTAAAAAAAAAAAACTTACTTATAAAAAATACTTATAAAAAATTTAGTTTAACATGCTCTGGTCAGATCTGTTTTTATCTCAATCCTTCCTTCCTCGTGTTGTGTGGTCCAAAAAGGACTGACACTGTTCAACCCGACAGGTAACCAAGCACCACACTCACTACTCACTACGTGGGATGGGGAGAGAAATGCAGAAAAAAAGGAAAATGCAGGGGTGGAGACAAAGGCAATTCAATAATACAGAAAAGGAAGGGGAAATAACAATAAGTAATGAACGCAAATAAAAGAAAGCAAAAGAAAGTGGAAGAAAAGACAAGGGAAAAAGAAGAAAAAGAAGAAAAAGAAGAAAAAGAAGAAAAAGAAGACGACGAGAAACAGGAATAGGAATATACAAAGCAAATCATGCACAATGCAGTTGTTCACCACCCACAGACCAGCACCCAGGCAGTGCCCAAGCTGAAACGTCTGGCCAGCTTTCCCTCTAGTTTATACACCGAATATGACATCCTATGGTATGGGATATCCCTTGGCCAGTTTGGGTCCCAGCTGTGTCCCCTTCCAGCTTCTTATACCCCCCAGCCTGCTCACGGCTGGGATGCTGTGAGAAGCTGAAGAGTCCTCACTTAATGTAAAGGCTGCTGAGCAACCACCAAAACATCAGTGCAATATCAACATTAGTTTGAAAACGCTCCCATCAGTAAGCAGCCATTTCTTCCACACAAAGCTCAAAGATGAAGTAGCTGCTGCTAAGTGTGGATATTATTCTGAGGGCACAGCTTTCTTCAGGTGAGAAAAAGCTTGAAGCCCCAGAATGGAGCGTCAGATCCAATCTGTATTAAAGGCTATGAAGAAGGGCTCTCTAGGCTATGTGGATGCTCAGTCCAAATGGGTTGACCTGGAAAGATGCAATGTTGACAGAAAATACCCTCTGTTCTCATGGCCAAAGTCCCCACAGGGAACAAAGCACGAAACCGAGACACACCATGCTCATTATCAAGCTCAAGTCACTTGCTAAATCTTCATAAAGAGAAAACAGCCATGGAAGACAGGTTTTATCAAAGACTGTGCAGAAAAAAACACTCCTAAGGCCACATAGAACAATTCATGTACAGTGCTGGAGGAGTCACTGTCAAATGAAGCCAGGAGAACAAACACTTGACTGAAAGCAGCTGGTTTGTTTTCTAGTGTACAATTAACATCCTTATGAACTGAGACAAATGCAATAGAACCCAGAAGTGTATTCTTAGGAATACCATCCTGGCAATGGGACACATCTG
Source organism: Pyrgilauda ruficollis (assembly GCF_017590135.1). Taxonomy (NCBI): domain Eukaryota; kingdom Metazoa; phylum Chordata; class Aves; order Passeriformes; family Passeridae; genus Pyrgilauda; species Pyrgilauda ruficollis. Next base: position 9,703,209 of record NW_024529932.1, read on the forward strand.
GGAGACAGCTTCCTGCAACCACATGAGGTGACTGGCCGGCAATAGGGCCAGCACAGGTGGCAGTGAGGCACCCTTGTGTCTTGAAGGATCCATCTCAAGAGAGGCAGCAGCACCCAGTTAGCATCACCACAGCAAGTGAAATAAAATAGAAGCCAGGAATTTTGTCCTCAGAGACAGCCACTGATGAGGCTGCCAGCAGCATTTTACTTCCTGTTGAGCTCCTAATGCCTTTCCATCCCCATAAGGGCCCCCTCCTTTGGGGAAAAGCGCTGCCATCGGCACACCTAACCCTGCTCAGCAGAGGGGAACTGCGCAGCGTTTGCCTCCGCCTAGTGGCACCGCTCGGCAAACTGCTCTGGCTTTGCACCCTGTTGCGAAGCGAGCCTCGTCTGCAAGCACACAGCTGGGCAGGCACTACCACACATACCATCGCTGCGAGAAATCAGGGACAACAGCAAATTTAGCAATCTTCTTTCTTCCCTTTATCCCACTGCATTCTGTGTCAGTTTCTACATGCTCTTTCGAATACTCATCTAGGCACCTTATGTTACTCAAATAGCAACTTGTCCCTCCTTTTCCATACCAAAGACATGGCTAACCACAACATATTTTGGTTTGTTGGGGATTTGAATTTTTACTTGCTTTTACTACTGTTCTTTTAAACAAAACAATTTTTAAATTCATCCTTGCTGTTCCAGATAGTACAACAAGCAGCAAATGAATTCTCAAATGTCTTAACATTTCTCATGGGTCCTTTGACCATGCACATTTAAAGGATAAGCTCTACTCCTGCACTATCTAGAAAAGCTATTATGGCAACTTACCCAATCACTTACGTACCCTGAGCCCACTCCATCAACATGGACTGATATTCTGAGAGGATAAAATCAATACCTGCTATACCTGGTATTAACAAGGGAATAAGATCTCAGAAAAAGAAAATTAATTATATCAGCAGCCCTAGCAATGCTTATTAAAGCTGTCACACATGAAAAGTTCACAGATATGGGATGGGAAAGACCTGATGAGATGAAAAAATGCCAGCATGTCTGTTGCGACGAACACTCTCTGTGTGGAGACACGAGGCTTGACTCCATTTCAGAAGGCTGATTTATTATGTTATATATTATACTAAAATGTTACATTAAAACTATACTAAAAGAACAGAGAGAACAGAGAGATCAGAAGGCTACAAAGAACAAGAATAGACTAAAACGCACAACAAAATCCTGTGACTGCTCACAGCCTCAGCACAGGTGGCTGTGACTGGTCATCAATTGAAAACAAACCACATGGACCAATGGAAGATGCACCTGTTGCATTCCACAGCAGCAGATAGTTATTGTTTACATTTCTCTCCTGAGGCCTTCAGCTCCTCAGGAGGGGAAAAAGCTCCTTTTTCCCCCCCTGAAAGGATTTCAGGATGTTTTTTTCCTGGAAAAAAAAGGATTTTTCATAAAATATGGAAAAGGATTTTTCATAAAATATGAAAAAGGAAAGGATTTTTCATAAAATATCATAGCTACAGTATGTCCGTCCCCAGTGATGTCCCCTTGAATTTTTCTTCACAGTGTAAACTGCAAATTTAATCCCAATTCTTTAATCTTCAAATTTAAAGCATATGAATATATATTTTTTCTTTTTTGTTTTTACAAAATAATATCTTCAACAAAACAGGATGCTCTTAATGGCACCATTATGCTTTTTTCAGTTTCAGCAATGCCTCTATGAAGCGGCTCCATTAACATCAATGGAATTATTTGGGATTCATCTGTTAGAGTAAACATGTTAGCAAAGAGCTTTAGAAAATATTATCCAGTTTGACTATTTTTTACAGCAGGAACCACCACAAGCCAGAGAGCTACAGGTAATCACTCTTTGCTGAAGAAGGCTGAGGAAAATTATTAAGGGGTGAAAATTGTTACTGTCTTCTGTCAGCCCTAAAAGTAAAGTTAACAGACAATAAAACAAAAATCATAGAGAGAAGCAGCAGGCTGCACGGGTGTACAGAAAAATATACACAGGAAAAATATCCACACCAGTAAAATAGAAAAGATTAGAGGTCTTCTACTTGGCCACGTGAAATGATCTGACAGAGCTGCTGTACTGTGGGCAGTGAGAGAGTCACTATTTCTTGCAACTCAAAAAAACCACTATCCCAAGAAAACCTTGCGGAAGATTTTCAAAGAAGAAGGATGTATTATCACGTAGCAAGCAAGAAAACTCAGAAATTCAATCAAAGCATATTCAATGGAACTGGTGACACAAATTTTAGAAAGTGAGTGACATATGAAATTGCTGATTGGCACTGTCAGGATCTATATAAGGGTTTTAGCTCTGGTCTTGAGAAACAGAAAGTCAAACTCTTTCCGCTCCAGCAAGGCTCCTCATCAAGATGGGCACCATGCACTACCTCCTGCTTTGTGCTCTCATCTTCCTGCCTGAGACTCCTGCTTTTCCAGTACAACTGAGACAAGAATCATGGATCAGCATAGACCTGGAGAAAGTAAAGGTATGTTACATGGGGAGAAAAAAAAAAACTACATTATGAATCATCTGATTTTTGATTCAATTTCTACATTCATTTCCTACCTGCTCATATTGTCCTTGTCTCACATTACAACAGTTTTTGCAGGTCTGATATAAATAAACTCGCTGACTTAAAACTTAAACCTCTGAAGACGGACATAAAAAAGAGACCAAGTTCCAACTGACAAATAAAGGGGAGCATGTAATTTTGAATATATGCCCAAAATTTTATGTGTACTGTCTTAGAAGGCTGTAGGTTTGAATGCCCAGCAAATTGTGGTTACTTGACAGGATTTCTTACTTACAGTGCTTCATTGCTGTTACAATTCCTTTTATATATGCTGATCTCCACTACTGAGAGAGCAGAATTTGGTAAACTGAAATGGAAAGATACAGCTAAAACTAGACATGGATGAGGCAGGATGATGAAACAACTCAAACAAATGGAAAATGCAATTACCAAAATAACACAGATATATGTATTAATCTTTATTTTCCCTCTCTTCTTCCAGAGATATCTTGATACATTCTTTCCAATTTTGTCCAAAACACAAAACCTAAGCATAGAAGAAAGGATTAAAGAAATGCAGAAGTTTTTCCACCTGACTGTAACTGGAAAATTAGACAAAGAAACTGAAGAAATAATGACAAAGCCCAGATGTGGTATGCCTGATGAAGGAGAACATCAAACACCTCCTGGAACTCGAAATATCTATCCAAAATCACCATCCACACTGAAATCAGTGCAAGAGAGAGTGTCTGCAACTAATATTGCCCAGCATATCAAACACATTCAGACATTAACAACAGTGTTGTCAAGCATTAACTATTTATTCTGAAATCATCCCTGATTGCAGCCTCAGGACCACAGTTCTGACAAAAGCTCAGGGAAAATATATTCAGCTCTTCCTGAAACATGCAGCAGACCAAACTATCAAAGACAAGATTTGAACTTAAGTCATGAATATGGAGAGTGTTTCCTTAAGCTCACTTCTCATTTTCACAACCTTGCTGCCATTGTAAGATATTTTTAAGGACTGGCAACCAGCAAAACTAGCACAAACCAACAGCATGCTTCTACTTGCTGAAGTTAAATATGACAACTGATCTCATCTGATGACATTGATTTATCTCAAATGCAGAGCATGGTGATGGATCTCCTTTCGATGGAAGAGGTAAAATACTGGCCCATGCATTTCTACCTGGAAAAAGGCATAGTGGAGATGCTCATTTTGATGATGATGAAAAATGGTCAGATGTCAATCAAGGTAAAGCTCACTTGTGTAGATGAAAGGGGAAGGCAAATATTATACATGTTGGAAGAACACAGCCACAGGAACTGCTTTCCATTACTCTTCATCCTTCAGTGCTACTTCAGTGCTAACATTTCTATCCTTTTCAACTAACTTTATAACTACTAGGGCTTCATTACCATGAGCACCTACATAATGTCTGTCCTGTCCACAATTTAAAGCACTTTTTGCAGGCTAAAGAAGAACTGTAAGACCCTGTTTCCTACATAAATTCTGAACAGGTAAATTGACGTGCTTCTAGGAATGAGATGACCAAAAGCAGAATCAAAAAGAGACTCAGGGTCTCTAGATGCATATGCAAGGAATCAGTAGATTATTTATAAAATATTACAGCTATATGAAAAGGTCAACAATAATGGATCAAAATCCTGGGATTTCATTCCAAGATGGATTGAAATATACAAATTCTCCTGCACTTTCAATTGAAATTGAATGTGAATTGTATTTCAAAAAGTCAATTGTAGCAATTGTAAAAAGTCAATTGTAAATCAATTGTATATCATACCTTTAACATCCATTTATGTGCTTCTCTGTTGCAGATGTCAATTTGTTCCTCGTTGCTGTTCATGAATTTGGCCATTCTTTGGGACTTACTCATTCCAATGACCGTAGATCTATGATGTATCCTTACTACTCATATCAGAACCCAAAAACATTCATGCTTCTGGAAGAGGACAAGCGAAGAATTCAGAAGTTATACGGTAAACTCACAATGAAATTTGATTTCCAAGACAAAGCCCCCTGGGTACTGCTTTCACTCTCCCTGATTGCTAGGGCCTCATCATATTACCAAAAAGAAAGAAGGAGAACAAACTTGGGAAAACCCAACTCCTGCATACTCTGTCCACTCACTGTGTTGCCCCTGCAGCCTGTTCCCACTGCAACCAGGAGCTGACAAAGCAGCAGTGCATGGCCTGCTGCTCTGTCCTCCCACGCACCTGCATTCTGCCAAGGAAATCCTGTGGCCCTTGCTCTGCAAATGAGCTCTTCCAGTGAGTGGTGCTCCTGGCAGGAAAGGAGAGGTACTGTGCCACCCACCAAGTTCAGTAAAGGCAGAAACTCTTCAGCAACAAGGGAACATAACTAGAATTGACCCCACAGGACAGAATTTGTCAGGTTTGCTTTTCTTGGGGCACTGCCCAACTCCAGGCATGCTAGAGGAACACCAGGAATGAAACACAGTTGTCTGCATTGGCAATTTTCAGTAGGGTCTCTATGTTTTGTGCTTCTCTTCCACAGGGAAAAAGCCATCAAACTCTTGAAGAAAGTGCTTAATGATGATCAAAGAATTCACACCTCATTGTTTTGGTCTTCCAAAACAGTTCTGGTCCTCTGGCTAATTAAGATGGTAAACTCCCTCGGCTGCACTTTCTCTTCCGGATTTTTATGTTGATTTATTTGCACTTTACACAATTGCACTTAACAAAAATAATAATAAAAAATTGTATACTCTCTTTTCTAAGGTTTTCTTTTTTTCTTCTGTCATTTCACTGATGGATTAAGTTACTCCTGCGTGCATGATAGACAGTCAGACAAGTATCTTTGTTAATAGGTTTATAGGCACCTAAAGAGCCCTTGTGCATTGACTGATGTCAGAACAGGGTTTGTCCTTACATCAGTGGCTTGCTTTCAATTCCCCTGCATGTCCTGCCACTTCACAGTATTGACTCCTCAAATCAGTGAGCATCCCATATGGCTCTCACATACAGGAGGTCTCCACAGTGCTTCCTTCAGTATGGGCTGATAAGTTTTCCCAAAGGGAAAAGCTTTTCTTCATCATCATGTCCTCTCTGACTTTCCAGAGAAGCAGGTTTGAGAAGCAGTGGACTGGGATTCCCATTGTCCTCTGTGACACATAGTCAAGCTCCCTTGTGTATTTTTAAATTTATTAAAAAAAAAAAAATAAAAAAAAAAGAAAAATAAAAAGAAAGAAACAAGAAAAAACCCCACATGGATTCTCCCAAGCACATTCAAAGTATTCAAAATACGCAAGGTAGAAGGTGTATTTATTAACAGTTTCCAACAGATGGCTCCCTGTGCACTGAGATCAAGAGCACAAACACCAGCTCTGTGTCACTGCCAGCATCTTCGCCATCTCCTAAACCAGTGTTACCCAGTACAAGGAACGACCTTAAGCCAGCCCCCAGAGGTGACACAGCACAGCAGGGAATGTGGTGCTTACACAACGTGCAACTCGGAGAACATACAACACCTCTGAGAGCAAATATATCAACACTCTGACTATTGAACTAATGCTGTGGATACTGGTAACAAAAAAAATAAAAAAAAAAGAAAAATAAAAAGAAAGAAACAAGAAAAAACCCCACATGGATTCTCCCAAGCACATTCAAAGTATTCAAAATACGCAAGGTAGAAGGTGTATTTATTAACAGTTTCCAACAGATGGCTCCCTGTGCACTGAGATGAGGAGCACAAACACCAGCTCTGTGTCACTGCCAGCATCTTCGCCATCTCCTAAACCAGTGTTACCCAGTACAAGGAACGACCTTAAGCCAGCCCCCAGAGGTGACACAGCACAGCAGGGAATGTGGTGCTTACACAACGTGCAACTCGGAGAACATACAACACCTCTGAGAGCAAATATATCAACACTCTGACTATTGAACTAATGCTGTGGATACTGGTAACAAATTTAGTTTAACATGCTCTGGTCAGATCTGTTTTTATCTCAATCCTTCCTTCCTCGTGTTGTGTGGTCCAAAAAGGACTGACACTGTTCAACCCGACAGGTAACCAAGCACCACACTCACTATGCATCCTCAGTGGGATGGGAGAGAAGTGTAGAAAAAAAGGTAAAATGCAGGGGCGGAGGTAAAGACAATTCAGTAAGACAGAAAAGGAAGGGGAAATAACAATAAATAACAAACACAAGAAGAAAAGAAAGACGGAAGAAGGAAGAAAGAAGAAGGAAGAAGGAAGAAAGAAGAATGAAGAAAGAAGAAGGAAGAAGGAAGAAAGAAGAATGAAGAAAGAAGAAAGAAATAAGAAAGAAGAAGAAAGAAGAAGAAAGAAGGGAATACCATCTCAGAAAAATAAAATTAATGACATCAGCAGCCTTAGTAATGCTTAGTAAAGCTGTTACATATAAATGTTCGTAGATCTGTGATGGGAATGACCTGCAGAGCTACAAAAAGTGTCAGTATGCCCTGCCCCAGTGATGTCCTCTTGAATTTTTCTTCACAGTGTAAACTGCAAATTTAATCCCAAATCTTTAATCTTCAAATTTAAAGCATTTGAAGATGTCTTTTCCTTTTTTGTTTTTTATGAAATTATTACCTTCTACAAAACCTGCCTCAAACAGGATGCTCTTAATGGCCCTCATTAAGGTGTTTTCAGTTTCCAGAATGCCACTATGAAGTAGCACCATTGACATCAATGGAATCATTTCGGATTTATCTGTTAGAGTAAAAATGTTAGCAAAGAGCTTTAGAAAATATTATCTGTTTTGGCTATTTTTACAGCAGGAACCACCACAAGCCAGAGAGCTACAGGTAATCACTCTTTGCTGAAGAAGGCTGAGGAAAATTATTAAGGGGTGAAAATTGTTACTGTCTTCTGTCAGCCCTAAAGTTTACCAAGAATAAAACAGGAACCATAGAGAGAAGCAGCAGGCTGCTCAGGTATATATAAAAATATGGAAGTCTATACACATCAGGAAAATAGAAAAGATTAGAGGTCTTCTACTTGGCCACATGAAATGATCTGACAGAGCTGCTGTACTGTGGGCAGTGAGAGAGCAGGATTTCTTGCATTTCAAAAAGAAACACACTCCCAGTAAAACCTTGTGGAAGATTTTCAAAGAAGAAGGAGGTACATTTTTACATAGTGAGCAATTCAGTTATGGAATTCATTAACACATAATATTCAATGACAGTGGTGACCCACATTCATACATGGAATTTGGAAGGTTTAGATATATTTTTGTAGCATAACAGCTACTAAGTATGAGGATATGGTGGGAAGTAGTGCCTCACGGTTTTGCTGAATAGCAAAGGAAGGATCCATCTAAATTGACCCAGTTGTGCTAACATTGCAAGACTTTCTATAGGGAAAAGGAAGCACCTTGTCTGCTAAGGCTGGTTAAGGAGTGCAACATTTCAGTGACTGCCTCGCATTAGATCACCTGGATCTACTTATCTACCAAGATTTCAAGTTCTTTTCTTGGAAATCACTTGGGACAGAACCACTGCCCAACACCGAGGCACACCACCCTGTTCCAAAGGCTATAATGAGGCTGAAAGGGATCTGTGGTACTGCTGTGGGCTTTCTCTAGATGAGTTCTTGCCTCAAAGCAGAGATATCTAGGAGCAAAGTAAGGCGGTGCCAAAAAAGCAGTTTGCATTCAACAACAATAGACACAGTTCAGGCATGAGTTACAGAATACAGTATGAGTAAGCATCCTCACAGGAATGCCAAGAGCATGATAATGCCTTTCCATTAACTGCTGTTTGTGCAAAAATCCTGAAGGTAAAACTGAATCTCTAATGTTAAATATCTTTTATTTTCAATTACAGGACAGCATGGTAGTGCTCCTGAATGCATACTACTTTAGACAATAAATTCACTCCAAGTTCAACCTGTACTCTGAAATGAATGGTTCCCAAACTAAAAATCAATTTGTGCATTGCAAATATGAGATTTATAAAAGATCAAAAACAATGTTCTTGTCATTTGTGACTGGACATAGGATGAGGAACAGCCTGAATCAGTACTGTGTCATCTTTCCTTAAAAGCAATCACTTTCATTATAATCATAGCATTTATGCCTAACAGAGCCTTTCTTTCTCAGGATGGTTACAACAATTCACAGCAGTTAAGGATGAAAGGGAAAAGTATTGCAAAATACACTAAAAGATTTCCTAGTGTTACTTTAATGCTCCCAATGCTGCTCTATTTTTGAATATTTGGGGGAATATGCAGTATGTACTGACATTGCTTTGAAGTAGAAAAATATACAATAATGGTGGTGTTGTTGGTAATTTGGCTCAGCAGAGACATTTTTGACTCAAAATTCTTGTAATATTTTCTAGGGGTTCCAAATATGAATGGAAAGAGCAGTAGAAGAGGTGGGAAAGAATCATAATGAGCTGAATTTATCTTTTTTTTCTCTGGTTATGTTTTTTTCTTCATTCCTACCTTCACTGCCAGAAACAGGAATAAGGATTGATTACTTGCATAAAAATATTAAGGCTTTTACCTCCTGGGAGCAAAAAGATAGGTAATAATTTGAGAAGAAGTCAAAATGCTGGCACTACTCTAATATTGGCACAATATTCTTTTAAGTGTGCCTTAACTTTGCAAATAAAACAAAACCACTAAGAGTTCTCCTTGAGATAATTTTCCAAACTATTAGGTGATCATCCAGTCCTGATTCAAAAATATATAATTTTAATTTAGCAGTGAGTAGAATACCTTATGATAATAAGAAATATGATCAAGGAAAAAAATCACTTTTCTTTTTCATGTTTGCTATGGCTATGAAGCAGAATGTTTGTATCATATCACTATCAGGCTGCTTCCATAGTTCCAACAGCTCAGAGTTCATACACACTGCAAATCAAAGAGGATGGATGATTAATGGTCAGTACTTCCCACTGAGCTATTTCCTCCCACAATATGATGTCTACAATGCAGAAATGTGGATGTGGGATGCTCTGTACACAGTCCCTCTATGTAAAATAAGGAATAAGACCACCTATTTGGAAGTGTCTGCCAGCTGTGCAGATCTAAGCTGCTTGCCAGGTCAGCTCAATAATTTCTCCATGTTCTCTCATATAACCTTTAGAAAAGCCCACACAAATTCCACCCCCCATTACACTGCCCATCTTCATATTCTGGTTTAACACTGGGTTTCAACAAAAAGATGCTTAGGAATCCAGCACACCTATCACTTAATGCACTAATCCTAACCTTTGCACGCTGTCAACCTGAAATTTTTATTACCCTGCTATCTCTTAGCTCTTAGTTCTGTTGTAAATCTTTCAGCTGTTAGCTGTGCTTTCGTCATGTTTATATGGTACCTAAAATGATTTGCCCTCTGTTCTGTTTGTTTGGCCTCCTTGCTATTACAGAAGAGGAAGCAGTAAAAAATAATATTCACCCCTTTCTCACAAATTAATTACATGTTAGAAGTAGTACCTTGGCACTAGTTTATTTAGCAATCTAAAAAATCAGCAAGAACTTCAGTGTGAATACCTTGGAAGTGCCTGATCAGACCAAACACATTGATTTTAAAAGGATCCTGTATCCAGAGTATTTTTGTCAACCTGACTGACATTCCTCCAGACACCTGTAGTTTCTGCACTTCACATGAAAAATGCTGCCACTATATCTATTTGAATAAAATATATTGCAGTGCAACCTACTCATCCATTCTGAGAATACCACAGTTTTTTCACATCTTTAATCCCACTTATTACTCATGAGATCAAAGTTCTATTTTACCAAACAATGCACTGAACCTGCATGAAAGTAACCAGAAGTTTTATAAATCAAGTCTTAAGTGCCTAAATGCATTTTTTATGTCAAGCAGTAATTTAAAGAGTTGAAAAAGAAACATCACCTCGTAATTTGTGCCATCAGAGGAGTACAAATTGTGAAAGTTACATTATTCCCTGTTGGCACTTCATTTCCAGGTTATGTCTATAAAGCACAAGAAAATCTTTGTAATTACTTCAAATTTAATTCCAGGTATCAGATGATATAAACTGTGCATTCACAACTGATGCGCATCATCCACAGCCACAGATGCTTCGAAGAGTACCTGCCTCAGCATGGGCCACAATCCCTTCCATAATCACTGCCATAGATGCTTCGAGATATGTTCTGCTGGGCACTTGGCCATGGCCACAGGTGTTTTGGGGTGTCCTGCTCTTGAATGGATTCATCCACAGGTCACAGTCCCTTCAATTCGCGTTCCCACTGGAGATCCAGCCTGTCCAGCACAGCCATACAGACAGCAGTAATGCTCAGGCCATCTGCCAGCCCAGACACATTTCCATTGTTGCTATCAAACTGTTCCCAGGCACAGCACAGCCAGATGATAGCCAGCAAAACACTACAGCAAGCAGCAAAAGTAAAAAGCAGCCATTAATGAGCACTGGGTTCTAATATACAGTCAGGCAAGCAAGCACAGGGCTCTGTCAATCAATAGCTAAATAGCAAGAAGTGCTATTAATTCAATCTCGCACATTCCAATGAAACCAGTCGTTATCTCAAACCCTTTGAGCCCCCCATTAGGTGTCAAAAAAGACTGCTGTCATTTAACCTCAGAGGTTAATTCCCAGGAATTTGTGTCAGCAAAAGACTTAAATGAAAAAAAAGCAGGAATAAGAGAGGATGGATGTACAGGCAACCACAGTGAGAAACTCGGATATTTGGAATAGCTGTCTCAAAGTACCAAGTGTTACTGACAGAAAACAGTTTCTTGTGATAATGGTTTTTGCCTTCTTGAGTCCTGCAGCACATTTTTTCAGTTCAGGACCAAAGTCTGGTATTTCACCCGGCTGGTTGAGGAGAATGTGCTTTCCAGCTACTTTGTGTCATTGCTACAGTATTGGCCCATGTGTGCCAATACCAAGGTGCTCACAAGGAGCAGTGTATCAAACCCCCAAACGAGTTTGCAGCTCACAAACTGTTAATTCCCTTAAAGGTGACCCAATTTGTCAAACAAAATGATGGTCTGACCAAACTAATTCCAGTATAAATATTTAGTTGTATTATTATGGTAGATTTGAGCAGGAACAGAAGTAAATCCTCTGGAATCTAAAACATTTACAAAATGAAGACTCACATTGCAGCATATTGCAGCAGGGACCTAGTTCACTTGCATTTTCATAGCAACAACAGACATATCTGCAGTATTTGCTTAAAAGACATCAGTCATAATTACTGCCTGGAAAAAAGGATTCAGTTGAAGTGGATGAAAGCATTTTAAGACCATCAATACTGAAAGCAAAAATTTAAAGAAGTCAGTGAGCACAAGCCAGCCTCAGCTCCAGTACAAATACAAGAGAGCAAAATACTCCTTGCAACAGCAGCAGTCATGCATGACCTGCAAAGTCCAGAATTAGGGCTCAGGCTCTTTTTGAGCTGATGAAATTGTAATAATGCAAAGCCAAACCAACAGATTGGTAAGAAAATCAGGATAGTTTTAGCAATGAACACTGTAAGGTGCTGATGCTTCATGTGGCCTCTGCTTCTTAAAAAATATGGCTAATTGTGGTTGTGTAAATATAATTTAGAACTTAATTCCTTACTTTATTAAAAAAAAAAAAAAAAAAAAAGAAGAATCCCAGATTTGCTAACGGTCTGGATTAAGGAGATTGACACTTTGATCAACTTGTTTTCTTATCTCTCCTTCTACAAAGCTCAAGTGTTAATTTTGCATTGCAAAGAAGCAAGGATTAAAGCTGCCCTTGCTAGTATTTCAGCAAAACCCATTGTATGTTCCTGTCTTCCTGATTGAAATACTTTGCTGTAAGCTAGCAGTGTTGCTCTACCTCCAACATCTAAGAATATAAAAATTACATGGGATGTGAAGCAAAGTGTCATCTATTATGTTTGGAATAAGGCATTTAGGGGTACAGAATAAAAACTAATTTAAAAGTGGCATCTGTACAGAGCAGACACCAAGCCAAGTACAGCCTGGGAGCGACTGCTCTGGTTGTAACTTAAATTAACATTCCTTAAGAGAGCAAGACAGCTCATCAAGTATGTCAGCTACGAGATGAGAGATTAGAGAAGTGAACTTTCATGGCACAACAACGGGTTACCAGCTGATGGGATGTACAGAAAACTACAGTGCTAATAAAACTTTTACTGATCAAATATTGAGTCCACAGTTTTGAATACTGACTGGAATTGGCATTTTGTGTTCCCAGGTTTGCCTTTGTAGGTCTTTCCTGAGGACCAGGTTTCACCATGTGAATAAAAATAGTTTTCCTTCTTCAAGCTGGGTGTTTCTGGTTTTTCACTGATCATCCTTGTGAGCTCATCCTATGCTGGGCCTGTTCTGTTTCACCTTTGTCATCTCCCCAAAGCCATTTTATTAATAAAATGGATCTGAGATGTTTATGTTTAGGGTATTTAGGTTTTTGATAATTTTGTTGTGAGGCTTTAATTTATAATCCTTGTGTGAATGTCCTAAGAGTTATACATCTACCCCAACACAAGAACAACTCCTACCAATCAAGGACATTCCTCTAAGAGGTCAGATTGTACCTGTGAAAGAACTGCCTTCAGGCAGTTCCTGTCAGGGCTCGGAGTGCTCTGGCAAGCCTAAACTGGTAACAACGAGCCCTGACCAATCTCACCTGTGACCTCTGTGAACGTGTCTCTGCTCATTCTCCCAGCAGCTCTATTTCAGCTCTTGCCTGAGCCTTCAGTCCCTGACTGAGCTGCAGCACAGCTGTGCCTGTCCCCAGCTGCCCTGATTTAGAGACTGGTTTTGCTAAAGGGACTCCAGACTGACAAAGGTGGTAGCCTTATGTCCCTTGGAATGACATTAGATTTACGACATAGCCTTGTTTCTAAGCCTATCCTGCTGTTCCTTCCCAACTGGACTCCCAGGATCAGGCTCATCACCTTGAGTGGGGCTGCTGTTGGACCCTGTCACTATCAACATCTTGCCCTGCTCAGCTCCTGTGGAAGTGCACAGGTGGTTACCCTCAGCACCCATTCTCACTGCTTCCTGCCACTGGATATCATAAAAAATCGGGGGGGGGAATTCACCAGTCATATCTTTATGTGGGAATCTGTATGGGAAATCATTATTTACACCATGTACCAAAAGTGTATGATTACTCCTACTAAGTTTTCCCAGAATGTTTCCTTCATAGTGTAGGAAAAACTTCCAGCTACCCCAACACTTTGAAATTCACCTCCACAGAACAACAAACACCAAAATGAAACAAAACCACACAAAGCAATCAACACAAGAACTTCCAGCACCTCTGCCTTTACACAGCAAAGATTCTGTGCAACTGTGCCTCAGAGCCTGCTAACTCATCACTTCTAGGTTAGCTACACTCCTATCTCCCACAATCCCATGACTGCTCTTTGTTCCATCTATCTTAACTACTCTTTTCCTGCAGATACACAAGTTAAGCAATGTTAATTAGGGTATTCCCAAATAAAGTGTTTCCAGTCTGGTTAAGCCTTGTGTTCACTGGTGTTGTGCAAGAGCTGAAAGACTTAGATATGTTAAAGATGTGGATATATGTTATATAGAGATATATCCTCTAAATGCATGTTAGTTTAATAAATCACTATTGTTTTTCTCACTCTAAGTTTTGCCTCTGTAACCAGAGGCCCTTATACTTAGTAACATATGGATTACTAGTATTTCTAAGCTTTTCTGGAATTAGATTAGCTGGAGGTACTAGTACTACAGCCATCATAAAGAAAAGCTTTGGAGGATCATCTCAGAAAATCCACAGTAAAAAGGCGCATACCGATCCTTGGGTACCTTAGTCATGAAAACCACACAGGAAGCTCTGCAGAGCAAAGGCATAAGAGAATGCTGGAAGTATAATGCATGCAGCTATTTTCTCTGAATGCAGACTGAGGGGCCTGAGGAATACAATATCTATTCACCACTTTCTTGCTGAGACTGCCACATGTCTGCCTGGAAGTGTGCTAGGTTTCACACAGTACCCTAGTACAGCTTCACAACCTGCCTGTGAGCTCCCAGGTGAGGCACTTCACCCTCTCTGGCTCAGGTATGTGGCTTAACATGGGAACACCGCTGTGCTGCAGTGAACATAAGTGTAGTAGTACATGCCAAATATTCTACTGTGGCTTTGCTGCTGATCCTTAATTATCCACATTAAAAATAGTTATTTCCTCTGATAAATATTTTTCAAATTGTTTTCACTCTTAAGAACAAAGTGACAAATTCCCTTTGAAAAATAAATTCCCAACACCACTTTTATGTTAGAAGTTCTCAGGAAAAAATTGAAAGAACTGAACATAATTGTTCCCTTTCACTTTTCCCTATCGCCTTTGTAGTCGGTTTCACAATTTTCCAAGCACATTGGGAAATTTCAGGCACCTCGGGAAGGCGTGTGCAGTGAATCCAGGTGTTGGTTATGTGGATACGATTAACAAGGAAGATAAATCCACGGAGATGAGGCTCTGCCGGCAGTTGTTGGATGGTATTTGGACAACAGCCTGACATCACCAGCCGAGAGAGCTGCTCGCAGGCGGCGCACCTGGAGCTCGGCCCTGTTTCCACAGGTGCTCACAGACCGCCACTCGGCTGTCCCCTCTGTAGCACCTGGTGAAGCACACACATCTCTCCCCTTACAGGTACCGCAGCCCTTCGCCGCCCAGCCTGCCGGAAAATGCTGGGAGAGGAGGAGAGGGAGAGGAGCCCACCTCGCCGCGCCCATCCCCGCCCCGCGGGCCCGCCCCGGCCCGCCCCTCTCCCGGCAGCACGGACCGCGCCCGGCGAGCTCCGGCGGCCCGTCTGCGGCCATGCGGCTCCTCGGCGGCGCGTCCTGCGCTCTGTGGGCGCTGCTGCTGCTCGCCCGCGGCACCCGTGAGTAGCGCCCGCGGGGGACGGGCCGGGCCGGGCCGGGCGGGGCGGGCGGAGGTGCTGGCCCTGCTCCCCTCGCAGCCGCTCTGCCTGGCGGCTGCCGCCACAACTCCGCTGGGCCCACCCAGGCCTCGTCCCGCCGCTGGCGGCCGGAGCGGGGCCGGGGCTGCGCCCTGGCTGCCCCCCAGCGCCCCGGGGCGCGGCAGCGGGACGGGACGGGACGGCGGTCACTGGCGCTCTGCTCCCGAGCGGGAGCCGAGGTGGCCTGGCCGGCGTGTCCGGGAGCTGTGACAGAAACGGGGAGGAGGAGGGGGAAACACTGGGGATGTTTGTTAAGCAGAAACAACAACGACAGAAGAACCCCCCGAGGCGCGTTTGGGTTGCGGTGCGCACGCCCGCAGGGATGCGCGGGCGCGGCTTGGCTGCGGCTCCGCCCCGGGAGCCGGAGTGTCCCGGGAGCCCCCGGCAGGGCCGGGCTGGGAAGGGCCGCTCCCTGCTCCCTCTGAGGCTGTGTGTGCTTGGGGCGAGGGGCTTCGGGCTCATGTGGCGGTGCGGATGGCACGGCCGCTGCGCTTTGTCGCGCTGCTGGCAGGCGCTCGCAGCAGTGCCCCTTGGAGTGGCCGGTTCTAGCAAATGCGCAGCCTTGTGCTCAGAACACCACAGTCAGGGGATCAGCGTTGACAGGCACTCAAATAAACCCAGAAACATACAGGTCTGAGCTGTCGGAGTTGCCTTTTCGGAAGACTGAAGTGTCCCATACGGTGCCACACAGTTTTCCAAAGTAAAGAAGCCAAAAAGTGCTGGGTACTAGAATTAACCTGCTGTAAATACTGCCGGGGAATCTCAGTCCAGCAGTGTTAATGTGCTGTTGTTTAATCTGGTGAAGTTGTATTATAAAGTGATTTTTAAAAAATGGAATGAGGAATGTAAGCAGCTTTATAGTTACCCTTCCAAAAAGAAGGGTAAGTTCTTTTTAAAAGGAGTTAACAGGTAACTGTTTGTTGCTTTGCTAAGATCTTATGGCCTCCATTTAACAACAATAGCCTGTCATTTCCCGTGGTACAAGGTTGCATTGATCTGTCTTCTGTCATGCTGCTTCCTGAGTGCATGTGGTGTTTTAACTCGAAATAAAGTCACTGCTGTCTCCTGGGGCAGGGGTGCTCTCATGTAACTCCTCAAACTCAGTTGTAGTCCTTCCTCTGTATGTGAGCTTCCTCCGGAGCTCAGTTATGATATGTTGAAAGAAGTTGTGCCCTTTTAAGGCTCAGTTTAATGTATCTGTTGAAACAGCTTTTTTTTTTTTTTCCCCTACCTTTAGCCACTTAGAAACTTCCAGAAAGTACTGCTGAGACTTGTGTTGATTTCAGCAGACATTTGTGATTATCTAATCAACACTACAGCAGGAAGTGTGAACCCCATAAAATACTCCAATATGCAAAAAGTGAAAGTGGCAGATGTGTCTCACTCCAGTTAATATTTTTGTGCAGACTGGTTATTTCAATGTAATGCTGCTGTTTTACTCTGCTGGACAGTTTTATTTCTATGTGTTAGTCAAGTCAGTGGAAGAAGTGTTATTTAACCAAAATAATATGGTTTACTAAAAATCCTTCCCACTATTATGTAAAATCCATCTGGCTCCCTGGTACCTGAGTAAGGGGAATCCCCTTTCCCTGTCAGGAAGTGGCCCCCACCCCCTTCCCGTTGTGTTGAGAAAAGATAGCTAGTGACAGCTTCCAAGAGCTTACTTGTATACAAAACTACTCACAGTAAAAAAATCAGCAGCAGCGGCAGCATCCTCCATGCCTGAAAACAGGCATGATATTTTGATTTTAGTGTATCATCTTCTCTTAGAAGAGGTTACATTCGTATTGCTCTAAGATCTCTGCTTTAACTGTTCCAGCACCCCAGCTCTTCCTCATCTGGATACCTGAGAGATTACTGAGCAAGTGGGTGATCTTTCTGATGGACTGCACATTGTCAGTGCTTCTGTACTTTTGGGGTTTCAAACCAACAACAGCAGAATGATTTGGGCATGAAACTCCCCACTGTGCCTGCTATGCATTAAGCTTGAAAAGAGAAAATGCCCAGAGAGTTTTATGTATGACTTTTGCCATGTCTCCAAAATGAATACATAAAGCTGTGCTTAGTAAAAATGAGAGTTTAATATACCAGCATTTTCTGCAGCATAAAGTTTAGCTACACTAGACATAAAGTGTGTGAGTCCTTAGAAATAAACTTATCTTTTATGTGACTATTGGAGTGAAAAAATTGACCTTTGTCATATGCAGGTAGTTGACTGACTATTGGCATTCATTTGTGTAGGTTCCTTCTACTAGGGTTCAGCTATGGAGATAGTAATTTGGTATGTGTCTAAGCTGGAGACTACAGATTCCAAAGAATCTGTTGATTTTTGCAGAACCTGGCAAAATCCGATCCGTTTAACATCCTGTCCTTTTCATTCTTAGCAGGTATCAGAGCTATTCCTGTCACTCACCCTGTATGTATTTGTTTCACACACAAGGACAAATCTTCAGTCTCCCACTTCCAGCTATGAAACTGGAATAAGTGGACTGATTTTGCCCTTTTGAAAGTTTGCATATCCAAATTATCTCCAGTTTGTGACTTTTGACTCACTAGAGCAGCCAAACAACAAGAGGCCCTGAAAGCACTCAAAATGCCAGATTCTGACAGGGGCTTTCACAGGAAACACACTTGCCTTCAGATACACCCCAGCCAGCCACAGGTCTGTGTTTTTTTAGCTGTATCTGTGCCTGATCTTAAACAGAGCAGAACAGGGTTGTTGGACAAAAATTATGTTGATCCCACATCTCTGTCCTTTTCCGGTATGTGGTGCTCTGATCCAGCTTTAAGTTGGGTATATCCTTGTGTTGGTTCCTTTTCATCGTGAAAAGTGAAAACAAGAGATCCTTTCTTTCTGTCCCCTCTCTTCTGGGTCACAGGTAGAGTAAACCTCAGCACAGAGTTTCTCTGCTTAACATTCCTAGGCCTGATGTTGCAGCTGATGCTGTGACCCAAGAGCTCTGCTCATGCACAGGATGCTGCAGCTGGTTGCTGGCTCTCTCCCCCCTTCCTTCCTGTGCTAGCCATGTGTGTCTACACCTGGGTCAGTGTGGATTTCTAACCCTTGCACTTCTGCTTCCTGGAGAAGGCCAGAACCCCTCCCTGTTTTGCTTTGAGACACTTGAACTGTGAAGCCTGTGGTCTGGGATGAGAGGTTCTACTTGTCAGAGCTAACACTGCGTAAAAGCTGTGGTGCTTTTTGCCTTGCTTAACCCAGGAGTCCTTTCTTCCTCCATTTGAAATCTCCTTCTTGCCACTGCAGTGATATATGCAGTTTCAAATTCAAAGGCACAGTCTCAGGCTAGAGAACACTTAGGGAATAGTATCATTTTAAGATGTTCTTTTTTCTCCCTTGTCCCATTCACTGCCATGTGTTCCAATAATGGAATTCCAATAGTGGAATATGTTTATGCAAAACCCCGTTTAAGGAGTATTTGTATTCTGAAGCCAATGCATGTTATTCAGGCTAAGAAACTTACCAGTGTTTGGGTTTGTTTAAGAAGCAAAAGAAAAAATAAGCATCTTTTAAGCTGGATAAGGTCCTTGACATATTTCAAGGTGTGCAGTCCAAGCTGATCTGAACTAAACTAATAACTAAACTAAACTAATACAGTCCTGCCTTTACTTCCACCTCTATTTCCTGCCCCTCTCTTTCACCCAGTAATATACTGAACCCTTTCTTCTGGTTAAAAAATTTCTCTGCAGAAAAAAACATTGTGTGCTGTTGAAGAAGGATGTAATGTCAGTTTTGTGGTGGCTTAGCTTTCCCAATCAGATCATTGTTTAATGTGGAGGAACTTGCTGTGATACAGAACAGTTTTTGCAGGATTGGATCCTCCCTGGGGAAGCTTAGTTTAGCAGTGTCCCATCCTTTGTTTGTTTTCTTTAATCTCCCTAATTAAACATTGTAACATACTTTGCAGTGCTGCCCTTGGTCTTGATATTGTAGGGATGAGATACAATGAGTTATTTTCCATTTGTATTTGGAAACTTCACCATTTTGAGACCTTGACTAAGGTTTTGTAACCATGAAGAAAATGCCCTATTTCTGTGATAATCAGTTCAGGTTATTTGCTTGTCTTTTACACAGTATTAGGTGATCAAAACTAAACTGCTTGTCAAAGGCAGAGTCCACAACTTATACACACTCTTGTATGCGTGTGAATGTCAGTTTATGCATTCTCTGGTTTATGTTTAAATTTTATCACTTCTTTGGAGGTGTAGTCATTCTCAGTGCCATTTCCCCACCTGCCAAATGCTCGGTGGATGCATTAACATGCCCTTAGTCCCAAACTGGATAATGTAACTCCATAGTGGAGCTAATTGTGTTATCATGTTGTCCATTTAGGGCCAGAGAAACATCTATCTGCCTGAAAAGGCCTGCCACACTTCACAGGAAGAGATATAAGTGAGAAGTTCTTTCTCTTCTGCTGTGGGTGACGTAGGTCAGATGTTATTATTGAAGGAAAGTGCCTGATTTTTTGCCTCTTTTGGTCTCATTTCATCTCAAGGAAAATGAAAACTTGGGATGGGGATGATGGAAAAGATAGGATGGGAGGAGTTTCAGTTCATTTGGTGGTTGGGTAGTATAAATGATGTCACTTTTAATGCACTTGAAGCAGGCTGTTGTGCTAACATGCTTTTATGTCATCATCATGACTGACTCCTGTCCATGGTAAATTAGTCATTTATATGCTCAAAGCAAGTGGCAGATGCTGCACCTTTTTTTCTTCTTCCACCTAGAACGTTCTTACTATTCTTGTGTTTTCTAATGTAGGTAATGAATACACAAACAGCTCTGATGATGTGAACAGCACTACTCCGATTCCAGGCAGTAGGTTGCCAGGTAATACTTTTGACATTTCTGTTGCTGTTCCTCAGTAGATTAAGAAAAGCAATATGTATTATTGTGTGCCTTAAACTGTCTTTAATCGTTTGCCCTTTATTTTATTTTATTGAATTGTGAGCAGCTGTAGGGCAGAAGGGAGATACCCTGATTGCCACACCTATTCTGGGACAACTAAAGATGTTTAAGGGGAATGGTAAAACTTAATTAAATTCTCTTATCCTTGGGTACCCCAGAGCAACAGAGAGAGGAGAAGTAAAATGGGAAAACGTTGTGTATAGAACTAGAAACACCTGGCAATGTCAGTTTACAGTTAAAAGGAGAACCAAGAAGTCTGCTAGGTTAGAATTCAGTGATCTTCAGATAAAGGCAAGGCATTTTTTCATTTTAGTCATTTTTGCCCTGTACTGCTTCAGTCATCTCATTTGCTGTTGGCCAGCAATACTCTGCTCATTAACTCACTCTGTCTTGTGTTATTTGCAATACTGACTCACACCCAAATTCCAGGCAGTAGATGTGGCTTCTTTTCACCTGTATGAACATGCAGTCCACATCCAGAGCTGTCCCAGGGTTGCCAAAGTAAGCACTTAGAACCTGGGGAAAACTGAAAGATGTGTTCTGGTTACAGTGTTGGGCCTGTGTGGAAAAGATTTCACCCCAGGCATATCCAGGGCTTACGCTAGGATAAAAGGCAAAATATGCAAGAAAGAATGTGTTTGTAATTGTACAATCACAGACCCTTTCTCAAAGGCAATTAAATCTGCAACTTAATGTCCCAGTTAAGGGACAGTATAAGGGTTGATTGTGCAGTACACAGTGTGGCTACTTGGCTGTGATTATACCAAAAGCAAAGTAATGGCCTCTGTAATTTACACCCCCCATACCATTTTTTGGTATGAAGCTATAAATTTGGTGCATTTGTTCTTAACCTGACCTTGCTCGTAATGTATGCGATTGCAAAGAGTTTTAGACTAGACTTCTCCAGTGGTAAGAACAGCAGATCCATTCAGAGGAAATAGGTGCAGGTCTGCTTCTTGATTGCAGTAGCTCTGTTGCTCTCCTCTTAATCTCTGAGGTTATATGCTTTGTTCTTCAGCCATGCTGAAAAGCAGCAGAGCTGCTGCAAGGCACATAAGCCTGCCAGAGTGGGAAGGTGCTGTAAAGGATGACTTACTTCAGAGAAATGAATGACCACAGAATGGGCATTCACAACAGTGCAGAATGAAGGGAGGAAGGTATGGGCAGTGACACTCCCAGGAACAGCCCAGTAGATCTTTGCCAGGAGGAAGGGACACTTAATCCATGAGAAATACAAAAGAGGGATGCAGCAATGTGGAAAGAAGTGAGTGGGAGGGTGCCTGAGAAGCCTAGAAGTAGGAAGGAGGACCATAAGGAGGAAGGAGGGACAAGAAAAAGAGAACTGGAAAAGGAGAAGTGAAACAAAGGAGAGAAAGACAAAAACACTAAGACTGGATTGTGTTTTATGTCTGGAAACAGGTACATTCTTGGGACTTTTTCTGTGTGGAGAACTGAAATAGGCAGTTAGATGTTTCTCAGAGTATCTGCCTGCCCCTACTTGACTGCAGTATATTCCCAGTGTCTTCCCAGTTTGCAGCAGAGATGCAACAAAATGAAAAAAAAGATGTGGGGACAGAAATGGAACTGAAATAGAGGAATAAAAATGCAAAGCTGCTTTCCCTCATAGTGCATAAGTAAGTTAAGAAAATTAGTGACAGTATGGCTATTTTACAGCAAATGGAAGAAAACATGACACAGAAGTGGAAGGTAGCAAACAGAGGATGTGTAAAGAACTAGATGCAAGCTATTTGGGCACTGCTGTGCATACAGTGTTAACTGTGTTCTTGCTGCACTGAGATCTGGAAGCATTTTGCAGAAGAGTAAAAACCATCTGCTTTGGGATGGGCTGCTCTCCGCTGTGTTCCCAATTGTAGTCTCCAGGCACAGTCCCTGAGGACAGTATTGTGTTGTGGGTACCTTAATTATAGTGTGTTAAAATTAAAATGAATAATACTGATTTTCTTGTTGCCTTTTTTTCCCCTGAAGACAATAGCAGTTCACCCAATGCCACTGCATCATCCACACAATCTACAGCAACATCTGCAGGAGGTATGTATCTGTTCATTACTGTGAACCTAGAAGTTAGTTCCAAACCTAACCCTGATCATACCAAATTCTAAAGAACAGGTCATCAAAAGTGGGTATTTGAGACAAGTGTTACCGTTTTAAGGCTGGGAAGCAATATGTAAAACAACACTGAAAAGAAGCTATATTGTTTCTCAAATTTAGGTACCGTACTTCATCAGTAATTATATTTGTGTTGCCATTTAAATACAGGAATCAAAATTTAACTTCAAGGAAGAATTGAAAGAAATTGGGGTTTTTTGATGTTTATTCTTCATCTTTAAGCAAGCTTCTTCCATTTTCATGAAGTAAAGATGAATAGGTTGTTATGCAAACAGTGCATATCTGTGTAATGTTATTTCACAATGAACAGATTTAGGGTATATTGAAATCCTGGGAGCTTGAGTTTCAAGAGTAGGACTCCATTTCCTTTTACTTAAGACTCACAGAATCGCAGGATCATCAAGGTTGGAGAAGAGCTTCAAGATCATCTGTCCAGCTGTCAGCGTAGCACCACCTCAATCACCCCTAAACCATATCCCCATGTGCCACATCCAGGCTTCTCTTGGACGCTTTCAGGGATGGTGACTCCACCAGCTCCCTGGGCAACTTATTCAATGCCTAACCACTCTTTTTTTTTCTAATATCCCCTGGCACAACTTGAAGCCATTTCCTCTTGTCCTTTCATTTGATACATGGTTGAAGAGACTGACGCTCACCTCACTACAACCTCATGGCACCTAATACCATAGAAAATAATCCTTAGAGAGCTCATAGCAAAATAGTGCCATTTAAGCCAGTATCAGTCAAGTGGAACAATTTGTCATGAGTGTGTTTTCGTTGTTCTAGCACTACTGTATTTCCTTCACAACCTGCCAAAACAACTGTAAGTAAGTAAAAAAGGGAAACCTAAAAAACTTGGCACAGATTTCACTGCATTAGTAAGGACTGGATAAGAGTTAATGCCATGCAGTTGTTCAGGCTGTGGTGCACAGATAGAATATTGCATTTGAGAGAAGCTAGAAACTGGGGCTCCTTTGTGTTAAGAGCCATGTGAAAGCAGAGCAGAAATGTTGTGTCTCCTTAAGATGCTTTGTGTATTTGTGGAGTTTTATGCTGATCATAAAGTCTCAGCTATGTCATTTCATTTCTAGTACAACTCATATTTTGTCTCTGTAATTTCCAGATAAGCTCTGAGCTAACACACTCAGAAGTTTCTTGTTATTTTCATTTAAGTATAAAATACTCACTGGAAGAAAGAAAAAGCCCA
Organism: Pyrgilauda ruficollis; assembly: GCF_017590135.1. Taxonomy (NCBI): domain Eukaryota; kingdom Metazoa; phylum Chordata; class Aves; order Passeriformes; family Passeridae; genus Pyrgilauda; species Pyrgilauda ruficollis. The sequence continues at coordinate 9,726,950 of NW_024529932.1, forward strand.
AAGGTCTTTGCAAAGACCTTCCTTTTGATAGCAAGCAGGTGGTGCAGTGTCTCATTCCATTGCCTGCAGTATAGCAGTTCAAGCATGTCTAACTTGGAAAGTCCAGAGATTTCTTTAATTTCCTTGGTGTGTTACGGCCATCCCCTAAGTGTGTGAAGCCACAGTGTTTCACCCAACCTGTGCTCCTTCTGACTTCTGCTCCAGCCCTTGCAGGTTTCTTGGAGAGCTCTGAGTTTTACTAGTTTTGGATAGTAACACTAAAACAGAGGCCTGAGCCTTTTAGTGCTAGGCACAGGATAAAGCTAACAGATAGCTGTGCCTTGCTTTGCAAGGTTTGGCAATTCCCATTCTTTTGTCTTTTTTTTTTTTTTTTTCTTCTCATTAGAAATGTCATAGATTTTAATAGAATGTTCATGAATTTTGATTATCTGTCTCAGCCTCTTCAGATTAAAGACTAGTGGGTATATGTACTTACTTAATTTTGCTTAAAGTCTCTGCTGTTATTTTTTCAGGGGAGGAGGGGGAGGAAGGAAGCTCTTCATGAAGGAGCCTAAAGTCTGTTTCATTCAATCATTTTCCATGCAAGAGAAAGTATTTATTTTAGGAAGGGCATTCCATAATAATCTTGCACGTTAGCACAGTGCTTACACAATTTGAGTTTTGTGCTCATTCTTGTTGAGTTAGCAGCACATGCTACTACTCCTTTAGTGCTCTGAGGATTCTTATCTATATGCTATGTATATATATATATTTAATTTTTGATTATAGCACAACTATTTAATACTTGGACACAGGTAGCAAGGTATGTAAAGTACTTGTTTCTTAAAAACAAAGCATCATAAACCTGAACTGTATTACTGGCATGCATCCTTTTTAAATAATAAAAAATAACTCAGGCAGTCAGGGTTTGTTTAGTGCAGTGTTCGATGAAGCCCAGCTGGTCTTTTGGGGGAAAAGTAAGTAGGAAAATGAAAGATAAAAGGACAGATGTTGCTAGCAAATATTCTTTCATCTTCACTCTGTTTGTAAAATAGTACAGGTAAGATATTTCAAAGATGGAGAAGAACAGATTCATGCCTGATTCATGTCAGCTTCCCAAATCCTCCAGCTGCCTCAGATAGCCTCCCAATGATGTTTTGAAATGACTGATGCTAAATACATCATGAAAGACAGGTCTAGAGGTTAGAGATATTATACTGTTAAAGTTACATCACCAAGGGCTGTAATCTTGATTAAGTAAAAAAAAAAAAAAAAAGGATTGCTACTAGAAAAGAGAGGGGGGAAAAGTAATATGCAAATGTTTGGATTTTTTTCATCATGACTCATGTGTTCCGTAGGGTAATTTAATACCCATGGAATGAGTAACAACTTCGTGTAACGTCATTTTATAATGTTACGCTTCTAACAGTTAGCCATTGTATTGCTCAGAAACAGAAGGCTCTTTGACATTTAGAAATCTCAGTTCAAAAACAACCCACAGAGGACTGCTTGACACTTGCATCCACATTGGTCCTTTCTTGGTATCACTTACATTAAGAATGTATTTACCAGGTGTGGTTTCATGTCATGTAACTGTAGATGGTTTCCATGTAGACATTTCCTTGCTTGCTTCCTACAATGAGGAATCATTTGATATTTATGGATCATTGTGCCTTTGGGGAGTTTGACCTGTCAGTATTAAAACGTGCCCTGAATTTTATCTGATGTATTTTATGCATGCTTCATAGAGGAGCTGAATTTTCATAATTGTAACAAGGTAAGCAAATGAATATAGTGTTCCAATTGGTCCACCTCAATGAATGCTCATTTCAGAGGGTTTTCTGGGTTTATTGCACAATACAGTTGCAACATTAAAGAACAGGAAAACAAATAACATTTACAAAGGAGCCTCTCTTGGTATTTCAGTTTTTTTTAATGCTAAATGTCTCAGCTTGCTTCCTACAATGAGGAATCATTTGATATTTATGGATCATTGTGCCTTTGGGGAGTTTGACCTGTCAGTATTAAAACGTGCCCTGAATTTTATCTGATGTATTTTATGCATGCTTCATAGAGGAGCTGAATTTTCATAATTGTAACAAGGTAAGCAAATGAATATAGTGTTCCAATTGGTCCACCTCAATGAATGCTCATTTCAGAGGGTTTTCTGGGTTTATTGCACAATACAGTTGCAACATTAAAGAACAGGAAAACAAATAACATTTACAAAGGAGCCTCTCTTTTGGTATTTCAGGTTTTTTTAATGCTAAATGTCTCAAAAGTGTTGTGTAGGCTAGTTACTTTCTGCATGTTTACATTGTTATATCGATGAGTTTTTAAAGTTTTTGGTGCTTATATCAGCACTGGAAGCTGTGATACCTAAATCTTGGCAAAGACACAGTTTTCTATGTAGTTCTTCATGTTTTACACAACAACAATTTTGTTCTACAGAAGCATTTTAAATGCTGTATAAACAAACGGCAGAAATTGAGTATTGAACTGAGATGAAACTATCCTCCAATTTTTCTAATTTTAGACAATTTCAAGAAAACATGGATATATTTAGATATTTGAAATTCCATGTTGAAAAGCTTTGAGGGGTGTAACATGAGACCATCTTGTGAGAAGCTATAGAAACAATACAGAAGAACAAGAAAGCTGCAAAGGAGCTGTTTCTCTCTAGAATTCTTTCATACATAAAAGCTATTTGCATACTACTGTCTGCTTAGAGAAATATTTTGTTGCATAATAGACTCATGTTTCTTGTTAGTTCCTTCTTAGAAAAATAAGTAATTGTCTTAAAATCATTCTATCTGGCTTCCTTCCATGCAAGTTCTAAGGATTTTGCTATAAATAGTAATTTCTATTATTCTTGAGTTTTGTATAATGGTATTTTTATTCTGAACAGTTCATTTGTGTTTTCTGAGGAGGGAAGGGGAAGTGTAAGGTAAAAGTAAAGACACTACGTCAGTGAAACTTGAGAAAAAGCATTCCAGCCTTTGTTTTAACCTTGGCAAGACTAAATTACTTAAGCAGTACTTTTACTTTAGTTGAAATTTTATCATGTTTTATCCTTACCACATAAATTTAGAATTCTCTGTGGTATATTTTAATGTATATGGAACCCTAGTAATGCTAGTGTTTTGTTCAAAAGCAAATGAAAGATCAAATCATTACTAAAGTTTGAGGGTGGTGTTTTCATGCAGACCCTGTTCTTATAAGAAAAGCTTTGTTGCCTGAAAATGTAGACACTTCAAATCAAAAGTAACTATTGATCCAGAATTTTATTGCATTTTAACATCTTGTCAGTTAGGCATGATTCTATGGGACTGGGTTCTTGCCAAAAAAAAAAAAAAGCTGACTCACCTAAAAGGCATCATATATTGTCCAGGTTTTCTTTATAGCCTTTAAAGAATTCTTGACATTGAGGCCCAGAAATCAGAAGTTAGATCTTCCCAAAGATATGTCTGTATGCAAGCCTGGATACCATGCAATGGCATTTTCATTGTTACTCTGTCATTCTGTTTGGGCATGATAAATGTGGTCTTACTTAATGAGTGTGCCATTGTTTATTTTCATTAATTTTTCTGCGTGGTATCCCAAAAATTTCCAGGTGTGTCCAGCAGTACTACCAATCTGACCAGTACCAGTCAGCCCAACAGCACCACCACATCTGTGATCCTGACAACTGAGCCCACCAAAACCAACCAGACGGCAGCACCCACCACAGCCTCGCCAGTCACATCGCCACAAGCCAACGTTACAGCGGTGACCACTTCTAAGACTTCCTCCGCTTCTGTAACAGGTGAGTTCGCAGCTCAGGAAGCTCATAAAGGCTTGGATGGACGTTCACATGGGTTGTAGAACAGTTTGGTTTACAGCAGTGTCAAAAAAAAAAAGAAGATAGAAGGCATTTGCATGCTAAAAAACAAGACTAAAGTGGGAATTCATTACTAAGCTGGATACAATAATGTTGCTCTGAGCACTCCACTTAACTTAAAACTCACTTAACCTGAGAAGTCTGACGGATTTAGGGAAAGGAAAAAAAGTGCAAGTGGTCTTATCCAGCAGCCACCAGCAAGGAGATCAGCAATGCAAAGGAGAAAGCCTTGGTTTTGAATACAGCTTCTGTGTTTGTTCAGCTCTCTTTTCTGCAGTTTATTTGAACTCATCTCTAATACTTCCTTTTTCACAGCTGACCTGTATCTCAAAATATGTCTACTGGCTTGGTAAAAAGACTGAGTTCTGTTAGCAATGTAATGAATGTTACCCTAACAGTAGAGCATGACTTTGCATGAGTCACCCCTTATGTAAAAGTTGTCAAATACAGTTTAACTGTACCTGGTAATACAAAAACAGTGAGTGCAGAATTCAGTATTTCCTTGCACTTGGCTGTGTTCCCATCACTTCATGCTTGCACTTCTGAACACATCAGGAGTGCTCACATATCAGTGAAGCATCATTGGGTGGGTGAAGGTGTCGCCAAAAGAACTTGATCATGTAACACGGTGTGTAGCAAGTACAAACAGAACTGGGCACAGACTGGTCTTTAGGTGGGTTTGTAGCAGATGTAACCAGTTCTAGCAGTGAAACAGCTATGGCTTATCTGAGGCCATGTTGTCTGTGTCAATGTTTGTGTCGGGCTGCAGAGCTGATCTCACTTGGGACTGTGAGGGTACAATTCCATGAGACAAGGTAAAGCAATCCCAACAGCTCATTGCCACCAGGTGTTCTGCTCCCACTACACTGACAGACTTAGAGGCTGTCAGACCCCCTCTTGCAGGATGGCTCAGTATGCTCATCTGAATGAAAGCAGCTTCCTTTTATGCTTGGGTTCATTTCAGGCCACCTTAGTGAGTTAAATTGGCTCATGGAGGGTATGAAAAACACTAGAACTGGCCTAAGAAGGGCAGGAGCTCCATGTGTAGAAGGCGGGGAGAAAAGAGGGGGGAAAAAAGGGAGGTGGAGAGAAGGAGCAGTTGGTCTTTCAGAGACAGCAAGCAGTTGGATCAGCTGTGCCCATGTCACTAGAATATGGCACTTAAAACCAGAGCCTTATGTTTATGTGCTTGGCTTGTATCTTGTCAGTTGATGTTGGTTAAATTTGTCTGATTGGATATTTAGGTGATAAATCAGTAGTGAGGGCAGGATGTAGAGTAGTCCCTCAAAACATAATTTTGCAAGCTCTGTAAAATGTGCCTTTTGTTTTCTTCTTTTCAGCCACATCAAAATCAGAGGCTGTCATAGTCAGAACCTCCAGATTTGATGTGGGCAGTTTTGTAGGTGGCATTGTGCTGACTCTTGGAGTCCTAGTCATTCTTTACATTGGATGCAAAACTTACCACTCTAGAAGAGGCATTCAGTACAGAACCATGTAAGTTCCCAAGGGCTTGTCCCTTGGCCATTTATTACTTTCTTGAGGGGGAAAAGGAAAACCAAATGGGTAGAATGATACATTTGTTTAATGTACATTATGTTAATATCATTAAGTGATTTAAGTCTGATGTTTTGTCTTTCACCACTTCTGCCATTCCTCATTAGTATTCTCTCTCTCTTCTGTGTGTTTTTTCCTCTGATCTATTATATAAAACAATTCTATTCATTTTAAAAGTATCCTTGTCTTTTAGCTAGTCCATGAATAGTTAACATTTCATTGAAACTTTCTGCAATTTGCAAGATTTCTTTTTTCTCCTAGACTCTGTCTGTTCATTCTTTCATGTTTTCCTCTCCCTTGCCATGAATATATAGCAAATTCTAATCAAAGTTTCTTACCTTTACCAATTTCTTATCTTACCATCTCACTTGCTTTTTATGCTCAGCTCTACTCCAGGCTTCAGGACTCACCTACATTTAGTTTAAGAACTAGGTTGCTTTTCTTTTCCTTTACTTCTTTAGTATCATCCATCTCAGTCAAGAAGCTTGTTTTAACTGAGATGATATCTAATGACATTGCCTCAGTTAAAACAAGCTTCTTGACTGAGATGGATGACACTAAAAGAGTGTTGGGATACTGGTGTTCAGGCTTTTTTTTCTCTCCATCTTGACTCCTCCTTACTGGTCATGGAACAAAGCCAGTCCCTGCTGCACCTTCACCCAAAGTGGTGTTTGTGAATGGGTATTGTAAAATTCACATCAACAGCATCTTCAAAACAAAGGGGACTTGCTGCTGAGCTTGTGCAGTGGCTTTGATTAACTTTACTACTGGTTATAAGTAAGACAGATATGGTAAACGGGCCTGAGCAGCAGCTGATGTAAGAATACATGAATGACACGTGAAAGACAAGGTGTTAATGAGGCCAGTGAGGCTGGAGGAGTGTTGACAAAACAAAACTGTTCCACTAATGTCAGGCTTGGCTCAGAGAGTACTGTAATTCCCAGATCAGTGTGTCCTTACTCCTTCCTAGCAAGGCGTCCTCTGCTCACAAAATAACCTTCTCAGCAGCATCTGGGTGGCTCTTTCTCATGTGGACTGTTGCTTGTAGTGCAGAACATTAATTACTGTGTTTCTGTTACAGTGATGAACACGATGCCATCATTTAAAGCAGACTTCAGAGACGACAGTGTTGGAAACCCACCCTGTCACACCTGTTGTATCTTCTGAAAGAGTTTCTTTCATAAAGATTATCTGTCTTGGGTGTTATCCTGCAAAATGTTGAGCTTTTAAATGTCCTGATTTTTTACGTTGGGTCTTGTGAGAGGAACTCAGCACTTTGTAGAGACAGTATTTTCTTTTTCCAGTACTTGTAACCAGATTTAGAGAAAATCACATATTGAGTCATTTTAAGGTACACACACAGCTCTCTGAAATAGCTAATTACTAGCACAGGCAATTGCATCAGTGCAATTCTAAGTAAGTTCAGGGTTTTTTTCTAAAATTTTGTATTAAATTGTATTTATTTTGAAGTTTGATGTGAACTTTAGTGTAGAAATTTCAGGTTTTGAACAACTCAGTTAATTTTTAATAGGCTTCAAAGGAGTTGTGGTTAGATAACTGTATAGAAAGTGATAATGAGTACTCTAAATGTCAGGCATTAGATTGTGAGTGAGCTGCAGATGCTTTCCTTAATAGGCTGTATAAGGAGAGTAGCTGCAGGAAACATGGACAGAATGGAAGTATCCATCCATAACCCTTTTCTCTACAAGCTGCTTTTTTTTCTATCAGGCTGTAATGAAGCTCATGCAACTGAAGATTTAATGCAAATGGAGAAAAGTAATTTTGCCATTATAAATGTTAAAAAAATTCTAAAATTTGCTTTAATTTGAAGGTAGCAATCACTTAGCTCTTGGTTTTTATTATTACGAAGCTGTCTGCAGTGTTTTAGCAGCATTTGATAATCATTCAAAGTTATATAGAGAAGGGAAAACCTATAAGACAGCATTTTAGCAGACTATAAACTGCATTTTTACAGCTGTTTTCAGAACTTGGTCCTGCTGCACAGATGTACAGAGTTCTGGTCAAAAGCCCAGCCGAAGGCACTGGGACATCTCTAAGCACACCTTTAGCTGAAGGCTCATGTGCTTTTGGGGTCCTGTGCAGGACGGTTGGTGCTGTTCCCATGTCACTTCTGCAGGTCCACTAAGGTAAATCTGCTGTCTTCGGTAGTTGGTGTCCTGACTTACACTCCTGTAAGGAAAACTAGGACAAGGATCAGGAAACACAGGCCTGTGTCTCTTTAAGTCACTGAATGATTGTTCAGTCTTGCTCAGGCTTCACTTGTAGACCCGTCCCCAGTGAAGAGGGTTGGTGTGTGGGGTTTGACTGTCCTGGTTACTGCTGGCACCAGTCCCTCATGCTGGGCACAGGGGAGATGGTGACAGGTGAGGAAAGTCACAGAGGGAACTGCACACAGGTCTGTTGGGGGCTGGGGAACAACTCATCAGGGAAAATGTAACTACTCTGGAACCGATTATTTTCTTAAGCAATAGTTTATTCCGACATGCAATGTTAAAGTGGCTATATGGGGGTTTTTCCTTTTTCACATGGAATAAGTAAAACTGTTTGCAAGGCATAGCAAACCATGACTCATGAGTCATCTTACTAGCTACTCACCTGAAAAGGGGGTAACAGGGCTGTTTCATTTTTTTACTGCATTTGAGGGTCAGGGGAGAGAGAGTGATCTGAAGTAACTTTTGTATTTTTTGTTAATTGTTTTGTTTGGTGGAATATTACTGGATTTGACTTGAAGAGTTATGGAAACAATTCTTTCATAGAACTGTAATTCCTTACTTTGTAGAAATTAAGATAGTTAAGTGCAACTCAGTTACTGGGATTGTCTCACCTCTGTTGTACAGACAAATAAAATTAAATCTTTGGAGTTACTATTAATTTAAGTTGAATTTTTAAGTTATTATCTGGTTTTGTAATTCCCTCAGTCCTTTCCACAGTCGTAACCATTTGATAAGAAGGATCTACTCTATATACTTCTAAATGCTAGAATACCAGACCTAGTTCACTTTTGCTTGTTCAATAATTTTTAATTTATTCTGTAATCTAATTACTACAGTAAAGCAAAAGTATTGCTTAAGACTTCAGAAGTGTCAGTGCAAACATAAAACCAGTCCTCCTTTCAGGTGTTTGGAACCTAGACCAAGGGCAGTGCAATTGATGAATTTTATCTTGTCTTTGCTTTCCAACAGGAAGTGAAACCCCAGCTTTGTTACTGATTTATAAAGGGAGCTGATGCTCTGGTCATTCAGCCCTTCCTTAACTGAGTTTACTAATACTTGTGAAGATTATGCAGTTGTTTCTAGTCCGTCCACTGTGTGTGTGTTTCCTTTCAGTGCTGGTGGCCGAGCAATGCAGTTCCTAATTCCGACTGCCTTAGGAGCCCCTCTGCTGACACATCAAGGAATTGCTTTTGCAGGGTCACGTTTTAAGCCCATCACCAGCATTCAGTTCATTATTGCAGCTCTTCCACACAACCCCTCTGCAAACATTTTACCCTTCATATTCATGGGTTTGTGCTTCATGTTAAAGTGTTTTTATTTAATATTGCAGGCTGGGGGAGTCACTCACTGACTACAGAACATGGCCAGTTTAGGTTAGCTTTCATAAATGTTACTTTTGCTCTTCAAACCCATCAAGATCAAACTTATAGTCACATCTCAGGGCTGCAGCATTCTGCCTTCATCCCACAGGTCTTTCCTTTTCATTCAGCTCCCTTTTTTTTATAAAAAAAAAAAAAAAAAAAAAAAAAACCAAAAACAAAAAAAAAAAACATACTGTTAAAGCAAGATCGTGTTGCTGTGATAATGTTCAGTAACTTGAACGTTATCCTTTTGTAAATATTTCATACCTTTCTTCATTGTTCAGAGCTCTTACGTACTCATGCCATTCCATTTTTGTGCTAAAGAGTTACATAGCATTCTTAACATGCTTTGTTGAAAAAGATGTGAGCAACAATGTGACAGTATTACCAAAAGCAAAGTGGAAGGGCATGAGAGACTGGAAATTGCCTAGAGAACTCAAGAGGCTAAGAATTTAGCTGCAATGTGGAAGCAGAGGGAATGAGAATTGACCTGTGGAGAAAGTAAATGCATTTTCTAGACAGTACTGAGGGAGTCTCAATTGATGGTCCTCACAGCTGCTGTGTTATTTTCAAAAAATGTTTGTGCTCCAGCTGGGAATACTGTGCTCCGGACACAGGATGTATGCAATCTATCTGCATCCCACAGCAAGTCTGACCACTAAAGTCCAACGATTCCGAGGTTCACATCCTCCACACCCTCTAAGCCTTGCAAACACACACTGTCACCTCATGACAAGCCATGGGGGCTGAAACACTGATTCCAAGAACTTGAGCTGCTCAGTCAGCAGAGCTGCACAGGATGCTGGGGGAAGGGGCTTATTTATTGTTTAACTTGGTCAGAGCTCTGGAAAAAGCTTTCAAAGAAGGAAGTTGATGCAGAATGAAGTGTGAGCATGGTCAGCTGCTTCACAAGTGACAGAAGTCACTTGACCCTCTCTCAGTGAAACACTAGACTGTTACCCATGGTTTAACCTTTTGCCAGGGTTGTTTGCAATGTGCTACAGACAAACCTGACTAGAGGACTAGTCCTATGGAGAGCATAAGTGCTCACATGCACAGCATTATCAATCAATCAGGACACCCAGTCATTATAGCAGGGCGTAGCAGAGAGTCATAACCTACGTCAGCCTTCCTGCCAAAACTAGGTCACAGAGTTTTTACCCATTAGTTTCTAGATCAAGTTCTTCCTCTTCTCAAAGCAATTCAAGTGCCTAGTGCAGACACCCAGTGCTGTTTGAAGCTGCTATTTGAAGAGATATTCAAAACATTCAGTGATGGGCTGACTGGTGTGTTGCAGGACCTGAGGGAGATACACACAGGCATCACAAATGATACTGAACACTTTTTAAAGCCCTGAATATCCTCTCATCTCATTTATATGTAGTTAATTGCAGTGTCTGAAAAACTCTCACCCCACGCAGTTCTAAAGAAAAATGCATTGATTAAAAAGTCTGCCTGCTAGTATGTTTTTTCCTAGCCTCTTCCCTGCTCAGAGACAAGGTGAACCTGCTAGCAACTCCACACTCTTCAGGTGAGCCTGACCTCCCCAGCTCCCCCTGCAGGTTTATCTTAATCTGTAGAAAGTACACTTCGTTCTAATATTACTAATTTCTCACCTGGAACAAATTAATGAAATTTCAAGTCCTGAGCTTACTTAAAAAGTTGTCAAAGGTTGTGAAAACTTCGTAAGTTGTAACACAAGACAAAACAGCTTTTAGAAGCATTTCAAAACAAGGAAAAGCACATGAATCAAAGCTGTTTAAAACTACATACTAGGTTTGAAACATTTACATTTTTAGTAATAAAAATAAGTGGAAGATATGTACATGAAATAAAGTTGAACAAAAGTCTGCATTTGAAAGAATTACAGCAAGCCACCCTACAGGTAAAGAATCCAGGTCTGGACTGAAGATTTATCCACACTCAGGTTCTAAGTGTGGGCAACTGTGGACTGAAGATGACTGGCTCTCATTTAATGTCAGACAAACTGACTCCACCACTGCAGGACCTGTTGCCATTAACCTGGCAGTGTTCTTCCAGTGACTGACATGAAATCCTTTCAAACTACCTGTGGATACCTCTCTTTGGAGATATCCACCATGCAAGTCTAGGGATACAAAGCTGAAAAAGGTAATGAGTCAACCAGTAAGTGAATAGGAGCTCCCAAAATATCAGCTTATTAAACAAAACCCAAAACTTCAGAGTTGCCTGGGAGATCCTATTATTTAACTGCACAATCCCTATGGAGTTCCAAACACAGAAAAGTAGCTTTTACATTTAATCCCTAGCACAAACTGTATCGCTACCCTCTGTCTCATCTTTAAGGTCACGAGGACCAGGATTTCTGTCATTTGAAAAAACAATTCAGAAGGAAGTATCAGATGCTGTTGGGGTTTTTGGGGGCTACTCGTTGTTTTTAAATAAAGAGGAAATAACCAAACAGCAGAGAAGTTCACTTCCCTGTTCAAAAATGAAAGAAAGACAAATGGAATGCAGTTTTATTGTACTTTTGCAGGCAAACAACCCCAAACTTTTGTCAGCATTCTAATCACTGCAGTCTACAGAGAAAGGTCAACAATGGCAACAGAGTAAACAAGCCCAAGTTTGAGAAGTAGAAATATTTTAATTCAGTCTTCATAAAAACTATTAGTAATGTACATTACTATACATTACAAGTATCAAGACATGAAAAAACTTCAGGAGTCCTGCTGTTCCTGCAACAGTTAGCCTCTTTTCTCCTTAAGTCGAGAAGAAAGCTAAACCAGAAGTAGCTTAAGTTAATTAACATTAACTATTAATAATAGCAATTTTAGTATATTTCCTCACATCCACATGGAGGAAACTCGTACGAAGAGTTATGCCAAACTCCATTTTAGGAACTTAATAAAAAACTTCTTTGAATAAAAGTGACACAAGTGAAACTATTTTCCCTACTCAGAAAGGAACGCCACAAAAACCTCACCCTAATATCGAGTTAGTTTTATAAACAGAGAATCTCTGGCACCGAAGGCCTTCTATACATAATCATACACACATCATAATGAGGATACACTTTACTATCACAAAACTTTGTTAGGTAGTTGATTAGTCCTCTTCTGTACCCCAGTTTTCCATTCTTAAGATACTGCTATGTTAAGCCTCAGCAGCTAGAGGATGGCAGAACAAAGACATTTTGCAAATTTCCCTCTTTACGAAAGAAATGTGCGGACTGTACCCTTTATTGTCCCCCTGCAAATAGGGCATTTCCTAAGGGATGGTGCACATTCTTTGCACACCACTAAGTGACCACATGGAATAAAAACAATAGAAACTTCTTTGTCCATGCAAACTTTACACGTTCTTTCCTCTTGCAATCTTCTTAATTGTTCTTCCATAGGTAAACCTGGAAAAAATAGTTACATTTTTGTCAGCCTGGACATATGTGAATAGATCAAAATGTATTTATTTAGAGTGTAGCCATGCCCCTTTTCACCTTTTATTTCTCTACCTGTATTGACTAAATATAGATGGCAGTGAGCATTTTTCAGAGCTCAGAAAGCGGCATGCAAGGAACTAGTCTGTACTTTCCAGTTCTGTGAGATGATGGACACAGCCCAGGGGTTGGAGGCCAACCAGTGTTTACATTTTAGCAAATGTTGTACTTTTCTTGGTCGGCTATCAGAAACACAAACACAGCCTGACTGGTGGAAGTGGCTATATCCAGGCTTGTATACTTTTCTGCAGTTTATTAACAGATTAAACTGCAGGACCAGAGCAAACTCAATCTCATGTCTGACAAGTTTTTATCTACACACCTGTTGTCAAGCTAGATCTCAGGACATCTACACCCACTCTGGAAAAGCAGAGATGATACATGTTCTGAAATGCTAACCAACTATTTATTCTCCAGGCTTTACCAAATGCCCGAATGCTTGTATCGGGATCAAGACCAGCATGTCCTTTTTGAATTGCTGAGCTCCAGAAAGCTCTACATCCTGTGATGTGCAAAAGCATGACAAGGCACAGGATACAGCTTAGAGCTCATAGACTTACTTGCAAGTATGCACATGCACTTAACTTTTAGTTAAATTTTTCAGGCCGTATTACTAAAGCAGAATTAGAGAGGGAGTAAAGCACCAAACCTTCTTCTTAAACAAAGTAATTTTCTTTTTTATGTTAGCTGTTTGTTCTACAGACTTTTAAGATAAGAAGGTAGAATTTAAGGTACCTGAAACATCTTCTGTGGGAACATACTTGATGGTCTTCTCCACTAGAATAAAAGAAAAAAAACCTTATCATTTAACTAATCTATGTTCAAACAGCATCTGTTTGTTTCTTTTTCTTTAGACTGTTGTGAGAGCACTGGTAAGACTTCTATAAAAGGATATCCTTTAAAAACAGAAGGAAACCAGAGAGACATACCAAATAAATCCTTGTAGAGCACAGGGTCACAATCTCGTAGACAGTTCCTGAAGATGCTGGCTGCTTCATTTCCTTTCACTAAAATTGTATCTATCAGTTCCCTTGCCTGCAATGGTATCTGAGTCTTCTGCTTAATAACATCATGCTCAAGTTCTGTTATCACTTTAGCTGATAGTAAACTGCCGAGGATTGGGAGTACACATGTTAAACGTTGGAATAAAGCCATTCGATTCTTCTGGATCAAGTACAAATCATCTGGAACATAAGGGGGAATTAGATAAAAGAATTAGGAATACACTACTCCAAGTTGCACTTCTGTTTAACAATAATTGATACGTTCTTTAAACTCTACTTGCAATGTTTGCTTATTACACATCATTAATAAAACGCTCAGCAACTTTTAGTGGTATTTACGTAATGAACAGACTTAAGGAAACCACATACAAGCAGCTTCTGAGCCAAACCCTGTTCAGCAAGGAAACTTCCTCCTCACATCTCTAGGTTAAATGGTCAGAGAGGATCTTGTGTAATTCCCTGCTAGTGAGACCTACACTCTCTGGACGATTGCAAAGAAAAAACTAACACCAACACTAACTCCTCGACATGCCAGAGGTCAACTTTTGTCAGTGCTAGGCTGTATATAAAAGAAAGCTCTTCTAGGAAGTGTCCAACACAACTACCTACAAGAAAACCAGAAGTACAGAACAACCAGACTCTGGAGACTATTTTAATACTCTACCACAAATAAGAACAAGAAAATTTCCAGTGGAATTTTAATGCTGAATCCATCTATGGTCTTTTGAGAGAAATACAACTAAGAAAGAAGCATCTTTAATTCCATTTAGTTTCATTATGCTTCACAGACTCAAAATCAGAATGATTTCTTCAGGCTTCAAAACTTACATGGCATTGAAGCAACAGGAAATGTTGAAGACACAACAAATAAACAAATTGCTGACATACATGGGCTGAGTCAGACAGAAAAGCAGATCTTTGGCCATCTTACAGAATCTGAATTTGTAAAAGTTTATGGCCTATCCTTAGCAGGTGGATATGGTGGCTTACTGATTCAAGCAGCTTAAAGAGCAGGCAAATTTGGATAAAAAATAGTAATGTACCAAGTGTTTCATTAACAGCAATATAATGGCACACAAATGGAAAATAAAAGGCTTTGGGAAGAACCCTTGGTGTCTGCTATGAATCATTCTCCTGAAAGGGAGTGAAACAATTCTCAGACTGCTGGTTCCATACAGATATCCTGACAACACTTTTAGAGAAGCTGATCCTAGCAACAATTAAACTAAATCACTTAGTGCATAAAAACAAATATAAAAACTATACATATTACTAACTGCTGCAGATTTCACTTTTATTTATGCCTGATGCCTACCTGATGCCACTTCTTCCAACTGCTTTTCTTTCTCTTCTTCAATCTTCTCATCTTCAGCCAGGAGCAGATCAGACACAAGATCATTAACAGTCTTGTAGTTTTCTCCAGTGGCCAAGATTTTACTTTGCACTGTTTGCTTTATTAGCCTTCTACTGAATCCCATCTCCAAGGCAGCTTTAACCACAGGTGTGTTCATCATGATTGCATCTTCTGAATAGCTCTCTCCAGGTTCAAAACGAATAACTAATCAAAAAGGAAAATCCTCATGTATACTATAAAGAATAAAATATCCATACAACCCCAGAAGTCAGACACGTCAACAGTACCTACACACATGAACGCTGAGCAGTAAAAAGTTTCAAATGCTTAAGAAGAATTTTTTTAAGCAGTTTTAAAAATGGAAGCCAGTGACTCAGTCATGAATTGAATCCAAGATAAACATCAATCCATGTCAGGCCTTTGTTAAAACCTATGTTAATCCAGAGAAACCACTGAGAATTTCATTGTGTCCTAGCAGCTTTTTTTATACTTCGTTATTTCTAACTTCAGCCTTGAAAAATGGCCTGGGGATGTGCCAGGGGTGGGGGAGGGAAGTCAGAGTTTGTAGTACAAACAATTGCTCTATTCCAACTCTTGATCAGTAATTTGCATTCAATTTAGTAAACACCAGACACATGGGATTCTGAGTCATTGTCCTCAGTCAGCAGGGACTAGGACAGCATAAACTCCCAGAGGGTGAGTGGGTTTTTCCACCATAACTAGAGTCCAGCCTAGAAAGACTTCACTGTTTCAGCTTGTCCTACCTTCTTCCTTAACTGCTGCTGCTCAGCTCAGAGCATTTACCTAGTTAGGTGCCTAGAGACGAAATTGCATAACAGCATAGTCATGACACCCTCTAGCAACTGTCCCACCAAGCTCAACACTTGCTTTGCTTAACCCAACCCTGAAATGAAAAAACAGCAACCAAGTGTGCAAACCCAAAAATTTCAATATGAGGTGCTAGTATGAAAATAAGGAAAATTAAAAACAAGATCTCTTAGAGGTGTTTCCTCAGTTTGTCAACACAACATCAAAATTATTAAACTTTTAAGAAACAAATCTAAGAATTGGCTATCCAAAGCTAACTCACTTAGCAATCATCAAGTTTGCAAAATGCTGAGGGAGTTTAAAAACATGCTTTAATATACATACTTGGAGGATCAAGGTTTTCATCTACAGGTGGATCAGAGGTTGACAAGAGCTGTAGAACACAAGAGAACTACGTTAGTATTGAATTATTGCTCTTCCCTCTACGTACCTTTCTAATATATTGTTCATCACCAATCCTGCTAAGCTTCCTATCCATTAAATATTTCACCTGCAGTTACACAAGTCTGCAAATCTGTGCAACTGTATAATCAACACAAAGCTAGTGCTGACCACTTCCATGAAGAGGTAACTCTAGCCATAAGAATTACAAATAGAAACAATTCACGTTGTCCAGGACTGATTTCTGAAATAATAATTACTGATCTGCACTATTTAGTGTATAATCAGAATTTCCCTCTGCTAACACAAAGGAGCTCACTCTCCAAAATAGGACTCTCCAAAAGTAATCTGTAGAGGTTAAACTCTACTAGTCCAAGACTAGCCATGGTTCAGCACTAGCTTCTTTTACATGCTCATGAAGAGCATTTATGATGTCAGAAACCCAGGAGAAACATACACAGAAATAAGGCAGAAGAATGAACACAGCACTGTTCAACAAAGGAAAACGAAAGTTACAGGACAATAAAAGCTTACCTGTTCAAGGAGATGGGGGAATCTGGCCTGAATTTGATTTACAAACTCTCTTCCTTTTACACGAAGCAGATATTCACACCTGAAACATTGACAAAAGTGTATCAAATATACTTTCTACCTGCCAAATGAAAAAAAACATAGAAGAACGAACAAGTTTAAACCCAGTGTAAGTTAAATACATTTCTCTTCCTTCAGAAGAGAAAGAATACTCTTAATTGGAAGCTTGGTGCAGCCTAGTGACACTTAAAGTTTTTCCATGACATCCAGCTGTCAGTAGGCTTATGTATATAAATGCAGCAGGTTTACATTCTGCTGCCACTTGTGATCAAAATGGCATGTCATGAGAAGTGATAGTGTCAAAATCACTACAAAGTGCAGTGATGAACTGTTTCTATCTTGCATCTCACCATTCTTATCTCCTACTCAAATAATTCAAAAGGAAGAATTTAAAAAAAATACAATTATCAAAGCCAGATCTGCTTCACTAACATAAGTTTATCTCTTATGTACATTTACTGACAGGCTTAACACAGTAACAAACAGCAGTGACATTTAGCCCTACATACATCATATAGTCCAGCAGTAGCTGATAAATTGCCCATGAAAGCCTAGCTGGAGATCTACAATGAGAAGAACTATTATTAGCTTTCCTGAAATTAAGTGCAGCTATTTCTGTAATGGAGGTGGTGATTTCCATGGGTATAGATAGCAATTAGGTATGAAATTGCCATTTAATTATAGGTGACATTAAAAAGTTATTTCTGTCCTTTTTCCAGTAGAGACATACTAAAGAGCCACTGAAACCTTCTTCACAAGCCCTTCCACATGTAGGAAACGAAACTGCACAAGCAGAAAAACTGGTTCAAGAGCATTCAGCATGGGCACAAAACCAGAACCAATGAGTTAAATATTTCTTCTACTTCCTTTCTCAGCAGCCTTTGCTCCCATCGATCAGCTACTGATTGCTTCTCTTACACAGAAAAGTATGCTCATTAACAATGCAGTCCCACTTGCTGTTAGTGATCTGACAGCTTTTAATAATGAAGGGGAAAGCATTATATGCCACAGTTAATGAAGAACTGTTTTAATTACACCCACCCACACTCTCCAGAGCTTTTAGACATACATGCAATACATCCAAATGAAAGAGTGAATCTGTACATCAAATAAAGTTAAGCAAAACTATTAAGTGCAGTACATATCTGCCAAAATTAAAACATTTAGGAATATGAACAAATTATGATAAAGATTTTGCAAGTTACCTTGGAAACCACTTTGCATGCTCAATCCATGGATCATCTCCAGATTCCCAGCATCTTAACCCGCCATCACAGCAAAAACACTTCACATCATCATTGCGACCTTAAAAAAAAAACAAGGCAAAATACCTAGCAAACCTTGACACAACTTACTTGAAAGTAAATGCTGACATAGCGGTATAAATAAAACTGGAGAAGTCTGGGTTTCTTACCTACATAGTAAAAGCCAGCATCTGCAAGCTGTTCAGGCTGAACTGGAATTCTGGTTGGCCAATTTACGAATGTTTTAACACGTGCTTCATGGGTTTGCATGCTCACATTTGAAACATTGAAACTCTGTTGCTCTCGGATAAGGTTTTCCACAAAACGGCAGTTGGGATAGTGTCTCCGATGCTCTGACACAGCATTATCTTTTGGTTCCCAATTACACAGCTGACCACCACAGGTAAAACAAGCAACTTTGTCTGCTGTCCCCAGGTAATAAAGTCCAGCCTTTGCCAGATCAGTGGGTGAGAGAAACGTCAGTGGCCATGACTGAAAGGTGCGTAGCCTAGCATCTTCTGTCCTCATAGAATGATTGTGAAGCTTAGGGCTTAAGAATGGAAGGTCTTCAGCTGCTCTAGTAGTTACTGGGTCTTGAGGAAAACTGGAAAACGAGCCACTGAAATATCCAACCTGTTCTAAACTTGGAGAAAGTCCTATGGAATGTAGAGACGGTGGGAGACTGTTTGAGTGTGAAAAGGCAGAACGAGATGACAGTCCAACGTTGTTAACTGAAAGCATTCTTTGAACAAAACTGCAGCTAGGATACAGCTGCTTATGTTTTTCCATAGCATTATCTCCTGGCTGCCAGTTATCCAATGTCAAGCCACAACTGAAGCACTTCACTTTATCTTGCACACCCGTGTAATAAAACCCAGCCCGGGCAAGGCTGCGCTCTGACAGCGGTGTGTTCGTGGGGAAGGTCGAGAACGTTGACATTCTGTAGAGCTCACAGGACAGGTCATACTTCAGCTCATCACACAGAGAACTCTGCCTCATGATGCTAGCCAAGAAAGGGCTATCTTCCACTATGTTCATAATGGACTGTTTTGGGAAAAATGGGACAAGTCTTCCTCTGGGAGGTAGTTGTGTGCATTAAAGGCAATCTGGAACAACCCCAGCCTGTACAAAAGCAATAAATACTTTAAAGTGTAACTTCAAATGTGCATATGAATAGAACTGACCTCATGATTTAACAGCCTATAAACATTTGGCAAGTTCTCGTACCTTAGTTTAGCAACTGCTTTCAGTGCAAAAGCTTCCCCATCCCATTTTAACAATTGAAGAAAGCATGTTGAAAAGCAATTTCCACTGAATCATATAAGCATCACATGCTTTACTTGTTCTGCATATCTGTGAGAGCAGTAACAATTTGTCAGGCTCGTGGAGGTCAGATCAAAAGAGGAAAAACCACAAATGGGTTTATCAAAATCCTTTGTTAATAAAGAAACTAAATTGGGGGGGTGCAACTAAAACAATATTGTTCTTATCCAGAACATATGTTAGGTGATTTAAGGACAAGATTTCACCCTAGACAGCTGATAAATATGTAGCTTATACACACAAAAAGATTTTAGTTTGTAAAACCTCACTAGGAGGCTGAAAAGAAGGGTTTATCAAGTTCAAAGGATACACAAAAAATAGAGACCCTGAACTGGTGGTATTAAACTGATCTTAGTATATTTGCTACTACTGAACTCCAAAAAAAACACATGTCAAGTTCTGCATATTGTTGTAAGAAGTTGTTAAGACTAAAGAAGTTAGCTTATACTCAACTTCACACGTATAGAATATTCAGCTATTAGAGAAACAAATCCTATACACTGTCTCAGACAAGGATGAACTCTCTTTATTAACAAACCTGGGACAGGTTTGTCCACAAGTCAGCACCAAATTAACAGAGCACTTCAGTTTTAACCTGGTGCCTTAGTTACAAGTACAGAGTTATCAAATTTAACATTAATTAATTGCCTTGTGTTGAGACATTCTGATGCTTTATCCTGTTGAATTAAGTTTTTCCTGTATGCCATGTTTATGACATACATAAGCAAACAGAACTCTCAGACTAAAAAAAAAAAGTATTTTATGCCTTAGTTTCTTTATTTCTGCACAGAACTACCTCCCAGAGGTAAGACTGAAGTCCCTTCTAAGGTGCCTACGCCTCCATACTGGTATTGACTGTCCTCAAGAAGAAATTGTAAGTATCTGTAGTTTCAATCATTCAAATTTTTGTGTCAGAACAAAGCCTGTAAGGAAGAAAAAGAGTGTTTTAAAATACACAGTGATGAGGTGCATGCAATGTCTATGCAAACAGCAATTACACAAACTGAAACAGCACAAAGCTTTTTGCAATTATAGAATGTTAAGGGCTGGAAGAGACCTTAAAGATCACCTAATCCCAACCCCCTTGCCATGGGTAGGGACATCTTCTAGTAGACCAGGCTGCCCAGAGCCACATCCAGCCTGGCCATGAACATTGCCATTATTGGGATGTCCACAAATTGCCACTATTGGGGTGTCCACAACCTCTCTGGGCAACCTGTTCCAGTGTCTCATCACTCTCGCAGTAAAGAATTCCTTCCTAATATCTAACATCAACTTCTTCTCTTTCAGTTTGTACCCATTACTGCTTGTCCTGTTACTACAGACAAAGAGTCCCTCTGGCTTCTCGGCAGAACTCCTTCAGACTCCGGCAGGTTGCTAGGAGGTCTCCATGCAACCTTCTCTTCTCCAGGCTGAACAGCCCCAAGTTCCTCTGCCTGTCTAATGTCAGCCAGAAAGTTTCAGGGAGTCAACTTCCCACACTGCGACATGGAGCGATTTCACACACTTCATCTCCCTGTTATTGACGCATATGCCAAACTGTTTAACCCACAAGGAGAATTTTTTGGCAGATGGATTAATCAGGATCAGGCTACTTAATCACAAGCTGTATTACTAAAGGTAAAATCCTGTACTAAAGAAATTGCATCCATTTAAATTGGTTTAAGCCTGCAGATTCCCAAACAATGAAGATACAGTTTTATAACACTGACATAAAGACTACTGGATTTTCTTATCTAGATAAATCAAATTATATTTGAAGCAAGGACATCAGCAAAAAAGAACTTCCTCAAAAATTCAAGGAAGGGCAAACACAAAGTTCAAAGGGTTTTCATAGATGTAGCTATGAATTAATATAAAGTTAGATATTTAGTAGTCTGGTCGATCAGTTTTCAAACAGTTTTTCCAGGAAAGACTCAGTCATGATGACACAGCACTGCAGAAACAATCCCCTGCGCTAAGGGACCCCTGAGCACCAGACCCCGCATGGCCCCAACCCCGGCAGCGACAGCGCCACGTTCCACGTCCCCCCGCGGTTCCCCCGGGTCTCGCCCTCCGCTCCCTCTCCTCCCGCGGCTTCCAGCGGGGCGGCCGCGCTCGCATCCAGCGCCGGGGCCACAGCCCGGGGCCCCACAGCTCCTTCAGCCCCACCCGGCGACGCCAGACCGGGCACAGGCCCAGAGCACAGGCGCACCCCCCGCCCCGACAGCCGCGCCCTCCCGGCAGGGCCCCAGCCCGCTCCTGCCCGCAGCGCCCCCCGTACTCACGGCTCCGAGCAGGCCCCCACAGCAGGCCCCAGCAAGGCCCAGCCTATATGCGGTGCCTGGCAGGGCGCGGGGGGAGCGGAGCCAGCCCCGCCGGCAGCGCCCCGCCCAGGAAACTCCGGCCCGGCTCGCCAGGGAGCTCCGGGCGGCGAGTGCCGGGCGCAGGCGACGCCTGACGGGGCGGGCACAGCGCCGCCCTTTCCCCGGGCCCGCGACCGCCCTCGTACGGCTCCGTGCGCCGGGCACCAGGGCTCCGCCGGGCACCAGGGCTCCGCCGGGCACCGGAGCTCCGCCTCTGCGAGGCTGCGGGGGCGTACCGTCCTGCCGTCAGCGGGGAGCTTGGGTACTTTCCTCGGCCCTCTTCCTCGGGCGGGGGAAACCCGAATGTGCTTCCCGGGCGGGGGAAACCCGAGTGTGCTTCCCGGGAGGGGATTTCCAGGCCGCGGGGCTGGCGAGCAGCCGGGAAGGGAGCGGCCGGAGGGGCGCGGCCCGAGCTGGGCAGGCGGGCCCGTCGGTGCCGGCAGCGCCGCTCCCCGGGCCGGCGGCGAGGGCCGGGCTGGCCGCAAGCCCCGCGGTTTCAGCCTTGCTCCCTGACACCGCCGTGCATCACAGTTGGCTCGGCCGCATTTCCTAATATAGGCAGCTCTGCTGCCTGTGAGAGGGGAAACAACATGACCGGTAAAAGCCTTTGGGCACTTGAAAGCACTGGGGAAGAACAAGAGGAAGACAAAGTACCACCGTAAATTTCCACTGGAGGGGTTTAAGGCCGTATCTCTGCATATCAAAATCTCAAAAATTTCCACAGCACCTACCAGAATGCTGACCAAAAGCTCAAAATGTCCCAGCAGAGTCATGGTCTGGCATTTCTTATGAACAAACAGCCGGTAAGAGATTTTAAAAAGCCCCGTTTTGTGATGACAGATTGGTAGTAGGGTGTTTACACAACTGAGAACTGAAGAGTTAAAACAAGGAAGTGTAACAGTGCTATGACACTGGTGGGTAGTTCTCCTTATCAGAGTTCCAGTAAGATGAGTTTTCAAGAAATACATTCATATATTTTCTAAAACTCTTTCAAAATTCCTGCCATATGTGATGACATTTATTATATATAACAATACTGTCAAATTTGAACGGTGGCAGCGACATCTAGTACAGCACAGCACAGCTTCTACTGTAACACGACTTATCATATAATGATAGACAGAAAAACATTTGCTTTGCAGCAGTTGCAGAAAAAAAGAAAGTTAAAAACTTCCTTTTAAAGACTAAAATGGTTGTCAAATCCCTGATACGTTGTTTTAAGGAAGCTGCTGACACAGGGAAGAGAAGGTTCAAAAATGGAGCCAGCTGGTCAAATAGCTTATGTGAAGAGTGCTGAGGTGTGGTTTTGTTTGACATCGGGAACTGTTCAGTGTCACACATGGAGCTGAGCTCTGTATTTTTGTGTGGCTTTATTTGCAAGTGCTTAAAGACTTACTTCAACTGATTAACCCCAGTTTCGGAGCTTCAAGCAGGACCCCCCCAAATGAAGTTATACTGATCTTTATAACAGATTCATGTCGTTTTACTGTACATTCTCCCAAAACTAGTTAACCCAGTGTTCCTCCTTAACTCTCCTCCCTCCCTCGCTCCACACCCAGCCACTATCTGCCCTTGCCCCTCTGTACCCTTGGCCTCTTGCTAATCTGGCAACAGAAACTGCTATTTCCTTCCCTCCCAGGCCTGGAGGCAGCAGTTTCAGGTTCTCCTTTTGTGCTTGGCAGCTTCATGTCGCAGTGGAGGAAGAGAGGGGGATAAAATGAAAAGCTAAAGGCTAAATAAAAGGCTAAAATTCTTGTGATAGGAGAAAAAGAGGTGCAGCTGCCCTGAGCTGTCGGGTGCTTTCTGCTTGCTTTGCCTCATTCAGTACAGTGGCAGCCCCCCATTCCCAGTAATTCCTTAACTTTTCAGAGTAAGAAGTTAAGATGGAACTTCCCCCACTTAAGTGCAATGATGGACTGTCCTTTACCCAAAGGACATGAAGTAAGAATGTAACTAAAGGGTTCTTCTTAGGAATGAAATTCCTGAGGAACAGTGCATAATCATTAGTTCTGTGTCTAGCTTCAGCCTGGGGCCAGGGTAACTCTCCAGAAGCACAGTAAGAGGACAGAGTGGGGCTTAAGCTCTACCCAAGCTAAATTCGGGCTTTGGCTTTGGTTCTCAGGCTGTGGCATACCACTAGGACTGTTCCTTATTCCAGCCCTTTCACCAACTGCAGCAACCTTCCAAGATCACAGTCTTGACCTGAAAACCAGTGAGTGGGTGGGTGAAACAGGACCCTCGGCTTTGCAGACTCTTAGCTCTGGAGAGGGGAGAAGAAGGCATTGTTCAGATAAAGCTGTCCTCAACCAAAGGAAATCACAGAGGTCAAAGTGCTAATAAAAGTGCCACTGCCACATTACCAGGGTTTGTGAAAATAAACCTCGTGGTAGTGTTGACTGAAGTAGCAAAGGTGAGAGAGCAAATTTCTGGAAGTGGAAGGCAGTGGTGCTGCCAGGTGGAAGGCACTCTGCAGCATGAGTGCATTGTCACACCAAGTGGCACAGCCAACCCTTGAAGTACCTGATGCAACTGCGAGTCCAGAAGTCTTCTCACAAAATCCTGCTGAACGTCAGTCTCCCCACACTGTCGTCCTTCTCTGATGCATTCTCCAGTTTACCATCTTCCACAACATTAAATGTCTGGCTTTAATGGTGCTTCTGTAACACACCTCCAAATATCTGTGAAGAGGAGAGATGGAGAAAACACACATTGTTCTTTGCCTTTCCCTTGCTACTGACTCCTGTATCCACTCTCCCAAAAATCTAAAACCCTCTGTAAAACCTGTATTAAAAAATAAAACCAGTTATCACTGGGTAGTGGCCACATTTTTCAGCTTTCCAAAGGTATCAAATGCCACCATGGGACATGACATGCTTATTCTGAACTCTGTAGTGTTGGCTTCACTGCAAGCATCAACCCTCATTCCAGCAGTAAGGAGTAGGTTTCCTCTTATAAACTGACCTAACATGGTGATTAGGGTTCCACAAAAAACTTTAGGAGGAATTCTTCAACTCCTTCAGGACACAAGGAGAAGATAATGATGAGAGAAATAAGAAAAAAAATATATATTCGTGAAAACTGGAAAAGCCGATTTGAGGCAAAAAATACCAGCTGTAGATAAAGTTGCATTATTTATTCAATTTACAAATTAAACCAAGTCCCAAGAGCAGAGTAGCTCTAACATCCTGTAAACATGAGATCATAAACTATGTTATGATAATCTATGTGGGTGCAGCTGCCCACTTTGTTTTGACTAAACACAGCAACTTTTAATTATTTTTTCTTTTTTTTTTTTTTTTAACTTTAGTCACAGGTTTGTTCACCTTTGCCCACGGGGAGGGGAACTGAAGTTTCTCTTCAAAACCTTTCTTCACCTGGAGAGGCCTGATGAGTTTAACATCCACAGATTGAGAGTAGCCAGAAGATGCACAGGAGATAAGAGAACATGAAGAAACATTACCGCTGGTGTAGCTGGAGGTACCTGGTGTGGGAACAGATCGATAAGAGAGCCAAAGAATGAGGACTAGATTAGCATCAAAGGCAAAGGATCAATAACCAATAGGAGATCGAATACTAAGAGTTATTTAAGACCAATGAATATGAATTTCTTTGGGGTTTTTATATGTAAATATGTGGAAAGTCTGGTAAAGAAGAGTGTGAATGATTTTCACTGCACAATCTGGGCATGTGTCAAT
This sequence comes from Pyrgilauda ruficollis, assembly GCF_017590135.1. Taxonomy (NCBI): domain Eukaryota; kingdom Metazoa; phylum Chordata; class Aves; order Passeriformes; family Passeridae; genus Pyrgilauda; species Pyrgilauda ruficollis. The sequence goes on from NW_024529932.1 coordinate 9,752,195, forward strand.
GAAATAATTTCTGTTGCACATCCTGGCCAGAATAAAGTAATGCCTTGATTCTCTAACACTGAAAAGACGTTGTTGTAGAGTTTCTGGTTTTCCCACAGTTTCAGGGACAAGGGCACCTACATCTACACCAGCAATAATGATTACTTTTTTAATTTATTTTTTTTTTAAAGGTCACAAGGGACAAATATCTAGATATTTAGGGCATCCATGACTCATTGTGATAACCCTAAATGTTCAAGGAAAAAAAAACACATCTTGTTCCTCCCTTTCTGAAGGTCAGTGTATTCAGAGTCTGAAAAGTTTCCATTCCCTTTGCACACAGACAAGAGTTTTCTTTTTCACATCCTCCTACACAAAGGATCACGAGTACAAAAGTTTAGATTTACCTAAATCAGTTGTGGGCTTTCTCACATTTATTGCTCAGATAAATTCTCCTGTAAGCCATAAGTAGTCTCAAGAACATATTAAAGACACACTGAATAAGTTGAGGCTTTTAAATCAGTCAGAAACTCTCATTAATATTTACTTGGAAGATAAAGAATAATCAGAATGAGTTGCAAGAAGATCTTGGTAGATGTTGTGTTCAATTATCTTTTTAGGTTGGGGAATCAGCTCACTTTTCAAAGTTTTAATTTCTGCTTCTAGGAGGACCATTTTGTTCTCCTGGTGGTATAACTAACATACATTCTGCAGGAGATAGGAACGTGAGGAATGCCAAAGCAGAGATGACTTGACTAAAATAAACCACAGTCAGGTGGAAAGAGGACCGCTTATATATCAGGGAAATAAAAAGGCTTCTATTCAACTGCTTCAGTTGTGTTAATTCAGAGCCCCACATTCCTGGGTTTTTTTCCAAAGGAGTTGTCTTTCTAAACAGCAGGTTGTCTGCTTTGACTCCAAGTTACTTCCTGCTGTCAGAGTAAGAAAATTTTCCTAGATCTGATTTCTCTCATTTATTCCTCATTATCTCTCTGCAGATTTTAAGACCTTCCCAAGGTGTTTAATTTGCTTTAGTTGAACCAGCTGTTGCTATTCATGTTCTTGGGGATTTTTGTTTTTTATGTCAATATTCCTTCAACTGAAAGAGAATCAAATGTGGCACTGTTTAATTTCCTGAGGATTATACTGGAGGTTTTCTACCAGGACTGGGGCTAGGTGCAGGAAGATACAAGTGGTTTGTAAGTCATGCTAAATGTGATTCCAGCACCCTTTACCTAGACAATGGGCGATTGCCTTGACAAAGAGTTCAAAGAGTTTAAAAGGCCAAATACCTCAGAAGTCAAATCATCCATTCCGAGGCTACAGATACAAGATGAAGTTTCCCGAAGTATCTACATCACCGTTTCAATTGGCATATAACAAGCACATGGGAACACACTAACTTCCACAAACCCACATACAAAGAGGAGCTTAAGCCTTCTGTTGCAACACCCGAAATAAGTCCCTAATTCTGTAAGCAAAACCAGAAATCTGATCTCTGTTCCTGCCTGAGATCCCAATGCAGCTCATGGGGAACTGATTTGTGATTCACAGCAAAACCAAAAAAACCCCAAGCCCCTGTGTGCAAACTGAACAAGCCATAAATCAGCTCTCCAAGGACAACAATGGCACAAGCAGTTGTAGCAGACACAGGGTTAAATGACAGGAGTGGGGGCTGCTTAGGTTAATCCTGGTGCCAAATGGTACTAAACTGCAGCCTGAGAGAAGCTGAGCTTTCCATTTTTGTATTCTACTGCACAGTACTATGTTTTTTAAGAACAGAAGAAAAATAAGAGGAAGCATAGTTGTACTGAAAATGCTTTCACTTTCATTTCTTTGGACTTACAGGAATAAACAAATTAAAAGTAATGTAGTATGCACTACTGAAAAAAAATTCTTTTAGACGTTAAATTGTAATTATAAGAATATATTAGAGGAAAAACATAGTGAAAACAGAAAAAAAGAGTGATGCGTCTTTGAGAAGTGGTATTTTTTTATATTGATATATTTTTATTTGATATATTTTTTATATTTGATTTGATATATTTTGATAAGGGGTACTAGCTTTATAAGCTAGTAGTTTTTGGCTACTAGCTACAAATTGATTATTAACTTACATATTATGTTACATGGATATATGTAACAGGGAGGAGATTCAAGTGAGGATCAAGTGCCAACTGAGTGAATATAAACGGCTGTTTATGACAAGGTTAGAAGTCTGGGTTTCTAGAAGCTGGAATGTGCTGTTAAATTTTGACAGATTTGCTGTTAAATTGTTCAAAGAATTGAAAAGTTATTGGGATGGTGTGGACAGACAGATACTTTCTTATTAAAAAAAAAAAAAAAAGACTGCATAAATGAGATGCCAAAATCAGGGTAAAATGACACAAGATGTCATGCGGAATACTCACTTGGTGCTTTTTAGTGGACTAGCTAGAAAAACTGCTGTGTTCCTGGTGTACTTATTCCGAAGGACCACCTCAGACTCAGAAATCAAAGAATATACTGACAGGGCTTAATTCAGCATCAGTAACCAGTGGCTGCACTGATCTAAAATCCATCTATCCCAGTACCAGCCAGTACCAGACATCCCTGGTATCAGCTAATCTCCTTCTGTAATGAAAACCGTCTCAGCTTTAGTACAATAATCTGGGCCTGTTATCTGAAGGTCAGTGTTACTAATTGTGATAATCCAAAAGGTCATTCCAGTCTTTATGAACAAAGATTTTTTGGGGGATAAAGAAGTTTGCATGCAAATTGAAACATTATTGGGTCAGGAATTCAGAGTGGCAGTGAGCACAGCTGGCTTGAGAAACAGGAGTTAGATGCTGTGTTCATTACCCCACAGTGCTGCTGAGACAGAGGGTACAGTAGCCTTGGAGAAGCAAAGGGTCCTTTGTTTCTCTGCTGAGTTATTTCAGCAGAGAAAGACCTTTTTCCTCTGAAAAAGCACTGTCCTAAAGATTACTGAGATCAAAGAATGTGAAAAGGGCAGAGGTAAGATTCTCCCATGCTTCCATTGTGCAAGACTCAAGAAACAAAGCACCCCATTCCTAAAACACAAGACAATAAGAACATGTTTTGAACAAACAGAAAAAGCCTGATAAGATGTGGTTGTACAACATCTGGAAAATTAAGCCCCAGCCTCTGAGGCTTTAAGTCTCTACTTTAAAAATCATTAATGTCTTAAGTGGACATGAGATGGATTTTATCCTGCTCTGAGAATAAAGTAGATATTTAAAACAGACTAGACCACCAGTTCTGAGGCATAAGGTGCTGTGCTCCCTTTAGGCTCTGGGATAGTGGAGATTAAATTATTATCTAAGGGCTGGCACAGAAGAAGTCTCAATATCAAATGTGTTGAAGCCTTAGGCCCACAGCATGATTTCTAGCACCACCTGCACATTGAGAAGTACAAATGCAAGGGTCTGAATAAAGTACCATTGTCTTAAGGCTTGATACTGGCCTCTTGCCACTTCCTTATGACTTCCTTAGTTTGATTTTAAAGAAAACTACCTTTTATCCTGTCTCAAAGCTCTTCCTAATAGAGTTTTGAATGTATATCTAACTAGGAACATGGTTTGTGCCTGATCTTTGTCAAACACATACTGTAGGTCTCCAGAACACTGTCTCTTTCACTTGGCCACACAGTTATAAGCACAAAACAAGCTACTGTGAGAACATTTCCAAAATTAAGCAGGTTATCTTCCTTTGAAAGTATATACAAAAGTTTGGCATTAGCCCAGGACTGTAGGAGTTTCTTGTTTTTGTGATTCTGTTTTTCTTACTTGGAAACAATGGTTGTATTCATGCCAAGGCAGTTCAGGAGGTTACAGCTTCTGAGGCTGCGTTCTCAATATGCAGCAATCGCTATAAAAGATGCAGCATACTTCAGTGTTACCACAGTGATTTCCCTTCTGCTGGCTCCTGTGGAGTAATTAAAAAATGTATGTATTTTAAAGTGAAACATTGCTTATACATACGAAGCTACTCAACCCTGCATCCAGACACGTAGACCTGTGGGCCAAGACTTGGTAAACTGGAATACATGTACTTTGTTATTGTGAGTGCTATTCTTTTGTTTCTGTCCTTTCAAATCTCTTCCCCCCCTCCAGTCAACTCCTCTCTACCCAATGCTAATCTCCTGCACACAGAGTGCATTTATACAATATCCTGTTTGTCAAACCTTGTTTTGTCCCTTTAGTTATTACACACAAGCACTCTTCAGCTGACAAGTTGTCAGCTGCATTGTTCGCAGGTTGTCAGGCCTCCCACATTACAGTGTACTTGCCCAGCCTCAGAGGGAAAGACTATGGCTTTTTCATAGACAAAAATAAGAAAAAAAATCATTGTAAACCAATTTCTTCTGTTCAATAAATAGGTGAACAAAAGACAAGTGTCTGCAAAGCGATGTGTGTTTGTCTTCTGTAACATAACACTATGGCAGGCACCGCAGTGAGCTGGAGAAGGCAGGCATGCCACAGCAGCTCCGAAAACAAAAAGAGCTGCTGACCAACAAAACTCTCATGAAACACCAAAAAAGGGTGCAGAATCTGAATGTCAGGAAAGAGAGGGACAAAGGTTACAATGATGCAATTGCCAAGAGAGAATCATCTAGTAAAATGTGTAAGGGCTATAGAATAGATATTTATATCTGAGCTGGTCAGTCTTTATAGTTGAATGAAAAAAAGAACACGCCTTTAGGATGTGTTTTTGTATTAAATCCTAAAACAGACATTTCAAATGGATTACATGCATTACCCCAAAGTGCATTTTTTCTTTCTGTTGATTGCTAAGGAGGTGAGAGTGTTAAGGCACTAGGGAGGTTGTTCCAAGGTCTTGCATTTTTGTAATATCATTAGGAGGCAAACATAACTAAAATCAGAGGACAAGAGAAAATGATAAACGAGTCAATGGTTGTTCCAGATATGTCTTTTAGTGCATGGTTTATGTAGCAAAGGCAGGAACCCAACAGTTGTTCTCACCAACCAGACCTGTGATGTGCTGCCATTTCTAGGAAACACAGAAAATACAAGAAATTCTATAGCAGGAAATTATGAGTAAACACAGCAGCTCTTCAGATACTTTTTGTTTCTGTCCATTTTTCACTTTTGTTCCATCAGGGACAGAATTTGATTAAAAACTGCAGAAAAACAAAACTAAAATTCTTCCTTTTGGGGCATGAGACCAGAACAAGAGTTCATTTTTTTTGTTTCTTTTTTAAAGCACTGTTTTGGAGTGGGTTTTTTTAGAAGATAATCAGGAAAGGATCATTGTTTTACTGGTGCAATTACATACAATGAGCTATGGCAATAACATATTCCTAGGAGGACACTATCTGTATGTGTCCTTTGGCAGGCCTCAGCTTGTATAACACCAGCCCAGGAGGCCTAGGCTGGGTAGCCACATGCACTGGTCTCAAAAAGCCTTTTCTGAGCAGCAAGCACCTTCTCTTGGGTTGACCTGCAGTAAGGGCACTGTCCCCACTGCCCCCACTGCCACATCTGATCAAGAAAATCCAGATACTCACCAGCCATGGCAGCTGCATTTCACACTGCAGCAGTTCAGCCATCTCCTCCTCATTCTGTATGTTCAGCAGGTAGAATAAAATGCAGGAGGTGACTGCTGTTGGGGCAGCCAGAGGGAAGAGAGGGGCACAGGGATGAACAGCTCATTGGGAGGGTGGTCCTGCAAAAGAGCACAGCAGTGCATTTCACACATCAGAATTTTGGAAAGCTGAGCAGTCCACAGGCGGGTTCAGGCACATAGAAACTTTTGACATACTTACAAAGTGTGGCATGGGGCCAAATTTCACAAACAAGTAGTCAAGATAATCAAAATTATCTGGCTGCTCCCACCAAGGGCTGTGCTTTCCAAAGTATGATCTATCAAGCAGCATGTCAGTGGTATTTTATTGCCAAAGGGGCTTCAGTGGAATCCTCAGTGAGGTTTCAGATTGGTTTCTGGGAAATGAACTTTCCAGAGGGCAGGATATTTGACAACATTGCCCTCAAAATTTGTGGGAATTGTCTTTGAGTCTGAAGGGATGTAAGAGTTCATGGATTGAATATGGAATTCTCCAGTCCATGGAGCCAGCGACTCAGAGGAGCAATGCACATCACTGCGGCAGGGCTTGGGGTGTTTCTATGGTGTCCATCTCCTGTTCCAGCAGAAGTGTAAGCAGCAGGCAAAGTCCATCCCTGAGGTTCCTTGGAGTAGCTACAGTCATCCTAAGTGCAGACCACACCCCTCAGTGGGAGGCTGTTGTGAAGAGAGGGAAGCAGCACAGCCAGACGATCTCGCTTCCCCCTTGACAATCCCCATCACCTCCTGCACCCAGCCACTGCTGAGCCACAGGGCCGTGCTTCCCCCATCTGTGCCCCAAAAGGGAGCTGCAAACAGCTGTCTCTGTCCCTCAAAGAGAATTTACAGGACCTTGTTGACTTGCAGCACAGGAGAAGGCAGGATTCAGGTAAAATCTGTGTTTCCTGGGAAGCCTGTGAACTGGAAAAGATCCAGTGTGGGCAGAGCACAGACACTGACACTGACTCAGTGTCACCCACATGCATCAGTGTGGTATCCAGTTCAAAGGACAACCAGGTCATGTCCTGCCACGTGGACACATTCCTGGAGCAGGAGGTGGTTCTTGGGCTCTTCACACAGAATTTGGTTAAGAGGCCTATGCAAATCAGCAGGTTTGCTGTGACTTAGGCAATGAACCTCCAAGGCTGCTTCTAGTCACAGGAAGTTAATGAGGTAAGAATTAATATAAAGAGAAAGAACAAAGTGCAGCAGTGTCTGCAAGGATTTAACCACCTGTGTGCCAAGTGCTAAGGATACATGGAATTTTTTCACCATACCAGAGTTTAGAGGTACTTTTCTTTTGTTGCACTTTTCTGTACAGAGTTCTGTTACACGAATTCATAGAATTATAGAAAGGCTTAGGCTGGAAGGATCTTAAAGATTATTTAGTTTCAGCCCCACTACCATGGGAAAGGATATCTTCCACTAGATCAGGTTGCTCAAACCACCACTAACCCAACTTTGAACCCTTCCAGGGATGGGTCATCCACAACTTTTCTGGGCAACCTGTTTCAGTGTCTCACCACACTCACAGGAAAGAATTTCTTCCTAATGTCCAAGCCCACCTTCTATAGTCACATCACATGCTGTAAAGGTTTTTCCTCAATAACTTTAACTTCAGAGAATCCCCTCCTTCAGTCATACTCAGCCACTTGCCATTTTTTTGAGTGTTGACTCTGAAAATTAGGGCTAGAAAACATTCCTGGCAGTTCAAATGCCAATTCTTCTCATAGAGTGCCACTCTACACAGTGGAATCTCTGCTGATTGCTGAGATTCAACTCTACCACATGTTAGTGTAAAAGAAATTGAACCTGAAGAGAACTGGGTATCAAAGATTAAACTTTGGGAGTTTTCTTTTTTTTTTTTTTTTTAATCTGTTGGTTAACAGAAAAAGAAAAATTTCCCCCCCCCCAATTTTGCCTAGCAGAGTCGATTCTTGTCTGTCAACTCTTTTTGAAAACGACAGTAGTGACCATGCTTCATTCACTTTCTCTAAAATTAATACATAATCTAAAATTAATACATAATTAAATTATGATCAACATTAGAGAAAAAGATCATGGATTTACTAATCTCATCCTATGTAATTAGGCATGACAAGTTTCACCTCTGTTCCACTGGAAACGTAGCAACGGGTACAAAGCAGAGACCCAGGGAGCTAATTTGGTTTCCTGACTCTCAGATTTGCAGAGATATCTTTTTAAAGCAGTGACTTGAACATCACACAGAGCACAGACACTGCCTGACACAGGCCGGTGAGGAAATGCCAAAAGAGGGCTGGTGGTGTTTTAGCACCACCGGGTGGACAAATAAGGGAAAAAAAGTTCATTTTTGAGACTGAATGCATGGGTGTCCTGGCAGGCAGCAGTCCCACCTCGGAGCAGGAGCCCTGAGCAGAGTCCCAGCCTCACTCGTGCTGTTCTTCTTATTGACAGTTATCTCAGGAAGTTCTCCCACATTCCTTCACCAAACTAGGCATTTCTGTTACACTGCACGTGATCCCAGAATCTGGAAAGTCTTCTCAGAAAGCATCAGATTTGCAAATACAAACATAGTATCTGTAATATATACGACCACAGTAGAAAAAAACCCACGATCTATAATTTTTAATTCAGAATTTCAGTTGCCTCAGAAACAGCTCAGATATTGCTCAGACACTTCTCAGTGTTTTCTGCCAGTTTTGTTTCTGCCTTGAAATCAGTGCCCTGGTAGGTAAATGAGTGGGTTCCTTAAATCACAGGGAAAAAAAAAAACCTGCTTAATGTAGTGTTTCGAAGTGTTTCTTACACCTTGACTGTTACGTGGGCTTCTGGGCAGTAATTGCTGTGGGTGGCTGGCCTTGGACAGCTTTTAATGCTGCTCACAGCAGATATATGAAGACATGTAGCAGTGTAAGAACTGCTTTCCCCTGGCACCAGATAAGATAGTTTGTTGAATTAAATGTAGAAGTCCTCTCACCTTCCCACCTATGTTCTCTGTGCTTTACTGGCACACTTCTGCCAAAAGCTTTGGCCAGCTCTGTGCCCTGTGACTTATCTGTTCTGGATCTGTTCTTTGGATTACACTACAGCCCAGAGAGCCCTTTGTGCTACTCCAGGAAAGCACAAGCTGTCTCTTTACAGCACTTACCTTCGGCTGACATAAGCCAGGGAGAAGGTGAAAGCACGGGGCATTCTGGCAGCAGGACCCCCACGCTGGCCCCTGTGCCCCCTCAGCAAGCTGGTGGAAAGCAGGCAGAGATGGCTCCTTTCCAAGAGGGAATCTTCAACTTGACGCGGGAGACAAGGAGTGGCAAAGCTCCCAAAATACATCCTATAAAAGGGTAACACTTGGGTGACTGGTGAGTATCCTTTGGGATACCTGATCTCACTGCTGTAGCCAGGAGATCTCTCCTGGCAGCAGCTCCAGGGCATACTACACACACCCTTTCTGCAAATTCCACATTCAACAGCACGTTTGCTGCTTGCTTATCACACACAGCCTGCCTGCTTAAAATAGAAGCAGTTGAGCTGACGCCTCAGGTCCTCTCAGCTTTGAATGAAGGAGGAAAAAAATCCCCTTCAGGGATTCAAAGTGTACAAATTGTAGTTCTTGCTAATCTGTGTCATGTACTTCTCCTTTGTCCTGCTCACAGCTCTGAGGGTTAAGTGAACTGCTCAGTCAGGTCAGGTAGATTTCTCAGCTCTTTATAAGACATCAGAATACTTGAATCCAAAACAATGCAGCCAAAGACAACTAGTCATGTGCCTAAAGAAAGTGAGAAGGAGTCTGACTAGTATTCTGCATGTGAAGGTAGTTTGGTGCAAGAAAATCCACCCCCTACCTACCTGCCACTCATCATACCAGACATGGCACTTCTATCTTCAGCCTGAGCACTCTATAATCCTTGGCTGCTTGATAGTCAAAGCATCTGTAGGAAAATTGGTAAATTGTGGCATTATTGCAAGTTATCTATTACCCAGACATGCTGGTTGTACTCATTTAATACTTCAGAGAAAGGAGGGAATTCACAGCAGGTCCTCTGCAGCCTGGGTACATGATCTGTGCAGCAGGCTACCAGGCCAGGGGGGCTCAGCCTGGTGGCCCAGGTGCCAGGGCTGGCTCACCCTCTCAGCTGATGGCACACGAGTGCTGCCACAAGGCCACGAGTCCTCACTTGCTCCTGGGCACGGCACGACCCACGGGCTGGAGACCTGAACACACTGGGACACTGAAATTACTCAAAATCAGCAGGGATGGGCAATCAGTGTATTAGGGCCTGTGCAATTTCCCCTGTCACAACAACTTCAACCACTTTCTCTCTTCTAAAACAAATTTCAAAGGCAGCTGGGCCTCTGAGCTACGGACTTAAGTAAAGCAAGGCAATGAAATCCCTCTAAGGTAGTATTTTAACAAATGTGTCCCTAGAACTTCTTGCTAGTTCATTCCAAGAAGCTTCCCAACTCTTGCTTTACTCTTGCTTTAAATGCTGGCATTTTGGATCATTTGAGTCCTCCTAAATGTTGCCTGCAGGGAAGGTGGGTGCCTAACGCAGGGTCTAACCTTCATCTGGAATAGGAAGATCCTTAAAAATCTGGTTCTCAACATCTGGGAGATCTATTATAGAGCTTTTTTAGAAAGCACACTTGATCTTGGTTCTGGCTGGAGCAGAGGGCCTGCATTTTGTCTCTCCTCACCATGCACTGCCCAGCTGTTTGTGTACCAGCTTTCTGTGTAAACAGAGCTGCTGCTGCCAGGTTCATTCAGCAGCTTCTCAGGCCAGCATCTGTGACCTTGCAGTTCCCAGGCCTCCCTTGGAACAAGGCTGATTAAAGGAGAGATTGTGGGCTCTCACAGCTGTGCCAGTACCTCACAGAAATAGGAAAAGATATGAATGGGCCACAAATGCATTTGAATACAATGATGTTATTGTTCCTGCTCACCCAGCTGTGGCAGTGGCTTAAGAAAAGCAAAGACTTTGTGCCTTGATTTTCATACTAGGAATACAAGGGCTTTAAAAAGCACAGATAGAGTATATGACTCAGGTCTCTCTTACTCTTCTTGCCACGTGGCTAGCTCAAACCCTCAGGCTCTCTCACCTACTGCAATTCTGTTCAGAGCTGTAGCAACGTGTTTTATTTCCCAACTGAACTTCCATGGAAATGCAGCCCAGAGACCTGAGCCTGTCTGCCTTAACAGCATTCACCATTTCCCTGCCTCTTCCCTGCCTGGGAACCATCCAGCTTCTCACCCTGTCGCCCACCCCGACAATCTGATCCTCCCCAGGAGGCACCAATAAGCAAGTAAAGTTCTAATTCTGAGCTTGTTTCTCACAAACATCATTCCGCAATGGGGTAAGAGAAAAGAAACATGGAAAGGAAACAGGACAAGACCCAGCCAGCAGGTCCCCACACCCCACACACCGTGCCACAACCCTCTAGTTTATGGTGCCACCTACCAAGCCATCTGATTACATGCACCTTTTCCAAAAGACAGTGAAGGAAGAAACCAGAAAAGCAAAGCATGTAAATAGAGGATAAAGTCATAGGACCCATAAATAAAGAAAACTGTGGATTCCCTGCAGTTCTGATTTTCTCTCTTGGCCTCCTTTCTGACAACATCTTCAGAGAAGGATCCAGCAGCTGTGCAAAGCAGTTGCCTCCTCAATGCAGTGTGCTCCCTTTGCTCCAAGTGATGAGTGGGAAAAGAGGTTTGCACTCACAGAAAGCCCAGGTATTTGCATTTATTAGTTTAACAGCAAGTAGTGTCAAAGAACGTGCTACTGAAATGTAGTAGCCTATTTTTGAATCAAACGTTCCTGTTCCACCATTGCAGCTGGTGGAACGGTTCTCATCCCAACGGAGATGTCCATTGGTACTACCACTAGCACATTAAACTGCTGGTGTTACCCAGCAGCTGGGTAACTGCACATCTCAGGGATTCATCACCATTAAGCAGGCACCAATGATTTAGGTAACTCTCAAGTTACACCCACAGCTCACCTTGAAAGCATTATAGGTGCAAACCATGGGGGCTCATATCTGAGGGCTCGGTGTGAGAAGTACCTAGAGCTACTGTAAAACAGTGCCTGGCTATTGGTTTTTCATGAACATGATGGTCTAATTCAGTAAACATCAATCCAGAGATGCCTGTGTTATGCTAGATATCAGATTAGATAACAATGAAAATGTCTCCTGGATCTACAGCTGTGAAATGGCTGAAACCTTTCTACAACTGACTGGGCTGACTTTACCCTCTGAGAATCCAAAGTAGAGCTGGCTAACCAAGTTGTCCTGTAGATAGTTTATCCTGTGTCATTGCTGAGCAACAAATCTCCTAAATATGCCACTCATATCTGCTATCTTGTTTTTAAGCTGATATCTGAAGGTGATATAAAGGAGATTCAAACAGTGTCTGTAGATGGGTGTTATAGACTATCAAGTTTTTTGGTTGCTTTTGTCTGAAGCTCATTCATGTGCAAAATTGTAAGTCAATATTTCTTCCTTGCTTCTCACATGCAGATTTTTCTCAGCATCAGGAATGTAAAAAATCATTACAAAATAGGCAGGGACTGAAATGGAGCATCTATTAATATTTCTGATTTTGGGAAGAAACTAGATTTTACAAGTAGTGCCTCATTAAAATGGAGCTACTCTAATCTAAAATGTCCATGGCTTCCTCACTGTTCTTTTGCCTTCTTCCTTTAAATAATGGTTCATGATCTGGAAGCAGCTTTACATAAATTGCCCAGTGAAACTCAGTATCATAATTGTTAATGTAGTCAGGATCATGTGAATTTGTAGCTTTTCCTCCTTTCATAACCCTTTTTTAAAATGAACCCCAAATATTCTCAGCTGTGTTGAGCAAACCTTTTCATCTTTTCAGAGAAGAATATTAGCAGAATGAGGAGAAAAGGGCAAAAGACAAGAGATCTCAGATACAAATGTCACCCAAAGCTGACATTTGAGAGCTGATAGGAGAACACAAGGAGCTGCAAAGGAGAAAGAGCACAGCCACGAGAAGCGATGAAGGGAAGCCAAGACAGATGAAGGAGGATGAGAACCAGATACTCCAAGGCATGCATCCAATTCCTCAGGTTACGTAAAATGATTTTTACCATTTATGCACTTCCCTCCTTTTCTGGGTGATGCACATTGCAGATAGAGCTGGTAGCAGTGCTTGCAATCAGCCCTGCCTGACAGTTCTTGTTTCCAGCTCCTGCTTTCAGCTGCTGCTAAGTTTGTTCGATGTTACTCATCCAGGCTGAAATGTCTTTTGCCGAGGCTTGGCCTGGGGCTGATTCTTTCCCTTTCAGTTTTCTTTCGGGAGGAGGAGAGGGGAAGGCAGTTTCAGTAAAAATGGTTCTGAGGTTTCCAGGGCAAGATTAGGCAACTGTTTATTTGAGCAAGAGCTTGAAATTTGGCAAAATGGGGGTAGGTCACCCCGATGCCAGAAGATGTAGCCAAGTTATAAATGTGTTTTCAAAAAGTCTCAGCTCATGTAGTTTAGCAGAGACTTGTCAGCTTGACAGATGAATTTTCAGAGGGTTATGTCAGCACAGGGCACAGTGTGTCCCCTGCCACTTTCCAGGCCCTCACAGGACTGTCCCCAGCAGAGATGGATGATGCCTCCAGTGCTGCCACAGGCCCTGAGCAGGGCAGGATCTGCATCTGCCTCTGCCCTGGGGGGCTCAAGGCTGGAGGTGGCTGTGAGCAGGGAAGTGGGGCTGAGCTACCAAGGTAAAAAGGCACTTGGATAACAAACCAAGGAGAATCAGACTGATGACACAAGGACTGGAATGGTAACTGCTAATGACCCAGCCTAGCAAAGAGCCCAGGACCTGAAGCAGGGTGACTGGTGGGACAAGACGTGCAGGGTGGGCAGGAGGATGAGGAAGGAAGGGAAGACATCTTGGTGATAGCTACCCTGTCCATTCCAGAGCCCAGAGCAGAGCCAAGGTCACCTCCAACAGAAATCTGGAAGTCAGCTGGCATGTGTGATCTTTCCTGCTTGCTCACAGGGTCTTCTGCACTGGCTGAAAACCTGTAACTACTTTTCCTTGATTAGGTCTAAAGCTTCAATTCTCCATCAGAGAGATAGGTTAGCACTTCTCATTGGAGCACCTCAGCTTGGGATCAGGGCAAACATCTCTGCCATCTGTCATGCCCGCTCTCCCCTAATGCTGCAGGGGAGATGAGGAGTGAGAGGTGGTGCAGAGCTGTCTGTGCTCCCTTCTTTGCTGCTTGGTGAGGAAAGAGGAGCAGCTGTCCCTAGCTGCGCTGCATAGAGGTGACAAAAGGCCCTAAGGTCAGGCCAGGCATTGCCTCCAGCCCCGAAACACAGCACAGAGCAGTTATGGAGGAAGAACTGAAGAAAGGCCAGAAGCAATGGCCATTAACCCTTTCCTTACTCCGGGGTCCTAATGATCTCTTCCTCACCACGTCCACAGTCAGTGTTCTCTCACAACCTCACCATCTCCTCACCCCAATATTTTCAATCAAGATAAAGCTAAAAACTCTGTCCCCATATGCCAGCATGTCTTCGTTCTGCACCTCAGCATCTTTCCAATACCACTGGCTCCAGTGACCATTATCCCTCAGGCCTCAGCTCCAGTATCATCTGAATATCCCAGCACCCTCCTGGTAACTCAAATCCAGTGACAGCCCTCTGGAGCCCTTCTGGCTCTTGCGTTAAACCCTGTTGCTCTGTAGCCTCCCCACACTCACACTCCAGTCATCCCCACATCACCAGTGACCCTGCTCCAATAACCCCCCTTCCCTGGTGCTGCCCAGGACTCCAAGGTCTCGTTCCCAGTGTCACCCTGAACACCTTCTCCAGCCACCTCCTCCTCTTCATGCAAGGGGAGGTGGACACAGAGACCTCAGCAGCAAAGCAGCACAACACTCATCTGACTTCTCTAGATGCAGCCCACTGTCCCCAGGGTTGGGGTTCCTGCCAGCTGACCTTGGACACCTGGATTCAGTCCAGTGGGTATCTGTTTCCTTCACAGTGATGAATGGAGATAACTGGATGGTTTTAGGGTATCATTGACCTACCTCACTTTAAATATTTACTTGGACTGCCCCAAAAGCATCATTACCTCTCTAATCACCCTAGGTGGACAGAAGAATTATCTCAGTTTAGAAGTGTCCTTTGCTCATAACACAGCTGGGCACAGAAATGCCAGGGTGGTAAGTTATTGAAAAGCAGAAATAAGGGAAAGTTCCAGGAATGATTTCTCTATCAAGTCCACCCTTGTTCCTAGAACACACCATTCTCAGTGGGTGGTTTTTAGAACACATTTAAGTGTTATCTTTTGTCAAGGTCAGTATGTTCCAGTTTGATCAGCTTGACCAGAAAAGTTGGTTGAAAGTTATAGAGACTGCAGAATGGAGGAGACAACAACATATGCACTGGACAACTCCTGTTTGGGCTCTGTCTGTAATTCTCTTACCAGTTTTCTCTGTGGAAGATGATAGTGTAGGAATGGAAAGGGTTCAAGAAGGGATGCAAGGGCTTGGAGGTTTGGGAACCATTTCACACAAGGAGTACTTGAATGGGCAACAATTTTTCTGCTCAAGAATAGGGAGAACTAAGGAAAAAAAGATGAAATAGAAATAGGAATAAAGTGAACAGGAAATTACTCCTCACCCTTTCTTGTGTTATAAAAAACATCAGACAACATAAAGTGAAATTTGTAGAGAACAAGTTCAAGACAAGTAAGATGCAATGGCTATTTTCAGCAGAGTTAATCAGGCAGAGAGGTGTGTGACTCCTTGCCACACGATGTAGTGAGTACTGAGATGCTCACCATCTGTCAGGAGAGCATTCAGGGCTCCTACAGCACACTCAGAGTGTGCAGTGTGTGACATTGCTCCTGTACTCTGGCTTCAAACAGATGTGTGTGCCTGCATGACTCCCAGTGCTTCCAGCCTCTCTGCTCTTGGCCGCAGCTGGCAAGGGGGTACCTGCCTCTGCAGAGCTTTGCCCTAGGTGTTTCTAGGAGAAAAAGATAGAATTTAAACATGAAAATTCAGAAATGAAAACACAGTGCACAAATTTGAAGATAAATATATCTAAGAGTCTTTTCAGTTGATCTCAAAGAGTAGTTTTCAAAGTTTTACAATAAGAAATCTGAATTTTTTGGATGTGTGTGTATTGAAACAAGAAAATCTGAAGTAGCATTGTTTTTCAAAAATTAGTCTCAGCTCCAGGCTTCTTTTGCATAGCATAGGCTTGTTGCTCATTCACTGAATATTTTCATTATGTAGGGAAGTTAATTTGTAGCCATGTTTACCTGGAGACTATATTACAATGAATAAGCATAAATAATATATGTTTGAAGGCAAGATAGAATTGCCTGGCAGCCTTCAATCTGTCATTCCTTTGACTGCTAACTTGGCAATTTGTGTGGGATAAGTTCTAAACCAAATAATCCCGAGGTAAGGCTTTCATTGCCTACACAGTGCTGAATGTATTTATTTTTTAATTACATTCAGGTCCCAAGTGCTCTCAGAACGCCAGAGTTTCAGTCAATATGATTTTTCATACTGCACAATCTTCTTTGTTTAGTTTAAAATGGAGCTGTGAAATCTCCTGTGATGACTGGGGCAATGTTATTTTACAAAGATAGCAAAAAACTATTGAAACTTTTCGAGGTCTCCTGAAAGTTTCTGCACAAGATAAAGTTGTTGAGCACATCCAGTCACAGTCTGGAGGCGGACAGAGAACCTTATAATCTCTTGAGGTTTTTATCTCTCTTCTCTTCTCTTCAGTAGGGTGATGTGGTGCCCAGCAAGAGCTGCAAGCTCCTTTTGAACACTTTTACTGATGGTGATTCTACCACTTCTCTGGGTAGCCTGTTCCAATGCCTGACCACCCTTTCAGTGGAGAATTTTTCCCTGTTGTGCAATCCACCCCCGTCCCCCCGAGGCCATTTCCTCTTGTCACTAGGTCCCTGTAAAAAGCATCACCTGAAACTAAAGGCGCTGCAGGTTCCCCTCAAAATGCCTCTGCAGCAACACTAAGCAGGGAAAGCTCTTAATGGCATCTCAGCAGCAACCCACTGCCATGGAGGAATGGTATCCTTAATGCACATCACCCCTTTCCGAGGGACTTGCCAAGGCTTCTTCTCCCTTTATAAAGGGGCAGGCAGTGGTTTGCCTGAGTTGGCGGAGAAGCAAATCTCCGAATGCTCTCCAGCTCATTCCCTCCTTCTTCTTCACATACAAGTGAGGAAACTGAGCCCGCTTCTGGGGATGAAGCAGCTGAAGATCCAGTTAAATCTGCCAGAGAGATTTCTTCTTTATTTACTACTGCAAAGCAGAATACAATTGCCAAGGATTCAGTTAATCTATCATCAAAAAATCAATTTAACTAGAAGGCTGATGCTTTTCTTTATATCACTACAAATGACACATCTTTTTCCTGTTTCAACATTGGTGGCATGAAAGTTTAACAATTAACAAAAAAAGCTAAAGTAACCACATTCAATTTGTAAGTATGCACTGTGAACAACATAAAAATAGCTTAGGATGCTTGAATCATTCCAAACCAAACACAACCTAAAAATAATGAAGTTAAATTTAACAGAAATCAAATATATTTAAGATCCAGGAAATGTTAAGCTAAAATAACCCTACTTTGCTCTGACTCTAAAAAGTTATTTCAGGATCATAAACACTATTCATATTTTTACCGAGCTAGGATTTTTTTGAGGTTTCATCTATATATTTTCTTCTGTTTCAGATTCTGGCCTTTACAAATGTTTACCATCAGGCATTCAATAAGCAATTTAGCATTTAGAAATGGACATTCCCAATTGACTATTATGTCTAGAGCATTTTTCAGGAGGCAAAGGATTGAGAACAAAGGAAATTCTTCAGTTTAAGACGTAACCATTTCAGAAGTTAAGCACTGATCTGCATAAGAGAATTTTGGTTGAATAATGACATTTTAAAAGAAAACCAGGAGACATGTACTGCCATTTACTTCACACTTCGTGAAAACATCATTCAATTGCATAATTAATGTAATCTATGTTTCAAAACATCAACAAGCTGATATTCAGGTTGTATATTCTGTGTCCATATTATATATCTTACCTTTTCAAAATGAGTGTGGTTCCTACCAACACTTATCCATGAAGCGTCAAAGCTTCTGAATTAGGTAACACTATGTAGGATACATTTCCTTTCTCTTTTTCTTCTTTTATGTAAGCAGCTGGTGCAAACTCCATCTCTTTAAAAATTAGTTGTCAAGTATTTTCTTCTTTCCTGGGAGATAGTTTTTATATATCTCAATTTTCATAAAGCTGGGTTGAGTTGCCATTCTCAACTCAGAAGGAGGGGAAAGACTACTGCTTCAGATAGGACTGGTTGTATCAGTTTCAAATTCCTTTGGATTGGAAAAAGTAGCAGAATTATACCAAAAGAAAAATTGGGAAGGACCAAAAAGCAAATTTTAAGACATCAGTTATAATTTGTATACTGCTCATTTATTATGAAGGAAAAGAAGAGATGAAGTCCTGTGTTTCTGTGTCTGTCAGGGAAAAACTGAGATTCTCCCTGCCGGTAACACAGCAAAATTCACCCCAAGTTTTGATGTTTATGAGCTCTCTCTCTCCCAGAAAACCATAAACGAATCACATAAATGCCACAAAATTCAGAAAGTCAGCTTCAGCTGGAGACCAACAGCCCTCAGGCAGTTTCAACAGCATGAGTGTCACAAGGACCATCTCACTGCTCGAGTTACTTGGTGGCTTCTCCAAGCTGGTTAAATCAAACCTCAGCACACACTTCCTAAAGCTATATGGATAGCTTAAAAAATCCCCTTGCTCAGATATGGCACTGCCACAGAAGCCCAGCTTTTTGAGGGGATCACTGTTGTTAGTGAATTTAATGGGTTAATCCTATCATCACAGGATTTTTCATGGATGTGTGGACTTTGGAGGACTTGCTCAGGCAAGGATGCTGGTGCCTGAGTCGCCGAATCACTGGAGATCCCAGACTTTTATGTATAGCTCCCTGTGGTTTTGGGTGGGGGGGATCTGTGCTGAGAGAAGCACAGTGCACAGAAGGGGCTGTTGGAATGTCTGACACACCCTGGCAGGAACACAGATGGTTCAAACCAGATTGGCCATTGCAGCATCTGGATCACTTTTCAATTCCTCCCAGATCTTTTAAAGCAGAGGTGGAATTTGCCCTGTAAAGGGAAGGTTAAAATCATGGAAGTATACATGAAGGAAAACTGGATTCAGTTGTTGTTGAAGGTCCTGCACACAGATCTGTGATTTACTGTAGGCTGGAAGCAACGTTTAGAGTTTCCTGTCACAGCTCTTAATTATGTTGTGCAGAGCCCCAAGCTTATTTAAAGTTGCAGCAGACAAGTATGATTTGTGTGTTTAGGATCAGGGTGATTCACTCAAACACATGAAAACCTGTGGCCTGTACTGGCAGGGGGACAGCCCAAGGACAGCTCAAGGTCTGCTGAGAGTGGGCGCTGCTGGTATCAACTGTAGTTATTCCCTTGCTTTATTTAAAGCCAAAAAGAAGGAGCAATTTGAAGGTAGATTCAAAGAATTATTATTATAAATCAGGGGGGAAAATTCAGCTAAATGGAGAAATCTCTTTTAGGGGCTGCGTCTCCTACTGCCCCGTCAGCTGTGCTCCAATTTTTTTTTCCCCAGACAGAAAAATAAGATAGGACCTAAATCAACAATTCCATTATTAACTTGCAATATATGGCATAACACAGCTGTCCAAAAGGATGCTGGAGTTCTGACTCTGTTTGCTTTTATCTGTCCACATTTTGGAATGATTCACTTAATTCAGTATTTCATAAGTTTTAACTGTAGTCATGCTTTGATAATTGAACTACACCCTGGGAATGGGATACATTTCTGACACCTGGCTATCTCACCCTCCACTAAAAAAACACAGCAAAGGTGACATCATGATTTTTTTGGTAAATGATGTAGAGACTCCACATACCTACTGAATGGATGAATCAAGCAATTCACCTTTCATCAAAAACACTCTAAGATAGCTTTAGAGGATTAGTAAACTTGATGGGAAATAACAGATGAAGGGCAAATGTGCTCTCATTTAAGTCAATTGCATTGGCTGTGACTGCATCATTACTGGCACCTTTGAGCCACTTTTGTCAGTCCTGAGACAGTTTCCTTTTCCCCTCTCCTGGCCAGACAGAATGGCATTAACAGGTCTGTATCAAACAGTGAATGCAGCTCAAAACCATCACAGGGAGAATTTTCCAGGGTCCTTACTACCTGTGGTAACTTGCTTCTACACATGTGATTTGACTTGCAAGCATTTTGATCTTGTTTTTCATAGAAAAATCTGTGCAGCTTCTGAAATATCATAGAGTTCATGAGCCCCCTGGTACAAATGAGAGATGAAAGGCTGGCCAGGGCAGTTTTCTGGCATCCCAGGGTTTCATGGCAGGTGTAAGCATTGCTAAGTATAACTAGATGACACTGTGGATGAGCTAGGCTCACAGAGAAGGAACTTTCAGAAAATATTTGGGGAGTTCTCAACCCTATATATATTTTTGTAGATGCCGTTCAATAATTAATTGTTAGCTTGTAACATGAAAGAAACCTTGAAATGCCTTGATAAAGCAAGTTACTTTCACAGTGGTAAATTACCTATACCCATTTCACCCACTAATACAGACATGTGAGGGGAGGAGGTTTGCCAGAAGTCTGTGCTCTGTTACAGCACAGGGTTTGGTTTGTGATCCTGTGTAATACCCCAGCCCATCCACTCACAGTGACTACTTCACTAGTCAGAAGTATCAAATGACTGGTTTTGCTTTGCCATTCCACACAAAGCAAACAAGAAGAACTTGCTTGTATAAAATGGCTGTATTATTAATATCTTATTTTCCATATCAGGGAATCAAGAGAATTACTGCATTTTGTAGATCAGGCATCCTGATTGCTGGCATCAGCTGTAGTTAATAACCTCAGAAAGATGGTGTGGTGTCTTTTGTGGAAGCTGGACGTGTACGGTGCTAAGGAGGTCTCTGCTAACTGGACTCAAACACTACTTGAAGAGAACAAAGTGTTCCCAACCCTCTTTCCAAAAATAGAAAAGGGAGAGACAATACTCCTTAAGGCATTTGCCAAAATGATAAGGGAGGTGAACAAAAACCACTCCCAGCAATACTTCAAGCTCACCAGAATTCTGCTTTATCTATTCCAGTGCTGACGCTGCTGATCCCGAACTCTCAGAAGTCCCATCCCACCTGTGCGGGGCAGCAAGAAACAGCAACGTTATTTATCTTGCCCGAATTTTGAAATAAACCTGTTTGAGGGGAAAAAAAAAAAAAAAAAAAAAAGAAAGTTAGTGAACTTCTGAAGGAAGTGACAGACTCTGATGGTATCACCTACGTCGGCATGCCCGGGCCTGAAACCCCACCTCTCACATGTTGTTCGCTGTACATTTAGGTCACTGAAGTACATCTCCAGGGAGGGGCTGTCTCCTGAAAGCTTCAAGATACATTGCTTCCTGTCTCCCTAATCAGCTGTGCAATAGGGTAAATTTAGAAACAAAAGGCAGCACAGCAGTGCTGGCAAATGTGTTTAATGCACACTAAAACCTGTTCTGGAGAAGTCAGAACAGGTTGTGCATGTCTTCAACTCAGGCTCTGAGCAAAATAATAAATGACTTGCATACATTTAGCACCTTTCATCCTGAGAGAGCCTGCAGTATTTTACATAATAGGAGTTATCACCTACCCACCCATGAGCAGGCACCTGTGGAAGGCAGGGCACGCTGCACAGGCCAGATGGGGCACCAGTGTGGTAGAGGCAAGTGAAGATGATCATCTCTATTCAGGCACATAGGAGGAATTTAGGTGGGCACATG
Source organism: Pyrgilauda ruficollis (assembly GCF_017590135.1). Lineage (NCBI taxonomy): Eukaryota > Metazoa > Chordata > Aves > Passeriformes > Passeridae > Pyrgilauda > Pyrgilauda ruficollis. The sequence continues at coordinate 9,773,627 of NW_024529932.1, forward strand.
AAATAGCCAGGTTGGAATTTAGCCAGGAAAACAGTGTATGAAACAGTGCTTGCTTGGCAATAAGTACAGTGAATTATTTAATGACCCTGAGCCAAACACAGCATTTCATCTTAACTTACTGAAATTGCTCCCAAACATGTTTATATTCCACAAAGTTCTCTTTCAAGTCTTCTGAAGCTTATTTATTCAAGGGTAGAAGTGCGAACAGCAGAAAGTCAGCTATGAGGAAGACCTTCCTCAGTAGGGAAAAAAAGAAAGAAAAATGCTGTAGAGAGAAAGTTTTGAGGTGAAGGGGGTGGTAAATATGCCACTCCCTTAAGGGAAATACATACCAGTAAACAAATGATGTGTAAGTCTGCAGGCCATCATTTTTACCACACTGCTCTACACCAGAGAACGTGCAAAAAAGACTGTTCCATTAGAAAGGACCACACACTTCTTTGGCTGGATTTTTTCCCCTCTTACCCAGTTTGATGCTTTTGTTTTTGCCAAGACTGGTATCTGGGCTTAGCTTCAAGCTCATCAGTACTTCTCCCCTAGAGTTTCAGCCAAAAATACATCTTTTCCACAAAGGCTGGATGATTTTCAGGATGATTTTACTTCTCTGCAGGAGGTTTTTCTCCTACTAAGTGGGAGCTGTGCTCAATCTATTGTATCTTGGCCACACTCGAACTCATCTTGCTGGTTTAATTCACAGACAAATTGCACACATGCAGTACATTTAGTTAGAAGACAGATAGCAATAAAGCACCCTTACCATAGTGGAAACATTTTGTCCTGTTTATTAAAGCAGTTGACCTTAGTTAAAGCATGCAAATATTTTCAATAGAAGAAAAGAGAAGGTACCAAATGATATCTTAAGCAGAGAAATAATCAAAGCTGGACAAATGGAAAGTTTTAGCAACTTATTTAGCAAATAAGTTCTTCTTTATTTAATTTTTTGCATTTTTATGCTACCAGTATGGTTGCAGGAGTGACAGGGGTTACTAGCTGATGTAAGGAAAGGGTCCAGTGATCTGAAAGTCTAGGAACCTGCGTTTTCTAACCTAGTCCTTGAGCTCCAGCAGTGGCCCCAGTTCTTTGACTTGGTCCTCAGGAGTGGACCTCAGAGGTCAGCTCGATCTTTCAGCCACCCCGAGGCCAGGTCAGCTCCATCCCGTTTCTGAGAGATGCTCATCAAACTTGTCCTTTGAATGCTGCCACAATAGAGCTACTACAGCATCCTCAGGCACTAGAAGAGTAAAAGAAGGTTTTCCTAACCTAAAGTTTACTTTACTCCAATGTAAATTCTCACCCTTTACTCCATGGATAATAGGTTCATAGTAGTACTTGCCTTTTACTTGAAGTTCATCTTTCCCCATTTTGTCAGCTTTTCTGTAGAAAAACAGCCCAGTTACTTTAATCTTCCTCTCTCACATTTTCCTCATGGTCAGTGCTTACCTCTGGACCATGATCAGTGCCTTTCATCAAGTGCTGTACCCAAAAGTCTGACCAGCATTCCCACTGCTCACTGATACGAACCAGTGCAGGATTCCCTTGTGCTTGTTCTATTTGCATTTGTGCATCCCATGAGAGCATATACATTTATTTGTCAGTTAAATAACAGATAAATCAATTTTGTGTTGATCTCCTGAGCCACAAAAGCAATTTTATCTATTGAGCTAATAGGACCTAATTTAAGATTCCTGTAGCTGACTACTTAGTACATACGTGCATATCTGTCTCAGTTGGTTTGTCTCCATTTTTTTCTCAAAACACTTCATTGATGATCTCATCTTCTGACACACTCAAAGCCCTTCTGAATTTTGTGTATTTCTAAATACAGTTCACAAATATATGCAAAGTATTAGTTCATATAAATGCACAAAATGTAAACATCTCATCTGAGACTGGAGTATTTGGATAACATAGAAAGGATATAATCCATTTCTACAGATGACACAATGAGAAAAAAAAAAAAAGAAAAACAAAATAAAAGCCTAAGATAATAGCCACTGGAGTCAGTTCTAGAAGCAGTCAGAGTACTGTCTGACTATTATGGGATATAAAAATCTCCTGTTTGTTTCAGTAGCAGGTTAGGTCCACTACAAGCACAGCATGGAGTCCAAAGGGCTGATTTAAGATCTAAGGTCATATAATCATAGAATCATTATGGCTGGAAAAGACCTCCAAGTCCAGCCTTTGAGTGAGCACCTCCTTGTCAGCTAGACATGGCATGTCCAGCCATTTCTGGTACAGCTCCATGGATGGTGCCTCCACTGCTTCCCTGGGTGCTGAGGGGGCTCTCCATCCCCTCATCCAGGTCATTGATAAAGGTATTAAATGGGTCTGGCTCCAGTACTGAGCCCAGGGGAATCCCACTTGTGACTGGCCCCCAGCTGGATGTAACTCCAGTCACCAGCCCCCTCTAGGCTTGGTCATCCAAGCACTTCTTCAGCACCCAACAAGCAGTGCACCTGTCTGAGCCATGAGCAGCCAGCTTCTCCAGGAGAATGCTGTGGGAAATGGTTCAAAGGCTTTACTGAAGTCCAGGCACAAAATATCCACAGCCTTTCCCTCATCCACAGGCAGGTCAGGTCACCTGGTCATAAAAGGAGATCAGGTTGATCAAGCAAGACCTGCCTTTCCTAATCCCATGCCTTCCAGACTTCTGGCCTCAAAAGCATCCTGAGTCTGCTTCAAATGCCTGGACAACTACTAGGCATTTTATATTCCAGTGCTGCTGCTCTAACAAAGACATACCTAGCAACAAAGTCAGAGAACAGAAGTAGCTACACTCAATTGCAGAGTAAATTCATGTTAATACATTTTAAAACAGTCTAGGCCCACCCATGGAGGCATCTTAAATCTTTAAAACCAAAACAAACCCCAGCAACTGTCATGGGATCTACGGGATAGGGAAGTAATAATAAAATCTTAATCTCTATTTAAAGAGAATAGCTCAAGCAAGTAGCACAGTATGCGCTGTGTATCAGTGGAACATGGCACTCCATTGTACTAGGCACACATTAGGGGTTAATCCTTGCTATGAGTAAACTCTTTGCTCTGTAAGGTACCAGTTTGTGTCTCAATAGCCACACACACACCTCTCTTTGTGACTGTGCAGTGACAGAATGCACACACACTAAGGTGCAAAGCATGGATTATGCATTAAACGTGAAGGTAAACATCAGTGCAGACAAATCTGACCTGCAGCCAACCTCCCTTCTGTCCCAGCTTAAAAGCAAAACATGCTCTCTCTCAGGGAGCAGAGACTGGCAATCCTACTCCTCTTACCCCAGCTCTTTGGTTTGGGGTTGTGTGCAAGGTACCTTCAAATCCCCAAAAGCTGACTACTCCAGACTGGTTCTTGAGAGGCAGCACAATGGAATAACATGTGTGTTCATATTCTCTCATTATTCATTCTGGTTTTCTGATTGAAATGATTCTGTGTCACATCTAAAACCCTAAATATTTAAAAATAAGCAACAACCATGCAGACTTTATAAATGGGATGACACTTTTACCTTTTTTTTTTTTTCCTTGTGAAGCCTAGAACAAATGTAATGCTCGTGAGAAACTGAGTTGTCTTTAGGCAGGAAATTAGTGCTTATATATAGAATATCTATATATAGAGACACACACAAATGCATGCAACAGTACTCTATGCCTGTATATACGTATAATGATGCAAGATTTCCCCTCCCTCACATCCATGATCATTCAATGTACTTCCACACCTAAAGGGTCACTCTGGCTTCCCAGAAGCAGCTCAACGAGAAAGTTCAATCTAAAAAATAACTAAAACCTTAGTTATTAAAAACTTAGGCACAGAAGTTTTCAGGGAAGGAAGAACTGGTGCACATTAATGTGTCAGTGGTAACTGTGCACTCTTTTCTACCAAACAAAAAGGAACTGAAGCTAGCTGGTGATCAGCACAGGAGGGCTGAGTCAGTTCACCCTTCCTACTGAGTGTTCACATGCCAGTGAAAACCATCATTTGGTATGCATGAATATATGACCTTCCTGTAATGCGTTTGTGTGTTTAAACTTGTAGAATCAGATGCATACCTTATTGCAAAGATTATATTCATATGTGGTGATGTCACTCTGTAGAAACCCCAGAATAGCACAGCTTGAGAATGAATTAAGAGGAAGCACTTAATGCTTAACCCTCAAAGCATTTTGCAAACATTAACATTTCAGTGCTCCCAGGACACAAGTAAAACCATGCACACAGCTTTCCTGGGAAATGTTAAAATGCCTTACTCAAAGGCTCAGCAGGAAGTCAGATGTGCCATTACAAGGCGGGAACTGTCTTTATCCAGGGCAATGTGTACCCAGGTAGATTGTACCTGACTACATTTCAAAAAATATGTTTATCCTGTTTCAGATGTCACCAGTGCAATCACTTCAATAATGTGGTCATCTGTTAGATGTTAGTGACACTGAAAATAAAATGCAAGCGAATGTGAGGTGCCAAGACCACCAGATGTCTTCAAAGTGAGACATTTCCAAAAGGAGCTAAGAAACACAGTCCTCATGCTGCAGCAGTACACGTCTGCTTCCTTCCTATTTTCATGAACCTCACCAGGCTCCATTACTTTCTTTTCAAGGTGATGATAAAATCCACATATTGCAATAGCAAGGTTCACCAGCAGAGATGACAGTTGTGAGGCACCTGAGCCTTATGGAAGTCATGGATCTTCATGTAAAATCAGCTTGTTTTCCAAACCATGGCTAGTATATGGATGAGATGAACTTGGATGCAGATACTACTGTTTGGGTGACAGATTTTCTAGCTTTCTTGCCATTGAGCTGCAAACAGAAATTTCTATTTCTCAGTGATTTATTGGTGCTTATAACATTCATATTAATTAGAAAAATCTATATCCACAGAAAGATTACCAGGTCCTGAAAGGCTGTTCACAGGAAGAAAGACCTTTAAAAGAAGAGTCATGTTTTAAGTGAAATACAAACATTTGAAAAATAAAGGAAGTCACAGTTTTACACAGTGGCAAATACAAATCTAAACCCCAGTGCTTTAGAGCAGTTGCTTGAATCACCTGTGGACAGGGATGAAGGGGGTAGCAGGTACAGGCTGCATTGATAGGGGGGCTTTAATCAGCCCAGCAGTTGCCACCTTCTGTAGCACTGACGATCTTCTCAACCACAGCTTGAACCTCACCTGCATGGCAAGAGCCAGGCTGCCCCACAGGCTTTGTTTCTGCCAGCAACTTTTTGGACTACACAGCCATTGGTAACCACTTTCAGGCTGAACCCCACTGGCCGAACCAGATGGTACCTCACAGTTACTGCCATTTGCTGTGAGGTATCACCACCTAAGTCACACCATTTCTTAGCACTGTGGGCTTGGGATTTTGTCATACACAAATACAACCAGTTACCTCGTTTTGACTGTAGACTTTGACAGTCCAGGATTGCAGCTGAACCTCTCAGAGGCCTCTGGGTCACACTTCAACATGGATGATGAGTATGAAAGGGTTACATCACTGGGCAAAGCCTAAAAATGGCCCCTTGTCAGTCAAGAGAGCTGAGACAATTGTATTGCAATGAAACTATGAGAGAAAGACTGAATTACTCTCTCAGCTTAAAAAAACGTTATCATGGCTAACATCAGGTTAAGTGCTGGGTAGGAGTACTCCAACAGGAGGACTGTTGTCCCTGCTCCTGCTAGGACAGCTGGCTGCAGAAATCAAAGCAATGACAGAAATCCACCATGGTTCAAAAAAAATCACACTTGCCCATAACCATCCTGTACCAGAAGTTGGGCAGCATCATGTTTGGAGTCAGACTGTAATTCTGTGTTATTACAGACTTCAAACACGATGGCAGCTGGATTTCAGGATGGAGAAACTCTGCTCTCCTCTGGGGACAAACAGCACTTACTATTACAGTCCAGTCATTAGGTGTTAGGAAAGCAAAACTCACAGATGGTAAATACAATAAATAATTTAAAACACACTAGAGCAGCTCAGAATCGACATATATGAGAGGAGGAGAAGAGTGTTTCAGATGAGATTGAATGTAGCATTTATATGGAGCTCTAGCTTGTTGTTGCAGGTCATTGTTGTTGCAGGGCTGCTCCTGACCCTTCCCCTTAAAAAACAAACCAAAACAAAACAACCCCCTCCCCCACAGTCACACTTGCTAATAGACAGGAAAATCCCATACAACTACTTTGCCTCTCATATTCTAAGCCAAGCCTATTTGATATAGAAAATTCTATCATGAGAGTGACCAACTGCATTCCCACATAGAGAAAATAAAACCAGTGTGTGACAGCCTAGATCTACAGCATTCACTGTTACAGCCTCTGCATTACAGACAGAGGAGTATGTCCAGAAAAGTAAATACCGTGAGTTTTCCACAAAATCCGTTAGGCAGCCTTGTCAGATGTGTCAGTGTTTTTATGTTTCTTATTCAACATGCTCCCTCAGTGCCTAGAGAGGAACACATTGGCTGTTTTATTTAAGAGGCATTCAGTACTGGACATGGTAGTTGGTACAAAGCTCTACCCTCTGTTCTAAAGACAACTTGATTCTCCAGTTAAGAGTTGGATTCACCATTTCGTGTCAACCAAGATCTCTCATCCTGTACTGACATCTTCCTATAATGATGACACCCAAGTTTAGAGGGTGCAGATAACCCCTGTTAGCATTAAGAAGTGGTGACAACAAAGGTCAAGAAGCACACCTTTACTCTTCAGAAGGAACATATAAACTCTGGATGCTGATACTATAAATAAAAGCAGTGGCCCTGGTTTATCTCTGAATGAACCTCCAAAATAGGAGGTGTTATACAGATCATAGATTGATCTCAAATAATTATTCTGTTGATGATCCAATATGAAAAATGTTTTATTTGGCTGATAACTGGCACTTGCTTCCTTGGGAGCATATTATTTCTGGCTTACTGAAATGAATACTTTTTATTTTTAACTAAGTGTTGAAAATATTTCAAAGAGAATTGCAAAGTGAGCCTGTAATACCTGGACCAAATATCCTGTTTTGCAGTAATACAGTCTATTTAGGGCTGCCTCAGAAGGTCACTCATACTTCAACTACTGCAATATGTCACCACCTTATAAATGAGTGATATCAACAAACAAAATTGGTACCTTATCATTCCCTGGCACAGGCCGCCTACTCCCAGGTGGAAGGTGTGATGTTGCATTTAAATTTAAAGGATCTGGGTGACTAAAGCTGGCTATGAACTCAGAAGTACAAGACAAACTGATAAATCCACCAAGGGCTGTACCTTTAACCAAGAAAACGCACAAATTTGCTGAATTTCACAGGGTTGAGGCATTTGGTACTGAACAGTAACAACTCTGGAACTGCTAAAATGCAAACAGTGTATGACTTTGGCCTTTCCAAATTGCGCTACATTAAAAAAAAACCCCATCTTTCAGACTGTTATACAGAAGGTCAAAATTAATGAAACTTGTCAAGACATTTTAAACTAGAATCTTCAGGCACTTTCAAGGTATGTCATTACATATTTCACAATTCATAAGTCAAAACTTGGAAATGAAAATAGTGTGTCTTTATTGATAGTCTGCCACAAATTAATGCATAAACTTAAGAGTTAGCCAAAAATGTATCTGCCATCCGAACATGGCAAGCATTATCTGCAAAAAGTGGATGCTTTCTTCTAGTAGATACCCAGATGTTCTTTTACCAGGTCTCACTATAGTGCCATTTGCAATTAAAGTATTGTTTTACACAAGCTGCATGATGCTCACCAGAGTCACTGTCTCTTCATTCCTGCAAGCACACAGACATGTACACTTTAATGTTAAGCCTTTACTGAAGCCAGTGGAACTCATTTGTCTCTCAGGTGAGCTTGCACACCGTATTTGCAGAACTGGAGTTTACAACTACAAAAGCAATGACAAGGGGGACAAGAACAGACGCACTACAATAGGCATTCCAACAATTCAATGCATCTATCTTACTGAAGGAAATCATATCTTTACATACTATTGAATGTTAAAAATGAACAAAGATGTTTAAGCACAAAGTATATATTTATACCAAATAAAACAACTGAAAAAGTATTACATAAAGAAAAATAATGTAACAGAATGTACTTAAGTACCTAGCTTACAGTCATGCTCATATCTAAAAATAACATTGTTAAGTAATATATATATAATTTTGGACATAATTCTCTAACATACAACATGATTCTGTGATTCTAAATGTGGAGAGTACTTTTTCCATGATACAGAACACAAATTATTTTATACAAGCACACCTGCTAATTTGTATAAAAAACATGCTTGTAAGTGAAAAGGTCACTGTAGTACTAATTTACCATGTAGTGTTAATCTTGTTGAAATTGTCTCTTCTCCTTTTGCATTGGTGAGCGCCAACACTGAATGGTACAATATTTGATCCATATGGTTCACTGACACTGCAACCTGTTCCCAAGCAGTAGCCCTACCCGGGTGTTAACAGTACAGCTCTGTACAGCCCCATCTGTCTGCATATAGTGTATTTAAAACTAACAGCTATTACAATTATTACAATGATTTCTGTTTCAATATATACATCAGTATAAAATACTACCCAAAACACTTCTGCATTTCAAACAATTTTAACCACTTCATCAAACAATGCATTTGAAGAATTAAAAAAAAATCCGAATTAATATTGATTGCCAACAGTACAGCATCTCTATGGTATGTTTCCTAGTAAGTGAGAGAACGGAAATGTCTTAATTAAAATAAGTTTCACAAAACATAATTAATGTTAGAGCTGTTCAAGGATTCCCAGTTTGTCAGTATCTACCCTAAGCCATGCTACCCAAATACAGTATAAGCCATTTAGTGTTTCTACAATGAGAATAAAACATTCAAATATTAAAGCTGTGACAAACACACAAAAGCAAGGAAAGAGAATTTGTTCTGTACTCATTTCTGTTGTAGCGAGGTACAGCACTGTCAGGAGTTTGCACTCAGTGCATCATATCTGGTTGTGTGCATGGACTGGGGACTGAGATGCTGCAGAGCACCGCTGCAGAGAGGGACCTGGGGGTCCTGGTCTGTGGCAAGTTGAACGTGAGCCAGCAGTGCCCTGGCAGCCAGGAGGGCCAACCCCGTCCTGGGAGCATCAGGCACAGCATGGCCAGCCGGGCAAGGGAGGGGATTGTCCTGCTCTGCTCTGCTCTGGGGCAGCCTCACCTGCAGTGCTGGGGTGCCACAATATGAGAAGGATATTCAACCACTGGAGAGTATCCAAAGGAGGGCAATGAAGGTGGTGAAGGGCCTTGAGGGGAAGCCACTCCTCATGGCTGAGGTCACTTGGTCTGTTCACCTTGGAGGAGACAAGGGGAGACCTCATTGCAGTCTACAACTTCCTCATGAGAGGAAGATGAGGGACAGGTAAGATCTCTTCACTTTTAAGACCAGTGACAGGACCCAAGGGAATGGCCTGAAGCTGAGTCGGGGGAGGTTTAGGCTGGATATCAGGGAAAGTTTCTTCACCCAGGGGTGTTTGGGCACTGGAACAGGCTCCCCAGGGAGCTCACAGCACCAGCCTGACAGAGTTCAAGTGTTTGGACAATGCTCTCAGGCACATGGTGTGAAGCTTGGGGTTTCCTGTGCAGGGCCAGGAGTTGGAATTGATGATCCTGATGGGTCCCTTCCAACTCAGTTTATTCTGTGATTCTCTATGTGCTATGATACCTGGATACAACTGTGGAAGACAGCTGAAACAGAATCTACTCTGAATTTCCTTGCTGTTGTGGTTTTATGTCAGATTGTTCAAGTTAGGAAAACTTAGTGTCTTTTTCTTTTCCTGAAGGGAGGGAAAGAGAGGAATTCATAATGAAATTACAAAAATGCTACTAAAATCCCTATCTTGGACACAATAACACTGCTTTAGGAGCTACTGTGTCATTGCACGATATAAGTGGCCTATTAATCGCTGAATTATTGGTGTAGCAGAATATATATAATTGTGAATATGTTTTAAAAATTATTATTTTAAAATTTGCCTGTATCCCAGAACAAGCCATAAAATTTTGTGTTTTTCAAACACTAAAATATTTATGTAAAGTAGTAAATGTACATTTATAGTTGCAAATTTCAAATCTCTGCCTCTGCTGCTTCAGTTTTTAAAACAGGATTTGGTTAAGAGTTTTCATTCTTTACATCATCCTAAACCAGAATTATTTCTGAAGCATAAAAGAAATCCAAATGGTAATAGTAATATGATGGGGGGTTTTTTGTTGTTTTGCTGATTTGTTCCTAGCTTAAATCAGTGTCTTGAAAAAATGCAAAACAGTAAACCCCAAAAAATCTCTCCTCAGGAGAAGTCCCTGCTAACTGAGAGTTTTTTTTCAAAACTAAGTTTCATACTTATGGTATCTTTACAGTCATGTTACACACCCTTGGAAATAAAGGCTCACTGTTGAAAATGGTGACAGGCCCTTAATTATAGAGGTGTTAACTGGTGACACTATTTTTCATCAGAAAAAAAACCCAAAAGCCCCACAAAAATTCATAGCTTATATTGAAAGTTTGATTCACGCTCATTTTGTTCATTTAAAAATACTCTTTGGAAACTTTTGTCAACTCCTGCAGACAACTTAGTGATACATCTTTTCCTGTTAAAATAAAAATGATTCATATTCACCTCTACCCCATGCTAAGCTCTACTACTAATATACACTTCATTACCTGCTCATGTCACCATCTAACACATAACTTTACATTCTTCTACATATAGTGTCCAGGGCTTATTTTTCACCAAACAGAACTTGGTAACTATTACACTTAGAAGTTTTTATTGAGAAGTTTTTTGGTGTTCTAGCCTTTTCATTGCAACATACAGTGATACTAATAATTCAGAATTTTTGTGTGTGTTGACTTAAGAGAAACTTTTCATAAATTTTTTTCCCATTAAGGATTTTAAAATCTGTACTCACTTAGAGATCAAAACTGAAAACCAGAAGGGAGATTAGATGTAATTTTAAAATGGTTCTGCTACTTTAAGATGCATTTAAAATTTGTACACATGACAAAGGACTCTTTTACATTGCTGTAATCAGATTCTAATTCAAAGTCTCGCAAATACACATGAAAAATAAGCCACTGGTCATGAAATCTAATGATTACATTCAAAGCTAGCCTTTAAAAAAATAAAAAAGTTAGAGGCAAAACATACTGGTTTATGTACTCACTAGCTTATCAGGCTACAATAGCATGGTTTAAGTATAAAAAAAGCAGACAATTTAGATTTAAATAAGACTGTGTGAAATCAGAAAAAAACCCTTAGATTTCACTATTAAAAAAAACCCCAGAACATCTATAATTACTTCCCATCCTACAGCTACAGTTAAACCAACTAACAAAAATAATCAAAGTAATTTTGAAAAATGGAAGTTAGGCTAGAGTATGTGGCAACAATCAAAGTTCATATATGTTTCTATGTAAAATGACTCATGATTTACTATAACATAAAATACAAACAAGAGCACTTTGTGGCTAATGCAAGAGCTACTAGTAGAAACACTTAATGCCAAACAGTCTTCAGCCCTCCTCTACGTCGTATCTCCAAATCAGTATTGACTTCTTTTGACCAGATACGTCATTTTTGGCTTGTCACCCCAGTATGTCATGTTTTACCACTTGCCACAGGCAGCAGGAGACAACTAGCTGAGCAAACTACAAGCAGTGACATGCAGAAATTAACTCTCAAATCTGAGTACTTAGATAAAATGATACGCAAGCGCACACTAGGACAAAAGGAATGGCATTCGTCAACCAAAATAGGCTCATCATCCCTCCCCACCCCCCTCCAACAGTAGTTGCAACAGCAATAGAAAAAGATCAAGAAGATGTCTGTTCTTCAGAGTCAACTGTGAAAAAAAGTCAGCAATATATAACAGCAGCGATGGACAAGGAAGAGCAAACCCAAACAAACTTGTTGAGTATTTGTTCATTTACTTTTTCTGAACACAAGCCAAAGTGCACCACACTGGCTTGTTCTGAACTTCAGATACAGATGTCCTAATCTCCTTAGATCCTTCACAGATTTAGAATTCAGTCTCCCTGAGGCCCCTATAACCAAGTAAGAAAACTCTCTTTATCTAGCTTGGTGGCTGCCAAGACAGATTCCATGTCATTAAGGATGTCAGAGCTCAAAGCCTCTTGCAGACTTGGCATCAGTTCTTCTCCTTCTATATTCATTCCATCTCCTTCCAGTGTCCCAAGGTCCACATTTGTCCCTGGAATGGCTTCAAGGTAGTCTGGGAAACGGTTCTGATGGGATGGTATGTTACTTTGGCTGATACTGTCACCTAGTTATAACACAAAGATGGATATTAAGTATACTGGAAGTACCAAACCTACAATTTATCAGGGTAACTGGTTAATCATGTACCTCTTGCATCATACACGCAGTGTGACTCATAGAAATCCATCACAAACCCCAAAGATAACTTGGCTGCATGCAGATGTATAAAGAACATGCCTTTGTTTCCAACTTTCACCTACTGACCCAAATCTCACAGAGCTTTGATGCCATTTAGCATAATTTAATTTTTACACTTGAAGGAAAAAGACAATACTGAGTCAAATATAGTTTTGGAGTAGAATTAACAAATGTATTGTTTCATAAATCAAATGTTTCTATCAGAGAAATAGGGGAAATAAGAAAAGGTAGAAAATAATGCAAAAAGTGTCAGAGCTTTTCAGAATTGCTGTTTTCATTGCAAATGGATACAAGTGTATTTGGAAAACATGCATTAAAAATGTACACAAACCAGACCTGTATCCATCTCATCAACACTGTTCAGGAAGTCATCTGGGGTTCTGGGTACACTGTAACTGCTCATGCTAAGTCCACTATCTGTGCTTTCATCTCTGGAGTGATATGTTCCACTGCAACAGAAGATAAGGAGGAAAAAAAATGAGGGTAGAGCACTGAAAAAAATAAAATAGATGCTTGTTTTGAACTAATTTACGGGCTTTGAAAACATTGCTACCATGAGAAATCCCCTATTCTAATAAAAACCTGACACATTTGTTTGCATGAGACACCTGTTTTATTTTATGCAGACCTTTTCCAATTAAAACCATATTATTCAGATTCGATTTAACTTGATGAGAACATACATAAGCAGCTTTAAGAAACAGCCTACTTGTGTTGTGCATAATTTTAATCTTTTCACACCCACCCACAGCTAAAACCTTTCGAAGCATATCAGGTAATCCATAATGATTATAAAAATAATAATAATTATGGTGCACCCTTTTATGCTTCCATGAGTATAAAAAAAATACTTCTAACTAATGTTCCCATGTTTAATCAGCCACTGAAGTGTATTTTTAGGTCACTGCTGTTATAAATAGTTGGAACTCCTTTAGCAATTCTTCAATTGCTTCCCACTGCTGCATTACTACTTGTTCAGTCACACATGTCAAGGCAAGAGAGCACCCAAATATAAATCAAACCCTGGTACAGAAGCCATCCTATAAACAAACCCTGCTCAGAATGATCTTGCTGACAGAACAGTTAACCAAACTGATGGCATGGGGCCTCACATGCCTTCACTTTCTTACTGACATCTCCTGCCAGTGCAGCAAGCAAGACCAAGAGAGCCACAGTGGAAAATGTGGGAAGGGAAGGGGAAGCAGGCCACTGTGTTGAGATTATATAGCATGGTTTTGGTAGCAGGGGTCTGCAGGGATCACTGTGTGACATAGCAGGAGGAGCTGATCCCATGTCAGCCAGCTGCTTCCAGCTGTCTCCAAAGTGGTCCAGCTGCTCAAAGCTGAGCCCTTCAGTGATATGGTGGTACCTCTGTCATAACATATTTAAGGAAAGGGGGAAAAATGCTGAACAGAAGATGGGAGAGAGGAGTGAGAATATGTGAGAGGAACAGCCTGCAGACCCCAAGGCCAGTGCAGCAGGAGAGGCAGGAGGTACTCCAGGCACCAGAGCAGATTGCCCTGCAGCCCGTGATGCACAGACCATGGTGAGGCAGCTGTGCCCCTGCAGCCCGTGGAGATGCCAGGGGGAGCACAGACCCTCCTGCAGCCAGTGGAGGATCCATGCCAGAGCAGGGGGGGTGCCTCAAGGAGGCTGTGACCCCATGGGAAACCTGTGCTGGAAGGCTGACAGCACCTGTGGTCCAATGGTAAGAGGAGCCCATGCTGGAGCACCTTTGCTGGCAGCTATGGCCTGCATGAGCAGTTGTTGAAGGCCACCATTACCTCCCTCCCTCCTGCATCCTCTAATATTCAGTCTTCAGAAAATATTTTCAAAATCTGCATTTCTTCAGGTTATGTATCCTTACTGATTTTCCATCTGGCATCCTGAATGAATATTAACATGATTTACTGTTCAAATTATCATTTGAAGACATACTAATCCTTCTCATGATGTACTTGTCAAGTATATAGTATATGCCTTTTTGTCAAGTATGAAGAACCAAAAAAATTATGAACAGCTATTCAACATCAGATGCCAGCAGAATGCCTTCAGCCAGGTATACAAATATATATATTTGATTACATGAGGACACCTCTGCCATACAAGAAAGGAACCTAACATTTCTTTGTAGATAAATCATAAATATTTCTCTTTTTTATACTGATTTAAGAACAGAATCACCACACATTTAATACAATCTTAGTAATTAAATTTAAACAAATTAGAACTTCTGTGTACAAAAATCTGGTTTAGTTTATGGGACAAAATACTAAAAACAGAACTGAGACTATGCTGAACTTAAGCACTCCAGCGGAAAGGGCTTTTTGGCTGTTGCTCTCCCACTTGGAATGTCCAGCACTTCTCTTCAAATCACTCATTAATACGCATTTCCTCTTTCTTCAACAAGGATTTGTTCATTTAGCAGTTACACCACCCAAAATTACTACATGCAACTAAACAGCATTACCCAAAATAGAGTGGATTCTTCTTCAAGTAATCATTGTTAAAATATGTGTATACAAAAGAAGAAATACCAATTTAGGAGTTAAACAGAGAACTACCATCACTACCAATATAAATCTAACCGACAAAAAATATATAAACAAGTATGGCAAATCAAAAGGTGAAATAGTCTAACGAAGTCTGCACTGATGAATATCCCACTAAAAAAAATAATCAAATATACCATAACGACAGTAAGTACTGAAGACAGGAGGGAGATTTGATTATGCATTTTAAACCACTATTGAGCATTATCTCAAATTGCTCCAATGTAGTGATTTTCTGAGATTTTTTAATGCTTCTATTATATAGGCAGCAACCTAAACTCAGAATATATAACTCTGTGGCCTAATTTAGTACTGTCTCACCAGGAACTTTATATACACCCTATGAAGATTGAAAGGAGCATTTCTCGAAGTCTGAACTTTAACAAAAGGAGTATCAACAAGACCTTTAAGTCAAAATTATTGGACTGCTTTCTGAGATAGCAAAGCATATTCACAGCTGTCCTTTCTTAAAAATCCCTCTCCCACACCCATATGGCAGAATTAAGTGTGGTGCCACATATACACCAGCTTAGAAGGAGACAAATTTTCAGGCCAAAATGCAAATGAAGATAATCTGAATTCAAGTCAAATACAGATTTTCAATATTTTATATGGGGTAAGGGCTACATTAAAAAAAAAAAACCCAAACATATATGCAACCAGGCAAGCAGTATCTTTTTGCACTTTGCAGTAAATATCAAACTGCCATAAAATAACAGAATGTAAATTTGCCCTTTTCTAGCTTTTTCCTCTGTTTCTAGTTAATGGCAAAGATCCATCACTTTATCACTATTTTATGTGTGTAGACTCACAATGGATAAACCGCATCAGTCCACTGCCGTGGCCATTTGAAACCTAAAGATGCATTTCCTTCAGGTAGGAAGAGAGGTTTTGAGGATATGAGGACCTGTATGATGTATGATGGCAACAGCCTTCCAGCAGTTCAAGCCAGAATGTTACCATACCACAGTGATACACCGTCACCTATCTACAGAGGTTTCCCATATGAGAGCAAGCCATGTTTAAATTGTGTTGTCTCCTTTATTTCATAGGACAAAGCCAGCACAGTTGAGGCTCACGCAAGAACACCCTACAGGATGAATTCCATGCTGGATAATCCCTCCAAAAAACATCAAGTTTTCTAATCATAATTGTCTGTGTAGGAGATAAATCTTCCCAAAGGGATTACCCAAAATACAGATGTCACTTATCTCAAGCTGCAGCAGTGTCTCTAAAGTTGTAATGTTTGGTAGGAAGCATTTGCAAGCTGAAATTTGAACAGTATTTCCAACAAAATAAACACTTCAAGTCAGAGGGACTTAGGAAAAAGTTTTATGAAAGACTAGTCTATATTGTAAGATTCTAAATCTTGAATGAAAATACCCACTTCAAAATAATACAGCATTTAAAATGAAACATGCCAATATTTGTAGACCTAACATTAGCAGAGTAAAAATACTGCTAAATACCTGAAATGTAAGGGAGGGGTGAATGGAGAAACCTTAAAATGAACCTCAAGCTGTAATCCTAAATGTGCCTCACAGTTCATTTGATCTCACACCGAGCTATTCACAAATTCAGTCAGTAATTTGAAATGACTGTTAGTCAACAGATTATGCAGAGGCAAACTTGTTATGACTTTGAATAAAAACCTTCCTACAAGTCTGAACAGACTACTTCCTCCCACAGGAGACAGCTTTTAATCTTCAGCTTTTACTAGACTTGCCATTTAAGGAAAGATTCATTTACAGCTGTGGCTCTTGGCACAGACAGATGTTCAAAATAAACTATTACATGTACCAAACAGAATTTTAAATCAAATTTCTTTCCTCTAGTAGCTATTCCTACAAACCTGTTAAGAAAGGGATCAGAACTATTTGTAGTCATTGTTCTCAGTTCCTGAGACATTCCAGGAGATGACACGGGGTTTTGAGATCCACCGTCTTGTTCCATTGTTGGAAGCTGGCTACGGAGAGCCAATTCCTAGAACAGCAGGAGAGGGAGAAAGAGAGATCATGTCAGGCATTTGAATGCACTTTTTGGATACATAAACACATGACATTATACATAATTGATGTTTTTACTGCTTCCAGTTACAAGAGTTAAATGAAATGAAACTCAAGGTTCTGAGGACAAAGCAAGAATCTGTACTGGCTTCAATGAAAATGCAAGTTCCAGCAGCCACGACCACCATTACAGAGACTGCACTGTAAATGTATTATGCATATAAATATCTCTATGCTTACCCAAATATTTTCTAGTTCACTTCAGTATCTTTCTGCTAAGTATATACTTAAACCAAAACAAGAATTGTTAATACTATCTGACCCCTAATATAACCTGTTTAGCTCTGCTAAATAGCATTTTATTCCCATTTCTTTTAAATTCTGATTTAGCTCCTGACTTCCTTTGTACCTTTCTTGTTTCAGCCAGCAAACTTTCAAGTCTTTCTCTAAAAGTTTCCATTCATGCTCCCTGTTTGAGGCACGCATTTGAAATTTCTGACTGATCAAATCAGTGATTAGTTTCCTAAGTAAATTTCAAAACTCTTCAGATTCTGAGTAATTTCTTAGTAAGGCCAAGACACTGCATTTCTGAAGTTACAAACCTAAATTACATATAGTTTTTTACACATCTGAATGTTCACCAGCTTGAATCAAACCATCCATTAAGCTTGTAATTACTAATTAATGAAAGTAAGTGTTAACATAAAATGCATTATATTACGGGTGGATGGAAATAAGCAACATTTGATGTAATTTCCAGTGACCCCTCTCCCCTTTTTAAACAAGTATTCCATGAGTTGCATATGTGAATGAGTTGCACAGTCATTTTCTTCAAGCAGCTCTATTCAAACATCATCAACGTCCCACCAAGACTGAGCTTTGTTATTGCAGAGACTTATAAATCTATTGACTATCCTGTCACCAGTACTGGTAGTACGTGATTACCGGGCTGTGCCTGGGAAGATAATCTCAGGCAAAACCAACGCTGTCAGTCTCGACAATACTTAGTATTTCTCACTTGTAAAATGAGAGGTCTTCATCCACTTTCAATGATAAGTTTAAGGACTTCTATACTGTAGTCTTTTAGTATATAAAAGTAACTTTGCCCCAATTCTTTTTCCAAGTGAACAAATCTAAGGTTATTTTATTTTATTTCCAGCAGAAATTTATTTAAGCTTCCCTACTGACAGGTTTTCTTTTCTAATCTGCATATGCTTCACTCCCATTCCTGTGGATTACTATTCTATGTATTCCTTTAAATTTTAGGTCTTGCACTAGAAAATTTTCTCACTACAGCTGATTAGATCTCTCCAGAAAGTGTACAAGCATACCACTGATTTTTGTGTTCATCACACCCAATTACTGTTACAAGTAAACCCAGCCCTCTGCTCATCACCACTTATCTGGCCACTGTCCTAACAAATACTACTAATACCCCATCCCCTTTTTCAGATCACAGGACATTAAACATCTTTTAATAATTTCTAAAGGCTTATCCATATGATTTTCATTTGCTTATGTAATAAAACCTAATGTAAAACCTACATAATGACATCTTATGTCACAGCTAAGTTTGCAACCTTGTATCAGTCTCAAGCTACCTGATATACAGGTAGACTCATCCATTTGTAAAAAAGAAAGAAAGAAAGAAGCATTCTTTCCTGGAATTTCCCAAACACTGATCTGAAGGCAGAACATCTTAGACCAGCTATTCCAGAGATAGCTCAAGAACTTCTCACCCATGTGCTGTGTCCTTTTCCCCTTCCCTCTTGGTTTGATCTGTACTTTACATCTTTGTTTCCTTGGGCTGCTGTCCCTGATTTGGATGAAGAGGAGGAGCCAAAAGTGCCAGCAGACTGCAGAAGCAGCTTAATCACACAACAGTGCCACAAAGAGTAGTAACAAAGCAAAATCTACATGGAGTCAATTCTGCATATGAACTAGAGTGACATTTTATACCCTTTGTGTAGCCTTTCCAATTGGAACTGCCTCCTGATTCAACAGTTGTGAGGAAGATAAGAAATCCAGACGTCCCCTTTTCAAGAGCTACTGACACCAGGAAAGAAAAAAAAACCCACAACTTTTCTTCTGTTACTATAAGAAAAAAAGTCAATACAAAGGAATAAAAAATTCGGAAAAACAGGGAAGTTACCTTTGTATTTTTCTAAATCCTCAGAGTGTAGGAGAGGTTGAAGTTTCATCAATAAATGAACTTAAACAGTATGGTAAAAATAAATGTAGCTCAAGACACTAGCCAGCTAAAACAAAAAAATCTAATTTCTCTAAAGGCCCACTATAGAGATGTATTAAACCAGGAGAGAGAACTATATTTTGTCTATGCTTTGGCATGTACTACGTAGTGAAACTAGTATTTTTAAAATTAGTACTACTTTTATCTTTGTTTTAACAACATTGCTAAAAAATGGAAAACTGCAACTATTTTTAACTATTTATAAGTAGCATTACTGCTACTTTTACAGGAGTCAGAAGCACTTTCCCCTCAAAAGAATGTTATTACTCATGTAAGTAATAAATTTATGTCATTCTGGGAGTCTGAAAGAGAAAGGAATTACCAAAAAAGACAAGCTATTGAGAAACAAATACAGGGCAATTTTTAATCATTTTGTAAGATAAGCAAAGTTTCCTAAAGGCCTAAAGCGTATGTTAAGACTATTTTTCCTAAAAGGTATAAAAAATTGAAGCTGAAGTTGTGTTGCTTGAAGAACAGTCTTTTCATTTCTCCTTCCTTATAAACCTGTTTTGCAATAAAAAAAAGTTGTAGGTTTTCTATACTAAAAAAAATGTATGGGAGTGTCCAAGTCTCTCCCAGCTCCAAAACAGAGCAATGTGAACTCAAGGCTTTTGATTCATGCTTTAAAATATGTGCTTTATTAGAAGTATTTAAAGTCTGGAGGCAAAAATAAAACTATGACAAAATCCTGGCTTAGATTTCTATGAATTGATCTCATCCTATTTTTTAATTATGTCAAATTTGTTTTAAGTAGCTCTGGGAAAAGAAAAGCGTAGTATTCCTATTGGTAGCACAAAAGCTGAATTTTAGTTATTACGCAGAGACCAAAATGATCTGTCATTTCCTTAAATAATTTAAAAAATAAGGTCAGCACTGTGTAATTTATCTGGCTGACCTCATGCAATTTTTTTTTCATAATTCCAGACAGATTAAGTTTTACATTAAATTATAGGTCATTCACACCATGTTCAAATTAACTTCATAAAACTACACTTTTAAGAGCATTTTTATCTTCACTGGCTTTTGAGGAAAGGCAGATGACTTGTACAACTCACTTATATTCTTACTGTATTAGACCTATGAGATGCTACTCAATTTTATTTGATATATTCTGATTTTGCAAATTTACTTTAGAAGTGCCAATTGTAATATTTCTGCCCCCAACCATCACTTGACTTTCAAATGATACACAGGCTTTCCTGGGACGGGAGAGAAGTTTTAGGGGAAAGAGAAGACCACAACACTTATGGGCAGTCTTACAGCACAAGTTGCTTCTTCAGATTAAGTGCTTGCACTTTTGTGAGGGCCACAAAGTTGTAGCACATATACAAAAGAAACAGGGAAGACACGGGGACTGATGGAAGACAAACGAACTCAGCAATGAGGAGCTGGGCAATTTGTGAGGACTAAGTGGGAAATGGACCATTCACTGCTTCAGTCACAACCAGGACAGCCAGTGAATGCAGTTCTGATTTACTACACAGACTTTTAAACAAGGTATTTACCCATAAAGATCTACACACATAAGCAAGCAACACAATTATTTTGTTGATCTGTAAAGCTCAGAAACAAGCTAGAAACAAGCAGCAGATACAAAATGAGCAAGCATATACAGAGGAACTTATAAATATGTAGTATGCTGATCTTACTAGCAAATACTCTAATATTAGCAGCAAATAAATAAGAAATCTTCCATTCTCAGCACAAGAAAATAGTCTGCACAACATCCAAGAATAATGTCATCAGTACCTCGACATTATTTGCCTCTATTTCTTTCCACAGCACACTGTAAGGGAAGAAATCTGTTACTTAACATCTGTTCAATTTTGTGACATATACAAAACTTGATTGACATCTGCTCTACATTAGAAATTACTGACAATCAGATGCTAACGGCAGGAAAATGGAAAGAGAGCTAGTGGGAATGGAGTGAAAGTCAAGTCATGCAATCTCTTTACTGAGAAAGACAGACATTTTTAAGGTGACACAAAAAACTGATGACGATAAGCACAAGTAACTGAACAGATGCTTGGTGTTTTTGAATTTCCTGGATGTATCAACAATTATTGCTGATACACAGTAAGTCTGAAAGTTGTAGTTTTTGCTACAGGTACCTTTGACATTTTTAGAATTTCAGTAAAATACATCCTCATTCAAACAGGAAGAGTCTCTTACAGTGTTTTCTATAAAAATGAAGCTGAGCAATTATATGCTCTTTCCAGAAGGTGCTAAGGCTTCCATACACAACACTTGGAATGTTAGTGTTACCACAGGATACTGCCAGTACCATGGCAGAGACACCAAAACCTGGCAGGAACACTTTGGTTACTCAGTACCAAAAAAACCTGACCATAGATATCAGTACAACCAGGGTACTGCACCCAGGCTACATGGGGAAAAATGTCAAGAAGGATCAGGATGTTGATCAGGAGTTAGAAGTTAAGGAACATTTCTCAGATGTTTTTAATCCATCTATACAAGAGAGTTCATTAGATACAAGCTTCAAGAATGCCAGTGTTACATAATTTCTTTACAAATGCAAGACCTTGGCAATCCCTCTCTAAAACAGACTTAGTCGTCCCAGAATTAAGAGCACTGAATATGAAGATTTACTTTTTATTATTCCTTAAAAGAATATCTAAAATCTAGCAGGAGAAGCAATTACTCTGCCACCAAGCACAGCTTTATCATCAGGGAAGCAAGTAATTCCTCCAAACTTCATTAATTTTATTCGAAAAGAAAGAAAGACCTGTCTGAAAGAAAAAAGTTGAGCAAAGAAATTTTAATTCTTTCTATATATTTTCCACATTAACTAGGTCAGCTGTGATCTGATCAGATGTACAGATTGGGACTTCAATAGCAGCATCAGCAGAGAAGACAGACTACATCTGCCTCTACAGTACAAGGCCTAAGAAGCATTTAGAGAACCAGAACCCAGAAGCAGTTCTCTAAGCACCTTCTTCCACCTGTGGCTATTAATGACATTACTGAGGTGATATGAAAACACAAAAAGTACATTTAGATGGTGTGCACAAATAGTCTACTATAATAGAACTTCAAAGGCGACATCACTGCCCATTCTTCTACCCAACAAATCACTCACACACACACCTTGACTCATTAGCAAGTGCAGACTAATAAAACTGATCCTAGGCAGGAGGTATGGTAGAAAGCAAGTTAAAATATAAATGGAATCCTGGTTTTTGTATGAATCCTTTCATCAGTTACCACTCCAAACAGAGCAGAGTGACCACTACATATACATTTAATGAATTATCAGTATAGTCCCTTCAAGTTTTCGCTGTTTTTTAGGATTTTAAGCCATAATTTCAAGAAGTTCCAAAACCCTCATTTTACAGAGTTCAGTATGAAACTGATAATAAACTTTTCCATTTCCTGTATTTTTTTTGAGATGGCAACAGGAAGAAATTAGTGGAAGAGTGAACAATGACAGGGCTTCAAGCATAGAAGAAAACACAGAATACACTTTTGGCATTCTGTAAGAAAATCATCCCCTATGAATGACCTAATTATGCCAGAAGATAAGGTGTTTTACTCCACTACTGTGGAGTAGTTCTCCTTTGTTTATTCTCTTGTATACCCATTATTCTTGAGGACTTTTTTTTCTCCTCCAGAATAGGATCTAATATTGATAAGATCATCATGTGGTTAATGCTTTGTTAATGAATCAAATTACTACATCTCAATTAAAATGCTTCTGTTTAAGAGCTGCTCTGGTATTGCCAAACAAGAAAGTTTTTTTTCCAGGGTGTCAGCACTAAGGTCTCAGGTTCCTATATCTCAGAACTAGTAACATACAAGGTTTGTGGTACTCTTCAGAATGCAACAGTACATCAGTACTCATGGCTTCCAAACAGGATACTTTCTTTTATTCTGTTTTTCTTGCCTAGTGTATACAGAGGTTTTTCTTAAAAATAAAGTACAGTACAAGCTAATATAAATATTGTACTAAGAACCAGTAGATTAAAACACTGTTAACAATAGCAAACATGAAGTTCTCCAAATGTATCCAAAAATCCACCCTTCTAGAGATTCATTCTATGTTCAACTTCTTTAGCAACTGAAAGAAGACCTCATTTAGCTGTTTATTATGCTTCACATTTTGAACAATTTTATTTTGGTCTGAGCTTTTCATAACTGTTTTTTCCTATACAGAAAATGTATGTGTGCAAGAACCAGTTAAACACTGAAATGGAAAAATTTTATCTGCATAGCGATTATTTTGTTAGTCTAATCTATTAAGTAATTCTTATACTGTTATACTATGCATGCTTAAAAATCATAACTATTTCAAGTGACTTTTCATTAACTGATAACAGATATCCTTCTCTAAGATCACACCTGGTTTAACAAACTGATAAGAACATTCATATGAGCAGTACTTAAAAGTCACCAACTACTACCTTTGATAGTTTGCTTCAAATAAACACCTTGATGACATCAGGACTGGAACAGCAGTATCCTCAAGAGTGCTATATAAGAAGGTTGTTTTCAATGTAAAAAAATGTGCAATGAATTCCTCATTTGCTCTTAAATATTGATATAAAGTTGTGGTAATGCAGCACTCCTAAAAACAATGTTAGGGCTGTGACCAGAAAAGTGATTCAAAAATGTGCATGGCAGAGGTTGGTTTTTTGTTTGGTTTTTTGTTTTCTTTTTTAGAATGTTTTCATGCAGCAGAAAGTTCCCTGCTAGCCTAATTTAATGTTTTCATTTTTCTAATTATGCTGAAACATCAGTTAAGAGCCTACCTGATGTTTTGGAGAATTTGCTGTGCTGGGATTGATATTCCGCAATGCCTAAGAGTAAAAATAAGATGGATAAAAATTACTTTAGCTGCACGGTTTACCTATGCAGGCTGTCTTATAAACACCATCTTGTAGTATCAAGCCCCCGAGACAGGCCAGATGAGACAGGATAAGGGAGTTAAGAACTGTGAAAATCATGACACAGTGAAACAAAACTCACAGATTTACCAAGGATGCGTATTTGACAGATAAGCTTAACTTTGACAGATAAGCTTAACGACTAAGGAGAACAACATGAAGAGAACCGGTTGCCACCTGCTCAAAAGTTAGTCAGGTTCTCAAGGACAACTGAGGCAGGAAGACAATTAGAAGGCCTACCTAGAAGCATGCTAGCACAGGGTAAAATGTCTGTTTGTGGATTAATTGCAAAGCAGGAACAGCAGAAGCCCAGGTGCTTAAGCGGAGAGAAAGTCCTGATGCCACCTTTGCAATGTATTCTTACCTAGAGTACTATAAAAAGTAATGGCTGTAAAGATGACCCATCTTACACCAAGAGATGCTGAAGATTCCTACAAAACAGTCCTTGACTACAAAGGGGATAATGGAAGTCAGATTCCAGGACAGAATACTGCAGGTGTTGAAGAAAGAGAAAAGCTGTCTTTGAAGACATTAAGATGTTATCCTCTTCTGATACAAGGCCCATCACCCAAAGTGAAAAGGGAAAGATTTTAAAAGGTTTTCCTCAAGGAATAGATTAGTGCTTTTTCTGCCAGTGTCAAAAACCCAAAGAAATACCTTAAGTATCTAGCACAGATAGTAGTAACTATTAAAACACTCAGATTGAACAACCGAAGCAGAAGGCTTAGAGTCAAAAGGAGATCAAGCCCGAATTCCAATCCAGAGATTGCAAAGTCCAGCTCTACACTTTAATATTTGCTACAGCCATATCCATATAGTGGATAATACAACCATATCCATACAGTAGAAAATACTGAAAGGCATAGTTTGTAGCCTTATTATGAAGTTTGAAATTCTTTAGCATAAGAAACCACAGGTTCAAAATGCAGCACAAGTTATTCAGTTGTTTCATGCTCACTCCACTATCAAACAGGTAAGATTTTCCAGCAAGGCATCTCCTCAAAGTATCTTATATAAACTTTGAAAATACCTCAAAATCCTACAGACTGCAACAGGTTCTAAAACTGAAGACTTTCCTCCACTTAAAAGGGAGAACTAAAGTAGCCGTGGGAAATAACTTTTTGCATGACTTGGAACTCAATGAATATAGGAAGAATATCCAATCACATCAACAGTCCACGCTGTCATCTTTATAGTTTGTGAAGCCAGCTCTTAAAGAGTTTTATTACAGGGAGGAATGATGGAGGAAAGCAAAATTCTTCAGTCTAAAAAATGAAATACTTTCACCACCAAGCTTGTATCAGTAAGAGAATTCAGACCTTTTTAGATCTCAAAGCTTTTTGTATGGTCACTGGCCTTTAAGACTCACTGAAACAACTTAGAAAAATCAAAACATAGCATACAAAAGAAATAGTGGAAGTAGGTGTCTAACCTGTGGCCTCACCTGCCGAAGCAGTTCTTGATGCTTCAGTCTCAGCCTTTCTTTCTCCATCTGTAGCTGCTGAAGTCTCATCTGTTGCTGCTGATTGGAGCTACTCCCTCCCATCACACCACCCTGGGGACTCTGAGGAGCCAGAGGAGGTGGCTGTTTGACTGGAGCACTTTGGCTGATTCGCTGATTCATGGCTAAGGAACCAAAACAATAAACACTTAAAAAATAAATTCAAACAAATACATGCAAGGAAAGTAGTATTCACAAAAGGTATACATTAAAAAATATACAAAATTACAAGGCATGACAGTACAAAACATGCAGCTACACTAATATTCAGAGTGCGAAACGTATGTTCATGCATGAGCAATTGATATGTGCAAAATTAAGGCAAAAGTCTCAGGGTTAAGACCATGTACTTATTCTAAAAGCTGCTAAAAACAGTTTAATGTGCTAACTGGTGAAAAATTCAAAAGTGATAGTAAAATATTTCAAGTAAAATTAGAAAAATCTCTCTTCTTTCTAATAAACTATTCTCACTGCAGACACAAATAGTAAATAACTTGTTTTATTCATGTGGAATCTTAGGCCCATTTAACTTGAGAACACACAGAATGACAAAATGGATAATTTCACTTTTATTGAAAACAGTTAAAGGCTACTTGTTGTGGTGCAAGGTCATGCAATCAGCATTCACATCCTTGTCACTATTTTAGTATTAGAGACTTCATTTAGAGCTATCTTGATAGGCAAAATTAGAGTTGGTACGGAAATGGCAGAAAAATTATACAGCCATAAATATGGACATCAACATAGAAAACATTTTGCTAGTGCTTCATTTTCTTTTATCCCTCAGAATTATGCACTGCATTTTTCCTGGGGAGTGGAGACTAAAAATGTAACCTTGAAAGCATAATGCACAATGAGAAGCCATCTTCCCTTCCCCTATAAAAATAAGGCCTAAGACAATTTTATTTTATAAAATAATACATAACTGGGATGCATCTATTTGATGCATGAGGCGTGATTTCTCCCTCACATGACACCAATATGGTTAAAGTCAACAGAGGTACTAGAGTTTCCAGAGTGAAAGAGAGGGTGGGAAAGGCTGACTGTATTGCAAGGGCACTATTTTCAGGGGCTTTCAGCTTGGAATTAGCTCTCCATCTCCATCGTGATCTCCGTAACAGACTGAATCTGTTAACACTCACAGTATTCTGCAGAATGCATTTGCTGAAGCAGTGATGGGAGAATGGCAGGGATTTTTTTTTTCTGGGAATGTGGATTATGGTTTACAGAAACTAAGAAAAAAAAAAAAAGAGAGAGGTTCTTTTAGGATGACAGGGTTAAGTGGGGGAAAAAACCCATCTGTAGAATTAGTTTGAATTAATGTTTTCATCATATAGAGGATTCCCAGAATACTAACATTTCTAGCTACCATAAGAAAGGAGAATTCTCTCATAAAAATATCTGAATCATCTTTTCACTGAAAAGCCCTTCAGTCTCCCATGTCCTTTGAGTGGTCAATTTCAGGTGCAGTAGTGCTGTTCTGTTCCAAGAAAGCCAACATATATTTACCACATAATACTAAACCAGTTAGAGACCCAACTCTGCAGTCTACCCTTTCAACTAATCCACTGGTCCAGTACAGACTCAACAGTCTAATGGGAAGAAGGGTCATATTTTCATGAGTCCAGCCAACATAAAATGCTGTAACATAGCTTACAGTAATTTGAAACAGCATTTAAGGAAGTTACTAGTTAAAGAGCTTCACACATATAATTGCCAATATGATAAAACTTCCTGTAAGGTAAGTGAACCTGCGAAGTAGGAATAGAAACTGGATCCCAGTACCAAGTAGAAACAACTAGGGCTGCAGTTCAGTTCCAACCTACAAGTCTCATCCTGATGCAGCATGAAAAAAAACACCAGTGGGAAAATGACATTCCTGTGGATCAAAGCCTAAAATCAAGCAGTTGATGTTACAAGACATGCAGCACCACTTCATGAGAACTGAACTTCAGGACAGAAGGTGATCAGAGTGAGCCAATTAAACATCTTTGCCACACAAGCTGTGACAGGAACACTAGCCCAAGACACTATCTAGAAACTGTTAAGCAAAAGTCCTAACACCATTAATAGCTGTCCTGTAAGGATGTGGGCAGTGAACACTTAACTACAAGCACCAGGAGCTCCACTGGGCAATATCTGCTGATCTGACAACAATTAGTCAACCTTCATTTATCAAATCTGAAGCAAAGCTGAAGCTAGAGAAAGCAATGCAGAAAGCATTTAGCAGTTTTACATAAGCTAGACAAGACATTGCTGGAGTGGGGAACAGATCTCCTCCTTTCTCTCTTTTCAAATCCGGAACCAGGACCATGTCTTTTGCTCTATTTATCTTACTCTCTTTCACCTTATAAGCAGAAATGAAGCTAATAGGGGACAATGGAAAACAGCCTTCTCCTGCTGTTAGTTAATTCTGCAACTCTATCCAAAGTCTGTGCTACTC
Source organism: Pyrgilauda ruficollis (assembly GCF_017590135.1). Classification (NCBI taxonomy): domain Eukaryota; kingdom Metazoa; phylum Chordata; class Aves; order Passeriformes; family Passeridae; genus Pyrgilauda; species Pyrgilauda ruficollis. The sequence continues at coordinate 9,801,733 of NW_024529932.1, forward strand.
CTCAGAAGTTCTAGGATCCAAACCCTGCTAATAAACAAGAGGGAAGGTCAATTACAGTGCAAAATCAAAAGGAAGAAAAAAAAAAAATTACAATCACCTGAAATGAGCACATATAAGTTAAAAGCAAATTAGCTTGTAGAATTTAAGTACCTAAAGCTAAAAAATGTCAATTTTTTTTTGGTTAAAAAGGTTCTCTTTATAGTCTAGTCCCCAGTTACACAATCATGGTTTCAGAGTCCTACCTCAATGCAGTTCACAGCCAAGTCATGTTATAGATAACCTCATAAAAATTTAACAGTGTCTAACCTTAGTTAAACACTTCAGTGCAGTATCACTAACATTCCTTCAACATGTTATGAATTTGTTTTTCCTGCATGCACCATACAAGTATCTCTTTTCCTCAAATAGGCAGCTTTGTATTTCCTGCTCATGCCACTTTATGCTCTTTTTATTTTATATATTTGTTCTGACAGCTGCTTGTATTATTCCTGTTCTCTCTGACCACTGTTTGCTCCATTCTTCTCATCTACTGACTATGCAATTTTAACTTTAAAAAAGAAATCATGTTTCTCTGATGTTTTTCATTTTATTCCCTCATCCTAGATCCCCAAAATGTCTTCTAATGTCCATTGTGAAAGTAGTATTTCTAAGAAAAAGCACATCTAAAGCAGGAATATCTAAGATATTGAGACTTTGGTGTATACTTAAAATTCATCAATAAATATTAGGGGATCACTTAATTATATGATTTGGTAACTATCTGGAAGCTGAATATAAAAATCCAGTTTATAAATTATTATCATCATCATCATCACATCACTGAAAGGATGTTTCTGAACATTTTATTATTTCAGGAATGAAAGTGCAAAAGATTTCAAATTGATAAGATTTTAAACCGTCGTCAGAACAGACTGTGGAGATGTTTTTATATGAGCATACTCTTTTTAACCATGAAATTAAACTAAAAGTTAGGATATTAGAAGAAGATGCTGCTAAGTGAATTTTACTGACTTAACATATCCAAGTGAAGAACCAGTGAAAAAACCACAACAACAGTATCAATGATTTTCATACACCTTGGTGATTACACAAATGTGCTATCTTCAAGGGAAACTCAAAGAAGAATGTAATTATCTATAATTTCCAACACAGTATTTAATGAAAAGTGGGGGGAAACACTTCTTGTTTCAAGTGACAGGAAAAAACAGAGGGTTTTAAAGCTTTTTGTTGCTGATTTGGGGTTGAGGTGCTTTTGCTTGCTTGTTTCGTTGGTGAGCTTTTTTTCTTTTTACATTCCTAATTCCCCATTATTTACCAGGACATGACTGCAAAAATCTGCACTCTAAAGAATATGCTTATTAATGTGATCTCAGATAGCAGATTTTATTTTTTCTACACCTCATGTATTTGTAATGATACTGACATGCACAGCTCTTTTCAAGTACTTCGAATTCAAAGGTGAAGAGCTTCATTTTATATGTCAGCGAGGACTTGCCAGTTTCTAATGCATCCTGTTCCTTACCTTCCATGGCTATGGAAAGCATTTAAATAAGGGGCTCTGCACCCACACAGCGTAGGATGCAAAGACCTCACAGGCAGAGCAGGAACAAACAAGTCTTTGTTTCTAGAAGAGGGGGATTTGAGGGAGGAGGAGGGGCAGACAAGTTAAAAAACATGGGCAACTTAAGACAATAAAAAAGATCTTGTCCTAAAGTATGGCTTCACAATCTGCAGAATACAGTCAACTGCAATTGCTGCAATACATTTTTGAGAAAATTACTGGTCTTTAAATGCTACACATCAAATGTTGTACTGTCAACAGCAGAAATGCCTCTTCTGTACTATACCAGACAATACCTGACAATTCCTGAAAAAGGTTTAGACTGCTGTCGACATACATGAAAAAAACCAAACAACCAAAACCCAAAAAAACAAGACCAAGAGAGAGAAGCAATTACCAGGCATTGGTGCTAGAGAGAAAAGGCCAACAAATTTTTAACAACTCAAGCATAAAAAGCTAATTTCTCTCCCAAGATCTTCTGTCAGTTGAAAATCCCAAGTCCCAGGGCAGTGACAGTTTGCAGTAACACAGCACCTCTCTCCTATGCAGAATTACATGCAGAGATTGCACCTTTAATGATTAGGAGACACAGCTAAATGTTTGATGTTGTTTCTTTTCTCCTTATAATTCCACCCTTCAAAGTTAAACCTAATTTTAATCCGCCAATTCGAAGACACTATTTAGTTGAACAAACAACAACAAAAAAGCTCAGGATGTGAGCATACTATAGCTGACTGTCCTTACTAATAAGAATCAAAGTTTTCATTGGGGAAACTAAAGAACTTGTCCCTTTCAGCTCCATTTTGAAACTAGACAGCTATTGTGCATTATTTTTGGCTACAGTCAGGTTTTTACCTGGTGCTAGTTTGCAACACTTCAACAAAGACAAAAAACCTCTTTGATTACATTTAAAAGAGCGGTGAAAAAAAAAAAAAACCAGTAGGATTTGAAAGAGTAGAAGTAATAAAAAACATGTTCCAAGAGGCTTTTTAAGAAAGGCTTGGTACAACAATTTGCTGCCTAATCAGGATGTAAGTTATGTTTCTGGATTGTATTCTTTATAATGTATTGCTACGTTACTCTAAGGAAATCCCACTCATAGTTTCATAATGCTGCTGTTATGAAACAACCTAAAAATTAGCACAATAAAATATTCCACTGCTTTCAGTCTCTAATTAATCTGACAATCCTGAATCTTAAGAGTATGGGGAAACCACAAATAGACTGTTCTCAGGGCTCATTTTGCTGCTTTAAGTGTACAAACAAATCTTAGTGTCTCAGGCAAACAGAAATATTCACAGACTCCTGAGCTGAACTTTTGGTTAAAGCAAGATATATCCAATGAAAATAATATTACAGAATCACGTCCAAACTACAGATTGGTTACTCTGCATTTATCAACTAGTTTCATTCAAATCAAATTAGTATTTTACTTTTTGTTTTAGTACCACTACCGCACCTGCTGGTTAAAACAATATAAATTAAGTTCCTTTTTCTTTGATAAATCTGCCATTGTTTTTGAAGTCTTTCTGTATTGTCAAATGTAGACGTGCAATAGCTGGACTGACTTCAGCACCGTTAAGACTCTACAGCATGTACAGACAGACTCTTGAATCACTGGTAACTAAACTGGAGTAAAACGCTGTGTCAGTTCTTTTCCCCCCACAGCAGTAAACAGCAGCATTTATAAACCACTTTCACTCAATGTGTGCCAGTTTCAGAAGAACTAAAATATTCTGGCCAGCCAGAAAAGCAAATATCAATTACATTCAGCAGTAAAATAAGTTAAGTAAGTAGCTTTTAGGAACTTCAGTGCAAACAAATATAAATATAAAACAAAACACTTTAACAATGGGCTCTTATTAAAACTTTCTTTTAACTCTCTACATAACACTTCTTTTTTTTTGGAAAAAATCAATTTTAATTTTGGAAGGCTAAACAAGTTTTAAATTACTTGACTTACAGAATGCAACTGACCCTGTAAGTATTAGCACTACAGAACTATATAAGACACAATGCACTGGACAGATTATGAGAAGAAACCTGAACTAACATTGTTTAAATTTAAATTTTATGTATGAAACACTGAAGACTACAGCAAGTGCAGGAATCTGAGCTAACCAAGGCCTTGTATGTCTGTGCACTGACTCTCTGGCAAAATATATTTAATGAAAGCTAGTCCACATGTTAGACCAAAGTTTAATCAGCAAAGAGCCCACATAAGGCTATTAGCTGCGAACAGTTTCACTGTTTAATCACCAAATAATACTTCTTGGGTTAACTAACCAAAAGACAAGCTTCTTTACAGTTTATTATAAAATAATGAGATAACTTTTTTAAATGCAGGTTTCCTTTAATTTATTTGAGTGGAACAAACCCTGAATATATGCATCTGCACATCTTCATATTTTCTTTTTTTTTTTAATTTGTCATAAGCCCATGAGAAATGATTAAACAGAAATTACAAAATCCAGTAAAAACTACTGCAAAAAAAAAATCAACAGTATACTGTCAAGAAACACTTCTATATATAAGAAACTACCATCATGTTTCAACATGATTGAATTCAAAGACAAAAACCTGATGTCTTTGAATTTAAGATCATATATGATTAGATATAGACTATATAATTACTGTGTATATATATTTAGATTACAGATAATGAATCATGTTCAAAATGATCCACCTTCAACTTTTAACACAGTATGCTCATTAACAGGAAAGTGAAAACTGCTGTAGTAGAAGGATATGGTGGAAAAAGTGTCCCTGTTAGGAGTGCAGTTTCCTTTCACTATCATAGCTGCTTAGCACAACGCTGCAAGCATGCATTATTTTTACTGGCACCCAGTCATCATTAGCAATAAATCTCCTTTCCTGAACAGGATTAAATTACTCTGAAAACAGAACAAACCCCTAAACAGGTATAAACTTACATAAACCTACTGTCCTGATAAATTCTTAAGAAAAGTGTGGGTTTCTCTCTCTTTCATAGTCTAGAAATATTCTACCTAAAGTAGGTAACTGCATCCTGACACAATAGCTGTGGACAGATTTAGTGATTTCTTCAGTGAACTTCAGTTAAGAGGTATAAATACATCCTGCTTTCAAACAAACCCAGATTTCACTTTCTGATATAATCATACACAACAAATAATTATTTATTGTCATTACCATAAGGCAGCACCTGTCTTTTACAAAGGGATACTTACCAGTGAAATTTCATCTGCCTCTGCAGATTTGCAGCAGGCTTTGACAGAAGTCACTGGTTCACTGAAAACTGATGCTACTTCATCTGTAAACATCTCTGACACACATACCAAAACACAGAAGTCTTTACCCCACCCTAAGTGATCTCCTGAAACTGTTCTTCTGGAAAAACCGAGACAGGTAAGTGAAAAATCTAATACCACTACACCTTTTTAGATGAGTCAAATCCTCCCTTGTTTTACAGAATATATAAATAAGATATGCCATTGCATTTGCAGACCAAAGCCACCTGTGGCTCATGCTCTGCTTTTTCTGCAAAGAACTGAAGGCAGATCTAGAACTTAAGAAATCTTAAATTCTCCTATGATCAGGTACAAAGTCTGGGCTTTTTTTTTTTTGACTAGACAAAGGCCAAACCCGTTTTCCAATCTAGAGCTCCAGTTCTATCTTGTCCAAAAATTTGCATCTTGAAAGGCTCCTACAAACTAATTTGGAGGAACAGATATTAAACAAAGTGCAAGATATGTAAGGAATAAGAATGCAACACTATGGAATACCTCCTTTTAATTTCTGATATTTTAAAATTAGTAAATGCTCCGAAGCTTAAGCTTTAACTGAATGTCAACGTTGTTGTGTGTTTGCTTGCTTTTTCTTTAAACAGAAGTGAGAAATATATGTTTCAATGAAATGTACATTTTACTACAGTGTTTCTGAACAAGCTCTTTTCACTTTTTCAAAGGCACAATGTTTTTATACTATAAAAAAAAGGAAGCAGAAAAACCTGGTATACATTATGTATAATCATACTGTCATCATCAGTTTTATTTCCTTTTCTAATTATGCAGTCAAGCAGCTACTGTACACAGAGCCCCTATGGCACTTTTCATAATGATATTAAACACTGTCTTGCCTTACCTTCCCCCTCATCCAAAATTCATGCAGAACTTCAAAGAACATTAACATTATCTCTAAGTGGGAATGATAAAGTCACGGCAGTGATTTCCACCTGAGGTCACAAATTTTGCTTCATACCCCATTATCGCACCTCCAAGAATTGGAAGACCAGAAGGAAAGAAAATAGGAGTGTGCAACATTGGCATGACCGTAAGTTACAAGCCTTTACAACCAAAGGAAACTCAAACAATATCTTGTTTTACTCCAAATGCTACAGACACTTGTCTGACTACTGGAGTAGTAATGTCTCCACACCAAAATTAAACCAGCAGAGACATGAAAATCAATTCCCAGTTTCCAGTATTTTCCCACTTCAACTTCATCTTTGAATTTAATATATGGTGCACCCTCAAAGGGCAAATTATTTAAGGTTGCATTTCAAATCCAAGTCCTATCATTGGCAAACTTAAATAAGAGTTAAAATCCCTTTAATGCTATTTGATACAAAAGCCAATTCTTGGAAACTTACAGCAAAAAAGCTGAACAATTTTAAACCTCTAGGAAATTTGATTTTATAGGAAAAGCAGATGTTCTTCTACTTCACCAACTCCAGCCACTCAAAATGCATAGCTGACCTGCTTCCTATCCAGATGTTTGAGTACCAAGAAACTGCATTATGTTATCCGAAAGGCTCAAAAATCCAGTAGGATCTGTGAAGAATGACCAATGAACAATAGCAGAAAAGACAAAATGGTCCAAAAGACAAGTTCAACCTGACAGTACAATCCCATCAAGGGAAAAAAACCTCTTCTAAATAAAATAAAAATCCAAGGCAATTTGAGGCCTCTCAGTATGAGGCCTGCAAAGGCACTGAGAAGGTAGGACAGCATGTTTTTACCAGATGCTCCACTAGACAAGAATCCTGCCGACACATGCCTAAGGACCAACCCCCTCCCATCCCTACTCCTTTGATCCCATGTCATCTTTACGACTGCCTGTGCTTAGCATAAGGAGACCCTTCTTTCATACTTAGTTCTTTCCTAGATGTTAAAGTTTGTGAATTGCCCTAACAAAAAACTGTTTTAAAGTCATATTTGTAGACTTGGAGGATGAAAGTCTGAGACTCAGGACTTCACTGACACTTAAGTGGTATAGCTGAAGACCTCGAACCCATTTCAAAGATGTTAGACTTGAGTCTTGGAACGAAGTTCTTATCTTCAACTTGGAGCACTCAGGTTTTAGACCCAGCCTAACCCACAGCTATTCTGACAGAGGCTCTTTTCTGATGCATTATTTCTAAAAGCCTGCTCCAAGGAAGAATACATACTAATTACATTCATTATTTTCTGTTTAAAATCATGAATGCTATACCAAAATGCTCCACACCAAGTCAGTCCACCTAAAATAATTTTTCCAACTGTTTTCTAGCCACAATAAAGGAAAATTCCAAGCACTATTTAAAAAAGAGCTATATCCACACCAAGTCCTATCATTGGCAAACTTAAATAAAGATGAATGTAAAGCTTCCATCTGATGAGGAACATACAGAGACATAAAGGCTGTCTCCCTGGAAGCTGGGAATTCAGAAGCAATTAGGGCAAAAACTCTTCATACCTTCTGCATCTGAATACTGGAACAGAGGAGTATGTTTGCACATACCATTCAATAGCTTTGTTTTTTTCAATGGTTCTTAAGATTAGTGAAAATGGCAGAGAGAGACATTAATTTCTCCTTCATTTTCAACCACTGTAATAACCAAAAGCTTCAACAAGACAAAGATGAATTTATCATGCTTCTGGAAGTATTAGTAGGCACAAATATTGAAAACCAAGCCCTTATATTAAAGCACAGTGATAAAAAGGGTATGGTCATCCTCAGGGGAAAAATACCAACAGAAGTTTCAACCTATATTAAGCACAGAAAGGTAAACTTCTGAGTCATTCACATGCTATTTAGGGTCACGGCACATATTTGTCGAGGATCTCCACATAGTAAATAAATGCAAGGCTCAGTAATTTAACTCTGTCAAAGAGATTTTTTTTTTTCTTCTTGACTGGAGTGACTTAAGGAGGTCACAAGTAAGAAAGCAACAGGAATAGAATTTTCTATTTTCTTGGCTCAAATGATAAAAACATAAACCACAATACAATGTATACAACCCAGGTTTTCAAGGAAAACTCCTTCAAGCTCAACAGCAGCTAGCAGCTTGTCTCTATTTGCCGTCACTCTAGATCAGAAGAGCCCACATGCTTTTTTTTCCTTTCCTGCCCCTTTCAGTTACACTTGAGCTCTTTGACTGAAAAGGTCTGGAACAGATTAAAAGTCCGACCACAAAATAAAGAGCCTTGGCATGTACTCAAGCCTGTCTGGGATACACATACACAGTGGGCCCAAAAAGGGAAGCTATGCAGCAAGAAACCCTTAATCAGTCTTTTGGACATTTCTAACTTCTTTCAGTTTAACTGCACAGCCTTAACATTTGATAGAGTTTCAGTATGCACAAGACAAGCAGCTTTTGCCCTTACAGTTGAACCACTTGTATTTACAGGAATACATAATTGTGACAAGCAAGATTCATCTCACTCACAACCTCTGTCCATTAAGGCATTTTCCACACCCCTTTTTAATTCCAGTTCATCTTTGGAAATGATAAAGTAATGCATGTAAAGAAAAACAGCTACCCTGCAAGATTACCCGAGTAAATGTAATTGCAAAAGGCAACACTGATTTTCAAAATGACTGCCTCCTTTTCAGTCTTACTCACATAGTAAGTAATTGTGAAGTTGCAAATTACCCACACACTCCTCTTGCAATGTGCAAACAAGTCTGTAGCTCTGGCTGGTGTTAAAGCCAGCACGGACATTTGCCAAAGCTGACACCCCACCTTTGGGCTCAAGTTGCATAGTGGTTCAACCTGTCTACAAACTGGTGAGCAGTTTATAAACAAAGTGTGACAATCTGATGTTCTTCGTAAGAGTAAATGGATCTTGTAAGCAAGCACTCAAGCCTACAAACCAAAATGCAGAATTTCTAGCAGACATTTTAGAAAACAAAACAGAACAGTGACTGTTGATTTTTGTAGCTCTGTATTTATATGGCATTCATGGAGTTAATGCCTTTCCCAGAAGGGGCCCACAGTTGTTGTTAGGTCAACCCCTGTAAAGCTTCAAAGGTTTTGCATCCCCTCAGCCTGACCTACTCAGTGATCTGCACACTGTTTTCATTTAGCTGCACTGAGTCCAAAAGTAAAGCCTGAAAACCACAATGATCCCTTTTTTTTTTTTTTTTTCACTCCTACTGTTTTTCCATGGCTCTGGAAAAATAACTAAAATCCAAAGGAGCTGAAAATAGTAAGTTATTGGGAAAACAAATCAAGGGCAAGCTAATAAGGCTGACACCCACAGGTCATGGCTTTACAAGAAAACAGAAATTTTAACACCATACAAAATACATCACTTGGATAATCTATGAAAGTATTTTAGAGTCTTCACATTATATGTGATTTCTATTCATAGTCATCAGTGCCAATATTTTCTTGAAAAGTTTGCAGTTCTGCTCTTCACATAGATGAAAAATATAATTGAAAAAAATTGCATAAAAGTTCTGCTTTGTTTAATTTCTCCATCTAGACTTTGTGATCGTTAAGTTACTATTTCTAATTCCAATATTACATAGTCTTTATCCAACAAAAAGGTTATTAAAGAGCAACAAAACTAATAATTTCTTATCATATTGTTTAATACAGAAAGTTTTGTCATGATAATCACTGTGACAAGCTGGAATTATAAGCTGGTATATGTTTCAAGTGTATTTAAACAGCATGAACTATTATTTGACAATGCCCTCTTAAGATAGCACAAAGGAAAATAAATATTTGTTTAGGAATTAAAATATTCTTCTGTGGTAAAGTTTTGCTAATTTAAAGGGACGAGTGAGCTTGACTGAAACTGTCTCAAGAAGTAATTTCTGAATGTCACCACTTTGGGGAACTGTATGGATCATGTGGCAAAATACCAACCCATAGCATTACAAACTTGGGTAACATACAGTCCTGAAGGATATAAACTAATAGTTTTTATCAAAAAAAAAAAAAAAAAAAAAAAAGAAGTTATTTAAATAAGGCCTCTACAAGTCAAAATATATTTTAATCGTACTATAAAAAGTTTTCAAAATATGCCTGCAAAATTAAAGCTGAGTGAACTGAAGCAAATCAAGAATTCTGAATTGAGATGAACTTTTACCAAAGCGTGGGTCAAGCCTTGGGTCTAGCCAAGATGTGGTCTTGTTCTTATGGTTTATGTAGTAAATTTCTCCATCCTGGGTCATAGCTTGTTCCCATCCATCGGGGAGTGGGCCTGCAATATAGAAGGAAGGAGTTGATGGCGGGCTCTTGTTTGCTCCAGCTGAAATTGATCTAAAAAATATTTTAACATTCTACATATATAACAATACATGAAACAGAAGTGTTTCAAGCTCATTTCTGGGATTAAGGGCAAAGAAGTGCTGGGTGGGAAACCAAGGAACAGGAAACACTTCTATCATTTTTATTTAGGATTTGGACTTTAATTTTCAAACTTGTTTGTATGCTTTCATATCCTTTGACACATCATTTTGCTATAGCGCACTAGTATAAAACCAGCAATAAGTCAAGCCTGCCAGAATGAAACCAGCATGTGCACCAGGAGAAAGAAGAATAGTTCTACCTCTCACAGAAAAGTTCATCTAGTGATTAAGACACAGCAGCAGCAACAAACTAACACTGAGGAGATCCTGAAATATTCCTGTCTTTCACAAACAATTAAAAACAGAAGTGACAAAACTCATTACCTCATACTCTAACTTTTGGAGAAAGCTTTCAAGGCTTAAGCAGACAAAAATGCAAACCTGAAGAACAAGGCAGGCAAAGAAGCAATGACAGAGCAAAGGTAAAGAAACACCATGAGCAGTCACAAAGACACAGGGCCATGAACAGCAGTGCAACGCCTCTACAAGCAGAAAGGCACACACAGGAAAAACTACTTCTAGAAAACGGTCAAAGGGAGGTACATAATGATATTGTGGAGTCCACAGTTGATGTCTGAACACAGCCTGAGGAATGGTTCCCATATGTTCCCATCAGCAGCTTTCAAGAAACTACCTTTCATTCCTATACAGCACTTAAACCTCTTGTTCCCATCTATACGGTCATGCACATTCACCCATACATTTGCTTAGACTGAAAACTATTTTAAAAAATTATATTTATCTCATCTTATCTGGAAGGTGCTTTACAAATACATGGGTTTGAATTTTTATGCTCACATTGACACGGACATTTAAAAAGGTCTAAATTAGATATAGGAAGATCTTCCCTGTATTTTAGATTTAAGTACAATCCTCAAATTATGCAACAAAAGATTCACTACACATGTTAAGAATGTAAAAGAAATAAGAACAAAACCTGCTGTAGCAGCAAGCCATTGTATTCCAAGTTCTTCTACTCTTCCTCAGTGAAATACAATGATACAACAGCAGAAGTAATCTGGCTGTTAGACTTAGACTAACAGATTATTCTGTATAATGTGAGACACACTAAGTATACACAAATATCATTATTTCACACATGAGATTCAGGTACACCCAAAAATATGTGCCCATCTGATAAATGTCTACTACATCCATCTTCAAACTACATTAGCTCTTGACTGTAACTTTGTCTTGAAGTCATGCTCCTGCTAAAGAATTCAGTCTAAAACTTGGAGAAGAGGTGGGGAAGACAGATTCATTTGCTTAATCTCAAAAGATGTTCTTGGAGAAATGTCAAAATTAGTAAAAAATAATTCAACTGCATTCCAGTAATATCCCAAGGCATCATCAGGACAAGAATTTCTTACTGTGGTCTTTCAAGATCCCTTGCAAACTACATTTCTAATTTAAACTTTCATTTTGGCTCAGAAAACAAAGCCCTTCTCTAACAACTTCACTACTCCATCGCTGGTGTTACAGATGAATTTCAAGTGAGGAAAAACAGTGAACACCAGGCATTTTCTTCTCATCTGTAATGCTCTAAATGTTGCCTACAAGTAACACGTACCTCAGTTTTATCAGAAGCTGAACAGAACAGACAAGAAAGAGTGACAATACTGCAAATGATGCTTAAACCCTAAGATACTCACTGTACAAAAGGACTTTGATGGAGAAATGAAAGCTCCAGTGCAAAGAACGCAGTACTTTTTTACCATACCCAAAGACCAGCCAGCTAACCAGTGAGATGTTTTTTTTCAAAGCTGGGGCACAGGAGCACAGAGACATGTCCCCCATCATCCAAATGTAGAAGTCAATGAAGAACCAAACTGACTCCTTTACTGCTGACCCAACATGCTAGCCATGCAGGCAGACCTTCTCACCATCACTCTCCTCAGAGTCCTGCTAAGCCATACATGCCTTGGAGAAACTGAGCAAGAAATTCTTTGTGAACTGCAAAGCCAGAAAAACCCTCTTTGGCTTGAGGAAAAACAAAATCAGCCTTGGGGTGTCAGTCCTGCTGAACACTGAAATCTGTACTGGTCCAGCATGTTCCTTTGAAGCAAGTAAGAACAAAATGCCTTTGAAGAAGGCTGCCAGGAGCTGATCAATCCATCCACCGGGTGGAATAATGCTACTTTAGAGATTCAGTGATCTGATGAGTACTAGCTTACTACTAGAGACAAACCTGGGCAAGGTTCTCTTTCTAAATAAAATGCACAGCTGTGGAACAGGACAAAAAGGTCCATCTGCTCACCTGGCTGTCACAGCAGCAAGCCTTCCCTGCTAAGTGCTATAAATGACTGCAGAAGCAGAGCTTTTATCTCTGGAAACTTTTGGCATTAATAATGTAGCTTGCTTCCTTGTACAATAAACTGCTCTCATGTTTCTGCTGTCATCGTTACATACTGAAAAGGCAGTTCAAAAACTGAAATTATTGCCTTCTGTAATTCCTGTTTGGTTTTGTAATTGTGAAACTAGAAGACAGGTCTGACTTTCTAAAGGGTCACTTGACAAACTCTGTATTCAAGGCAATTACCAGAGGGAAGAACTAAACTCATGCTGAGGAATACGAGACCAGAGCATCTAGGAAAATTCCTCTGCAATTACAGGCCCATTTCCTCCCAAAAGGCTGAATAGGAACAGAATTTTCAGCATTAGATAACCTAGGTCACAAAAGCTGAGTCCTATATTGCTGCTATTCAGACCTTCTCACTAAAATTTCCATCGTTACTGTGGCTCATGCTGTACAGAAACAGCAATACTGGGTCTAACCAAAAGTCCATTTAGTCCAGGCATCTAGCCTGGGGTGATGGACAGACCTTGTTGGCTGATGAAAGTAGCCTATTTAGTGACTATCACACTCTATAATCTTTTAAATAAAGCACTGAATACATATGGAGGTATACAGGTATGAATAGTCACTTGGCCTCCAAGTATGTTGGGCACTGGAACAGGCTCCTCAGGGATGTGGTCATAGCCCCAGTCCTGACAGAGCTCAAGAAGTGTTTGGACAATGCTCTCAATGGTGTGACTCTTGGGGATGTCCTGCAAGGGCCAGGAGTTGGACTCGATGATCCCTGTAGGTCCCATCCGAATCAGGATATTCTGTGATTCTATCACAAGTTATTCCTTGGGCCGGTTTCTGTCTGCTTACTAAGTGCCAAAATATCTCTCAAGTACTTCTCCAGTCTCCCCTCCAACTTTTGCAAATATTTAGGACAAACAATATCCCTGTGACTGGTCCCCCTACTAGTTCTGTTGGGTGCCTCCTATGACAACTGAACACTATCACACCTGTAAGTTTAGAATTCCATGAAATAATTTGCACACGGAGACACAACCCTTCTAGGCAGGGAACTCAGCCTGCACTGTGGTACTTTTGAGGACAAAGTTACCAAAAAATTAAATCCTAATTTCCAAATGTAAGCCAGCTTTCCAGAACTACTGGTAAGCCATACCTCTGTAACTAAATATTTATATAATGGTGTAACTTCATATAAATAACATGTAATTTTAAAAGCCTGTGTGCATGTCTCTTTGGTGCACATCTCCACTTTTTGTGAGGTTTTTTTTTAAACTTTCTCATATGCCATGGAATCTGGAATGCAAAGCAGAGCTTGCTTCTGGCAGATAGAAAGCAACTGGAAGAGTAACAAAAGCAAAAATGTAGTAGAGATTCATCCTATGCTGGGATAAGAAGTGAATCTTGCAAGACTCCAATTATTTTTAAAACAAATGTAAACAAAGCCATATTTTATCAACAGGTCAATGCATACAAGAGGGCATCCCTATCTATCTACCAACTGACTATGCATGGACACCTAGGAACTAGAATACCTGTTCAACAACAGGATTCACCTTCACCTAATATAAAAACTGATCTCCAAGACCTTTCCTAATCTTTCTCTGTGAAAGCTGAACTTTGTCCCTTCAGTCACAGTGGTTCTAAAACTTCCAAAAATTATATCAAAGTCTACAAAATTTACATAAAGTACATCTTTATCCTGCCAAATTAGTATAAAAAGACACTATTTAAAAAGGGGTGGTTTTTGCAGATGAAGAAAGAAGTTAACATTATTGTCACGCAGATACTTAGAAACTCGAGCTTCACAATAGATCACAGTGTTGACTGTACACAAAACATAATTTTGTAGTATGATTTGCTACATCAGAGCAATCTGCAACTGAAGTAAGCAAGGACCTAACAGAAGAGCTAGAAGTTGTTTTAGTTATTGGCATATTCCTTCCTACCCACCTGTCCGCTGAGAGTTACTAATTCAAGTGTCCATTTTTGTACCAACATTTAACATGGCACTACAGCCTTACCTTGAGAGACAATGGAATTGCACAATGGAACTTTCACTGGGAAACTCAATTCAAAACTGCCACATAAGAATGAAGACAAAAGAGGACAAAGACACACAATCTGCCCCAAAGCTAATTATCTAAGGTCTGTGTGCAAGCGGAATAGGCTGAAGTATGCAGTGCTGTCAAGCATGATTCAGAAAGCAAAAGTATCTGAAGAACAGAAATACATAAATACAATTATCCCATCTCTGTTGCATCAACTGTAATTGTATACGAAACAGCCACTGTTTATTTTCAAATGTACAACTTAACCTCAGTAGGAAATGTATAGGAGATGTTCCTAAGAAGAACAGCATACCATTATTACTACCTTTTTGTTTGTTTGTTTTAAACCAAGGCAGAAGAAACTATGTTCTTTTCTTCTGTTCTGTTTTCCTTTAGGGAAGAATGATTAGAAACATAATGCAAAAAAATGAGAACAGTCGCAATGACTTTTTATATACATGTGGCATGTTTACAAATAACAGGCTTGTTTCCTTTCCACTACTGAAGTGAAGATGCAATCCTATTTTACAGATTAATCAACAAATGCCATCTTACAGAGCGCTGTGCTGGTTCTCTGCATACATATGGCCCAAACTATTTCAGTTGATAACTTGTAGCAACTAAGTTAAGAAAGACAAAAACCTTTCTTAACTTTTCACACACTGATGACTTCCTATAAAGGATGTAGCTAACTAACACTCACAGAATAACTAATTCACAAAAGTTATGCCTGGAACAGATAAAACTGATTCAGCTGTCCATTAACGTCCTTGAAGAAATGTAATTTGCAGCAAGATAGGTACCCTAAGTGCCTCAAGAGATGGAATGTCTTAAGACAGATAACCTTAAGATTTCAATCTCATGCTAAACTACATCTTTCCCATTTTTATATTTTAACAATCTTTTGACTTGCCTTCATCACATCTTTCCTGAATTCTTCTTACCCTATTTATCCACAAAGACAACAGGTTTATCTCCAATATGTACACATCAGCTTTCACAATTCTCTTCTCTCTGCATCTTCAGTTTGTTTCAGCTCGTAATTCTTGCTAATGTCATGAACTCTAATTCTGGCTAAATGGTTAAAGCTTCTAAAGGTTGTCACGGCAGCTCCCAGAAATCTCTCCTATGTTTCAGCACAGTAACTTGACTTACAGGGTCCTGAGGCAGTACAGTAGAGCCTAGACAGTAACTCCAAGGGCTAGAATTAATGAGTACCATATACAAGGTCTATACAGAAAGGAAAATATTCTCCTTTGTGGCATTTCAGACACTTTTTTGCAAGTCAGTGATCTCCAGCTGTCACAATACTTACACTTGTTTTTTCCCAATATCTTTCATGAAAGGCTCTCATGCACTAGGGTATGTTTCACTGCCAGCAATATTTCATAACAGGAAACTTCTGTCTTTAAGGTCTCAACTTGATTTCTTGAGGATGAATGCCCAAATTAGAACATTAAGTAGTCTTAAATCTGAGTGCCAACATCATGACTCTAAGTTGCACTGTGCTGAAGTGGTACATAGTTACTTGACTTTTCCATTTCTCTCCAAGATTATTCAAGAGGCTACCAAGGAAGCATAAGCTACCATGAACTCAGTAATAAAAAGTAACAAAACTAGGTATAAGAGACTTTAGTAAAAACAAATATACAGTCATAATTTAAAGTTAGTACATAGACATTTGCCAGATCAAGTATCAGAATCACACCCAATAAATGCAGGTTCAGTATTATTTAATTCAAAACAGACTTTTGTTAATAGCAAATCAGGGTAAGCCAGTGCATCCAGAGAGCCAGTTCCAAGTCATACTACTTCAACTGACTTAAGCTTAAAAAAACCTAACTCCACATAACATGTGATGTAATTCAATATACACAGGAGTTCTGAGTCCTTCATGCACTTTATCAGTCTCAGAGCACTTGGGTGAAAAATGCTTCACAGGATTTTTAACTGATATTCAACACAGTATCATCTGTGAAATTAAAAATAAATGTTCAATAAACTTGTATCCAAGTGCTTTCTCAAATCACAAGACAACCCACTTGCACATTTCAACTGTTCTTTACTGCACAAACAACAATATCCATGCAGCATCACTCTCTCACACAACTACATCAGGCAATTACATGTAAATGTTCTTTTAAAAATAATCCTTGTGTCCAGATTGCTAGCTTCTTTTCTAGTTTGTTACCACCCTGTTACAATTTAACAGTACTTTTTTTTTACTAAGGACCCTTCATGTCTAAGTACATAAAGTGATTGCTACTTTACTATCAGTATTTTTTCCTGTAAATTCTTGGTACAATGGAAGGTTTGAGGAGTTATCTTAAAATACAGAATTTATGTCAATATTGAAACAGCAAGCATCTAGTTTTAGCACAAATAAGCCAAAAGGCAGGACAGACCAAGGGAATTGTTTCCTTTCTCCTATTCTCTCTCCTTTAGAAGTGTCCCTACAAAAACATGCCACCTCTATTGCTGCAGGTTTCCTGGGATAAATTTACACAGAAAATAATCACACTGTTTTATTTTCACATCAGAGCCTGAGACCTTAATTGCTGTGAATCACGACTTCCTGAACTTGAACAGGACTCATTTGTTTCAGGATAATCCAGCCTCCTGGCCTAGCCAGCAAAAAGTTTGATTAACTTCCCCTCTAATACTCAGTCATGAACAGCACAGTTTGGTCACGCCTGTTAATCTTTTGGTATTGTCTGCAGCACATGAATTGCAGCATGAAACAAAGCTGTCTAAACAGACCACAAAAAGCAGCACCAAAGAATAACCCTTGGGAAGTACAGGAACAGCAGACACACACAGAATACAGTCAGACTGTGAGAAAATAAATATAACATCAACCTCAGTGACAGACAGGAGGTGACAAAGCAAGGGCAAGACCAAGCACTCAAACAAGCATGGCACCAACTCTATCTGCTTGCTCTCTGCATAATCAGAGATGAGAGAGCTCTGAAAACACACAGCAGATTCTATAGCAAGAACAAGAACATTTTACTGTTGTCTAGTGAGAGTGCACCCCTCCCCGCCGCCAGCTGAAAAACAATTCCATATTCCAGGAAAAGACAACAGACTTCCTCCAGCTAGACCAATAATGATCATGATACTGGATTTTGTAAGTAAGAGAAACACAAGAGGAAAACAAAAACATCTCTGCTTCTAAACAAGATTTTTAAGGTGTTTGCTTGATCCATTTAGGGAGGACAGGAAAAAATTGTATGTTCATATTAAATGTAGGAAATGTAAATAAATGGTAGTTCAACATGTCTAGTCAGTGAGCAAATGGAGGCAGAAGAACACTGAAGCACAAAAGCTTTAATGCAAATTGATATTAATTGAATGGAAATTCTAGTCTTCACAATTTAACAGCATTTTGTAGTCAGAAGAAAATAGACAAAAATTCTGGTTTCCTTATAAGTCTGAACAATTCATTTGAAAAAATAAAAATATAAATCAAAGAACTACAGTGTTCTTTTTATTGACAATGTAAGTATTATACAAATTCTCTTATTTCACCTATCAGCCTCCTGCTTGATGAATCAGGCATCAACTAATTTAAAGTTTCAAACCAGGACAACTAGAAGAACATTTATTAAATCTGGACTCCCTATCCCCTGATTAGAATAGCTTGTGGTTTACTTGTATGATCTTTTTCATAAATACAAATTTTGCTTACCTGATGCTGAGTTCATGATGTTCTGCTGCACAGAAGGACTGGTGGGAGCTGTAACATTCATCTGGGAAAGCATGGCCTTCCTAGGATCTTGCCATGTTGTTGTTTGATCAATGTGACTAGGACAAAACAAAGCAAGAGTTAGGACAGTCATGCATTCACAACAATGACCTGCTAGCACAGAAAGTTTAACAACAAAAGGTTAAGCTTGCCAACAACAGCCACATTCAAAACGAAACAAGAACTGTTTGGATTCTCTCCAAGCATCTCTGTATGTCAGATTCTCAAACCCTTGCCCTGGCCACCACTAGTTTCCCAACCAACAACTGCAGCAACCAGAGCTAGAGCAATGGTTAGATAAGGTTCATCATGAATACCATAATCTAAACTGTTGTACCATAACTAGATGTTGTACCCTGGAACAAAGCATTTGCTTCCTTCTCTCTTTGATCACTTATTTGCCATTTTTAAATGTGTCTTCACAGATTTGCAAACCAAGCCAGTTATGTCTGGAATCTCAAGCACAGTCCAGTACCTTGGCATGATGAGTTCATATTCAGGGCCTAGGGAGCGGTAATGAACTGGCTAGTATGCAATCATTAGTGTTCCCAAACTTTCTGTGCATAGACCACATCCTCAGATTATTGGGCAGACTACTCTCCTCCCCACTGACACCTGAACAAGCTCTCTGTGGTAGCTGAAGTAACCAGTCACACTAAAGCACTAATGTGAAAGGAATGTGCAGTTGCCTTTCAACTTCAAGCAAAAAGTGAGGACAGTGGGACTGTCAACTAATCCACCCAGCCCTCTGCAAAACTTTGGAAGCTTAAGACTTCTCTGTTTTGAAAAAAAATCGCAAGTACATTCACAACTGTCATTCATGGAAGTATTCAATTCAACGGGAATACAAAAGTGTAACGAATCATTATTTTACTTTTGGAGTATGCGATTAGCATGTTTTGCTAATGAGCAACAGATGCAGTCTATTCATAACAAGTATCAACAATATCTTGACGCCATTAAGCAACACTGCTCTGAGAAGTACATGGGGTCAAAATACAACTCCAAATGCACAGGAACACTGACAACAAAATCTGTTATCCAATCATTTAAAACCAGTATAAATTAAAAATCATATTCAGATAGTATTGTTATAAATTAGAATCCAATGCACTATTAACTTGGTACCATTCTTTCTTTAAATAAATTATCCTTAAAATTATGCTTTTCTGGATTACATGGAATGCCCATTTCCACATTCTTCACCAAAACCACAACAAGTAACGAATTCAGAAGAACATAAAATGAAGCAGCAGTCACCAAAATAATTACTTATGTCAAACTACTTATCACATTCTAATCTTCTGTTACAAGGTAGACATACCACAAACTAGCTTTAAAAAATTTTTAACATATGTATATTAACACTCTCTAAACATGCACATAAGCAATTTCAGACCAAAGAGTTACAGACACACTGTAGTAACTCATTTAATACAGTATGTGCTGGTTTT
Organism: Pyrgilauda ruficollis; assembly: GCF_017590135.1. NCBI lineage: Eukaryota > Metazoa > Chordata > Aves > Passeriformes > Passeridae > Pyrgilauda > Pyrgilauda ruficollis. The sequence goes on from NW_024529932.1 coordinate 9,821,456, forward strand.
GTCTGGGGTAGAGGTTATTTAGGTTATTTTCTTCACCACGGCTAGTACTGTGCTATGTTTTGGATGAACCTGACCTCCCTCTGATCATCACACCAATAAATTATGTTTGATGGCTGGGGTTAAACCTCAATAAGATACTATTAAGCACACTGCATCTCTGGTTGCGCAGGTTTTCAAATATTCAGCTTCACTGAAAAACATGCCACATACAGCAAGACTTCTTTATTTATTTTTAAAGCTGATTTATTTATAAAACATGGTGCAACATCGTAAAGACTGCCCTATATATAAACCTTCATACTGGAGAACAATTTTTCACTTTTCTGCTGGTCAGTTTTGCAAAGCAATGAAAACAGGTAAAGATAATACAGATGTAAAAACACTGCACTGTAATGCTTCACAGACTGTGTGTTTAAATTACTGTACCAGCATGTGCCACTCCTCCCTTACATTTCTGATTTGTTGTATTTGCTCAACTCAGTGCTGGCAATAGTGGAAACTGGGAAAACATGACTGTACCCGTAATAACGCATTCATCTATTTCCATTTAACTCTTATGAAAACCCATGTAACACTATGAACTAATAAAATGCAAGGTACATAATTTATAGCCTTTGTTTTTAAATGCTATTTGAGTGCAGAGTAAGAAATAGAAGGAAAAATGTTTTCTGCCTGCATTACAGAACCAGTTCTACAGTTAACTGTAGGAACGCACTAAAGTAACAACATTCATCAATTTTTCAAAACACATCTGAACATGGGACAGATGAATGGACTATGGAAGAAGCAGTTTTAGATGTACCTCCAGTTTTGAGCACAAGGACAGCATTATCAATTCCTCAAGACAGCTTAAGCATACCACACAATGTTCACATGGAGTTGTTAACAAGGATAGCTATTTTAGGTAGTAGCAGCTTCCAGCTTTTCCCTAGCTCAGTAACACTTGAGAAAAGTCAGCATGTTCCTTACATGACCAGCTGAACTACAATCAGCAGTCTTAGAGCCAAGAGCCATGGAGAAAAAGCTTCCAAGCAAGCAAGCTGATTATATTAATATTATACTGACCATATGACTGGTTCAATAAGGCAAATTTTTTTCCCTCCTACTCAGCTCAGTGCTTCATGACCTACACATCCATTTCTTCTACACCTTCCCTCAAAACTTTTCTCTTCAACCTCCATCAAATCACAGTCCTCATATCTTGCCTGCTCCATATCCTGAGTGTTTGAATGCTATATATTAAGAAAGCACCCAAAACACTTCACAACAGATCAGTTCTTTCCTATAAATTCCAAATAATGCTCAGCTGATGGAATGCAAAGTAGGCAAGCCCCCACTTATATGGATGAAAAGTTTAAATAAATCCTAGTACTACATGGAGGAATATAGGAATTAATTTTGTTCCTATTCGCAGCACATGGACAAGGGTATGTTTACTATAAACACCGTGTATTTTTAATTGTCAATTTAAGTACTGAAACAGGACATTCTCCACAGGTAAAGATCTTTCCCTCTGTTTTGAACAGCAGCACAGAAAGGTCTCAATGGACATAACAAGAACTGACATCAACAATGCATTATCTTTCCCTGCATTAAGTAGATTTTTTTCTCATAGTAGCTGAATTACATGACAACTGCCCCAATCCTTACATTAAAGATCTTTTCTTTTACATGAGCTTTACCATATCTCAATAAGCAACTAGTGTCAACACAAATAAAAGATTAAAAAATATTAGCAAATTATATGAAGTCAATGTAACCTATAAATCAGCCATTATATATAGCATGTATTATCAAATTAAAACTTAAAATTCTACCTACTCAGGAATGAGAAACATAGCTCTGTACTGTGTGAACAGAACAGAGTAAATATTCCTGTAATTAAATCAACATCTCTAGGATAATAAGCAATGTATGACATTTTATTTCACATAATGAATTCTCAAATCTAACATATATCTTTCTGGCACTATTTATTATTGTTCATTTATGTAGCAGAGAAGTAAAACTTTAGTAAACTGGACAAGCATAGTATAAACTAAGGAAATCAGACTGTACCATAAATGTAGGTCTGTGGTAACAGGCCTTAGAAAAACAAAACTGAAACACCCACCACATGCTAAGCATTTGTTAGCAAACTTATACAAATTCTAGTATCAAGAAGAGTGACTGTTCCAAGACGCATCACTCACCATCCTCCACCAAAAAGGACTTTCAAAGTGCTGTGCATTACGAAGAGCACAAGCTGCATCTCCTCACCCATCTTCAAGTTCTACAGCCAAATACAAATTATTTGCATTTTGACAAGAACAACTTCAAAGAAAAGAAAAATGTTCCCATTTTACGTACACAAAGAGAATTTCTGCAGTTACTAAGAATCAGAATTTAATTGAAAGAAATCTTTACTGGCATTAAACACCATCACATGCCTGAAGATTTGTCAGATTCAAATTCTAACCTAATTTTAGAGTTTAAGGTTTGGGTTTGTTGTGGTGGTGGTTTTTTTTTTTTTTTTTTTTTTTTTTTTTTTTTTTTTTTTTTTTTCTTTTTTTTTTGAGAGGGAAGGGTGTTGAAGATTTTGTTTTGAGTTTTTTTTAATACATTGAAAAAAAGCAGGAGATATAGAGACCTATAGAGACCTAAAAAGGAAAAGGAAATTTACTTTTTCTTTTAAGAACCCTTTGTATCCTAGTAGACTAATAAAATAACACCATTTTAAAAACAAAGCCCTTGTACAAAGTGTAATATACCTTCCCATTCATTCTCCAGTTGCTGCACTAAAGACATGTATTTTTTTGTTAAAAGCCAAGCCAGAAACAAACTAACACAAAAAAGACACTCAAAGAATTACTTAAATTCTTCAAGAAAGGCTTATCTAAGAGGTCTTCAGTTCTGACATTCTGTAGTATGTATTGCAACTACAGTGTCCCTGCTGGCAGGTGCACTTTCCAGGGTACGCTGAGAATTTCATTTGTCCAACAGAATTCCCAGTCATTACAAAATCATATGTCTTTCTCACTCTTTCTGCCTTTATTAGCATAGAGTCACCTTATATATGCTACATCATTTATAATTAGAATTTCCCTTTCACAAAAACAGATATCAGGATAGACATTATTATCATAAGCAGGTCAGAACTGCAAGACTATTTTACTGAAGTGTGCAATAGAAATGTAATGTTAGTAAGAAAAGCAAAAAAGAATGAACAGATATTCTAATCCTCAGTACCAGACATCATACTGTATGAAATTTGTGCAAGCAAAAAAAAAGGAAAAAAAAAAAAAAAGGTCTGATCTACACATAAAAGAATAGATAAAAATAAATAAACCATCGCTTCTCAGTACATTTGGACATGGCTCTTCCTGAAAGGACATTTCAAAAATTTAGTCTCAAACACACAGAAGGACAAGTTTTTCCTAAGTATAAAAGCATCACTGTAAAAAACGATGCACACATCTCTCCATAATGTAGTGCTTGTGTTTTAACAATCTAGACAACACTTATATATTTTATGTCTGTGAGAAAATTATTTTCAGTCTCTAGTGAACTTGAGATGACTAACCTTGGATTTTGGTTTTCAGATTTTTGGGACTGTTAAGAATTCACTGGAAATCACATTTTATGAAAAGCAAAACAGGAACACATACCACTGACCACATCGTGACAGACCTCCCAAGGGTGTTGACGTGGCATTGAGTACTTTTTGTTCTGGGGATAGCTAGGAAAGTCTTTGTGTAACATAAGCAAGCGCACAAATGAAACTAAACCTAATTATGTTCTATTTTTGGTGTGAAATTTAAACTTTTCACTAAATCCCAAATGTCAGCTGCTCCATTGACAAGCATGTCACCTATAATTCTTTTTACGTTAAATTAATGAGATAGATTCTACTCTTTCATTTTTTTCTTTGTCTTCCTAACCAGCTAGCTTCTTTAATCCACATAATGCATCATGTTCTGAAAGGTCTTCACTTTTTATTTATATTTGTCTATTAATTTTAAGGATTAGTAAAGAGAAATTATCTCTTCATAAATGCCAGAATTATTTTAGAGCTCTCACCAGTACATTTAAGCACATCAGGTCTTGATGTATATACTGAAAGTTAGCTTTCCTGGTGATTCAAGGAGAAACAGTATATTTCTGCTTTTGAAACTATCACAAATTGTCAAAAAAATCAACTAACCTCTTCACCAAATCTTACACAAACTTGTGCTGTGCACAGACAGTGTAGGGTACCTCCAAGATACCCACTTAGCTATCATTTTAGCAGGTAGGGAAGAAATCAAAATAACTACTTCTGCAGAGGCCTGAGCTCTACAGCAGAGTACCAATGTGGTGGTCTGGCCATCGGGCAGCTGTCAAAGTGGCAGTATCCACTAATTCCTAAGAAAGTGGCAATAGCTGGAAGGCCTAGATCAGTTTGGCAGGGCTGATGAGCTAGGAGGATTCCCACAGGTAAATTTTAGCTGCATTTAGAAATGGGATGAAAAAGAGGGTTTTGAGTTTAAGGAGCCTCGACATGAACTGGTCTAATTACCACTCTCAAAAACTGGAGTGTAGCATGCAGAGACTTCTGGGTTATGGCTGCTGATGATCTTAGGATATTTACACACAATGGAGTGGATTCAGCTTTGCCTGAGGATAGAAGGCGTGACATTCTTTGTGCATGCACCCTTTTCTATCCTATTCAGGGGATTTCGAGAATTGGAAAGGATTAAAACATGAATCTAAGTCTTCAGATATATGGGCCACTTTTAATTGGCATAACTGACTTTGCAGGTGCTGTAACAAAATTACAGATTTATACTTTAAATACATTATTTGAGTTGATTTCAATTCCAAGCAGCAACAGTACAGAGAAAAGCCTGAAGGGGAGATAAGACAGCTCAGTTAGCAACTACCTTTACCCTTATTTCAGTCCTCCATAAACATTTCTCTGAATTTGCACCATTCTTAGACAAGGATACACCCTTAAACTGACCGTAAACCTTAAACTGACCGCAAAAAAGTCTTTAAGGACATTCCAACTGGCTTTGTAAAGAAAAAAATTCCAACAACATCCAGCAAAAGGCTGGTTACAGAACAATGAAAATTGCATCTGCTGAGAGATTATATTCCACCCATTGCTGGGGAAAACACTGTTTCTCCACTTGTGCTCCATCTATTTGTAAAATATTTCCTTAGGTTTCAGGACTGTTACAGCCTAATTTCTATAAAAGTACATGGCAGTAAAATTCAGAACTTCCTAATCTCGCTGTTTCCCAAAAGCCCCTAAAATTTGTAACAGTTTATCTCTTAAGGATGCTAAGGTCTCCAGGCATGGTCTAATTGCCTGAAACAAAGAGAAACGTTCATATAATTTTCTGAATATTCCTGCAATACATAAAATGGCTGTATTTTTGAGTTTTCCTTATTCTTCCTTCTGCTTGGCAGCCTTAACGCATTAACTAAACAAAGCTTGTGTTGGACTACTCCATCTACACCACAATCATGTTCTCACCAAACTGCACCACAGGCATACAATGCCAGAGAGCACACCAGTAAAATGACAGTAGACCTTCATTCAGCTTGCAAAAGCATACCTTAAAATTGACATGCAAGTGCTCAGTGTGCAATACTGTGGTGCCACAGCTGTGATTTCATTAATTTTGAAATAGAACAAAGGCAGAAAGTAAGAGAATGGTGGGCACAAGCATCCTGTTGACCAGGTGGGAAGAGAGCCTGTCAGAGCTCAAGTTCCTTCACCTAAGTATGAAATAAAACCACATGCTTTCCTATGAAATTACAGTCCTAGGCAGCAGAAATTCTTCCAGCAAATTAATGGTTTGAATCTGAACTAGAACAATGCAATAAGGGAAACTTAAATGCATCTGACAAAAGTCTAATTCATCAAGAAACAGATTTCGCATACAGTCATTACTAGTCAGACAAGTTCTTCAACAAATCTCTGGAATTTATTCCTAAGGTGGTTGAATATTGCAAGATACTAAGAGGTACCAGAAATTCCAGAAAGCATGGCCCACAAAGCTGTGGACACCGATACACAAAATAAAGAGCTTTTACAGATATACAAAACACAGTATTTAGCATTAAGGTATTCAAAGCCTTCATTAGCACTGGCCTGCCTGCAGACAGTGCAGAATACATACACCAAGGACTTAAAAACTAAGCTTTCTGTTCTGATTATAAACACCACACTGTTTTGAAGCTGCAGAACTGCACTGCACTTCTTAGGAAAGCATTCACAGAAAGGTCCTCACTTCAGAGTGTGTAATGCTAAAATGGATTTGAGGGCAGTAGGCAGCCTGACCACACATGCATGATAAACAAAAAGAGATGAATGCATGATATGATGTTCAAAGGTTTGCCAAGGCAGCAACACTTTTATTATAATGTGCTCCTGAAACAACTACCTTTTGTCAAAGTCAAAATGGAAGCAATAACACGTTTATTTTTGTGTTTATTATTCTTTTTCCTCCCGCCCCTTTTCCTGCCCTGCACTTAAGGACCTCATACAGAAAAGTAGGGCTTGTATCACAATGCTTACAAGTTTTTAAATTGATTCCCAAAAGTATTATTCTTGAATTCTACTGTGGATTTCCCAAATAAAATAATTTTCTGAGTTTCAGGAGCAAGTAAGGAGTACGAGGACATTTTCATTGCCAGAGCTTTTTCCACTACTTTGAAAACTATAAGATATAGAGACTAAAAAGAAAAGTCCTTGTTTTGCAGTCTTTTTACCAGTTCAATTATTTTCCAGAGAATAAAGGACTAAATGCTGTGATCACATTCTCTGTCACCAGATTTATTTAAACTTCCCCTCTCAGTTTCCCAGGAGAAAAAAGGGCTACTTTTAATGGAAACCTCCCTTTCTTTTTACCCTACCGCCAAAGTTAAGAAGTTAGCTTTCCATGGCTAAGTCATTCAGCATATGAAGAATTCATCTTTTTTTCCTCTCCTTAATTTTCAATGAAAAAGATAAAGATATATCACCAAGGAGGGAAAATTTAAAGGAAGAACTGTCTCTGCTGCTATTTCAAATGAAATTACTATATTTGTTTGACTTTACAGATACCCTCCTACACTCCTGCTTAGCAAATGCAGAAGACCTCCTCAAGATGCCTTCTGTAACACTAAAGACAAGATTACACAAACACTAACTTTCACATTTATTAAGGGAAGGCAAATGATTTTCAGAAGTGATGGGCCATGGAATACTTTATCACTTTAGTGTCCTTTTATCTCTTGAGATTCTATCTCATTTCTCTCTCTTAAAAGCAGACAAAGAAAGCAAGAGGGAAATCAAGTGCTTCTTTGCATGAAGAGAAGCCAGGCAATTTTACGCCCCCCTCAAAACACCCTACTTTTGTTGCCCGAAGGTTTTCAAGTCAGAGAGGCTTGCCTAAGCATGCTGCAATAAAGGCTGCTATAGCCAGCTGTGTTAGTATCTAAAGGGGGCTGTTCCTCGCAATCCTGTCGATTAACCCTGAGGCTAACCGCCACTAAGGAAAACAAAATATTAAGATAAAAAGATTCTTTAGGTTGTTTCCTTATTGCTCTAAGTAGGAAGTCTCAGAGGGCAGTTCAAACTGGTTGCCTGAGTGTTCAGACAATGGTCACTCCCAGATGGCTTTGACAGAATGAGCTGACTCTTAGGGAACTATTAGGTAGGACCTATTGGAAATGAAGGCACAGCTTTCTGCTACAAAATGAACCCGTTTTCCTTGCCATTAAAATCATTAATATTAACATCTCTTTTTAATTTATGTTTCAGAGCTGACACTTCACACCTTAAGTTTATAATCTGTTCAGATGTTCTCAGTTTTAGTCATACAAACAGTCTTATGGACTATCTTTTCCCTCATTTGAGGCCTGCACTTTATTTCATGAAATACCCAAGTTATCCGTTTCCTTCTTATGACTCTGTTTTAGGGAGAGCTTTTTATTTTTACAATTCAGACAGCCACCATGTGCTGCTGAGGTAGAAGGCAATCATTCCTGTCCCTAAAGACTCTGCAGAATGCTAAGTAAAACAAAGAAGAGAATCTTCCAGCAGCAAGTTGCTGCCTGAGTCAGTACTTGCAAGATACTGCTCAGTCAACCCTAGGCAATCTTGTACACTGTTTTTTGCCAGCAAATTATTCTTTTTCCTCCCCCACTCTTCAACTCCCTGAAGACAGATTTCACAAGTTGCAATCCACCAGAGGCAACAGATTTCTTGACCCCAGATACACCATATTGTCTGATGGCTATGCTTTGAAAAGTTATTTTTATTTACAAATTTAACCTAGAGTGGCAAAGAAAATACAGAGTAAAAACCTGCAAAGAAACTAAACTACTTATTGTATAATGTTAATTATCATTCAAATGTACAGTACACTTAAATGTAATAGCTATTACATTTACCTTTAAAAGTGACCTTAAAATGTTTTTGACCTGAGACTTTTAAAATTACAGGTTCTATATTTCTCTTCACCAGTCACAAAGAGTTTGAGGAGCATCGATTTAAACATTATTCAAAGGCCCATTGTAAAATAAGCAGAGGAAACTAAAACTAATTTTGAACTCAGATTTCACTGCATGTTTCAGAAGTTATCAACTGGAAATATTAATTTACTTTTTGGTCTATTATTAAGAATTTGTGTATTCCCAGAAACTGAAAGGTTGAAGGGATTACTGGAGGTCATCCAGTTCAATCTCCTTCCTAGAGCAAGTAACAGAGTAATAGCAAAGTCCGGGATCGAACAGAAACTAAAAGTTTGACTGTAAAATTATCTTCAGCAAAACAAACCCTAGCTTTCTAGAAACAATTAAAGTATTAAATTATATCATTAAATCATCATAATAAATACCAATACCTCAGCATTTATACATTTGATTTGTAGTTATTTAATTTACTTTCTAATTATCTTTTGGTACAGAGGGAATTAAAAATAGGGATGACAAAATATGCCAAGCACATGATTTTACTTAAAAGCATATCACTTATATTACTAACAGTTCTTAAAGTACTAACAGTTTAGTCTTTGCCAAAATTAGCAATTACCATGCTTTATCAATAAACATAGTGAAGTACTTATTTAGAAATTGTTCAGCCCTTAGATGCAAAACAGATCACAAAGCAAAACCCACATATCTCCTAATTTCACTGCATTTCAGCAGATTTGTAAGTGTTGAAGTTCCAAATAAATCCTATATAACTTAAAGTTATCACCTTAACTTAGTCTAAATTAATCCTAAATTTATAATCTCTGCAGTCTTCATCTACTAGTTATGAAAATCAGCATCTGTCATTGGGGGAGTGAGATAGTGAAGGGACTGTGCTGCTGCCATGAGAGAGGGGGATGAGCACTGTATTTAATTATTGTCATGCATTTTAAAAAAACATGTACTCACTAGACTCATATGTCTAGTATTTAAAATCATACTTACTAGTAACAGGCCTCTCTAAAGATATGAATCCATCCACACAAGAGATCAGACTACACACTACTGATTACTACTAACTCGTGTCTCAGAAGACAATTGTGTGGGTTTTTTAATGGCTGACATCATTATAATCAAGCTTTCTTTCTAGCATCATCCCTCCCCACATTCTAACAGTCGAGTTTAGAGACTTCCCCAGCCCAAATTTCATGCTTGGATAACATAGTTTATTTTTCTTCAGGAAGTGAGATCAGTTCTCAGTACAAGAACTCCCTTACAGTGTTTGCTCACCATTAGTCAGCACTTCCCTATGACCCATCCCTTTCCTCCACTCCCTTTCAGCTCCAAAAGCTGCCATTATTGGCTTCCAGCTTTTTGGGTTTTTTGCCTACCAATTCACAAACTATTTCAGAAATCCCCTGGAGGGTGAAGCAGCTTTTTTCCCCGTGAATATTGCCACTTTGAACTCTTGACAAACTGAGTTCCTTTAATGTCTTCTATAAAATAGACTTCCTATAGACAAGTGTCTTATCACCATCCTACAGGACTACTTTTGTCCATCAACTAGGAAGCCAAAATTGTTTTGAAACTTTCAATTCAAACAAAATTCTAACTGCAAGCTCTGGAGGTTGTCTAGGTTTTGTCTATTTGCTTGGGTTTAGCTCATTCAGTAGTTAGCATATAAAATTCCAAAGACAAAATATATTTGTTTCACAACCCATGTTTGGAAAATATAATGCTCCTGATGTCAGAAGAGCCAATGTGCATATCACATATCAGTAATTTCAACACATGAGTAATAAGACACAGCTTTTCTGAAATTTAAGCAGTAGATTAGAGAAGATATTTAATGGAACCATATTGATAGCAGTTTTATGCCAAGCTCTCCGGAAGCAAGCCTGTATAAAGGTTACCTGATACACACCTGCTGGGGCAAGGCGCCTAAACTGCACACGAACAGTTACAACACTCAGTGACTCACTGTCACTGCAAACTGCAGAATATATCCACTCTTGCCCTTTAAACTCAGTACTCTAAACTGCAATCTTCAGATCAGAGGATGTAAACAGTACCTGAGGGCAAAAGATGAAGGACAGATCAAGAGGAAATTGAAACTCCCAATATATGTTTAAATTCATAATATTTCTTAGACACCCACACTTAGCTGGCTAAAACTGAACACCAAGCTAATATAATCCTTTTGTTCTGCCCCATTCCAGTAATCTTTGATATTCCTATAAAATGTCTGAACTGCATTTATCAGTGTGAATTGATTACTTCTAGTCACCATGCAAAGAAAGCTTACATTAACAGATATCTTTTTTTTTTTCCCACACTGTTTTTACATTCAGTATTATGGAAGAAGGAAACAAACCACTCTGCTCTTCGGCTCCAAGTTTCTTAGTTTTGAACTAAGATGCTTGAATAAACCAAAAAGTAAACATTGACTTGGCTAATGCTTTCTAAGTTGTGGTTTAACACTTCTAAGCTCCAGGTACTTACACAGCAACTTCCTTCCAGAATTTATCACTCAGAGTTCAGTAGCAAACATCCACTGTTTAGTGTTATCTTAAAATTTATTTTGCAATCACTTCATTATCACTAGACAGGTCATAATTTTAAACTTTATCTCAAAACCTTTTAAAAGTAAACTGTACATTAAAAAGAAAAAAATCTATTCCTCCATACTGTGATTCTAGTTGTATAAACTGGGACATTAAACATTCTGGTCACTCTTCTCTGATACCTTGTTATCCTTGAAATATATTTTCAGGAATCTATTCCTTCAGAAAATTGTTACAAAATATTTATGTTCAAATGAGACCAGAAAAGGACTGTTACATGTCTGACAACATAACATGCTTATTTACAAGAAATCTACTTACGTATATCAAGAACAACAAAATTTAAGAGTATACCAAGAGCAAAGAATATATTGCAGAAGACATATGAAAGAAAGTCAACCAAGCCCTGGAGCTAACTGGCTGTATTTCAAGAGTCCCATTTCTTCGTGCTACATTTCTCCTCACCTCTGACTTGACTACTTATATATGCTGAGCTTGTCAGGATTGCAATCTTAACTAAAGTAGCTTGCAGTAGTCCTGGAATCTTGCAGTCTACCTGGTAACTCTCCTACAGGGAACAGCTGCTTGGACAGCAAGCATCACGCAAGCAGCCAAATCCCACCTTCTGTGCTAGAGCATGCCCTGAGCTGGCTGGAAGCTGCTGCTGCCAACGCTGCCCCCACATGCGGGAGGAGCAGGGCCTGGGGCACCCTCATCCTGCTCACAGAGCAGCCAAAACTGCTCTTTGCTGATTCTGTCCATGCAATCAGTGGGGGATTTGTCCCTTAAATACAGTAACTGTAGTGAGACCATATCATCGTCAGCATACGCAAGACAAATTAAATCAGCTGATAAACTCATGCTGCTACCATATACTTAGAATATCATCTGTGATCAGGGATTTCAAATGAATCAATTTCCTGAATATCTTAATGAGATGTTATCTAGCACCTTATCAGAAAATCACAGAATATGTTAGAGTAAAAATGTCCTGCAGGTGAAAGCTGCTGAAGAGCAGTTTGCACTAAAATAAATCACATCTATTAAAAATTGATTTGCATCTCATCCAGAACTGTGCAAGGATCTAATAAACTGTTTAATTACTGAACACCGGTAGCTATTTTGTGAGATAAAGACACTCAAGTAATTTCTCCACTTTCATAAAATTGAAGGGGACCACACTTCAAAACAGCAGACGTTAAAACATGGTTTACCTGATTCCGTAACTTCTATTTATTTACTGTAACGTAAAAAACCAACATCACTGTGAACACTTCAGCACAGTACTGGAGGTGATTAATCAGGGAGTGGCAGAGGAAAGTATGAAACATCAAAAGAAAGTGAATACTGTAAGCGTAAAAGAAGAAACATCTTGCAGAGGGATCTGGCAATCTTGTAGTATCAATTTCTCCCAAGGAGCCAAGCTGCATGAAGAGATGCTGAAGTAGCCAAAATCTGCAAATTTACAAACCACAGGAAGAATTCTTGCTGAGAATGAATGAACTGTTGAATCCACTGGACAGAAATACACTGGTCTGGGAGATTAAACTGGGAGGCAGACTCTCACCCACCAGGAAGTACTGAATAAAAACATTATGAACCCTCTCCTACTCTCAGGCAGAGGAAAAACACAGAGCACTTCAGCTCAGGTGGAAGAATGAACCCAATTTACTGAGCAGAAAACTACCACAGATGAGCAACACAACTTATCAGAATACCAAGAGTAACAGAAGGACACAGAGGCATTTGTGTATCAGCGGCAGAAGAATAGTGAAGAACATAATAGAGAAGAAACATTAAAAGCTGATTTAAAATTCTCCCAATGTAAAAAACAGGTTCAATTTTCAATCTGTACAAGCCAAAACATACTTGCAAAGCAAAACTACACTTTTTTTCTTTAAGCATGTATCTGAAATTCACTACAAGCATCAACTGAGAAATGGAAGAGAAAAATCATCAAAAGCTGCAAAGCAGTAAGTTTTACAGTAAAAATATATGCCAGCTACATACAATAAATGATCACTTCCCAATGCTAGAATTATTTTTCTAGCATTGTGCAATCCTCTTTTGAAAATCCTGACCTCCAAGATCACTCTCACATTGCAAATTATTAGATGAAATGCTTTTACTTCACCATAACTGGTAAAAACCATGATTTTCCCTTAGTTTTGAACTGAAGGGTTTTCTAAATATGCAACAAATATCCCAGTACCCTATAGAAATGTGCACATACTCTATGTAAGGTGGTAACACTGTTCTCAGCACAGAGAATGCCAGTACTGACTTAGCAGTTTTTTGCACAAAGCTGCCCATTTGCTCCTTGCTCTCCTTGTTTTTGCTTTGCTGATCAAAGGAGTTGCCAAGTTTTTTCTTTACCATTACAAGGCAGGAAAAATGGCTCTCCTCAGAGAGGCCCCTTGTGAAGGTCACAAAGGTTAGCTCCACAAGCCCTGGAGTCTGCTCTGATGCTGGAGTGATTGGCTGGCCTCCCTGCAGTTAACCTGCATTTCCCCTTCTTCACAATAGCGCACTGGTTATGGAAACTAAATATGAAAGAACTTGGTGGGGGAGGAAAGAATTTCTATGGAGACACATTCTAAAACACTCACAAGTTCTACTTGTTTGAGCAGCCTGGAAACTTAGCATTCTAAAATGTTAGATCTCTTTCTGGAAAACTTAAAAATTTCAGATTGCAAGCCTCTATTTTGAAAGGAAAATCCAAAAAGTTTGCTTTTTTTTGGCATACAAATACACAGACATTAGTCTGCCTTGGTCTGGAAAAAGTTTAAGATGTTTACTTGCCCCATCTCTGGACTTAAACAAGTGGAATTCACATGTCACACCATCTTAATGAAGACTAAAATGAAGCCAACTAATCAGGATTCAGATTTGTAGCACTTTCCAGCTCCAGAGTATCACACACAAAACACTTTTTTATTTTAGGTCCTAAAGTTAAGTAATGAAGACATTTTGAGATACAAAACAATCACTGTGTTTTAGATGGCTGATTAAATTTGCTTTTTTTGTAAATTCAAACCTACCAATCCACAGGTAGCGACAATTATTCAGATTTTTCTTACACATAAAAAATTTAACCCACAGTGTATACACTGAAAACTCTAAGCCACTTCAAAGCATCTACTCCTAGAAAACGGATTCAGTATTGCTCCGAATAGGGGAAGTAGTATAAATTTTGTATCTTGAAGAATGAACTTTGTGAGGCTTCATATTTTGGGGATACAATTTCATACCACTTTACAAATAAAACTTTGATTCTCAGCGTTGCTCAAAAAGCTTTCTTACCACCCTGAAAGTCAAGCTAGGCTCCTTCCTCTCTATATAACTATAGGTGTGAAATTCTGTCTTCAGTGCCATCACCCATATGTTTGGACAGATGAAGCCAATTAGAATTCAGCCAGTGTGTCTGATGCTGAACCTACCTTTGCAGCTGTTCTGAGTTCATTATGTTACCAGGAGTCAAAAGTACCTCCAGAATAGTCAAGATGTACAGCCCCACTAACTAGGTATTTCAAGCTGTTTAAGTGCTCTCAAGATTTATCAATACCTAGTAAGAGAGAGGCTCATACTACAGTTTTATGTTCCTAGGTGGAATCAACAGGCTTCCTCTTCTTAGACCAGTTGCCTCTGTTCACAAAACTTAAGGAAAACAAACCCTCTCTATTGGGACATAACAACAAAATACTGAGAATGCCAGAATCCTAAGCTGAAAACAATAAAATACATAATTAAAGATGGAATATTATAATTCATATATAAGCACAGAAGTGGAAGTGGGATTTTGACCCAGTTACTTGGATTTGTTCACCTGTAAAAAGATGTAACAAAAGTCGAGAAACCTCACCTGGGGTCTCCAGAACTACTCCAACAAGTTTAGATATAGATGTAAGAACAAATCCATACAATAGCCATATTGTAACAAAAAGCAAAAAGTATATGTAGGAAAGAGCTGCATCTGATCATCACTAATATTTACTGGAGAAACTTTTTAAGAGGTACAAAAACACAATACCAAATTCCTTTTCTCCTCTTTTGCAAGAGAGCTTTCACCACCAACACTTACCATTTTTTTGTTAGTGGGTATAATGAGGCATAGCACACTTCTGACAAAAAGCTTTATCAAACTTCTCAAGCCTCTTTAGAGGTGGTCCACAAAGGTCAGCACACCTAACACCCACCAAACCCAAGCCTTTCTCCACTCTCGTACAAATGCTGGGTACACAGTGTGCTGGCCAGCAGAAAGCACAGACACCAGATCACCTGAGACATTTGCAACACCAACACATCACTTAACTTTTGAACTTGCCTTGCCAATAAAATCCCAGAGGAGAAAGAATTGGGTCAAGAGTCAATAACATATGCTATTTTGCCACCAGGCACATCTCTGACCCCTTCAGTACAGAACAGAAATTCTTATCCTTCTGGCTGATGTTGCTATGCAGACAAGAAGCCTCCCATGGTATATGTTGTGATAACATTAAGGCATTTCTCCTGCTTCTATTATTCAGGCAATACATGGCAAAAACCCCTTCTTATACCACCACCTACCCAAACCACACTAGGGGGCTCTGCTGATGTAATCACATTTTTTGACAAGTATTTACTTAATGATTATATTAACCCATTCCTATCTAAGGAATTAAATTTATTATCTTAAAAGTGTGGAGCAACATCAGCTTACTGTAGCTCCTGTGCTCTTACAGTCCCCACAGTTAAGAGGAAAGAAAAAGCTTTGGTAGACAGTAGACACTGTCTACCAAACAGCAGACATTAATAAATGAACAAAAAACCCTGTCCATAAGCGGCAGTAAGATAGGGATAGCACTCAAATCTGTAACACGGGAAAAGGCTAAAGTGTAGAACTACAGTTTTGTAAGTTTTTGTGTTAAAGGTTCAGATTGCTGTAATGCTTTAATAATGACACAACTGGGCCAAGGAATAGATGCACTGTAACCAGCCTCTTTCTGCTGTATGTAACACAGGAAGGACATCCAAGACTGTTTTGGAAAGCAACCCCCTTCAAAAACATACTTTATGAAAATGCTGAGTAATTCCCTGATACAAGACTCAATCAATATAAGAATCTTTAGAGTGGTTGTAGGACCAAGTGTCCTACATCAATCCTGAAACTGTACGGAAGAAATATGTTCAGACCTATTGCCTTTTTTGAGCCAGTTACAGAAAAATTACTAAAATCAGCCTGAACACCTATCTTTCTTAAAATTTGAACTGAAAAGAGCTTCATGTATGGCAAAAAGCTTAAATGTTTCATTTCACCTCAGTTTCGTTTCATTTTATACCTTACGATGTAACCAAGAGGTCAATAATTTTATGATTTCCAAATTAACAAAAAACCCTCCATAAATTTGCATATAACATAAAGGAAAAAGAATACAGACATAAATGGGGATGAAGATCAAAATAATTCAGTTTTACGTTTTCCACTTGAGTAATATGGATGTCTCAACGCATCAATATGACACATGACCTCCAAAGTTAGGTTTTTAGCTTAAAATTTGACAGGCCTTATTTTTTAATTTAGCCTATAAACACCAGTAAACCTAACACTATGTTGCTAGTACAACTTTTAAGATTGTTATACCAAAGCAACTGAACCAAAGCAATCTTTACTATAATTTCATCGTTCATACCAGACATATACCCACAGAGGTAAACCTAATCTACTAAAAAATGAAAACCCCTATGTTCCTGATATTTTAAATACAAAGTTTGAAGAGAATGCAGAGGTTTTCTAATAGGAAAGGGGAGCAGGACAAAGAACACAACAAAAACATACATGCCAAAATGTTTGTTACAGGTAGCTTAGCCCAGTGTCTCCAAACTTCTTTACCACAAACCTTATTAGTAAAACAATTTTGAATAAGCACCCACAATCTATGTACATTTATAAATAATACACATGTAATACATGATGTACATTATGAAACATATACAAATGCAGGAAGAAGAAAAGGATGTGCTAAAGATGAACTAAGCACTATTTTACTTAATTTTTATTTGTCAATGGTCCAAAATATACTTCGGTGTCTTTCACAGCACTTGGGTTATACACACCCCATGTTGGACAGCTTATACTGTCCGAAAGAAGAATGTCATCCTTGTGAAATGTACCCAGTATCAGAACTTGGTATTTTAAATGTTCAATTGAACTATTGGAAAGGCTGATGACAGCTATACTTTAAATCAAGGCTAAAATCATACATGCTTTGATTGTAACAGACTTTTATTTTTATCAGAGATTTTGAACAAATATCACATTTATTACATTCTAACAAAAGTTATTGAGACTTCGAGAAGTGTAGGGAGGAGACAAGACAAAGCTGGCAGCATTTAACAGTGCAAAATACTGTTTTGTAAGAGGTTACATAGCTTCACTTTTCCAACTGGGGGATCCATTTATGCACATTACAAATATTACCTGAAATTACAAGTCCACACTGAAAGCTACAGGAATTTCTGTTGCCTGTTTTCATAAATGCAAAGAGAAATCTGATCTGAGGTTCATGCTGAAGGAGATTCAGTCTGAATTAATTCTCCACCAAATACAACAGGATTGGGAGAGGAGGTCAAAGAAGGAAAAAAGATTGTTCTAGTACAAAGCCAAGTCCAAATCCAGAAGACAAAACAAAATTATATGCCGCAATGAAACCAGGCCTGATGTAAAAGGCACCATCCACTACAAAGACAAGGTTCACCCATTTGCTGCTTGCTGCAGACAAGAAACCCCTTAGTTTGCCATGATTTTAACATCAATTCACATCTAGAAGGTGACCAGATAGTGACTGATCACCTCCTGAAAACTATTACTTCAGAGGATGATGACTTTAACTTGAAGGATGATGCTCTATTAAGAAAACAGCAATGAAAATTTACAGAAATACTTATTTCTTCTAAATGCTATTACTTTTTGCTACATCAAACAATCAGGTGGTGTATTCAAGCTATTGAGAAGAGGCACATGTTCAGCAATATTCTTAGTGATTTCCGAGCCATTGGGCCACAAGGTTCCATTTCTATATATGGATAAACAGAGAAAACCAAATAAAAATCATGTGCCCAGGAAGTCAGGAAGACAGACAACACTTGGAGAAAATCAGCCTTGCATTGATCCAATACTCCATAGTATAGCACATAGTATAGCATCCCAAGATAGTAATCAGAAATACTAAGTTGCCTAAAAAACCCCAGTAAAGTAGCAGGAGAAATTATGGCCCACTTACTAAGCTTACATTTGTTATGAGAGTGTGCTATTTACAATGTCACATGCTGGAACTTGTTCCCAAGCTAGCTAAACCTACACGCTTAATTGACTCAATAGACAATGCTGCATTGTTAAGACTAATCTCTTCCTACAGGCTACAGTTTCCAAACCATGAAAGTTTTTATACATTTTAATTTTTTTCAGCAGTACTGAAATCAGAAAACTTCAAAATATACATGCACATACAGACATGCACAGTATGATAGTAACTATCACTAAAATTCACATATCCATATGCAAACTGAGTCATCAGAAAGTCCAAGTACTTTAAAGAACATAGGAGCCAGTGGGTTTTTAAAGTTCCTATTTCAGACATCCAAGATGGAAGGGACTAAGGAAGAAAAGCCTGGGAGCGTGTTCATGTCAACATGGAGCAGCAGCTCACATGTCACACTAGATTTTGACTAAGCCACCTTATAAAGTATTTGTTTCAAGTTACTTCCCAAGAGTAAGGTTTTGGGAATTTCTAATTAGTTTAAAGTCTGACAAGTTCACAATTAAAAACCAATTTAAACAAAAATTACCGAATGCTGTAGACAGACTGGATTGCAGACTACCTTAGTTTTGCACAGTAAACAAGTTTCATGAAGTAATTCAGCCATGAAAAGGAACTCAAATTTTTAAACATTTGCATACCAACTATCAAAATAATTGCTGAATTTTAGGAATTGAAGTGATTCAATTACTATTTATTTGAAACAGCAAATTGATCCAATCACTTTTACAACCAGCTTCAGAAAGCTGAATTTTGATGTCTTAGGTTCCATCAAGCTATTTTGATTTTAAAATACTCCTTCTGACTCCACCCCACCCTGAAACTGATGAAAAGAAACAACTTAGAGAACAACACTACTAAATCTTAAAATTTCTTGAGTAGCTTTACGAAAAAATAACAAATACAGTCGAAAAATAATAAAACTATGCCTTCTCAAACTACTACCCAGATGTAACTGATTAACAGAACTGAAGTCTTCATAATATCGCAAGCAACTCTGACAAGAGCACTTGAGCTCTTTAAGTCAATCATACTCAGCTGCTCTAAATGCCTATAAACACACACCTAACAGTTACCAGAATACAGAGACTAAAAGTCAAGATAAACATTAAAAGGCATCAGTGTACACATGTACTTATATTTTTCTGTACAGACTTGCTGTTTAATGAGTTTACCTTTGAAATTTTTATAGTTATATAATGAAGATTTGTATTTGAACTCCCCTCTTTTTCTTGCTAGTATCTCAACAGGATAGCACTCAACAACCAAAACAATCATTCTCTTTAAACAATAATGCTTCAGTGAAAACACAGCCTCCAAAACGATATATTTACATATATGCAATGCTTCTCGAATAACATGACAGCAGGAATGACATGCTGAGCACTGCTGATAAAACTTGGTTTAGATAGTCTCCCATGCCTCATGTTTCATTGACTCAAGCTGAAAACAGCCTTCTAAAACATTGGAGGGTTAAATTAACAACCATCATGGCTTTCCTCTATAATGCATCTCCTAATTTTCCCATACCAAGAAGCCATCAGGTTTATACTGTAGGAGGATAAAACAGCTTTGCAAAAACAAGGTATGATTCCCTTTAATCTGAAGGGCTTTTTAGGCTGAAGGGCATCTGGTCTCACTTGTTTCACTTTTTTCTGATCTTCACAAAAACACTATTATTCAAGCTGACTGTAAAAATTAAAAGAAAAATATGTAGATAGAAAAGTGCTAAATTACTTAAAGCATAAAAAATGGATTCCAAAAAGTCAAACCATGTTGGAAAGACGTTCTTTCAATCGCCACAGGGTCTAATGATATTTTGACAAGACTGCAATTATGCTTCTGTTAAAAGAACAGATCTTGCTCTCCATGTCTTGCCAGGATAATACTGCTTTTAATTAATGCTTTTGTTGTGAAGTGTTCCCTCAGGCAGTAATAACTTTTATAATAATTTCAGTATGTAGCATGTATTTCCCCACACCATTTACTCAAAATTTCTCATCATTTGGCCTGGATAATGCCCAGGCCCTTGCTTCCCAGAAGGCTCCAAAACATGGCTAACCCCTGCCCGCTGAGCAAGACACTGTTAAAACATGTCTTCGTACAATTGTTTTCCTCTGCTTCCCTCAGGAAGAAAGAAACATTACATGCCTATCAGACTGGCACAAGAGAAACAAATTTCCTTACAAACATAAGTGCCAGTTGCACTTTCAGGAAGCAGCACATGTCTTTCTGCTTTTCAAGTAGATACGTGCTTTTAATGTACATTTAAAAAAGAGTTGCAACCATTGCCGAAGTGTCATAAGATGCTGATCTTAAATTCCATTTACTGATCACGAAAGCTGGGTAAAACAACACAAGCGCAACTTTTTTTCTTAAAATCCACTGTATAACCCACCTCTCAAACTTGTAAAGTTATGCTAAAGGAAGTTCCAAACCAGAGTTTCAGTGAACAGGCCGCTACTGAAGCCGTGGAACTACAGACACGCATTTATCTGAAGCTTGAGATAAGTACAGTAATGGGTGGGAAATATTATGAAATCCCTGTCAAGAAATCTAGGCCTCAATTTAATCCACTTACTGCCTCTTTCTACCACAAACAGCTGTGAAGTAACTAACTAACTTGTTTTTGATTTAAATGCTACTAATTAATAAAACATGACTGTCTAACTCCACAAGAAGGTGGGAAGTTTCAAACTAATTTCTATATGTCAATTAAAATTGGCTTTACAAGGTGTTTTGATAGATTACATTGACTTGTTAAGGCAATAAACACACTGCAGGGACTCATTTTTATCTGTCACATGTTCTCTGACCATTTTCAAGAAAAAAAATTAAAATACTAAATCTCACTTCCACTGAAACTTTCAAACTTTGCGCCTTTTCTTTCTTTAATTAAAGTAGTCTCTGTATTTTAGCAGGTTCAGGTCTCCAAAGTTTGAGGAGATAGTATGTTTAAAAGCAACAGTATGTTTACACCTTCAACAGAGGGAAGAATTAATGTTACAATTGCAAACAAAATTATAAACATTATTTCCAATTATTTTCATTACTTTTAATTTCACTAATAAAACTAATCCAATATTCTGTCTGATCTCTCAAAAGCAAAATTAATTTCAGAATCCTGACCCCATTCAGGCACAGTTTCTCCTGCATGGTCTTTGCATGACTTCGCTGGAGGCCAACATTTAAGTAGACCACTATTTGTTAACAATAAATGTACATATTGTCAATGGCAAAACGGATGGATTACATCATCCTTTGGCTGTTATCAAGAAGGTCAAACTAGGTGACAGATGCCTCTAGTGTTTCCAAATTCCCTGGCTGTAGCTGGAAAGTGCACCTATATAGAAGGGCATCACTTGAAGTTTTCAGCCAGGTTGGATTTGTGTGTTTAGTCTAAAATCTGATGAACTAGCAAATCCAACAAATTTTGTGATTGTGATTCGCAAAAGCAACCAGTAAAAGAGTTCCAAGTCTTTCAAGGTAACAAAAAATGAAAAGTTATTTAGTAGGAACTCGATTTAACAGACATAAAACCACTCATACAAAAAATAGAACTGTGATTATGTCATTATTTTTAGACTCAAACATACCACAACATTAAGCTTTTGCAATCTTAACTGCCAATTTCTTTTACACTGCTGACATATTTGCCCAGAAAATAACTACTGACAGACTTAATCAGAGGTCAAATCCAAACCAATAATAAACATAGGCTTTTTCTTTATAAAGGGCTGAATTGCCCCAATTAATAGAGATCCACTGGTTGCCTCTGAACAGCAGGCAACAACAGCTGCCTCTATAAGCATCAATCTAAGAAATTATCCTTTTGAACCTTCCCCTTTTCTTTCAGAGGAAGCCTTACTGTATTACTCTATTCCCAAAGTTTCTCATAATAAAGCAAAACATAATCTTGGAATTAAAATGGACTCACCAAACAGAAGCAGATTGAATAAAGAGTTGAAATACCCGACCTCTGGTGATCAATACTATTAATACCAAATCGTTCACTAAAGAAGGCAGTATCCAACCTCTACAAATCTGTAGATTGGCTTCAAACAATCCTACAAACAAAAGGCTTGTACTATGAAACAGAGAAATATTACAAAAGGAAATCAAAGTAATTAATTTTTACTGTCTCTCTCTTGTAGTTACTGGGTGGCATTACCATCAATGGCATATCTAGTGCTACTAGAAACAAAAAACAGTTTACAACCAAAGTGTAAAAGAAGTGCGTAACTCAGAACTGAGATTTATTTCTTTCTGATTTTGTCACACTGCCTAAGCTGTATAGTTACTGTGTAAAGTCTGTTAAAAACCACATGAAATCACTTCAAATACGAAAATTTCCAGAATCAGAACTACACTTTTAGACCTCACTCACACTTCGTAATTTCTACTTTGAGAGAAATTTCAGGCTATACAAAGTCCTTGACTGAATTCACACAAAATATTTAACAGTGTTGTGCTTTTTTGTTCCAAGGATGTGTCAGCCATTGAGGTTCTTATTGAGCACTGAGAATTTTAACAGTACTTATTTCCTAAAACATGCTTTTGTGTTACAAGTCTGACTTCTGCTTAAAATCAAATCACATGTATTTTGATCTATGTAGATGATTATATACATATGGGAGAATAGAAGGTTCACAGATGAGTTGAATACATCTTTCTGTAATGAAACATACACTGAAACTATTTGCTCTATCCTCATATATGATGACAGTTAATTAAAGCATTCAAAGTTTACTTAATTTTACACAGCACAGCAGTTAAACCAAGCTGGTCAACTGGAAGAACAAGGTCATTTTTTATTCTGATGTTTGAGATGAACTGCAACTGCAGTAACCATTTACATAAGGAACAAGAGATTTTAGAAAAGGATTGAACTTTAGAAGATTTATCAAATACTACTGTTTACTTACACTTTTAAATGTTTAGTAAAATATCTGAAGACAATGGTACAGGCTTGAATTCTTTGTTACTATCAGTTCTTCCAAGAATAAACCATGACAAATTCCTTTAGTAGCAGACCTGTACCTATCAGTTTCTCGAGGTCAGGATTGAAGGCACTTGAGACAGTAGTTCATGTTCAGACTCAGGTGTTTATTGTTTCTTATCAGTGAAACAGCCTCACAACCATGAGTTCTGCAGCCCTTCATTAGCAAAGCACAAAATGGCTGTCTCTTGTTACAAGCTCTTTTAAGACTAAACTGTCCAATTAAGAAATGACACCTTGATTATTTGCCCTTTTAACCCAATAACTGATCCCTTGAAGCCCATAATGAGGACTTTTCTGTCAAATTACAAAACATCACCCAAACCCATGAAGAAGAAGGAAGAAGGTAAAGAACAACCTGCCTCTTCCCTGAAGCCTCCATCTTGCTTCATATTTAATTCTGCATTCTAAAACCCCAAACTCTAGGTTTTCCACTCTGTGATATTACACACTTCAACTACACACCTGTAATCCCAGTGCTATTAATCAATTTTGGAAGCCTTCTCCACAGCCTCAGGTGAAATGCAGTGCTCTCTTGTGGGTCTGTGCCTTTTAGCACAGAAAGTTTAAAATTATCAGCATCCAGGGTTCCAACATGTACCTACACGTCTCTTGTTTTCTTGTTTCCCTACATCAATTCCTCTTGGTCTGACACTCAGTACTCTTTATCACCCTGTTTAGCCTACGGCAAACAAAACAGCCACGTGTATTTTCTGAGAAAAAAAAACTGTAAAAAAACCCAACTCATCCTTCCTCTTAGGCATCCATATCAAGCCTAACTTTATTATAGGAGTAGCATGCTAATTTTGTCACTAAAAAGCATAACAGATTGTACTGTATAAGCATGCAATTATAAATTCAAACTGTTATTATTACTTAAAAGTGAGCTAAATCATTACCACTTTTATTGCTCCCATGGAAGAACTTTTCTTTAACATGAGAAAGAAACAAAGAAATGCCAAAATTGCATTATTTTTAAGTTTCTTTCTATTTCAGTCTTCCTCTAAACCCTCCCTCACATTACCTGCTGTATGAATTTGAACCTTGCCCAATATTTCAATTTTGCTGGTAAGTGTGCTTCAACAACTTGCAACATGTTAAGCAACCAAAAAAAAAAAAAAAAACCGAACAAAACAAGCCAAAAATTTCCAAAAAACCCAAAACAAACAAAAAAACCAAAAAAACCAAAAACAAAACAAAAAACCCAAAACACAAAAAAACCCCAAAAACAAACAAAAAAACCCAGCATGTTCAGCAACAAAAACACCAACCAAGAAAGAAGAGTATGGTGTGGATACACATTATGAACAAATTTATACATTTACACTTCTTAATAAAGCTTGCATTCTGTGATTTATTCTACTGACACAGACCTTCAGAACATTCAAGACTTTTGCTTGCACATGTATACTTACAACAAAAAGCTTTTGAGAACAGAAAATACTTGTTCTGATTTTACCTGGACTAGGAGCAGACAGAATTGCAACAGATCTACTACTTAAAAGTTGAGCTGCTAAGTACAATAGTTACAGCGTTAAATTCCCACTTAGATCTAGTACAACTCACAGTATTTATCAATACGTTTGATCTAAACCACTCGTATTTTGTAAAAAAACCCCTTTCTTCCCCCTTCATTTTATTTTTAGCACACTTTGATCAAATTATTATTGAGTAAAGTTTTATGCCAACAAGGCAGATAACTCTGGAGGGAGTCTGTTATAGACCACTCAACCAGTATGAAGAGACAGATGAAATATTCTGTAAGCAGCTGGGAGCTAGCTCACCATCTCTAGCCCTTATTCTCATGGGAGACTTTGACTTACGAGATTTCTGCTGGAAGTACAACACAGCAGAGAGGAAACAGTCCAGGATACTCCTGGAGTCTGCAAAAGAGACTTCCCTTACAGAGCTGGTGAGGGAGCCAACTGGGACCAGCTGTTTGGGAGCAGAGGAGGACTGGTGGATGGTCAGAGGCCATCTTGGTCACAGCACTCACAAAATGAGTTTTCAATTCTCAAAAATAACAATGGGCATCAGCAGTACTGCCAACATGGACCTACAGAAGGCAGATTTTGGCCTGTTTAGGAGCCTGATTGAGAAAGTCACTTGGGAGGCCATCCTAAAGGCCAAAGGAATGCAGGAAGGCTGGACATTCTTCAGGAAGGAAGTATGAAAGGTATGGGAACAGGCCATCCCCATATGGCAAAAAGACAAGCTGTTGAGGAAGACTGGCCTAGCTGAACAGACAGACCTGTCCAGAAGTAATGATAAAAATAAGAGTTTGTGATCTTTGGGAGAAGGAGCAGGCAACTCATGAGGACTACAAAGATGTCATAGATTATGCAAGGAGAAAAGTAGGACCAAAGCACAACTAGAACTTAAATTGATCGCTGCTGCTAAAGGCAATAAAAAATGTTTCTATGAATGCATTAGCAACAAAAGGAGAACTAAGGAGAATCTCCATGCTTTACCAGAAACAGGGAGAAGCCAAAGGATGATGAAAAGGCTGAGGTACTTAATGCCTTCACTGTCTCAGCTCCTCTAAATAGTAAGACCAGTTGTTCCCAGAGTACCCAGCCCCCTAAGCTAGAAGATTGGGATGGGGAACAGAATGAAACTCCCATAATCCAAGAAGAAACAGCCAGCGAGCTGCTACACTACACAGACACGTCTCTGTGGGATCAAATGGGATTCAATCAACAGCCCTGAGGGAGGTGGTGGAAATGCCACTTTCTATCATTTACCAGCAGCCCTGGGAACTAGTGAGGTCCTAGTTGACTGAAGGTCAGCAAATGCGATTCCCATCTACAAGAAGAGACAGAGGAGCTGTGAGAGTACAGCCCTGTCAGACTAACCTCAGTGCTGGGAAGGCCATGCAACAGATCACCTTGAGTGCCAACACTCAGCACACACAGGACAACCAGGGGATCAGGCCCAGCCAGCACAGGTTTGTGAAAGGCAGGTCCTGCTTGACCAACGAGATCTTTTCATGTGAGGTGACCCACGGTGGATGACAGAAAGGCTGTGGATTTTGTCTAGGTGGATTTTAGTAAAGCCTTTGGCACCATTTCCCACAGCAGTCTCCAGGAGAAGCTAGGTGCTTGTGGTTTGCAGGGCTACGTCATTCACTGGATAAAAACTGCCAGGATGTCTGAGTCCAGAGAGGAGCTGTAAATGAAGTCATGTCCAGTTGGCACACAGTCACAAGGGGGGTCCGCCCAAGTGCTCAGTATTGGGGCCAGCCCTGTTTAATGTCTCTTCTGATGATGTGGATTAGAAGATCAAGTGTCCACTCAGCAAGTTCACAGACGACACCAAGTTGGGTTGGAGTGTTGATCTGCTGGTGGCTCTGCAGGGCAATCTGGAAAGGCTGGATCGATGGCAAAAGTTGGTCAAGGCCAACTGTATGAGGTTCAACGAAGCCAAGTGCTGGGTCCTGCACCTGGGTCACTGCAACCCCAGGCAGCGCTACAGGCTGGGGGCTGGAAAACTGCTCACTAGGAAAGGACCTGGGGATGTTCATCAACGCAGCTGAACATGAGCCAGGGTGTGCCCAGGTGGCCAAGAAAGCCAATGGCATCCTGACCTGGATCAGCCCTGGTGTGGCAGCAGGAGCAGGGCAGTGACCGTCCCCCTGTACTCAGCACTGCTGAGGCCACAGCTCCAATCCTGTGCTCAGCTCTGGGCCCCTCACTGCAGGAAAGACATTGAGGGGCTGGAGCGTGTCCAGGGAAGGGCAGCGGAGCTGGGGAAGGGTCTGGAGCACAAGTGCTGTGAGGAGCAGCTGAGGGAGCTGGGGGTGTTTAGCCAGAAGAAAAGGTAGCTCACAACTGCCTGGTGGAGTCAGTCTCTTCTCCCAGATAACAAGGGACAGGACAAGATGAAATGGCCACAAGTTGTGCCAGGGAGGTTTATGTTTGGTATCAGGAAAAATTTATTCACTGAAAGGGCTGTCAAACATTGGAACAGGCTGAATCACTTTCAGGGAAGTGGTGGAGTCACCATCCCTGGAGGTATTTAAAAGACATGGACACACAGCACTTTGGGATGGTGAACACAGTGGTGTCAGGTTAGCAGTTGAGCTCCATGACCTCCTCCTTTCCAACTTCAAGGATTCCAGGGTTAAAAGTCACTTGTAGATCAGTCATTAATTCAGCTCAATACGTTTCCTTTTACAGGAACTTTCTAATACCAGCTGCACAAAATTTACACTGTTAAAAAGCTAAAATTTATATTCTGTTCCCTCAATGAAAGCTAACTACAGTAACATTATTCATTTTGTGCAGATTTTGGATCTTGTTAATGGTTTGAACAGGCTGAAACTCGGTTGAGCACTTGTAGGCTCAAAAATCAACACTTATATGCAGTGACAAAAATCCAAGTTGTCTTCCTCTCAGCACTCCTCCAAAAACCCACACTATTTCAGATCTTCCAGTTAAGCTAGAAGTTTTGGACTTTGATAAATTACAAGGAAACAGAAGATTCTATACAAAGGCAAAAAATTTTATTTCAGCTTTATTAGCACATCATCTTTGATAGCACACATCATGTGAGCTAACAGCTCAATTCAATGCTCAATGTTTTTTAACTAAAGGAAAAAAAAAAACCCAAACCAAAAGCCTCAAAACCACAAACCAAAACAAAAAAAGAAAAAGATGAAAAATCCAACCACAAAACCACCACACAGCCCTTGCTGATTTCAGCTGAATTTAGTTCACACATCAAATCTGTAACTGCAGCAAAGCCAAGTTTATGGATATTTTTAAAATAAAAGCAAGCTCAGATCTCAATGAATTAGCTACAGAACACATACTGGATCACAACAAAGTATAATACTTATCAAGGATCAAAGTATGCCTTTTTTTCTGGATTGTCCTTTTATTTTTAGATGCCAGTCATAAGTAACTAAGACATGTATTGATGAGATTGGAAGAACCATTGTGCCACCCTAGTCCAGTTTCAGTGAAGAAAGGTGGTAACTCTACACAGATGGCTGCAATAAAACTTGAAGTTTACAAGCCAGACAAACATGACTGCTTTTTAATTTTTCTTCTCCATATGACTCACTCAAAACTCCTTTTCCCCATAACTTTTTTGCTGCTTGCAAAGTTCATATTAAGCTAAATATTAATGCATGGGCTTATTTACTAAAAAGAAACCAAAACCACCAAGAATGACCGCTAAAAGCCCCATCTAAACCAAAGAATTATACAAATTGATCTGTACTATTTCCTCTGTTCCCCACTGATGTACCACATATTTGGACCAGAAGACTAACATTTTCAGTTAAGCACCAAAGTAGACCATCTAACACCATGTTTCACACTACTCCATTCAGTGAGACCTGTGGTTCTATAAACAGCACAAGAATGCAAATTCCACAAACAGAAGATTATGATCACATACCTACAGAAACCTACACAAGGGGGATTGGGGTTTTTTGAACCAACTATCTCAAAATACAATTTAAAAGGTGAAATTTTGTACACTTTTTAAATTCACTTCTTGAGGACTGCAGTCAATCAACTCTCTGGATTTTAGATTAAGGATTGTTATATTTCTTGAGCATCACCATAGCTGATATGACGTGCATGAAGATTAAAAGAAAGACCTAAAGGGCCCCTTTTCTGGAGGTTCATAACAGAATGTGGATTCAAGACAGAAAAGAATAAACATTTTACTTTATTACTCAATTAGTCTTTCAGTGACTGTGTTTAATATCCACAGTGAACTTATTAGAAAGAAGAGTATCAAAACAACACTGCTTAGAAACTTTAATCAAGAATTTAGAATTAACACTTCAATAAAGCCTTAAAAAAATTCATTGATTCTCCAGTACATATAGGTTTATGTTCAGTCACTATGAAGTTCGTGAAAATATTGTTTGATTGCATCACAGGGTGAGAGAGTAAAAACAGCATCAGTTGAACCTAAAATATATTTACTGCAGACAAAACAAATGCATCAAACACCCACTAAAGCTGCCCAGAACAAGGCAATACAGAATTCACTAATTTGTCCACAGAAAATGCTAAGCATGTGATTTTGAATTGCAGAGAGTAGTACTGACAGTAAATGTAAAAAATAAGCTAACTATACAACAAAAAAATAATGCACACTCCCCCCAAAAAACCCCAAACCAAAATCCATAACCCACCACACAACCAAGATGCTCCTCTAAACCCCCAATCCCATTCAGTACATCTCAAGTGCCAACAAAATACTTTATGGAACAGAGGCTTGTTTTGACAGAAAAGTACAACTAAATTCTAATGTCAGATGGAAATGATGCCACATGCATCTCTCTTTAGTGCCATCACTGATTTGCTTAATTAACTCTTAGGAAGCATCTACCTCACTTCCTCCTCTGAGCACTCACACCATGACCTGGATCAGAGAATGAGTCTAGTTGAAAAAATATAATCACAGAAAAAGCTGATACATGGCTTATAACATAACTACACAATAACTATGCACAATTTCAGCTACAAAACCCAGAGGGGCTGCATCAAACAAAATCTGTAAACAAAGCTTACTTTCACTCTTCAAACTCCACCTCTTCTAACATCTTTAACCTCATTAGGCTCTGCTGTATTCCCATGACTTTACTTACTCACGTCCAATCTGCTATGACAAGTTCAACAACCGAAAGAGAAAAATTAAGACTGACTGTAGCACCAAGAACTGGGGAGTCAATTGCTGACAAAAGACCATCCCTATGTAGCAGTGCGATGAGTTCACATTACAGCCACACTCTGGAATCAGATGAGAAGTCAGCACTGTAAGACTCCTTTCCAAAATCAAACTACATTATAAGACATGCTTTCCCAATGGAAATAAGCTTCTCTCTGTTCTATCTAGTTTCCTCTTCTCAGCTCTGGCTTGCTCAGAAACCCATAATTACAGTACACCGAGAGTACAAATATAGAGGATGATTTCATAGACAAGGAGTAATTTCTTCTATTTTGAATAGAATTCCCTGCTATTATGACTTAGCACTCACTCATATACATTTAAGAAACCATGTCACATACTGACTGAAATGAAATTACTGTATTACACATCCAGTAACCCGTCAGAGCTTTCTGAAATTTAAAAGAAATTGCATAAATATAATCACAACTGTAAGCAACAACCAAGAAAACTGATATATGTTAACCAGGTATTCCAGTAAGGCAGATCCCTGGATGAATTACTGAATACACACCAGACTGCAGAGTACAGCACAGTCATTTGGAGGACTTACTCAATGTAAGAAGGTCATGAAATGTCACAACACAGGACTAACTTAAGTATATGAAACAGACTGCAAAAATGTAGTAGACTGACCCTGGTGAGCCACCAAGTGCCTACCAAAGCTGCGCTATCTCTCCTCTCCTCAGCTGGAGAGAAAATATAACAAAAGGCTCATGGGTTGAAGTAAGGACAGAGAGAGATCACTCATCAGTTACAGTCACAGGCAGAGATCACTCCCCAGGTACAGTCACAGGCAAAACACGTGATGCAGGGAAACAAGTTTAATTTATTGCTAGTCAAATCAGAGTGGGATAATGAGAAATAAAAACAAAATGTAAAAATTGCCTTTATTCCACATTTCCTTTTCTCTGAGCTCAACTTCACTTCTGATTTCTTTACTTTCTCCATGACAGCAGAGCAGGGTGCAGGGAATGGGGCCTGCTGTCAGTTCATCACACGCTGTCTCAGTGGAAGGGCCCCTCCTTTAGTGTGGGGTCTCTCCCATGGGATGCAGCCCTTCACTAACAACTCCAACATGAGATCTACCCATAGGCTGCAGACTGCTACAGCCTGGGTCCTCCTCACAGCATAGGGTTCCCTTCAGGAACAGGCTGCTACAGCGCGGATGCCCCATGGGTTCACAAGTCCTGCCAGCAAAGTTGCTCCAGTATGGGCTTCTTTCTCCATGGTGCCACAGGTCCTGCCAGAAGCCTATTATAGTGTGGCCTTCCCATGGGGTCACAGCCTCCTTCAGGCACCCACATCGTCTGGCATGAGGTCCTACAGGGGATGCAGGTGAATCTCTGCATCCCCACAGTCCTCCAGGGATTGCAGGGGCACAGCTTCCTCACCATGAGCTGCAGCAGGAGCTGCAGGGGAATCTCACCTCCAGAGGCTGGAGCACCTCCTTCTGCACTTACCTTAAGGTCTACAGAGCTGTTCCTCTCACATACTCCCACTCCTCTCTTCAGCTATTGCTGCTCTGCAGCAGTTTTTTTCCCTTCTTCTTAAATACATTATTCCAAAAGAACTATCCCTGTCACTGAAGGCCTTGGCCTTCACCAGCTTCTTAGAGCCAGATGGCATTGGCTCCTTGAGACATGGAGGAAGCTTCTAGTAACCTCTCAAAAGAAATCATCCCTGTAGCTCCCCTGCTATCAAAATTCTACTACGCAAACCCAATATAGCAACTTCCTTAACTGCTTTTTTATTTAATCATAAGAAAATTCCACCCAAAGAATAAACTTTTTTTTGGCTAGTAGAGAAACTTCTGCTTCCTTGCTCCCTACTCCAATGCAACACTAAACCTGAAAGTTGGAAAATGGGTAGGATAATGATGAAGCTGATTGACTGATTTTTTTGTCCTGGATATATTACCACATAAAACTGAAATTTAATTCATTAAGAAAACAATGAACTGTCCAACTTCCTCAACAAATTTGCATAACACAAAGCTGATCATGTCAGGACCTGTCTGACAGAGTAATAAAAAATGGGGACAACTTTGAATTGCAAACAATTTTTAAAAGCATGTAATTAAGACTTCCTTTGACCTTGTTAACAAGGATGCTAAAATGTTAATTCTTAACTAACTGTTTATGCTAAGGTCTGTTTTACATTTTCTCTTCCTTATGCCTAACCAATGTCTAAATTACTAGGATATTGTTAAATATCCAACAGAACTTTTTCCTGTTATTGGTCATTACAGAAAAAATAAAAAGCCAAATCACAACCACAATGATTAACAGTTCTAACTCTACAAATCTGAAAGTTCCTGCCCTCTGTTACTTACTAATTATTTGGTTCCAAAATCTTACGTCTGCTTAGTTTTAGAATCAAAATCTCATAAAAAGTGAAAATCTGAAATATCAGTTATGAAAGAGAATGCTCACTTCACTTACTTATACTCACTGGCCAGAAGTAAGTGATATACATGGTCAGAAATTAAGTGTGCATGTGTTTAGAGGCCGAAGGTATAAAAATGAAACACAGGTCCACACTGATGATAACATAATTCTTTTGACAGCAGCATAATAAAAAGCTCTCAAAAATCTATCCACATGAAATATCCATACCCATGAACTAGAACACAGGCAATTTTAGCTTAGTCAGGTACTTGTGTACAAACGCTGTAACCACAGAATGTGCTATTAACTGTTTGCACTGAAAACTGAAAGTGTTTAAAATATTTCACTGTTAAATGAGTACAATTCATCATGACCCAAAGACCATCATTGAAGTCAATGAACATCTAAAATCCAGTTACAGCACAGTATTACTTTTTTTCTGCAAACATGTTTTTCTTATATTTATAAAAACAGTCTCTAAAGATGGCATAGAACACACTTCAAAGCAACTTTGTCACAGCCTTTTATACATCAGATGACACATTTTTAAGTATGCATATTTCATATCCTTAACTCAAGCAAAGTTGGCTGCTCTGGGAGTGACAAAAATTTTGTAAATAAAAATCACTACTGAATTATTTGTTCATTGGACATTTAGGTCTATTAACCATATCAACCACACTAACAGCAACATAGGAAGAAATTACTCTTTTACTCTGTTTTCCACCATTCTAAAGAGACTACACGAAATGTTGCAATCAAAGTAATTGCAGAGGACTTGCCAACAAGCTTTTCAAATAAGTACAACAAATTAGAAAAAATAACTGAGAAGTAAATCCAAGAAGAAAATATACCTGTGAGTTGCATTTATTTCCTTTAACCAAAGAATTCCATTTTGCCTATAAACCTATGCTTCTTTCCTTTCAGATGCTTTATTCAACCATAGATGTCTAACTTGATAACATATCCAGTAAAGGCAAAGAAGTTTACTTGCAACAAGGGAATCAGAAAGGGAAAAGCATCCTTGAAGTTGTAACACTGTTTAAAAAAATCTGCGTAGCGCAGACAACGAAGCTCTCAACAAATCAGAACTCACTGGAGATAAACTAGCAATAGTTAACGACCTTTACTTGACTTTCCTATGAAACAATTCAGCAGAAAAAAAACTGGCTTCACAACCTTGGTGTAATAATCAGTAACTACACTGAACCCCTAACACTGATCTAAGTTACCAAACAGCATGTCAGAGACTTAACAAAAGAGATCTGGTCTTTCACTGTGACGCAGCAAAGCCTCGTTAGCAAAATTAAAGCAAAGTCCAAGACTGTTTTCAAGACAGCTTTGTCTCCTTAGCAACTGACATGACCGACAGGCAGCATACTGGTAAAAGTCTTACTTTACAAGGCAGCTTTGTATTATTATTTTGACTTAACCAGCAATTTAGAATACTTGCCTGAAACACAGCCTGAAGTAACTTAGCTAAAAGCCAAATAAAACAGCAACAGAGTGAATCCCAGAAAACAGACTCCAAGAAGCACTTCAGGAGGCCATGAAACGGCGACACAGCTTAGTCACGCCTTACAAAAACTTTTGTTCTCCAAATGAAACTCCAGTTTTATTTAGCAAAAAGCAGCTAGGAGGTACCATTTTCTTATTAAAAACAAATTTTCCCCTGCTGTAAATTCCTATTCAAATGCTTAACAAAAAATACATTTCATCTGGTAAATTTCCCAACAGAGCCTGACATCAAAATCAGGTTCAGCAAACTGTTTAGGGGACAGCGTCCAGCCAGTACCTGGCATCTGTCTGTTAACATTCCAATACAACATTCCTCCAAGAATTTGTCTCCCATCATGCTAACCCCCATGCTGTTAAATTTCCCCTAGACACAATTCTGTCATTCTCTTGGGCCAACTACATGGTATTTGGCTGTATCTTAGGGGCACCTACCAGAGGACTGCTACTCACAGAAATCTCCTGTAAATTTCCATCATTCAACCAAGTATTTACATGAGAAACTGAGTCAGGTAAATAACGGCATTTACATAATCACTCACAGCTTGTTGCCACAGGGAGAGAAAAAAAAAAGGAGAGAAAAAAAAACATACCTTAAAAAAAGGAGTATTTACTCAAATAGCAAAAGACAGCAAGTTCCACCTACCATTATTGAGTTTTACTGCACAGGTATATGAGAAGTGTACAAACAATAAATGCAAGAATGTTGGAACGTATAAAAACACAAGGACAGAAATTAATATGAGAACTGAGCAGCTATCAGTTTTAAAAGGTTAAACTAAATCTAATTACATTATCTGAATTTGTTCCCAGCTATGAAGATAAACACATGCAGTGCTCTGGCCACATATAAAAAGAAGACGAACATCCCTAGTTTTGGATGACAGATCTCTTGCTGTTTACCTCATTTTTGTTTTTCATTTCTTTGGATGGTTGCAGAGCAGAGATGTCTAGTCTTAATCAATATTGCCTGTAACGAAGACTAGTTTTAACAATTAATCTCATACCTCAGCCCTGAGCAACACCTCTTGCTCTCATGGGCATCACCCCCATAAGTGCTTGTGTCAAGTGCTTATGTCCCATACGGGAAAATGTGTCTTTGAAAGCAACAGGAACTCTGCTTTACTTTTACATGTGACTTAACTTAGGTCCTGACGTTAAGTATTTCAGCACTCCCATTGCTAATAAGTTACTTTCTCTGAGGGTTTAGTCTAAAGCCAGACAGAGTGAAAAATCCGGTTTGCTTGCTGTGTCAGCTTTTGAAAACTTGCAGCTGTTGTGCCACAACTGCAGGGAGAAATTGAGCAAAGTATAAATTGTGGCTTTACATTTTGAATTTTAAAGCCACTGTTATTTTTTCATTTCCAGACAGAGAAAGATAAGAGACTAAGAGATGAATCTTGTAAAAGTTGGTATGATTTTACCCAAACACGCCAATGATCAGTTCAACAGCATTTACCTATCAGAAGCTTCTTGCAAAAA
This sequence comes from Pyrgilauda ruficollis, assembly GCF_017590135.1. NCBI lineage: Eukaryota > Metazoa > Chordata > Aves > Passeriformes > Passeridae > Pyrgilauda > Pyrgilauda ruficollis. The sequence goes on from NW_024529932.1 coordinate 9,856,821, forward strand.
TATGATGTAGTAGTGCTCAGTCTTACGTACCTGGGAATTCTCCAATTAATATGCTTGTATTATTTTACTGCTTTCTATCAAGCAGGAATTTCCATCATGTGACTAAGGGGTTAAGACTATCCTGTGCTACGAGCCAGATGACTACTAAAAACCCCACTACTGTAATTCTTTGCCATATTCCACATACAGAAAACAAAAAGCGAAAGGATGAAAATCCAGAAGACAATCATTGTTATTTGTATCAAATTCTTGTTTGTCTTTAGAAGTCAAGACCTCAGAAAACAGTAGTTCCACAGCAGTGCAATTGCACCCATAGAGCTTAATGCTACAACTCTAACTCAAATATAACCAGATTAAATATTTAATAAGTAGAACTGCAGAAGCATCTTTTTTTAAACATGAAATTCTGATTAAACCTGTATTCAAATACTCTTCTTCTTATTATTAATCAGAGATACTTCAGTATTTTAATTATAAAAGACTGGTTAAGACTTGGTCACAATTACAGCTTTCAACAAAATAAAAAATTTTCAGATCACCAGTAATATAAAACTGTTCTCAAATTTGATCCAGGCAATAGGAAAGCAGTGCTACAAAGCAGTACGAGATACCTAAAGCATATAGACCCAAAATCAGATACTACAATGCACAAAGACTATTTTTATGAGATATATGAAAGACAAAAACCCATGGGAAGAAGAAAGGTTCAGATCAACAACCAATTAAAAAAAATCATGAGAGAGAATTTAATTATTAACTTCCAACTAGGTGCCACATATGCTGTATTTTTCCCAGTTCTAGCTTCTTCTGAAGATAATAAATGTCAATATGCTTATAAATTAAAAAAACCCAAACATTTGTGAAAACCATGAGATATGTTTTTGGTTTATCTGAAATCGTATCTCAACTGCTCTTTGGAATAGTCTTATAAAATCACCTTGGTACAGCACGGTACTGGATACATGGATAACGTTATGTCACCAAACACAAGGAAATGTGTGCCACTGCTCTCACTGATGCCCAGGCTCAGTGCTAACAAAAATAGGGCATATTTGCCCTTATTCTTCCTTGGCCCTTTCAAAGATACTGAAATGTTCAGTAGAACTGCGAATTCAAAAAAACGTGTGTTATTGCTCTTTCATAGGACTCTTCAAAGTAAGAGGCAGAAGGAAAAATACACACTTAGTAGTACTGTGACTGTCTTCCCTTAGACCGTCAAAAACACACCACAGCAAGCTTTCCTTTGAAAGTGTTTAAACTAATGTTTTCCTTCAGCTATGTTCTGAAACTGACAGCGTCCACAGTATGATTTTTTCATGGCTTTTTCTAGGGAGATCTTTGATCTTTTGAATATTTTCTTAAACAGTCAAATCATCAATGTAAAAATGTAACTAACTTGACATATTACAAATACAATTTAGCAACCAAAGATCTTCAAAAGTGGAGAAGCCCATCAAAAGCAGTGGCTACAGTTTTGGCTTCCAACTATACTGCTCTGTAATTGACCAGCTTGCTTGAACTATAGAACTATAAACATAAGAAGTCATATTGATGACTCCGAATACACACTTGACTAAATTAAGGTATTCAATAAAATATGCAGCTGTGGCTGCAGCTTTTCCAATGAACATCTTTTGTCCTTGAAAACTAAGACTACTTTGGTGGGGTGGGGAGACTGAGAAGAACAGAGGATATTGGTGTAGTGAGTAGTACCAGTCAGGGGTAAAAACAGGATGGAAGAGAAATTTAACATCATCACTGGATATTTTTCATGTGTGACATAAGGAAATTAAAAAAATCCAACACCAAAAATCATAGCAACAAACTTCCCTGTTGCCTTAACACTAGTTGGTTTTGTAACACCCAAAACCATACCTCCCGTATGGAGCACATCAGAAATGTGTAACAGCAATCTTTTTTTCTGCCAGATGGATAAACACCTCAAACACACCCACAAATACTAATGGAAACCACCTTGGCCTCCTTCAGGAAGTCATTCAACACTTCACAGAAAAAATAGGAAGTTGTTGATAAACTGCTTGCAAGAACTACTTCCTGTAGGAAAAATAATTACAAGACTTGTTTGCTGGACAATCAGTTAACCTTTCCTCACACTACAACACAAGAAGTAGTATTACAAAAGCTCTATAAGAATTAAAAGCATAACTCTAATTTAAAATTATACAAGAGTAATTCTAAAACTGAGCAAAATTTGTTTATTCTTTCTGCAAGCTGTTGTCTGCTACTCCCATTGCACATTATCTTTTGCCTCGAGAGTGATTCCCTATCTTTCTGCACAGTTCACCGAAATGTCAAGCAGCAGCTGGCTAACAGGAAGTGGTTAAAAAGCAATGCAATTGACATCACCACACAAACCAAGCTCGGCTTTTTTACTGTATGTTTAAGAATGGGCTACACCAGTGAGAGATGACTCAGATGTGACCACTTACTAACAAGCAAGTCTTAACCTACAAGCTCCACTGAAGGAGCAGTATCAATAAAAAGTAGTTTTACCAGCTGTACAGTAAGCAGGCCTTAACCCACTGCTCAAAATCATCGCTAAGGGAAAATGAAACTCACCATTACTACTCATAACAGTGAGATGAATGCTAATAAGTGAAATTCTGGCAAATCATTGAATGTTGGGTATTCATACGTAAGGGGGTCTATTTATCCAGATGATAGACTAATTTACAAGAGTAGTTCTTTCTGGTTCAAACCCTATAGTACTGCTCCCACCTTCTTTTAATGTGTATGGCTACAGGGGGTGTGTATATAAAATATTTGGCTAAACAACTCTTCATCTATCTCTATAAATACACACACACACAGACGATTAACTATTTTCTCTCCCATATACACTATTTTCATTTCTTTCCACAAATTACTGTGTTTGCAGTGCTTGACCCACTGATTAGTGGAAGCAACTGTAATTCCAGAGTGTATTAAGTATGGTACTCAATTTTGTATTATTCTCTTTGCACTGTGGCATATTATGACAACTATAACCATAAGGCTTACTGACATCTGGAAAGAATCTAATATTGTTACCTATTCTGTAAAGATCTTTCTAGAGCCTGACTGCCAGACTGTTCATGGAGTAGCTACAGAACAGAGCAAGTGGAAACAAGGAGCGATGCAGCCAATGAAGAAAAAAAGCTGAATACTTGAAGAGACACTAAAAATCTGCATATGATAGAAGGAACCACATTAAAGGTGATTTAGAATCAGAAATCTTAGTACTCACACTTCAAGCAAATGTTTAAGGTATAACCAGGCAAGATGTGAGCTTTAGCAGGCTTGTAGGTGTGAGCTTATCACTCATCACTGAAAAAAACAAACTTGCTACTCAAAACTAGTCTTAAATTTCTTTGGGTTTCCTACACATACAGAGGAAACATTGTGCTAGTACTTTAAATGCTTTTTACAAATCTAAAAAAACTCCAATGAAGTTGGTGGATCTCACCTGCATATAGTATTAAGCAACCTTTTATGAACAAATGTTCTTCAAGTGTGAACAAAGCTGTCCTCATTAGACTCTTCCATACCAGAGCATCACCCAAGGAAAGCCAAAAGGAAACAGCCCATTACACTGTTTAAAATCTCCCAAGGTCAGCATGTGACCCAGCAGGGAGAGGTTCAAAAAGCACAGCCTTTATTTTTTTTCCTAACAACCTGGTTTGTTTCCACTCCTTTCCCCTTCAAGACACATCCTTCACAGCTAGCAGCTCTTTCAATCATTTACTTTGGATGTCTGCTTGAGAACAAACGATCTTGCTCATGCAGATGAGTTTGCCAGACTTGTGTGTACTTTCCAGTCTCAGGCTCTTTATTGTTCTTGCTGAAACCTGACCCTTTGAAATGGATACCAGGACACCAAGAAAGGACAAAAAAACTTGCAAAAGAAAAGGAAAGGATTTTTGTGGTAATAATCAAACTGCAGAAAAAAGCTTTCCAAGAATAAATCTTTCACTCTGATTTCACCTGAATGAGCACAATTAAAAAAATTCATTAGAGGGGCAGGAAGACATTTTTTGTCTCTTAAACTCTTTCATCTTCTGTAAAATTGACAGTGCTATCAAGAACAAATACTTGTGGCAGTAAAACTTTAAAATCAAATATCTATTTTTCATGCTTCATAAGGGGCTCTTTAAGAGCTCTCACTAACACAGTCAAAACAAAAGTTTGCTTTTCATTTCAAAACTCATTCTGTTCTTTCCTCAAGGTTCAATGAGCTACAGTTCTCAAACGGCATAAATTACACAGTTCAAAAAAACTTCTACTTGTGCCTGCTGAAGAGCTCATATTCTAGAACACACTGATCTGTTAAACTTCACCAAAGAAAATATCACATCTTCAAGATCTACAGCTAATGCTTATTTTCACATTTCTAATAGAGAATGATTGTTCTCAAAAGGGAACCTTCAGGCTCAAATAATTTCAGACAACTTCTGCAACCTCTTTTTGGTTGAAAAAGGCTAATTTTTCTGTATGGAAATACCTCAGCTACAGGAGCAAGAAACGTTTTTAAGAAGTTCTGCAAGTTCAGTTTTCATTGCAGACAGTGTAAGTTTGTTATTGTTTTTGAAGCTACAAGCTCAACTACTTCAATCAGATGCAGGTATTAATCACAATATTGGAGTGAGAAAGGAAGTAAGAAATAGTTTTTCTTGGGTGAAACAAGTTTTCCATAAGTAACACTATGTTACCTCTCCCCACCCTGCAAATGACATATAATGGGTAATTTAGAGACTTGCTGTTAAATAAAAAGTTCAAATTATAGTCAAAGTATTTGAGGGCAAGTTATGGTCTTGGTGGGCACATTTTCAGAAAGAAGGACAAGTCCCTGCTCTTTTAGAAAACTGCACAGAATAAAAGAAAGTGCTTCCTGATGGATTGGATGTCAAATGGATGGCATGTCTAACTTTCTTCAGTTATAGAAAAGGTGATACTAATTTCACTGTGTGGAAAAATTGCAGCTCTAGGAACATGAAACAATGTTAGAAATTCTGAAATTGCCTTTTCATTGCCAGGAATGTAGATGAGTTAATTTACAAACACAAATACTGTAATCAAACACATATGTTAATTACCTCAGGAAGAGAGAGTAGGCAAAAACATTTTGGTTGTGTATTTAAACAATTGTTTTTAATCAAAGCATAAGAAGTCCTGACCTACTATCACTACAATACTCTCTAAAGTTAACTCTGTATTTTTACATCTGTATTATTAAAAGGAGGTAAAATGTATCCTGACCACCATGACGACTCTGACAATATTCAGCAAATCAAAAAGTGTCATTGTTCAAGAATGACTATGCTAACTTCACTGATTTTTTTAGTACACAATATAATGGATGACATTCTTTAGCTAAGATTAAGATAGGACAAATATTCACAGAGTACCATACAGTTTTCAGAAACAGCAGAGTTGATATGTGAGAAATACTGAAGTGGTAGGGTCCCCTACTTAAAATCACAAGCATGTTTTTAAAAATACATATTTTAAACACAATGATATTTTCTGAAATTCTAAGATGGTAAAAACATATATATCCCAAAAAAAACCAAAAAACCCAAAAAAAACCCCACCAAACTAGAGATACAGCTAATTGAAAAGAAATTTTACTTACTTAAGAAAGTATCTCTGTCCAGATGGTGTCTTAGCCATCTCCCAACCTGGTGGCAAAGGTACGTCATCAGGGATCTCAAAAGAAGACTGGCGGAGGTGTTGAGAAGATGGAGCTCCAGGTCCAGTCACTACTCCAGAGGGTGTAAGTGTCCCTGGAGAAACAGCTCCCAGCTGCAGTGATGCTGGAGAGGAATGAGCTCGGACATGCTGTGGGGTCAGGGCTCCTGCTGTCCCGGCATCAGTGCTGGCCTGCCAGGAGTGAAATTATTTTTATTAAGATTCCTATATTTCAGTAGAAATGCAGCTGTCAGAAGACATTTCACTTTAAATGAACGTTTCAGGAGAAATTCATAGCTCAGTTGTTCTAAAGTTCTGCTTATTTTCCAGTTGTTACTGTTCAAGCAAGCCTCCACGTAGTTTGGTTAAAAGCCCCTGTGCAAATCAATAAATATTAACTGTACGTGTTGAGAGCCCTTAGTTTTATTTTGAAAACTAAAGCTCTTACTCCTCAGCACAGGGTTAAGAACAAACCTGCCTGCAGTCAGCAGATCTCATCCAGTGGTTTGTTACTGGACTGCACCCACTCCCTACCATCACACCCACTTTCTGCTGGAGGAGTTAACTTCCCACTCTCCTTTTCAAGTGGGGGTGTGGGGATTCAAGTAGACACACACACCACCACCCTGCCGCCCCCCAGCCCGCAGGGATTAAAAAGATCACACAAAGAGAAAAGCAATAGTGAAATGCCAACTGGCAGCAGTGAGCTCCAATGGAGGAAGACTCACGAATTCAACCATTAAAAAATCTAAACAAGAAGACCAAACATAACATTTCCTAATAACTCAAACTTTTAAGGGTATAAAGAGTCTGTCCATGTTTTATCCAAAGCAAAGCTTCAGCAAACAGCTGAACCAGTCAATCACAAATGACTCACAAACTCATTCACTGGAGTCACCACTCATAAGTACACAGAAAGTCCTTGCCAGTACTCAATACACGTCCAACATGGAACAGAAAAGGCAGCTCTGAAAACCTGGTTAAAGTAAAATTGGCTTAAAAATATATATTTACCAATTAACTGGTTTTATAGACAGACCAGAACAACACTGACACCTACAATGAGATGCATGTATGCGTCCCTGTCACACCTCTCTACACAAGGTATTACGCCGAAGGAGGCCCCACTTACACCCTCTTACAGTTCTGCTTCACTCCATCTGTATGCAAGCACACATGAAGTTTCATGTGTTCAACTGGAAACAAATCAGTTTGCACTTACATCCAGACAAAAGAAGCAAGTAGTAAGTGCAAATAAATATTGCAAATCAAGCGGATTTGCAATATTTAAATTCATGAGAATCACAGAATGATAGAAAAGAGAGACCTTTTCTTTAAGCAGAATGTTTATATGGCACAATTGAACAGAAAGGAAAAATGAAAACAGTCCACAATGAAGCAAATGATTGATTCTCTCTTGCCTTAGCTGGATTTCAAGTTTATGTTTTAGGAACCACTGAGTGGTACAAGGAACAATGATCCAACTAAATATGCTTTACAGACAAAGATTAACATACACAAGGAATATAAGGCTAAGCCTAAAAGTACAACCAAAAGTTGTATGACCATCACACACTTTTAGTGCATTTCAAACACGACAGCTATTTAACTGCAGTTACTGTATTTAACAAAACACAGCACCAAGTGTTAGATGAATGTCTACCCATTCAGATTTGTACACAATGGAACCGCGATGAGATATGCACAAGCTGGGAGAACACTATATATAAACCCCTTATTCCTTGCTGGATTTCAGTATGTTATTAAAGGTCTGCAACTCAGAAGCTAGCAAAACTACAGAAGCAGATCAGCTCCACTCCTTCCAATTTTCTTTTCAGTCTTGCTATATGAAGGCCAGACTGCTTTTTTGAGTATTTGGAAAATGAATTAACTGCTAGGCTGGGAGAGTACGTGCCAAGGTTCAGCCTGGAATGAGCTTCTGAAGTCAAGTTATAAATCGTTCAAAACAGAAGTTTAATAATGGAAATGTTGACAGACCCTTAACAACGCGGGTACCAGGCACCAGTACACAGCGAGTTTCACCCTTATTGGCTTCATAGATAAAGTGACAATAGCCAATCATAAAACTTATTTTATAGCTTAGCAACTAAGTTCATTACTTAATAACACTTGACTAGACATGCACAGTCTCCATCCAAAACGCTGGTTAACAGCATTAGCTTTCGCTCGTATTCACACCAACACTTAGGTCTTGGTAAAAAAGTCCCTCTGCTTAAACACCAAACGCTCCCGGAGGCCGAGCGACGACCCTGCCCCGCACACCCCACCCCGTTCCTCCTCGGCCCTGCCCCCGCATCGCCCCTTCCCCCCGGCCCTGTCCCGCCCCCTTCCCAGCCCTGCCCCGCATCCCTCCCCCGCTCCCTGCGCGGCCCTGCCCCGCATCGCTGCCTCCCCCGGGCCGGCACGGCCGCGGCCCCACGGCTCCGAGCCCCGGTCCCAGGCTGCCGCCGCTGCCCTGGATGCGGCGCTGCGCCCGGCGGACCCTGGACGCCGTCGGACCTGGCGTCTGCCTCGGGAATTAGCTTCGGATGTGCGTGCGTGTGGATGTGGGGGGGTTAATCCTACCCAACCCAGCGCCGTGCTGAAATGGTGGAAAAGTCACATCCATATTTACTGTCTGACGGGGCGAGGGGGTGTGGGTTTGGCACCACTTCATCGACCCCTTCCACAGAGAGCAGGGAATTGGACCCCAAAGCGACATTCCAAGCGAAGCCTTTTCACCCAAGTTTTAGGGGCTCACTCCCACTGTCGCCCTCCCGGTGAGGCCGAGAAAGCCAAGGAGCGGATGTGGAGTTCGAGGCCCCGCTGGAGACCGGGACGGGGCCAGCGCTCGCCCGCCCTCCCGCCGCGGTCCCGGCCCCGTCGGCGTCTCGGGGCGCGGGAGGCGGCCCTGCCCCAGGGGAAGAACAAATAAAGGGGTGTGGGGGCGGCAGAGAGCGCCCCGACAGCCCCGGCCGGGCGCCCCCCGCCCGCTCGGCCCCGTGGATTCCCGCCCCGGCCCCCTCCCCCATACGCCTCCCCCGGGAGGAGCTCGGCGGCGGGGAGGGGGAACACGGCCCGGCCGGGCCGCCCCCCGCCCGCCCGCGGCGCGGGTCCCTTCCTTCCCTCCCCCTCACCTGGCGGGAGTGGGCCTTGGGCTCGGGCGGCTTGAAGAAGGAGTCGGGCAGTTTCCGCAGTCGCATGGGCAGCGTGTGTGGCACGTTGGCGCCCTTGGGGTTCATCACCGCGTTGAACAGCGCCTCCAAGTCGGTCTCCGAGTCGCCCCGCACATGGACGATCTGGTGCCCCGCCGGAGGGGGCCCCGCACCCGGGGGCTGCGCCGCGCCGGCCGGGGCCCCCGACACCGGGCCAGGGGGCTGCGGCGGCGGCTGCTGCTGCTGCGAGGCCGGGGGCTGCGCTGCCTGCGGCGGCTGCTGCGTTTGAGGCTGCCCAGGATCCATGGCTCCGTCGGGACCCCCCGGCGCTTCCCTGGCGGGGCTCGGCGGCTCAGAGCCCGGATTCCCAGTCCCGCATGCCCCGCTCCCCGGGCCGCGGGCTCGTCCTGCTGTCGCCGGTGCTTCTCACCCCTCGGTCGGGAAGCCGACCCGCCCGCGGCAACTGGCAAAACAACTCTGGCCGTGCGGCGTTTCCCCGAGCCCGGCCCAGCCCGGCCGGCGCCTCTGTCCCGGCGGCGGAAACTAACTCACACAACACACCAAACAAAAGTTCGCAGTTACGCCCGCCCGAATCACTCTCCGCCGCCGGCTCCGCCCCTCCTGAGCCCGCCCGCACCGTATCCGACGGAGGGAGCCCGTGCTCGCAGCGCTCCTGCGCGCGCCCGCCCGCACCGCCTCCCGCCCGGGGCGCTGCGCGGCCCCCCCGGCCCCCGCTCCGCCCGCCGGCACCGCACCGCCCCTCGCTCCGCGCCCGCCCGCGCCTCGCCCGCCCGCCTGCTGCCGCCAACCAGAACTTTTTTTTCTCCCTAACTTCTATCCCAGTTTCCAGGAGGCCGCTCCGCGAGGGGGTGGGGAGGGGCGGCCGCGCTTCCCTGCCCCTGGCCCGGAGGGGGCATCGGCCCGGGACCCCTCCCGCCCGTCCCCTCCCGCGCTTTCTCCCGGTTCCGCAGAGCTTTCATCGACTGCAGAGCCTCCCCTGCAGTTACGCGTCGCGGGTCTGTAAAGCTGGCTCATAAAAATGACGAGACCTCTAGAGAAATACTTTTTATTAGATAAAAGGGGTGAGGGAAGGGGGAAACGGCCAAGAAAACAGCTTCAAGAACTATAAATACCGGAAAACTTTTGTCACTAACCACATAGTAACATCTGAGTGAAGGGGAAGCACTTCCGAGCACGTCATCAAGAAGCAAAGCTTTCCTCGTCAGAAAACTATGCAATGTCTACCTGAACCCAACAGAAAGAAGGCAACCTCCATTATAAAACTGGGGACCAGACAGGTTTATAACTAGTTTGTAAACAGGCCTCCACCAAAACAGTGATACAGGATATTCACATGTCGCTTGCAAGGATCCACAATCAAGTAGGCAAAAGTCTGTTGGTGGCTTTTGCTTGAAGGGTAACACAGGCCATTAGCATCCTGAGAGGAAGAAAGAAACAGAACAGTATTAGGGACAATAGGGATATCTGCAAGAGAATTAATAAAATCTGAAGTTAATAATTTTGTTCCAGTTGTAACTGTTCATTGCACAGCAAAATAGAACAAACACACCACAGTTATTTAAATTGTGTATGTCCCCATAAGGATCCTAACAATATGAAATGCTCAGTAATTCTGGCTAGATGTACAAATAACCTTGAGGTAAATGTAATATTAATAAAAAAGTGTAAAATTAAACATATAATCATGTGTTTACACAATTAGATCCTAAAATACAAATGATTAAATATACAACAGCCCATCATGTTTCCTTTGAAACAGAAAAATAATCACTTACTCTATATTAATACATAAAGCTCTTCCATCCGTAATTTTTTTTATTTCACTTAACATTTGCTAATGCATCTGTTCAGGTTCCAATATTTGCATTTAAGCAAAACGCTTATTACAGATCACATTAACAACTTGGACCATTATTGGAAACATTTTGTGTGCCAGTCCTCAGAAAGGGTTTGAAGGTATTCTAGACACATAGCTGCAAAATCCTGGTTCTGAAAATAATACATTCAGCTGACAATCAGCAGGGGAGCTGGGCTCTTCACATTAACATCCTACGTCTGCACATGTCAATAAAAGCTTCGGTGTTGACAGAACAGCACAGCTGGACACACTTCAAATCCAGTAGGGATCCAGAAACTAGATGGAGGGATTTTTAAAGCGTTGGGGGTTTTTTATTTAGTCAGTGTGGTAATTGAACATATGAAAGACCAATAAATATGTAGCTGGCACTTCCTTTCTTTTAAAACTTGTAACAGTTTCCTCCTGCTCCCCAACACCTTTGTACAACAGTTGAAGAGATGTGGGTTCTGTTACACTTTTCCTGCTTAAGAGAAATTGCTACATTGCATATATTTTTCATTTTCTCCAGGAAAATTTTAAACTCAAGACTACAGACTATTCCAGATTTCATATCTCTCGCATTCTTCTGTTGAAGCTGTCTTCCTTTGCATAAAATAATCTGTCTTTTTTTGGACCAAGGAAACATGAAAACTGTAACCTCTCTCAGTGGTTAAGTCAGTCAGCTGAGAAGGAAAAGAGCTGGGTCCCCATATCTGCACCAAGGACCATTTGTTAATTTTATCCTTTAGCTTTTACTGGCACCCCATTTTCTCCTGCTGTTTCAAAGAGAATGAATCCATTATTAGATGTTTTGGTGTCTTCCTTTGAGGGATTATTCAAACCCCTAAATCTTAAATTAAACTAAGCACCTCATAAAAGCACTGTTTTAGACAGGTAGAGATTTGATAATGTTTATTCCCAGAATTTTCCAATGGTAGTCAAATGCCACAAGCTAGAAATAGCATTCTATTTTTAAGCGGCACAACATACAAGCTCTGTATCTCCAATTGTAGGATACCTAGCTTTCTTCAGGTGTTTTCTAAGGATACATGTGCAACGAACATTGGATTCTCAACTGCAGTAAAGAGAGCAAATTTTCAGATTTTATACTGCTCAGCATCAAAAAGCCTTTGCAATTTGATCCAAAAATAACCTAAGCTCATGCATGTAACTGAAGAAAAAAAAGACAACATCAACATCAAGATGTGATTGCTAGTTAAACTCTTTTCCCATTGCTACCAAGGATCCCACTCCTGCAGTCTGTGTGGAATTGATGGATAGCAGTTGAGGTTTTGGCTGTTTAGAGGCAGTGTGAGCCCACTACAGATTTGTTCAACAGCTCAAGAACAAAACCAATGTAAGTTCTGGCGATGAGGCATTTCAAGCAATATACCAAACTTGGTATCAGGAAAATAATCAATATAATCTAATTAAATGAAAAGGTCCTTAATTTTAATTAGCAAAAGAGATCATAAAACCCCTAAAATGCTTGAGCATAAAGGCTTTGATATTTACATTCATGCATGTACAGAAGTTAAGAATCATACCAATTCCATCTGCAGTGTGGACTTTGGTTCACACATGCAGGGGGTGTAATGATTGATTTACTGATGTTAGAGAAGGATAATTTTATTTTTTTCTTTGTAGCAACACAGCTGATGATTTAAGAATACATATGCATAGCATAAAAATACTGCTGAACATCCTCAAGACTGCAAAATGTAATTGACAATTTTTTAAAATACTTATTGAATAAACTTTGCATTATTCAGATTTCTAAAACTGCCACAGTTTGGGTTCAGGTAAAGAAAGTTCTGAAATATCAGTGAGCACTCCAATATTTAAGCTGTAAAAGTATTTCATTATTTGCAAAGCTCCGAGGTTCTTAAGGGTAGAGTTCAACAGAGTACTTTGTCACAAGATCCAAAATTATTTCTCTTGTGATGCCCAAGTCTATTAGGTTTTGATGCTCAGGAGCTCTATAGACATTTAGACAGTAGGAAAAGGTTCTTCACCCAGAGGGTGGTTGGTCACTGGAACAGGCTCCCCAGGGAAGAGGTCACAGCACCAGCCTGGCAGAGGTCAAGAAGTGTTTGGACAACACTCTCAGGCACATGGTGTGACTCCTGGGGATGGTGCTGTACAGGGCCAGGAGTTGGACTTGAGCAACCTCATGGGTCCAGTCTAACTCAGCATATTCTGTAATTGTGTGAACTATAACTTAGAACTTTGAAATATTTACATCTCTAATAGTGTGCTTTTTAAGATACTGTTTTAAAATTGTGCTCAGCTGCAAAAGTCACTTTTACAAGATCAGCTTTTAAAAATTTATTTATTTTAAAAATTATTTATCTATTTACATTAGGCTAGGAGGGTATGTCCTTTTCTTCCAGATACAAACCAAGAAAACTTGGCTTAAAAACTGTCAGCTCAAAATCAGGATTATAATAAAACTCTACAGTTACTTATCAAATGAACTCAGAAACTAAATCCACTGCAGAAATGTAGTTATCTCCTTGAAAGAAACTTTTCACCACAAACATAAGACATTGTACTCCAGTAAATGTCCTTCCTGTAAGTGCCATGTGAAGTGGAGTAGTTTTGATCCACATAACCATCAAACAGTCTAGACACACTGTTTAAGCCTTTATGTTTTCTGAAAGAAAATTCTTCAGCTTGTTCTTTAATAGAAACTGTAATTTCAGAATTCTTCTCCACCACACAAATTTTCAGAAAGTGCAGTAATGCCCAATTTTCTTCCAAGGCTACAAGGAGGATAGCCTGGTCTGCATTAACACTGGATCTTTTTTGTCCATCTATTTTGTTTACAAAACTTGCTAAGGTTTGGTTGGGGTTTTGTTTGTTGCTTTTTTCTTTGTAGTACTGATGATATTTAATGTATGGCCAACACAGTTAGGGGAGCTCTTTATTGTCCATCTGCCTAAACACAGAAATCTGCAAAGTTCCCATCAATGCGTTTGATTTAGAGGTGTGAAAGGAACCGTAATAACAGGAGAACATCCAGTTACCAGGGTTTTGCCTTTTTATTTTTATTACAGTATGCAACCTAGCACAAAGATAAATTTTGATACACCCATAAAGTGTTTATTTTCAAAAGCCTTTTATGAATCATATATAGTACTTAAAAGATGATGACCAACAAATGAACAACTGGGCTATTGGCAACCTACAGGGAAGTTTGTGAAGTCTGAAATTACATCAGCTACTGCTGTTGAAAGTCGGTACATTATCTGACATTTAATTATCACATATTCTGGTTACTCAAGAAGAATTTGAAGTAGTTCATCCTACTGTAACAACTTAAATGACAGATATGCTGAATCTAGTAAACATGCCAGTTCTCAAACTTATCTTGATGGTAAATGTATGATTTTGCAAGGAAAACAGATAGGAATGAGACTTGACAAGGGAGGGGAAAAGAGGTTAGCAGTCATCTCACCACCCCAGCCTTTTTGTGTACTAAACTTCCTTGCAGTCTTTACAGAAACAGATACAACACAAGCTATTCACAAAGCTCCAGCATCATTTCAAAAAACAGAACTATAGGAAGTCAAGAGTGCATCCTTAATTCTTACTGTTAACTCAAGTTTTATTATTATTGAAACCTTTCTTTTTTTTTTTCTTTTTTTTCATTAACTAGTTTCTGGATGACTATTATGACTTCCACTGTAATTCAGTAAACCTATTTTTAGTGAGCTACCAAATAAAACTTTAGCTGGTGGTTACTAATGAAGAGTCAGTAAAGAGGATAAGAAACAGGATGAGATCAGAGAAAGAGTTCACAAATAAAAAAGTGACAGTGGAATATTATATTTTCTTTGCGTAAAAGTAAATTAATTATTTCCATGTTATGTATATTACTGTAAAATCCCATATAAAAATTATCAATACTTACATATGCAGACACTCTGAAGACTGTAGAAATAATATGTATCTCTTTTGTTTCAGGGTCCTTTTGAACACTGAAATACAAGGGTTTAATACATACTTATTATGTATTCTAAGTACTGATAATTGGACTCTTTAATTTATGAAATACATTTTAAACATATGCACTGTATACTTGCTCAAATTTTATGAAGGTCAAATTTATAGCTAAAATTCAACTTATATTGAGCATGAAAAGTTATGTGGCCATTGTTAGGTAACATGGTTATTATGACATTTTACTAAAAAATATTGAATATATCTAGAAATCTGACTTGGTTTCACTGTTCTCAGCTACTAAATCACAGCAATATTACAGACCTAGATGATTCCAAATACAGTTTTTATTTTGATAGGAAAAATTATGCAGATAAACATTTCATAAAAATCTTTTCATATATTTTTTAAGAAAGAAGCCTGCAAAGTGAAATGCATCTTAATACAGACTACAAGAAGTACTGGTGCAGTACTGGTGAAGAAATACATTCTTTAGCTAATTTTTAATTAGTATATAATTACAGTTTAGATTTATTTTTTCTCCTTTGGAATTTTGTATGTAGTCAGCTATGCAACTTGGGATGGGATTAGTTCTGAGCTTTTATATTTCTAGACTGTTTGTTGTAAAGATTGCCATTTCTTTCATCACATTTACTAATAACACTGAATATTATTGAAAAGAATCCAAGCATCTCAACCTATTTAAAGTATTTTAATATATCACTTTTCCTCAAGTCTGCTTTAAGTGATGCTTACATTTCTTCAGAAATTAGATCACGCAACTGCTATTCATTTATCTAATTTTGCAGATTCCCACTTACATTAACTCACTGTAGAACAGCTGAGGTTTAAAACTTCCATACTTAAACGCTTCCAAGAAAAGCATATCTCAAAACCTGCCTTGTCACAAATAGGTTCCATTCCAAAGAAAGGTCCCAGATCTTTCCAAAGAAAGGTCCCAGTATAGACAAGTTACAAGAGGATGTGTGAAACACAGGCCAGCTGAACACCACACCAGGTCCAAGCTGTGACAGCAGTCCCCTCTTACTAGTGCTTTGGCAAAGCTTCTTTTTGTAAGAACTCAGGAACCCCAAATCAACCAACAGCACCTTTGCTGATTCAATCTCTGCAGCCAATAAAAGAGATTGACTCTCCAATTAACTGATTTCATCTGTAAAGTAATGACACAGTCATGTTTGAACCTATACTGTGAGGCTGATCTTCCCTGTGGTCAGTCAGCAATGAGGCTTTCTCAGAACTTTTTGTTGCATCTGACATGTTGACATACTCAACGGTGGATGAAGACAGCACTGCTGAAATCAGTACTGACCCCAGTTGTGTGCCCTCCCACCCCTCCAGAGAGGATTGCCTTCCCAGCAGGACAGCTCAGCTACCTCATGACTCAGCTTCTGAACCACTGCAGTTTACAGACCAGTGCATTAAGCCAAACTAACCCAGATGTCACTTTATGCTGACAAACCAGGCTGTAACTGCAGCAGTTCAGAAACTCTTCAACCATCTCTGTGGAAAGAGTGACAACTTTCAGAACAAGACATAGAGGATTAGTGGCATTACTGCCTTCTACCACCCCCAAAAGCAACAGTTGTATTTAAGTTACTCTGGCTTCAGATTCTTCTGTCAGAAAACTATGCTATCAATTTCTGGTTTCTTAATTTTCGTATTTTATATATATATATATATTTAGGATACCAAAGTAAGAGTTGACTAAGAATAAGTCTTCCTATTTATTCCATGACCTTGAGAAATTTTCCCCTTGTGGTTAGCTTCCTGTAAGTAATTTTTCAAAATGTTTATTTTCAGTACTTTGGTTATTTTTTAAGGCAAAAATTTGTGTCTGTTAATATCAGAAGAGATTCTTCCTTTGCTGACTTGAAAGAAAACCAAGAGGTTGCCTTTGACAAACTCATTTGCTCTATCTCTTTTTTCCCCCTGAAAGGTTTTAAAAAAAAACAAACTATCTTGTCCTTTTGAAGAGGATAGTATTTCCTTAAAAATAACGTTAATAGCCCCATGTTCTTTCAAATTGTTAACTTCTAAACTATTCATTGGATATGGTAGTTCATCATTTTAATGTGCATCTGTTCTCTTTTTATGAAAAGCAAACATCCTCATGGTCTCTCTATTCACTTTGGGCTTTATTTATACCCTAACCTTACTGGCAATATTTTACTAGGCTTTCCAAACAATAAAAGAACAACTTAATGCTTTCACATACATTCATTCATTATGGGGAAAAGGGCATGGAGATGGAGATTAAGAAAGGAGAAGAAAACAATCACTACAAGATGCTATAGCAGCTGTCACCATGGAGAGACACTGCCAGAAAAATCAGGGGTTAAGTACAGAGGACAAGATTTATCAACAGAGATTCATACATTATATTTTAATTAGCAAGTTTTTTATGTAAATGTATCCTTTAAATCAAAATACTACAACAAGAGATAGGGATTTGAAATTTTCTCGATTATACAGGATACAATACCAAACACTAGAATTTTGGATGGATTCAACTGATCACAGACTAGTTACCGATGGGTTAGTAACAGACTACAAGTTGCGCATTATGTTATTAGTAAGAATATATCACTCTTTTTGCACAGAAAAACATGTCTGCTATTTAGTAGCTGTATTTGGAAGTTCCTAGCTTGTAAAATATCTAGAGTTGTTAATTTAAAAAAAATTATTTCATTCTGTTATAATAAAGCAATGCACATAGGAATGCTTCAATAAAATGAAACCTCAAAACTTTTGATACTGTTTTGAATGCTAGTGCCTTGGAGTTAGAACTCAGGTATGGCCAGAAAAAGAAAAGCTGTAATAAAGGTAAGTAGGGAAAAACTCATTAGCGGGTCTGCTGCTCCCAGCAGTAAAGGCACTTCTGTGGAACTCTTCATGCCAATATATGCTCTTGCCCATAAGGAATACTGTAACAGGACTAAACAGCAGCAGTTTATACATCCATAACCTTACTGTTATTAGACTGAATTCGTCTGTGGCAGCTTATTTTTCAATGCACATCATCAGCCAGCAGCTAATAATTATTGAAGTATACATTCATTTTTCTACCAAGCCGTCTGATCCTCGAACATAAAAATTAAACCTTAATGACAGTACAGTTTACAGAATTTTTAATACCATGAAAAGCTTTTAGTATCACTTTACAAAGAGTAGAAAGTGTCCAATGCAACTGTAATCCAAGATACAATGAAAACACACAGGATAGCAGTCTAAAAAAAGAATTTCAACAAAACTTGGTATTCAATAGGTATTTGAGGGTGAACTTTTTGATAAACAGAATTAAGAGATTACTACTATAATCAGCAATCTGTTACTGAAAATAAGAGGCTATAAGAAAGTAATTTTAATTGCTTTATTTTCTGGTGTAATTTGTGCAAGAATGAATAAACACAGTGCCCAGAAATTAGAAATTAAGTCAAGACTGTCATTAGTGTTCCTATTCAGAGCCTGTCACTGTCTTTTTCTTTCTTAACACATTGGAAATAAAACAGAAGCATCATTTTGGATCAACTGGGAGCAGGGGGAAATGAGACCAAGAAAAAGACAGTCGTGATTCTGAAGGGGGAGGAAAGGTCTGAAATGTCAAGATCAAAAGCTTTTCTCATGGGACTGACAAAGAACTCAATACCAAAGGAGAAAGATAAAAGATTCAGTGAAATGGTAAGTTTTGTTTTCAGCTGGTAACCAGTGCTGACACCAGCTCCTCTGGCAGCGAGAAACCAGCATTTACAGGCAACAGAGAGACATATGGTAGACAAATTCTGAAGATCAGTTACATCACTTGAAAACTTGGGAGGATAGAAAGCAATCTGCCAACTGGCAAAAAAACCCAACAAAATCCCCAAACATCACAGGAATACACACTTGAAATATTTTCTCCTAAATATTTTATAAAGGACAGAAGCAGCACACAAGAGGAAAATACAAAGGGCTAATAGGGAACTGGTTGAGGATACAGAAAAGGTAAACTTTGGAAACAGGATGAAATTGTGGGAGGATATTGGCAGAGGGTTTTTTTTTTTCTGTTTTAAGTAATAAGAACTATTTCACATCCCTACCAAATTTTACAACATGAAAAGGAAAAAGAATGGAAAGAGGTTTAAGGAGATAGGAAGGTAAAGAAAATGAGTGGCTTAGAACAGAACTTGAACATGTTTAGGATAAAACAACTCAATAGCAAAGGGGAGCAGTAAAGTGAAAGAACTGATTGGATTTGCACTTTGTCCTAGATTAATTCAACAACAGAAGAGCAGAAACAGCTGCAGTCAATGCAGAGTCACCTATGGCCCAGGACTGAAGGAACAAGCAGCTTGATTCAAGTGCAGAATGAACAATATAAAAGAAAAGGCAGGGTAGAGTTAAACATTGATGGATCCTTTTATGTCAGATGCTGTGTTTCTGAAGCACCCACTTGATTCTCATCTACGTATGAGATGAAAATACCAAAATTACTTATACTAACAAAAATTTTAGTAATATCTCTTACAATCTTTATATTCCCACTAGCATAACTAAGAATGAGTCTGTATAACCAATAACTGCATTCCACTTCCCAGCAACCAGAACATAAGAAGTTTTGTCAATCAGAGAAGTCAGCATATGGATACATGAAAGCAGGGCAAAAGTTGTGTTTTTAGTCTGAATCTAAACCTCTGATCAATTACCTCTAATCTCAGTGGGAAAAAACCCCTCACATAAAGTTCCAAATAATTCCATATACCAAACCTGGTAAAATAAATGTGTGTTAGTTCACCCTGTCTTAACAGCAAGATTCTATCAGCCTTTAGCTTTACACTGTGAGAAGTGTATTTGCAGAACTAGGAAGACCAAAATCCAACTGTATTAAAAAATAAAAAAAATCAGCAGGGATAAAAAAAATATGCAACTGAAAGTTTCAACTTAATTATTTCAATTTTAAATCCTAAATTAAAAGTAGTCCAATTGAAAGTAGCTCAAGATAATACAGTCAAGACTTAATTGTTGATATTTTATCAATGACAGTGGGAACACAGTCTATTTCCAGTACTATTCCATGTTTTCAGCAGATGATTATGGAAAAAAGTATCTTTAAATTGGGAATGAATTATATCAATGTCCATAACTGCAATATAAAAAATGTTCTTATGTAGGACTGATGCAATTAAAATTGCATATATTTTGCCACTGAACTACTGCCATTGTTCCATGGTATTTTGATAGTTGGACACAAATAAGCTTGCAGGTGGATTAAATAACAGCCCCATTTTTGAATCAGTAATGTACAATAAATTTACACAAATCAACACAAAATCTCTATGGATAGTACATGTACACAGCTGTAAAAAAAGCGAGTAACACTTACCTCACCAAGTCTTTATAAAAAGCTTTTGTAGTTTCTAAGTATGGGTCAACTACATCTTCAAATTGGCAAAGAGTTCCTCCAATGCAAAAATGCTTAAAAAGACAGAACAGAAATTCCTCACGATCCAATTGAGTGAATAAGTCATAATGGTCTGAATCCTCCAGAAGCAAGACCTTGTGGAACAACGAAAAAAACAAGGAAGTCAAATTGATAAAAATTTATTTAAGATTCAGTTTATAAATAATGCAGCTAGTATTCTGGATGGTACACAGAAATTATGTCCATCTAAAATATATGGATGAGGGATGGAAATACATATTTCTAAATCCTTCTTCCAATGATGCAATTAGGTTCAAAATTCTTACATATAACATAAAGCAGAATCACTGTCAGATTTACGCCCAAAAGACGTAAAGGAATATTTTTCAAGTCTTGTTATTTCATTGGTTAATTATCTGTCATGCTAGTGAAACAAGCAATCTGAAAATAATCTACCTATAATTGATATGTCAATTGCTGTTAATCAATGGGGTAACTGTTTTTGGTAACATTTGCTTTTTAATTTTTAAATTGACAGAGTTATTTCACATTTGTAAAGGAATTCTAGGATCTCTCAGAGGAGATCACTCAAACTCCCATCATTCTTTATTGCAGACTCCAGTGAGGCCTGATCTGTAGCCTGGATTAGCCAGACATGCATCCAGCTGCCTCCATGCGAGTCACCTGCCTTTTGCTGAGATATGTGAACACAGAGGACTTGCTAGATTAGTGTCAACACTGGTTCATGTAAATGTGAACAGGAATTGTAACTCACAATGGCTATATGACATTTGAGTCATGTCAGCCAAGCTGCAAATGCCAGCCCAGGCAAACTGGTCAAAGTCAGACATGAGCCTACTGCTCTCTGGCCCTCTTTATAACAACCTGAGTAAAACGGGCTCAGGGCAACTACTGTTCTGGATGGCCATCTCATACATATCCCAACCTCATTGGCTGAAAGAAGAGAAAACATGGCAGGTAGGAAAGAAACGTGGAGTCTTGCAGACAAGGGCTACCCTGTGACACCAGGAGACAGTCTGGTGCCCCCTACAGTCTTCTGTCCTAGAGCCCTGACTAATTAATTTGAAATGTTGATGTCATTCCTGGATTTTGACTTATTCTTTCTGCTCTCTTAGGTCTTAGGAGTAGGAATCACCTTTTTTTCAAACCAGTGTTAAACCCTCAACTTGCAAATGCTGACTTACACATCACTTCCATGGGAAGGAAAATGGGAAGACACTGAAACCCCAACAATCTCTAATTTTTAATGTTGCCTCTAACCTTCCTACAGACAATATATTTAATTTTCAGAAAACATTTCACATGTACACAACTTATAAATAAATACATAGTATTTTGAACTGCTAGGCCACAAACTACATCTGAAATTCAAACATGAGCTTGAGTTCTCACCTTTTCCCAGAACTTTACAAGACAGACCAGTATTTCAGGCCACATCCTGTAACCAGTGTCACTGGTTCAAATACATTGCCTTCAAAGGATTTGCCAAGTGCAAATGAGTGCAACTCTATAATTATTTAGTACTTATGTTGATTATATATACAAGGAAGAGCAAAATCCAGTTCTCCCACACTATGCTTTGCTAATGCTACACAAACATAAGTTTAAAAAATGGTTTTAGCTTATGAAGTCAAAAGAAACACAGTAAAGACATACATTGATTAAAAGGGTGCCACTGTTAGAGATTCTTTTTCAGATAATCTGCTTTCTGACACTTCCACTAGAGGATAACAAACAGTTTCACATTGCAGGCCTGTTCAGGAGATGTATTTAGTAATTTTCCAGTACTATACCGAAAAACAATTTCCTCTTCCATAGTTCCTCTTGCTTTAGAGAAAATGTATTAAGATGGTTTTGTTTAAATGCCTTCAGATATGATATGATCAGCATGCCTGTCCAGGAACATTTCAGGATGTAGATATGGAATACATTCAATTTCATCCACTACCTGGAAGGCTGGGTGAACCTACACCTCTGAGTATCACAGTACTTTCTCTTTGGACCTTTTGTTTCCCCCTCCTAAGCACACAAGTGCATTTCCCCACGCACCCCCCAGCACTGACTGCCTGAGACATAGGTGGGGAGAAGAAGTCTTTACCTTTTTCTCCCTAAAAATGAAAGAGGGCTCACCTAGAAAAAAAGTAATTGCTTTTACATATTCAGGCACTGTAGTGCCTCAGTTGTTTGTAAACCATGGCTACTGATGCCTGTTTTTACCACTGTCAGAAAAAAAACAACCTGAAAAATGTGTCCTTATAGCCACCTAATAGAGTAGGAAAAATTATAATAAATTATTTATTACTATACTGACCTTCCTTAATTCATCAGAGATAAGAATATCATCATAATAGTCATCATAACATTTCACAATAGTTCCACTTTCTCTAACAATTCCTTCAGAGTACAGCCGATCAAAAAATGACATGGAAATCTGTGTACAGGGTACCACTGTAGCTTCAATTTTTGTCACTTTGGAACCTGGAAGATACAGGAAGCTGGTTGCATGTTTCATGTTTTTTTTTAAAAAAACACACATCATGTAAGTATGACTCAATCACAGAGTCCCTCAAAAAGCAAAAAAAAAAAAAAAAGCAAAAAAAAAAAAAAAGCCGAAGGAAACAAGTGTAAAGAAAACATTAAATTAATTTGAATACTACTTTCCATTAAGGCTCATGTGTCTGCTCCCCCTGTTGGTAAATACCATCAACCGAAACTAGGGATAGATGGAACACCGTGTGAACCCAGCACCACGTTAGATCACACCCTTAGAAAATCATATTCCACAGCTTAAGCCTTAAAGCATCTCAGGACATATGCCAAATTTGGCATGATGAATTACCAAAGTCAACAGCTACTAACAGCACCCCACAAAGTAAAAACCAAAATGAACACGACCTCGAAGAATTTTTGATTTGTTAAGCATTATATTGAACTTTTTAAAAAGTTCTTTCATAGCCACTGTAAGCTTTATTAACCAGCTATTTCAGGATGAAAAAAGTATCATCAGCACTTCCTGCACGAATCTGGAGCATTACCTCTGTAATCATTAAATGCAGAATATTTTTTTCTATATTTTTTTTCCCTCTGCTTGCAGATCATCCAAGGCTGGATCCTGTTGCTCACAGACATCTAGTGCCATTTGAGATACCTGCCTTACAGTATTTTCCTTAAAGAGGTATCAGTCCATAAGGGCACATATCTTCTCTATATACAGTGTTACATCTACAAATCTGTCTGCATGGTGTTGGATAACTTATGGCATCTCAAATAGCAATAGGCCCCATGTTAAGAAGCTTTGGACTCAGCCCAGTTGTGTCTCTCTCTGCAGTCCAAGTGTTCAGCCCAAATGTTAGAACATGTTCTCTACCCATCTCCAGGTCTGCCTGAACAACCTTCAAAGTGCTTCTGAACAGGAGAGGGGAGGAGAGCAAGAGTGAGCATTCAGCCCAAGGGCAGTGTGTCTCAGCAGAGGGAATACTCCCAACATTCCAGCTGTCCATGAGTTTATTCTTATCTCTTCCCCTCTGTAGGTTCCCTTGATGGGAGACTGGCCAGCAACATCACAGTATTTAAAGGCTTTCCCCCATACAATTAAAGATAAAATTCAGTGCTGTCCTGACAAACTGACCTAAAGGATCACTAAGCAGTACTCTTCAGGAAATGTACAAACTTCCCTCTACATGACAGTATTTCAGGACCAGAAACATGCCAAAAAGGGATGCACGAACCATGATGCTTCCAAGAGCACCTATCATTTCACTCCAATCCTACTGTTTGTAAGCACAGCATAAACTAAATTTTCTCGTGCCCACACCTCCAGAAAACCTTGGGATTTCTGCCATATACTGTTACCTAGAGACTACTTACACATAGGTTAAGTAGGGCTGGCATTTTAATACCTAAACCTGGGTAAACTGTACCACCCAACCAATCAATAGCAGGAAAAAAATAAAGAGAAATTATAAATTGATAGCTTGAAAATATGCCTACTCAAGGTAAAATACTGACAGAAAATTTAAAAATTATTTTACTGGACCATTGTGATGTTAAGAAAATCTGTTAAAGAGAAAAGCACAGCATTTAATTGCTTGGCTTCCTGTCTACTGACAATGGTTATGAAAAAGGGTACCTTTTATTGAAGAATAAAAGGTTTAGTGCATTCTCCTACCTGTACACACAGTGACTATAAAAATAATCATATTGCATAACCAAGAACAAGTCAGAAAAATAATGAATTACAGCCTTACAGTCTATGAAAAAAAAACCAAATTGATTTATATTTATTTATTTGTACTTCCTCCCACCCCCTCACTTCCAGTTTCTTCTAATTCTCCAGCTCCCTTTCACAGGGATTGAATTTTTATTTTATAAGGGATTTATTACAAGACAAATCAGTTTTTATCACATAAATTATTTTAAAAGTAACATTAAAACCTGAGTTGACTAACAAACATCAGATGCTAAATGACTTGAGAAAAGTGAAAGATCCAGTTACTGAGCTAAAAGTATAGGAAATTGACCTATTTATAGGCTTTAAATTATAGGGATTTTATTGGTGGAAGGAAAGGAGACTTCTGCTCTGAAAAAAAGGTTTTATGAAAACTTTAATAATGAAAAAATTCAAGAGCTTTGTAATTTATTCGGTAGTTCAGAAAACCAAATTACACATGGAAAAGCTTAAATACATTGGAAGGTTCTACTCTCTATTTGAGAAGTGAGATTTGAAATTCAAAATTTCCTGGACAAGAATGATAGGTTTTAATAACACTATAAAAGTAAGCAGTGAAAAAGGAAGAAGAAGTGCCTTAACAACTCTACAAGTGGAAAACAAAGAGCTGAGAAATCCTGAAACAGTTTAAGCTTATTATAAGAGCCAACTCTGGAATATCTATAAAGTGCTGCCAGTACACTTTTAAATTAACACACTGCATATCTAGTGTGGGGCAGATAAACCCTGGATTAGGAGAATTTGGAGAATTCCTCCAAAATCTAAGAAAGTTTTTTACGTCAGAAAAATATCTTGTACTTACTATTTACAAAACAGTTTATATGTAATGAAAGTTCAGTGCTCAGCATTAAAAAAATAGGATATTTCAAAAGTAAAAGATGTAGGCTGATGATTTATGGGTTTATATGACATCTAAAATTCTTTGCAAATTATAACCTATAATAGTAGTTTAAAAATTGCTGATTTAAGATTACCTCTCAGATTTTAAAACCCCATTCTAAAGGCAGAAATTGTTGAAGCTTTAAGCATACATGGCAACTCAAGAATCCTTTTTTAGGCAAATCCTAATTTTTTATTTACACAAATAGACGGTAACTTTAACCCTTTGAAGATAAATTTTCAAGTGTTAATTGAGCTTAAGCAGATACAGTCCTGCCTCCCTAAGACTGCTGACAGGTGCAAGGCCAGCAATGTATCCAGGGAAAAACTACTATTTAGTTCTCCTTGCAGCTATTTAAAAAACACAAGACTCAATACGTACATGGGTATGCATCAAATTTGCTCCTTTTGCTGCTTCTCTTTTTGAAATATCAGAGTAACAGATGGATAGGTGGCTTAAAGCACATCAGAAATATCAGATACTCTGCCACGCAGCCAGAAAAAGGTGAAAAAATATCCCTATTAGGGATATTGCCCTACAGGCAAAAAACTTTGGTGTGAGACTAGGTCATTAAGCATCTTTCTGATCAGAGGAAGCAGACTAGAGAATATCCTTGTGTATCATTTAACTAAAATGTTTTATTTCAAGCAATGTTGAAGCTAAAGTCCTTGAAACAATGTATTATCATGGAATTCTACCAGGACAAAAAAACATAAGTAAAAAGGTGAGAGGAGAACACAGCCTTAAAAAAGAAAAAAATTATTATGAAAACAAAACACTACTGTAATGTTTTATTAATTTCCTTTATAATGCTGACATCTTTCTGTGGGTCCATAAATACTTCCTACCCAAGCTCATGGAAGCCAGGGGAAGGGAGTTTTTTATGGATCTGTCTAAACCCCACCTATCTTATGCATTCAAACTATCTCCCACATTAAAAAAAAAAAAAAAAAACCAAACAAAACTAACATTTTTGTTTGTAACAGAATAAATGCAGTATTTGAACCAATGTAGACTACGTATTTTCTTCAGATTTTCTAAAAGGCAAAATCAGCATGTTTCCAGTATTTTTTAACAGGAATGTTGTTTTAAGTTACTCCACAGTGATAAGCAAATGGTATATGTGGATTAATGTATCGGCATGTCTGAAGAAGAAAATACTAGAAGATCATTTTTACCTACTCCCACTCACAGCTAATTCTTACTATATTTTCAAAAAATGCACATGAAGACTAAGTATAGAAAAATGTGCCAACATTCCTCACCAAAAATAGGCAAAGAATGGGAAGATGAAATTTTAAGAGCAAATAGGGCATACCAGCTGTTCAGGATTTAGAAAGGAAACCCTTCCAGTCCTTGGGACAAAATGCTTCACTTCTCTGTGGAGGAAGATTGAGCAGAACCAAGAGTTAAGCTGGGTTACTTGGCAAGAGACCCTCCACTCAACACAAGGTATGTAACCTGCTGACCTCCACTACAGGGACTGTCAAGTTGTAGACTAGACAGATAGCCTAAAACAAATCCTGTCTAAAGCAAGAAAAGGTTTACTACTGCCTTAAAATACATCTATTTTCTTTCTGCTTGCCAGAGAAAGAGGTACCTGAAGGGATACTTGACAGATTTTTTGCATTTTATATATATTTCAATTGTTTTAACAGTTGGGTGAAGTGTTTGGAAAATGGATTCTTGCTGACAAAAAAGTGGCAATGTCTAGTGTCATTGTATATAGTGGGAAAAACCTATGCCAATTCCAGAGAGCTGAAATGGAAAAGTTAGAAAATTCCCAAAGCTCCATTTGCACACAGTAATATTTGCAGACAAACCAAAAGAAATGAGGGCTTCCCACTACCCTCTTTTAAGACATTCCTATTATGGAAAATCACTTTGGCAATATCAGAGATCACATTATGCATAAATCACCATTACATTATCACATGCAATAGCCATGAATTTTTGTGTGCCATTTACATAATGAAAAACGCAATTTCGAAGTGGAGCCATAAATTCGCTGTTTCCTTTTGGCCTTCCTGCTTTAGCGTCTCATCTGCACCTCCAGACCTAATGGAGTGTGTTCAGAAGTTTCTGATACGGCAACAAAGTTGAAGTGACCCTCAAGGCATGGCTGCAAGCGGAGCAACCTGTCCCATGGGGCTCTTCTGTGCCTCCATCACCACGGCTGTACACACACCAGATTTACACTAGCTCGGGGTGTGCTCTACCAATCCTCTGCTCTCAGCTTTAATTGGAATACAGCAATCACCTGAGACCTGCCCCAAGTCAGGGCATCACCTCTACAGAAGAATGCCCTTCTCCAAATGTTATCTGCATATGGTACGACTGTAATTCCCGAAATAATGCAGTTGTTTATGTCTGGATATGTGATCAGGTCAATGGGATGCTACAAACCATTTGTAAACAGCTTCAGGTGCTTGATTTATGGAACGATGCAGGGGTCAAAAGAAAAAAGGGCATAAAAGGTTACAATTCAGTTGTTTTATTCTAGAAGTATAATCTCTTCCTATTACTTTACTAAAAGAAGTCATTCTTTAAGATATTTCAACTAGCTGGAAGCACACAAATATGAAGTGTTGTTACGGTAAATTAGAGCAAAATAGTTAAAACACAGACTTTTTTATTTAAGATTAATTTATTCTAAATTTACCCAATGTGGTCCATTGTCCTGAATCTGACAGCAACTTTAAACTGGAGTTCACACTTTGATCATTAAAAAATGCCTATAATATTCAAATAAGAGAATACAAGTTAATGAAATGAAACAGAAAATCATCAATTATAGTGCCTTAGATACTTTCAATCCAAATTGTAAGGCTCCAATTAATAAGTAGATTCTGCATAATCTACTAGTTTGTGTACTAAATATCACATCACAAAATCCATCAGTTTGTAACTCAGTGTAGCCTGTGTCTTTTATACATAGAAGATCTCTTCAGGTGCATATTTATATATGTAGTATTAATTTTTTATAATGAAACAGTTTTAGTCCAAGAACACACAAAAATGTATGAAATTCATGGAGGTACAAAAAAAAGAGGATGAAAGTTCTATCTCTGCATACAATGTCATTGAAGTTAAAAATGAGATGCCAAGTATGATTTTAAAATTTACTATTTTAAAAAAAATTTGAAGCTTGGAGAAGTGTAGAGACACACAAGAATTATTAAACTGATACAGAGGAGATTCATAAGTTATTGAAGGGATGGAGGATATATTCCACAGTAAGATTTGAAGAATTCAGTCTTACTGATTTATCAATTGAAAGGAGTCATCCATAGTAATGTTGATAGCTGACAAGTTTCCATGATAGATAAGCCAACTAAGAAAACCCACATGTACAGAGTGAAAAATCACTGAAGAAACTGCTAAGAAAATGAAATGATTGATCTTTCAATTTCTGTATCACTAAATTTCTTTACCACCCTTCTGGGATACAAAGAGATCAGATATTACATGTAATGATCCTTTTTTCCCCAATTACTTCACAGCTCTTCAGATTTCGTAACTTCACAGTGATATCTTTACATTTTTATTTCAAAAGAGACAAGCATTGAGAGGGTAAATGGGTATTCTGTAAACTTCAATAATTTGAAATGTTTATCAGTGGAAGATGAAATAAATATTGGTGCATCTCTGTGTAAATTTCTTTAAGATATAAGGAGGCTAAATTCTTTATCCAGGATAACACTATAAAGTAGACATATAAGATATCAAAGAGTTGTTTTTAAAACAACAGATGTAAAAATCACATAGCTCTTAAAACCACAAGTTTGGGGTTTTTTTGTCTGACAGACAAAAAACAGACAGATTTGACTTTGCAGACGACAGAAATGGAAGACACAAAATCAGCAAGAGATTTGAGTCTCAAAAAGCTGAGAGTTCAAAATTCTAGTATAAAGCAATGGCATCCAATACATTTCAAAAGCTGTATTTCCAGATATGTGGTGCACATGCACATCTAATTGCACTGTGAATTTACTGTGAGAAATTTACTGATAGCTGTGAGCGTGTACACTGTTTGAAGTCTCACACTAAGTGGACTTCCCAACACGAAACCCTGCAGCCAAGATCAGCATCCAGTTCAGATTTCCATTCTTGGGAATCCTGAAAGGCTAAATTGTTCCTCTTAAAGCAGAGTAACATTAGTACAGACTGAAATATTTTTACTGGACAATACAGTTAACCCACAAAGTCAGAGACTTGAGCACCACACCTCCTTTCAAGGAGACAGTGAGCAGGCCAATAGCATTAAACACTGCTAATGCTGAATATAATTTCATGGGGCGGGGGGGGGGGGGGATGCGGGAAGGCGAAAAAAAATCAATTTAAAATACAAAGGATTTAGAACTACCATAAGAAACTCATCCTTTTGATAAGGCTTAAACTGCTGGTCAAAACTGAACGCTTGTGCTGTGATCCTGCCTTGCATGGACCTGAAATGGAAAAATGAGATTAAATATTCCGAAGACATACAAAATGCCCTATTCTGACCAATGATACTTTGGTAATTCACCCCCATTCTCAGTTATAAGCGGCTCCAACCCTTCTTTGGAGGGCTGGAGCTGCGCTGGAGCCCCGCTGCGAAGCTGAAATAGATCTCGGCTCACTGTGGGAGGCCGGGACACACGCCTCACACCTCAGAAGGAGCGGTTTGCCTGTTCCCCCGCCGCCCCTAGAGAGAGGCACCCCGCAGCGGGCGTTCCCCCCACCATTTGAGGAGTCGGTCCGCGATGTCCCTGTCCTGCAGGCAGGAGAAGGTTTTCTGCGGCAGCGCTCGGAACACGACCCGCGCCACGCCGCGCCCGCCCTCCGCGGACATCTTCTGGCGGCCCGGCGGTTGCCGTGGAGACGGCGCCGCTCCGGCGCGGAGCCCGGCCCCGCTCCCGAGCGTTCCGCCGCCCGTGAGGGCCGGCGCGCTCGGCTGTCCCCCTTCTCTTCGTTGTTTGCCTACAAAATCCCTTAATTCAACATCAGCCTTCTGCCCTCTCCCCCTCTTCCTGTCTCTGCGCTAGGAAAACTCAGGCTTGCCCAGCAGGCCGAGGCAGGGGCTGCCATTGCTGCCTTCGCAGAGGCCACCCCTGTGCCGAAACACCAAAACTAACTAGGAAAAGGCCAAAGTTATGAATTATGAGCTTCGAGCGAATCAGGGCTGCTATTTGCTTCCCAGGATGCAAAGTCATTTGGGAATAGCAAAGCCGTGCTTTCAAACTCTTCCCAGTCGAAATCAAAGGAAAGACCATTGTTACTTCAGGAAATTATTTCCTCAAGTCTAGTAAAGCAAGGGACACCTTGCACAGGTTGGGGGATTTCCTGTCGTTTGCAGGGAAAGCAGTGAGAATTTAAGGCTGCTGCACATCTCGTACTATATCCTTTGGCAGCCTACCCCCTCCAAAGCCTGTACTTGCTTAGCCACAAATTTTCAAAACTGTAATTTTCCCATTAATCTATTGCTCAGGCTAAGCAGCACTCCCATGTCCAAGAAGTTTGACAGTCCTTTTGTTGGTGTCTAATTATTAAAAAAAAAAAAAAAAAAAAAAAAAAAGAAAAAAAAAAAAAAAAAAGCTGGCCCACATCTTTGATTAGAAGTCAAGACTGCCACCACATATCACCTGGTGTCATTGGTCTCTAAAAGGCTCCCAAAGATTTAACTTGTGAGACATTCATCAAACAGGCCTGTACCAAAGGAATTCAGAAGAAATTGATATCATAAGCCTGTTAAGAAGCCCTGTGTTAACGCAGTTTCAGTAGAATTAATTGCTCACTGCCTACTCACTAGATTCTCTAACTGTGCAGTGGGCTGCATTTCAGCAGACCAAGTTGCTGCATAGCAGCAATGTATGTGAGATTTAGGGAGCCATTCCCCTATATTTTCTTCATTCTGTTTTCTCCAAGCATTTTGCAACACACTTCCATGGTATTTTTCCCCAATAAATTTTGCTGACACCTACGCAATGAGGGAAAATAAAGTTATAGTATACTTCAAGATGTTTAAATGGTTAAAGATTTTTTAATGGTAGCTCAAGAGGGGATACAGAAAAAGTGTGCCTTTCTTCTCAGTGTTTAAATACAATGTAAAGTGATAGCATGTGATACAAATTCTTATAACCTTCTCAACAAGTCTCCACCTACTCCAGCACTACCCCTCTGTTAAATTCCTCTTGCCACTAATATTATTAGCCGGTGATTAAATAGCCAAAGTGAAAGAACTGGTTTGGGCAGGGAGTGATGTGTAGCAACAACTACCAAACACATAAATTCTTAATTTCAAGTTGTGTGGACTCAAATGCAGGATTTAAAAACCAAACAAAAAGAAGATTGAAACTTTAGGTCTTTCTGGAAAAAAAATCCTACTGACTTTAGTGAGGGTTTTATCTGATTAAAGTGTTGAATCAACTAGCATATGCTGAAAACCCCACAGAAATCTAGAGTGTTTAAACACTCCGATGAATCAGGAGTAAGGAAATGAGCAAGGACTTCATGACTGGCCCAGAGGGATCAGGACAGGAAACTCTAAACTATGGAATTGATTTCTTTAATGTTGTGCCATTTACCTATCATAGAATATGATTCAGTAGTTCCAGTTTAAGCAGTGCACAATAATAAAAGTTAAATTGGGACTTTCAGTTTAAACACTGACCTCAGTATCCTCTGATGTCATGAACAACAGCCATGTTCATGGCTGTTGAAGAAAGGCACAGTACTCTTTTAAGCCAGAGATTGAAATTGGTTTTTTAAAATGTTGAGGATTTTATCATCTCACAGAAGACATTTGGACGGTGGAAAATGTATCTTTCTGCTGTAAAATGAAGTCTGGTTAGTATATACTGTTAAGCAATAGTAGTCACTCCCTTTTAAGCAGACAAATTTTCAGCATTGTTTGTTTTTCACTTATTTCTTATGTGTGATTGTGAAGAGTTTTACACTGCTGAATAAACCACAGGCCTTAAGTGCAAAGCAAACAAACCAGCCTTTCCATGGCAAACAAAAATCAAATTACAGAGGACCAGCCCTGTTGTACCTCTGCAAAGTGCATCAGTCTTTAAGGCAAAGGTCAGCTGGTGACAGAGGAGCAGCCTGTTCCAGTTGGGGTGGTAGTGAAGAACCTGAATGGCAGCACCTCCCTCCCTCCTGCAGAAGTCTTCAGCATTGCTGAGGGATAGTTAAGCCAAGTGAATTAGCCAAATGGAGGAGGAAAGGGGTAATTATCAGTCTATATATTAATTTGTGAAATAAATTAGTCTTTCCAGTGTTAAAATACTGTGGGATAAGTCTGATGGAGAGTGAATTAAAGTTCAGATCCTGCATCCAGTCTGTAATGAGGACTAGAAACACCTGGCATAGAAGGCACTGTACATTACAGTGAAGTTCAGCTCCTGCAGAAGATTTGTCCAATTCTAGGCACTTGCACTAACAAAAGATTACAGGTTCAAGTCTGTGAGAGACAGAGGCCAATTAGAAGCCAAATAAAAATGTATCTAAAACAGTGAATAGAAGTCTGTGGTATATCTGAATTTCTCCCTTCTCCACCACCACCACAAGGATTAGTCCTCAGTAATTCAAGACTGCAAGGCAGGAGTCATTGTCTGTTGCAGAGTCAGAGTCTGGATCCTCAGGTGAGGGCAGGAATTAACACCTCTGCTTGCTCTGCTTTTTTCTTTTAAAAGACAACCAACTGGAGGCATCACCCAGGAAGAGGAAGATCAGGATTTTACTGTCTCTCAGCCTGAGGAAGTCCAAGCTCAAAGCTTTTATATCTGAAGTGCCTCACCTACTAGGGCTGTTGTTACATCCCGAGTTAACCTGCTGCTGTCCTAGCAAGTGTATTTCTGGATCAGTTTCAGGACTCTGCAGAGACCCAGCAGCCACTTTTTCCTAGTGGTACGCCTGCTGCACTCAAGGCTAACTTTGCTGTGACCTTGGATCTTACAGCTGGGTGGGACAGAAGTGTATGGCACCTCAATGGCACCCTAATCCTCTTGGCTTGGGAGCTGCATTTCAGCCCCAGATTTTTCCCCAGCTTCTTGTTGGAGTTGCATGGACAGCATGCTTGAGCCTGGCCATAAACCCACCAGTCCTGGGCCTCACCTCAGATTCAACCAGTCTCATCCCTTTAGGCTGGTCTGATGATCTGGACTCATGGTTGAACATGGTCACTGTCACCAGACCTGCTTTGCTGGTTAGGGTGCTGTGGGATGGGGCTGTGTCAGGGAGGGCACTGCCCTACCAACTTCTCTGTCACCCTTGGCTGCCAGCTCAGCTGATTTTACAGAGCAACCCCCTCTTGCAGCTGCCTCACACTCAGTGTGTGGTTACAAGGTTCTTATGTTTATGGCAGATTTGTCCATATTGTCTTAGTTTAATCAGCTTCATATATGTGAGTGACTGCTCCATTAATAACCTTTGCTTCCCAAGGGTGTGCGGTACATTGCTTTATACATGCACTACAGACTATTATGGGGCTTAATTTAAAAAAAAAAAAAGTAATGTATATATCCAACATGTAATGTATATATCTAAAATATGGATAATTTACAATTTGTATCTTTAAAAGTATTTAGAAATAAGTAATAAAGCAAATATGTGAGGTTTAATACCTACATTAATAGGTATAATAATAGAATATAGTAATGTGAGTTTAGGTGTCAAAGCAACAAGCATTGCAAGGTCTGATTTTCTTTGGTCCTCAAGAAAGAGATATGAGATGCTGAAGATGCACAGTTAGAGTTAGAGCGAGGCCCAGGAAACTCAACACAGTGTGTGAAACTATTCCTCCCTCTCCAAGAGGGAAAGGAAGAGGATTCACACACTTAAGTCTCATCTCTCAATTGCAATTTATATACTCCCCTGGAGATTCACTGCCTTCTTTGAAAGTTGGTGTCTAAACACTTTCTCTGAATCAGATATGGGCTGCTGCTGCTTTTAAAACAAGCAGAAGAAAGAAAGGGTTTCAGAGCTGCTAATCCTTTTTTCAAGCAATACATGAGTTTATCATATACACAACAACTGAGAAGCCCAGTTTCAAATTCACCTTATGCTTTGAGAGCTCAGCAGTATACCAAATTTCTTCAAGGCCCACAAGCCAAACATATACTTGTGTACAGAGTTTTCCTGCACAGTTTACATACAAAAGCTTAAAGGTGTCTGGGTAGTTATGTATCAGAATCTGCTTCATTGTGTAGAAAATAATGTTTTACTGTAGCAGTTGGGGAACATAAACATGAATTTGTATCTATTATTTCTTGGTTAAGGACTTTACAAAGGAGGGGACAACTCTGGGGCCTGTTTGAGTTCCAAAAGACTCTTTATTACTTGGATTTAGGCCTGCAAATTCTTCAGAAATCCTGTTTTAAAATTTTTTTTTACTTATTCTGGCTTTTTTTCCCCCTTATTATTTGTGTAGCCATACTTCAAGTGTTCTGGTACAAATTCCTTTAAAGCATAACAGTTTATCTCCCTGTATGTGCCTAAGCATAGCAGAACCAGGCTACCAGATGTGCTGTTTTTCTCTGGGCAGTTATCTGGATGTTTGTAGGAGTGACTGAAGGTCTGGATGCTGGAAGCTTGATTCAGTTGCTTGAGTTTTTTGTCTGCTACTCAAGGAGGCTGGAACATGTTCATGGGGCTGTCAGATATGACACAACACCTAGAGGAGGCCTGTACTTCTCCAGACTGGTGGCTGGAGGCCAGCTGGGAATTTTAAATGGTAGTAGACTTAGAGGTGAGAGCTGACCTGGGGGTATGTTTCAGGTTCAGAGACATAATTTTAGGTGTCTACTTGTAGGTCTTTATAGGTCAGATAAGCTTCCATTATCATCAAGGGAGATCAAGATCTCAATTTATTTGCAGAGAGAGGCATTTCAGATGCCCAAGGTAGTTTTCAGATTGCCCCAGATACCTCTTTTCTGGTTTTCTGGAATGGCAGCTAGAGGCTGAGTCTACTCTTAAGTAGTGGTGTATCTGCCAGTTCCAGAAAGGTCATATCCTTCTTTGTCTCAGATGGAACTAGATGACTGTGTGCAGGCACCTGAACTGAGTTTCAAGTCAGTACTGTGCTTAGAGTGAACAGATTTATTCAGTTGATGGGATGAATAAGGTGAGCTCCATAAGGTGAGCTTAAAACATCCTAAACTCCATAACTGAACAACAAAATTGAAAGCACAACTATCTCTTCTATTGTAAAATTACTTACTATCCCTCTGGGCTCTGTACACCTTACTCTCCACCTATACTCTCAATAAGGCACCTAAGACTACTGCCTTCCCACCAATATTTTGTACATCCCAGTTTAGCCCCTCTCCTCCAAGTGTAAATTACAGCAATCTACAGGATCCTGTCTTTCTCCCTCCCTCCCTTGCTCCCAACTCTCTCACTTTGTACCCAGCCTTGGGTTACTTTGTTTGTTTTACCCACACTGACCCTCAGGGTTCTTTGCATCCTCTGCTCCTCTCTATGTCATGGCTTTCAGGTCTCACTCACATGACCTTCACTTTGTGTACCAAAGCCAGGGAGTTGTTGATTTTCCTTACAAAGAGAGGGCAGAAATACCACTACTATCTTTTCCCCACTTTTTCTTCTCTGAAAAGGGGACACAATATTAGTCTTATATTTAAACATATTCTTTTTGCATATTTTATGTCAGACTGAAGTACACATGGGTTCTAAGCAGTTTACTAATTCTGTTAATTATTCACCTTGATATTTCTTGGCTTTTCTTCTTACTGAATGGGACTTCACAGGGTTTCCATTCTTGGGGTATCAAATACAAAATTCAGTCAGTAACTGAGGGTTTTACAGGGTGTAATACTGCATTTGAGGAGTTTATTAAAGTTTTCAAGGAGGGAAAAGGAAAGCTCCATTTCAGAAGGAAACTGTGTGTAATTATCCATCAGGATGTATTTACCAATAATATTGTTGAGGTGACTTCGGAGGTACATATATTAACATTAGCAATGAACAAGAAAAGGTTTGCCTGCAATATTGATTTTACATTGAGAGGGATGATCATGACAAATCTAAATGTAGTTTGACACAAATAGTTTGAAGTTAGGATATTTAGGACCCACAGAGACCTTGATTTCCCTCCTACGTGTATATGAGCTATGTGTTGTGTATATGAGCTACCCATCAATACTTTTCACTTTGAAAATTTTTCCAAGTGAAAAAGCAGGGTGTCCATAGCTGCTGTAAAAGTCAGGAGCTGTGAAGGGTTAAGCCTTACTATATGGGGCTTTTTCTCATCCAGGGACTGAGGCTAAGGCAAAGAGGGAAGCTATTAATATGTAAGATTTAGAATTTAGCACTGTTGCCCATCAAGACCTCTGTTTTTGGCATTAAGTTCAGTCTTTTTTCAGAGCTGACAGGCAAAGCAGCTCTCTTAGAAGCTGGGTAAGAGATCATGTGACTTTTGCTTTTGTAAAAATAGCTTTTATTGCAAAATCAGTTTTTTCCTTTGTCTGCTGTTTATACTGTTTAAACAAAGCTTATGAAGCCTTGTAAAATAAGGTCCCCAAATGTCATCTTCCATTCTGTCTGACAAGCATCCTTCATTGCATAATCATGGATCTTAACCTAGGCCATCTAAGAGACTGGCAATCTAAACCCTGATCCAGTCTGGAAGGGTGGAGAAACTGCTCTGGTTTTGGATTTGTCTACTAAATTTATGAGGTTTTTGCTGAACTGCAGTATTTGTTCTTTGACCTTTATAAAATGCCTTATTTGATTGTGAACTTATTTTAAACCATTAAACTGGTCTAAAAACCCTATGCAGATTTTTTCTTGCTATTGTTTTCAATCATACAAGGAAATCTAGTCTATCCTGTTCTTCCTAGACAGGGGAGGAAAAGGTGGACTCTACTGTGAATTTGCTTCTTCTGGACTTTGCAGAACTGAAGTCAGTTCCCAATGTGACCACAAGCTTCTACTGCAATCTAAGCGAGTGATTTAACACTAGACCACAAAGGGCAGAGAAGGTAATGCTGTTGGGCTGAGGTGACCAAGATCCAGATTCTTAGTTGTATGTCTGAGCTGCCACTTTGGAAAGTCCCACTCTAAGCAGAAAGATACCTAAACTATCCACCAGGAAACAATATCTGACAAAAGGACAACTTCCATATGTACAATGAGAATTGAGGCATGCCCTTGAATTGAAGTGTCCCTGATTTCAATTAAAAACTCTGGCTGCTAATTCTGTGGCAGAGCATTTTTATGCTCTTCAGCTCAACAAGTAGGGCATTTTTACAAACAGATACTTTCAACAGTGAGGCTGATGGACACCTGTCCTATACTGCCCTCTGATCTGGAGGTTATAAAAGGGAATGCACATTTCCCCTATGGGTAAAACCCACACAGATGAAAGGAGAAGGGTGACACAGACACTGTCTCTTGTTTTATGCAGGATTCTCTCTATTAGGACACCTCAGGGAATGCTTACTGAATTGAGCTTGGGAAGTCACATCAAAGAGGAAAGTCTACACTTTGAAACCTGATTGGCCTAGGACAGATATTCTG
Source organism: Pyrgilauda ruficollis (assembly GCF_017590135.1). Classification (NCBI taxonomy): domain Eukaryota; kingdom Metazoa; phylum Chordata; class Aves; order Passeriformes; family Passeridae; genus Pyrgilauda; species Pyrgilauda ruficollis. The sequence goes on from NW_024529932.1 coordinate 9,894,537, forward strand.
TGAAGTCAAGTTTAAGATTGTTTTACACTTGTCCATAAAAATAAAGAAAATACCAAGAAAAGTTTTTTGGGGGGAAATTTTTCTCCCTTTAAAATTTTCCAGCCGATTATCTTGCTGTTTCCCTTCACAATTATGATTTCTACAGCAGCCAGTAGACTATCAGCCAAGACATTTTTTTCTCAAGGTGATGCCAGAACCTCCTGCAATGGAAAAGGCAGAGATGTTTCATGCAATTTGACTCAGTTTTGTTCAATATCAGATAAAGATTCTTCCAGAGACCTGGCAGTAATGGGTTCCTTGCTAAGCATCAGGCGCTATGACTGTCCTAGTTCACCTCTACAAATTCAACTCTAGGACAGACAAACATGTCTAGGGACCTAAGCGTAATAAGTACAGGGGAACAGAATGCACTCATGTAAATGTCTGAAGCAAAAGTTTCTTGTTATTCTACTTAACCTAAGAGACAGGCTGTAGCAATCAGGACTAATTGAAGAGTGAGGGTAACCTTCCAAGGATATCTATTTTAAGAGTACCAAGACAGCATAGCCTGAAGTCAAATATAGGGTCAATTTAGGAAAATGGCATTGTCAAAACAAAAATGTCACTTAGTTTAAATGAAAACTTGACATTTCTACATTTTCTGTGGAAGAAACAGGAAACAGGTAAACTTCTTGGTTAAGTTCCAGGAATTCTGTGGTTAATTCAAATCTGTTGGTGGCTCTGTGACTTTTCTTCAGTGTTGCAAAAGACTGCAGGGTTTCCAGGAGACAGGAAAACCCAATGTAGTCTCCCAAGGCAGAGCTGAAAATCTAAAACTTGGGTTCCACAGCTTATGATAGAGGTCACCAAGTGTCCAGGCTTCTCCCTCAGAGCAAGACTTAAGTTCTCATTAGTGTTAGAAATTTTAGGCTCTGAGGACAACAATATAGAGTTTAGGAATCCAGATCTATTTGCACAACAGGCTATCTTGAATTCACAGAACAGGGAAGACCCAGGTCCTTATTATTCTACCAAGCAGGGAACTAAGAGGGTTTTTAGTGAGAATTCAGAGTTTTGGTTTTGATTCCTATAAATTGAGATTATATAATGCAAGTCTGCTTCTCCAGAATTTACAGTTACACAACAGAGTAAAATAACTTATCAGTGAATGTGATTGCTACGTTATCTTTGCAAACTCCTCCTCCTGGATCAGCTGGTGTTTTTCTTCCCTACCTTCTATTCTAAGCTTCTATGTGGTTGCTTTGCAGTGTTAAATAGTAATCCTCTGACAGCACTGAGCTTCGGAATCCACACTGAAGGAGGCAATTCCTCTCCCCAGATGAAGGTTCAAGACTGAAAGGAGAGGTGGAGCTCTTGTTTATGGGCATGAAGTGTGTGGCCTAAATCTTGTGTATGTCCTCCAGTAGGAAACCAAATCAGAAAGCTCATCACTTTGTCTACAGATGCCAGAAGATAAAAGGATATGTACACTAGTTTGCTTCTGTAATTTATCTGGTGAGAATAAATTTGCACCTGCAAATTGAATAACAAGGCTGCTGCCTATCCACAGCAACTAGAGCAGGATAGTATTCTTGCAAGCACAGAAGATTATTCTAGAATCTGTCCTTATATTGTCTTCCCCACAAGGTGTTTGCATCTCCTTTCAGTCCTTGAGTCTTACAAATCATGCTGTGTAGTTATGACAGCAACATCAATCTTGGCTTCCCTTTGACTCCATTCTGAAAGGATCAGTATGAATGAGAAGAGCATCCTCTTAGCTCTCCTAATGAGTGTGTATGTCTCATTACTAAAACAATACTGTCCCGATGAGGAAATTACAAACTCATTCTAAGACACGAGCCAGGGAGGAGTCTCACTTGTGTTTTGAGCTGCACTGTTTCATTTGAATAAAATAATATGTAAATGCTTTCTTAAAATGTTTCCAAGAAGATATACCTTTTACTTGGAATAGCAAGAAGCCAACTGAGCCACAAACTATGAAACTGAGGAAAGCAATCCATTCCATCCGCTGCAAAAGACACTGAATTATCCTTTCTGTTCAAATGACGTGATGAAGAACGAATAGCCTGCTTTTACTCCTTAGCAATGAGTTTGAAAGAGAAATGGCAACATCTTGCTTTTGATTTTAATACTTTCTGTATTTCAATGTCTAAATTAAAATTCCCCTTTGCTAGAGCTCAAGCTAAGAAGCAATTCTAAAGTTTTCAACTTACAAACTTTATAATCAGAAGTCCTGGCAGAAGGATGTGAGGTTTTTCTTCTGAGGGATGCATGATTTACAGTGCACAATCTGGCGCACAGCAGGAACAATGGGATCATTGCCATTTTCTTTAAAGCTGGATGCTTTTCCTATTCATGTTGTAGTTCAGCTGAGGAATATTTAGACTAGAGTGGTAAATGTTTGGGTATTAAGACCCTCTTAGGAAAAAAATGCATAAGGGACATTTAGAGAACATTTAGAGAACTAACATTTAAAGAAATTATTTATATAACAATAGACCAAGAGGTCCTTGCCAAAATGTAGACTAATTGTGCCAGACATGTGCATACAATAAAAGAGTTGTAATCTGGAGGAGAGGTGTAAAGAGTTTTCAGGCTGCATCCAAGACACAGCAAGTAAGGAAAGGTTAACATACTCTTAATAAACCCATAACTTCCTTCAGAGGTTAATCTATTAAATGCTCTCAGAATAGTACACAATCTGACACTTCACAATTCTATTTAGAGATCTCCATACATTTCAGAAAGTGCTACTTAATTTTCTAGAGAGCTTGTAAGCATTTCCTTATTTCATAAGTACAAAGAAATACAATGATTTTTCTGAAAGGCTTGTAAGAGAACTTCATACATTAACATCTTGAAATGCAAAATGATTACATTTTGTGGATACTTAGGTGCAATCTTAATACAAAATTTTACAGAACATACTTTTTAAAGTTAGATGTAGAACACATTGAGAGTTATTGAGAAAATATCCAAGTGTTCAAGGAATAAACAAGTGATCTCAGGAAGCAATTTTTCATACTGATATATCTTTTTATTTGCCATCAGACAATTAGATCTCTGATGTCAAATATCCTGAGAACTGTAATTCTAGCAAATCATCAGGCTCTAAGATGCCATTACTGTTGTCATTACTGAAACTTGGTGGGTCAAATCCCATGACTGGAGTGTGGCTGTTGATGGCTGCAGTCTGCCTAGGACAGACAGGCAAGGAAGGAGGATCAAAGAGGTTGCCCTCTACACCAAGAGGGATGTGTGTGATAGAGCACGAAGAGATCTCTCTGAAGAATAGCCATGAACAGATTGAAACCTTACGGGTAAGAATCAAGATACTGAGACAACAGACGGAACCTCGTGGCTGGTCTCTCCTACAGCTTGCCTCATCAAGGGTAGCCCATTGGTAAAACCTTCTTGCTCCAGCTACAGGAGTTATCACACAGGCTCTTGTCCTGCTGGGGTACAGTAACACAGACAGCGGGATCAAGTACACCCCCAGCAAGTTTGCAGATGATACCAAACTCAGTGGTATTGTTGACATGCCTAACTCTGTCCAGAGGGACTCTAACAAGCTCAAGAAGTGGGCCCTTATGAACCTCACAAAGATAACAAGGCCACATGCAATGACCCAGCAATGTGCATTTGCAGCCAAAAAAGCCAGTCATATCCTGGGCTGCATCCAAATCAGTGTGGCCAGCAGGGTGAGGGAGGTGATTCTTCCCCTCTGCTCTGCTCTTGTGAAATTCCACCTGCAGTGCTGCATCCAGCTTAGTAGTCCTCAGAACAGGAAAGGTGTGGACCTGTTGGAGTGGGTCCAGAAAATGGTCACAAAACCAATCCGAGAACCACACAGCCACTCACTCCTCCCATCCTACTGGGATGGGGAGAGAATCAGAGGAATGCAAATGAGAAAACTCATGGGTTGAGACAAAGGCAGTTTAATATGAAGAGCAAAAGCTACACATACAAGCAAAGCAAAACAAGGAATTAATTCACCATTTGCCGTGGACAGGCAGGTGTTCAGTCATCTCCAGAAAAGCAGTGCCCCATTGTGTGGAACACTTACTTGGGAATACAAACAACCTCACTCTGACATTCCACCCCTTCTTTATTCTTGCCCCCAATTTACATACTGAGCATGATGCCATTTGGTCTGGAATATCCCTTGGGGCAGCTGAAGTCAGCTGTTTTGATTGTGTCCTCTCAACCTCTTGGGCACCCTGAGCTTCCTCATTGGTGGAATGGGGTGAGGAGCAGAAAAGGCCTGGACTCCATAAGCCCTTCTCAGCTATGATGAAAACATCTCTATATTATCAACAACTTTTCAGCATAAATCCAAAGCACAGCCCCATTCAAGCCATTATGAAAAAAATAACTCTATCTCAACCAAAACCAGCACAACAACCTTTAAAGGTCATGTGTAACCCAAACTATTCTATGAACCTGTAAAAGAAATTTGATTACATTGGAGCACTGAAGGTCATCATATATATGTAAGGTGGTCCCTGCATAGAAGTATTCAGAAGTTAACAGAAAAATTTCAAACTCATTGGCATCAAATTCCCTACAGTAATTGAAAACATAGTCAGAATTAGCTTATTCCTGTTCATTATTTGGTTAGCAACCAACTAAAAAGGCTGGCAAGCTACACCTCTTCCTCTCTGGGCAAAAATAAAGTGAATGCCCTTCCTAGGATCATGTTTATTTTTAGTGTCTTCCTTTATTCCAGACATTTATTTTAGCAAAATCAACATGTTGACTGTGTCCTAGTGAAGCCTTGATAGTAAATGTGAACACTTTCTGCAACATTATCAGAACAGACAGATTTCTCAGACTCTCATCCTGTCATTGGACAAAAGCCCTCAGCTAGACAATACAACTGCTTGATTTGTGGGAAAGGCAATGTTAAGAGCCGTAAATTGGCATTAAATGGAATCAGAATTGTTTGCTCCTTTTCATCTCATTGAACATACAGACTGTTTGGCTGTGTTTATTCTGCTGAGTTGATTCAAGCCTTGAAGCTGAATAGCACTGACTGGCTCATGTCCACACTCCACAGGGTCAGCTCCCTGTAAACTGGCTTCTCTCAGTGACAGCTGAAGGGCTCCAAAACAGAGTCAAGGAGAGCAGTAAGAATTAAGCCATGTAACAGTAAGTGTGAATGCCTGATCTCATTACCTGGTCCCCTTTGGTTTGGCAGTATAGATATTCCCTACAGAAAAATATCCAGTTGCTGTGAAAACTTATAAGCAAGTGACTGGAGCACCAGTGATAATGCATCCATCTGACCAACTCCTTATCCTGCACAGGACTATTCCCAGGAATCACACCATGTGCCTGAGAGCCTTGTCCAAATGCTTCTTGAACTCTGTCAGGCTTGGTGCTGTGACCACTTTCCTGGGAAGCCTCTTCCAGTGAGTCTATAGGAGTAGATGTCACAGCCTAGAAAGAAGGCTCCTCCTGGAGACTTTCAGGGATATTCATGTCTGGAGAAGCAAAGCAGGGACCTGCTTCTCAAGACCATCCTCACAGCAATCAGGAATCACAAAGAATTCTGTTGAAAACTGGGCTTACAAGGATCACATGTATGTTGGTATAGCCTAGGCAGCTGTGCCTGCCTGCATGCAAGGGTTGGTTACCCCTCCTGCATGTATGTACACACACACAGCTGGGACACAAAATTCATCTGCCTATACATGGACATACAGATAGATCTGTATGAAACTAAAACTAGCACTAGTCCTGTTTGTATAAAACCAGATTGTGCTATGACACTCAGTGTAATATTAAAATGCTGCTAAGAAATCTTCCCAACAATGGAGACATTGATTTGCTGTGGTCCTTTTAAGATGTTGCCCTGGGCTGCTATTGGGAAGCTGCTTTGCAGGCTGCCAGATATGTCTTTTTGTTGTGTAACACCAAGGGTGGCTTAGGATGTGAGGCCATCTGAAATACTGGTTAGTCTGGGAGAAGCCAAACCCAACATGAGTCACACTCACACTGTATCTTCCTGCAGTGTGGGGGTGGGACACTGGCACACACTATCTCCTCCTCTCTGCCTAGTTCTTACCAGCCCATAAACAACTAACCTTTCTCCAGATTTAAGTTTGGGGGTGAACTAACACTCAAGTAGCATGAACAATCAGGAGATAACAGGCACAAAAATCCAGCAGATACCAACAAGATAGTATAGGTGTACTTTGCGTTTACTAAGTTTGAAATAACACTTTTCCTTTGTGTTAAATCTTCCATCTAGAATAACTAAAACTTTTGTAATGGAGTTGGTTAGAGTTAAATTGGAAAAATTATTTAGTTAATATTGAAAACTCTGCCTTGAAAGCTTGAGTCTAGAGACTAGGAAGGTGCAATATTAAAACTCCACTAACAGTAAATATTGAAGATGCTACTGCATTATAATGATTTCCCTTGATATGCTCACAAAGTGATATGATATTGAAAATACAGCCAGTTGTCCCTTATTGATGGCCAGATTATCTTTGTGGAGGTTAAACCATGTCCTAGGCACACAGATGTGTAATCTGGCTGATGGAAACTGTAATAATCCACATTCACTATGCATTGGTGATGATCATATTTGCATGCTATATGTCAGTTTATAGCCAAATTTGGTCATCTCAGCTTGAGATCTAGTTTTTTTAAAACAATATGCCAAGAGGGAAAGTTAAGAAGTCAGTAGACCACTTCCGAGTCTGCCTCCAATGGCATGTGTGTCACCTAACTTCTACACAGTGCTTATGGCTGAGCTCATCTGTAACCTCTCTTTCAAGTCATTAGAAACAAATAAATATTTTTAGGGACTGATTCATCTGACCTATTTCAGATATATAGGAACAGGTGGATCATACCTTAAAATTGCCTGTTTCTCTCCAGTTGTTTTAAAGGAAGCATTTGGCAATATTCTCATATATAATTTCTACACATTTACAGGAGATGTACATAGCTTCTAATTCCTCAGTCTACAATGGTGCCATACAATTATTTGTTACATTTTCTTCACCCTTTGTGAATAAATCCATACACAGCAGAAGTAGTCCCTCAAGGCATAGCTTTTGCTCATGTGCAGTTCTCCCCACGGCAGTCAGGCAGTGAAGGGTAGGAGCGCAGATCTCAGTGGGGTGTAGGTGACACGTGGTGGCCTGGGGAAGGGGTCAGCTTGGGGGCCCTCTCAGCACACAGCAAACACAGTGGCCATGGACCTGGTGGGACCTGGGCTCTGCTACAGCTGCAGATTTACAGCGTGGTAAAACTCCGGCTTCTCAGCTGCCAAAGGAAACATGAGTGGCCACAGGAGTCGCGTTCTTTATAGGAAATGAATAAGCACAAAAGGGCCATCTGATACTCCACAGGCTAATGTGTGAGCACTGTCTTATTAAGGACAAAAGAGACTAGAGAGGAATTGGCAGAGATGTCAAATTTAGTACTCTGGCTTTTTAAAATATGTTAATAACTTCGTCTTCTCTAACCCTTCAGATTTTTTCTTCTCCAGAAGAAACAAAAAAAACCTACCCCAGTAACTTTTAGATTAATTTGGTTTAATATATCTTGCATTTTATAGTACCAGAAGGATTTTAAAATGCTGTATTAATTATGGGCCAGATGTTGTATGCAGGGCCAAGCTAAATTGATAGGACTGTTCAGGGCTGCCACAAAGCTGTGTGTTTGTTGTCAGCTCTCAGGAGAAGGGTAACGTAGCTGACAGCTATGTATCACTGAACAAGAACTTTGACTGAGAAAATCTCTATGATTTTGAGAGTTATATTGTCTTTTAAAGTGTTTTCTGCAAAATTTCTATAAATTATTTATACTTTGGTATTCAGAAACTGAACTAAGCATTGTCATTGGATTATTGGATTCACCTCAGTTTGCTGCAATGTGCTCTGTGCATTTATTGACCTTTTTGGGTGCCATTTAAATGCTTTTGTGGTTGGTTAATAAATCATATCTGAGATTTAAAAATCTTTCCAAAAAATGTGGACACATAATTTCCATTAAAATGAGTAGGAACTTTGGACCCTGTCCCTAACTTGGACTATTATAATGTTGTATGAATAATTATTCATCTCAGTATATTGAATACTTTATTTCACCTTGTCTCCTTTCAAAATTAAGAAGAAAAATAGAACAAAATAAGCACTTCTGATAAGGATTTAATTGCAACATATTTGTTTTGAATTTGGATTTTTATCAATTCCACAAAATCCAAATTAAAATATTTTGCAGACAATAGTCCCACTTTTCAGAATCATCTTGCTTCTACATTCAAAAGAAAAGTAGTCTTCTCCCATGTCTTCTATATTCCCAGCTCCATGCAGCAAGCCACAAAACTCAAGTTTTTCCTTGGCTTCCCATTTTGCAGAAGACCACATATAAGCGTGGGATGATACTTTTAGCAACGTATAATAATAGTTATATACAATTTAGTATATATACACTATAATACAGTATAATACTACATATCTTGATATAATAATATAAGACTATTGAAAAGTAGCTTTCATAATGCTCCCCTCCATGTGGTACACATCCCCCAATGTTTAAAAAACTTGTGAGTAACAGATTCTGAGCTATCAGCATGCTGAATTAGTAGGGACATCTGATTCCCCAAATGGGGTCTGACCTATTTTATCTGACTGTTTTAGAATATAATCATACTTACACAAATTAGATGTAGGGTCTCATGGTAATGTCCTTCATCGAAACTTTAAATCAAGAGATTTTGTCTTGCGTATAGTTTAATTTGCCAACCTTGGGTATGATCAATAGGAAACTTGAAATATGTTTTGGTGGAGATGCCTGTTTGTGCAAATCCTACTAGCCGACAAAGGTCACTTGAAAAGATAGATGAAAGAATTTTAGTATTTACTTCTCTTGGAAAAACTGAGCCCAGATGACAGGACCTCAGAAAATAGAGCTGTTAGAGTTCTGCAGGAAGATGGTACTGACTTTCTGCATGCTGTGCTGGTGTTGGGTTGAAAGGATGTTTTTCTTTTGTGTGGGGTCTCTGTTCTGCCATTAATGGCAGATTCAGAACAATTTAGAACTGATCTCAACATTTTTTGTATTGGATGAGGAATGGAAATGAGCCACTCTCAAAACAATTTCAGCACAATTTTCTGTATGATATTTAGGCAAAGCTTATCCTGATGATGTTCTCATCATTTGGGTTGCTATAATGCAAACTATGGAGACTTACAAGCTGTCAGGAGAGGAGCTTTTCACAAGGCTATGCAACCATAGGCAGCCATAAGAAAAAAAGAAATGGCCTTAAGCTGAAGAGTGCAATGTTTAGGTTAAACATTAGGAAAAATATTCTCTACTGTGATGGGGGTGAGGCACTTGCAGAGGTTGTCCAGAGTGGTTGTGGACCCCCCATCCCTGGAAGGGGCAAATGCCACTTAGGATGGGACTCCAAGTAACCTGGTCTAGTGGAAGGTTTCCTGCCCATGGCAGGAGGTTTGGAGCTAGGTGGTCTTTAAGGTTTCTTCCAATCCAAACTATTCCATGATTCTTTGATTCTCTGATATTTGTACAGAATCTCTCAAATGACATGTACCCCACAGCATTATTTGGTGAAAGAAGAGATGAGACTGAGTCTACTACAAGTGCTGATAGAAAGTAAAACAAAACTGGGAGCAATATGCTCTCTCCAACTCATATGCACAAAGGACAGTTGCATTGCACCTATATGGTCAATAAAATAATACATTTAGACCACAGCTGTGCTGGAGACAGTTCAGGAGATCTTGCTGTTCAAATTACCATGTGTACCCAAATGGCTTTTGGCAAGCTTTGCACCTTGCTGCAGGGTCTCCTGGGGGTGGTAATGCCATAGACAGGTGAGTTTGAAACTCCTTTCCTTTTCCTCTTCTACTTTGCAACCTGCCAAAGCATGGATCCAGAAGCTTCTGACCCTGCAACCATTTTCCTTAGGTATTGATATGGCAGTGGATTTAATGACACAAACTGAGAAAAAAAAATTAAAAATGGGCCTAAACTGAGAAGAAAACAGGAATATTTTAGTATTTTAGCTGCAATCATAAATCCTGGAGGTATTAATCTGTGTAGCCAGCATTTACGTATCTGTGTAGCCACTGTCTACATCCAGTGCCAGGAGCAGTTTCCTTGCTGGAAATGGTCCCTGTGTAGTGTTTATTGTTATAGTGCCATTTCCTCTCCTTTCCTATCATGTGCTCATGGCCAGAAGAGCATAGAACCTCTACCAGATTCCTGAAAACAGGAAAGGTGGGTGAGTACTGAGAGCATACAGGGGGTCTCTCTTTTGCAAGTATGTATTTTCTAACCAATTGTTTCTTCTTTGAATGTCCCCTATGTAACAGCCCTTGAGGATAGCCTGGAAAACACTTGTCTTACTTCCAGTGCTGTCCATGACAAGGCTCATGAGTCAGAGTCCTGAGGTTCCTCAGGTCCCAGCCCTGGGTGTTCATTAACATGTTTTGGGGCTGTGAAGTACAGCTGAGCCATGGGGATGCAAATCTCCAGAGAAGGGGAGGATGGACAAATCAGGTCTGTGACATCTTAAGTGGCTCAATGGTTTCACTCAGGAATTTTAAGTTGTTTTTTATTTTTTTTTTAACCTAAATGACCCTGTGATTTTAACATGAACTATCAGAGCTTGTGAGCAAGGGACCTAATAGGGGGTCAAATGACACCAAGATTGGACCATGTGGTTGGACCACTGCAAAAGCAGGAGGCAGACTCAGGACACAGATATTCATTTATAGTAGAATGTAAACCTCAACAGGGTTGGAGAAGTATTTTATATTCCTTTTCTCTGTCCTAATTCATTGAGATAATGAGGCAGCACAACTGCTATGACTTTTGGTCTATCTATCTTAGAGTGACTAGAAGCCAGAGCTAATGATTTAGTTCTCCAAAGGGTCTTAGCCTCTGGAAGATTCAGAATGACATGTATGTACCTTAAGAGGATACTTAAGGTAAGGACACAGGTCCAGTACCTAATCCATATCCAAAGTTTGGTTCTCACCCGTGAACAGAAATGCTACTACCTTGAGTTAACAGACTACCTGGGCATCAGTCATTGGTACAAGGCATTTGAGACTCCAAATCTACTTGTACCTGAGTGCTGTGAAAAATGAGGTACCCGTAGAATACACGTAACAAATGCAGCTAATGTGGAACACACATTTCAGAGCAAGATAAGAGGTGGAGGAGCTGGCCCCGGTAGACTATTGTGTAGGGGTCTAATCCTCAGAGAGTGAGTTTGCCATAATGGTTTGCTCTTACCAATAGAACCCTTTCTGTCAAGTTTACCTTTTTTCAAAATCAAAGTTTGGGGATCTAATAATGTGTGTCTTTTCATATTGACTGAGCGTGTGAATACAAAATAGGATTTAAGAAGACTCACTGTGGAGCTTGTTTCCAAAGCTGAGGACAGAAGCTTTCTCCTAGAGTTCTCCTGCTTGACCTCAGCCTTGTTTCTTTTACTCTGGTGCTAGGTCCCCAGAAACATGGAAAGGGCAGTTTTCAGAGGGGAGGCTGGGTGATCCTGCTGTAAGCACTGCATCGGGTGTGAATGGCAATGAGACTAAGAAGGTAAACACAGAAGGCAATTGAAAACTTTTTTTCTGTTGTGAAGATTTAACATAGGATTCATTGCTTTAAGCACTGCCTTGTCAGATCATTGCTCTTTGACAGGGCTTTAATAACTGGAATAAAACAAATTGTTGGGATTGTCTCTCCAGCTCTTCATAATAAAGTAAGTATAAATGCTAGAAATCAGTTGTACTTGGATAGGAAACTTGTAAAGGAGAACTTTCTTTCTAGAAAGTAAGACTTATGGGAAGTGTAGCTTTTGTGGGAGATAAAGAATAGTTAAAACATTTGGAGGAAAAAAAAAAGGAAAAGTTCGCCTTTTTCTATCACTTAACACCAAGCATTCAGCCAAATGAAAAAAGGTATGGATTAAGCAGAAGACTGCCAAAGTTAGTTACAGCTTATCATTTACATATTGCCTAGAAAATGCCATTCATTCCTACCCTAATTATTTAAAATTTGGCTTGCCTGGCATTCAGTGACAAGTCATTAGCAAGATAGACAAGCTGCTATTGCAGTGCAGTCTGAACTCTTCTGGAAAAACATGCAAAACATTGAAAGGCACAGAAAAAAGTGAGCAACATGTTCCTATTTCCCCAGGCTTACCAGAGAGCAAAGGTACAGGATAAGAAGCAAAGATCACCTGAATCCTTTTCAAAATGTGTTGGAAAATTTGTGAAAAATTCTGTGCAACTCTTCTGTAACACTGAGGCCAGGAGTTGATGAAAGGATGTTGTATAATTTCATTCAAACTCTACTGGGAGTTCAGGCAGAGGAGACCAGACAGAAGGTCTAGCTACTGTTCTTCCACAGGATTTAAGGATGACTGTTGCTGTTCATTCAACATGCAAAGACTCAGCTGTTGTGCCTTTACTGGGTCTCATTGTCACAAACTGAACACACCAAAGGTGTGCTGTCAGTCTGTACAACGTCCGCTGTCCTCCATGCTCCTGTGTGTTTCTCTATGTACAGTCTGGCCAATCCATGTTCTTTGCCACAGGAGATGCTATTTAACAGCAGTTTTCTGTGATGTGGAGCTGGCTGCTGTCTGAAGGTTTGCCTGACATGTTTCTGCTGCCCTGTCTCGGCACCTACTCTCGGGTGCTTAATATGTGGAAACTAACCGTCAAATTTGGGGTTGAGCAGCTTCTCATCTGTCATGTGCATCAGCTGTCTGGGAGAGCACAGCTCACGAGAGTATTACTACAGCACTTGATATTTGACAGGACCTTGAATAACAGTCTAATAGTGCTGTGTTCTTATTTATACCAGCAACAGCACAGTAGGCAGTGCAGGTGAAATTGGGAAGTCACATGCTGTGATAATGATAAGCTGTTCATGTCTCACATGAGTATGAGAAAGTGGTGATGACAGCTGTGTGGCACTTTGAAGCCAGATGCCTCCTGTATTCCAGATACAGTGCCCTTTAATCTCCTAAGAGCCATGCTGGATTTTGCTGTGCCTCTGCATGGCTTCATGTCTTGCTACAACACTCCAATTCAGCTTCCTGCTGAGGTACTCTGAGCAGAATTGGTCTGCAGGATTCAGAGCTGCATCGTGAACACATATGGACAGGGCAGTCTATTTTCTAGCACGGTGAGCATGGAAAAGAACCTACATTTTCTTTCTACTGATGATCAGGGCAAATTGCCTGGCAGCATTACTGAAGTATTAATTAATGTGCTGTACATCTTCTTCTGGATGCACAAGGACTGCTTGGTTTGTCGACAAAGAGCAGGTTCCCAGCTCAGAGGCTCTGGGGCAGTAGGAGGGAAAGCAGCTCTCAAGACGTTATTGTTATTTCACATTCTGCTGGTTCTTCTGTACTGGAAGAATGTTCTTTTGGTGATTATGGATGATTTGCAAATATTAGTTATTTTGGAGTGACTCAACCATGAACAAACATAAATATACCAAAAGGCATTTTAAACCATGTCTCCAGAAATCTTAACATGTAATAAGCTTGAGTATGGTGTTTCAAGTAATCATTCTGAGACTTATTAAGGCCAGAAACATAAGCCTTAGCTAAGTGCAGATTTAGACCACTCTGTATGTGACCAGCTATTTTCCTGAGAACTTTCTGACCTAACTGTGTGACAGAAGCTTTCTTTTTTAAATAACCTTATGAATGTTTGCTGGCATGGCAAAGCAAAAGAACAAGATACAATAGCCTCTTGGTATAAATCTCTGTTAATGAGATCAGGACTAGAAACCTCATTGTTCAACTCACATTCTGTCTGAACACAATCTGCTTCTCAAATTATAAATCAGGGGCAAGACACTGTACCATTGTGTAACCCTACACTCTGGCTCTGGAATGTTTCCTAGTCATAAGAGGATTGTCATCATTTCATTTACGAGAGAACTATCAAACAGGCCTGGGCCATATTTGGTCTACAACCCCCCTCAAAAGAAGACAAATACCCCTGCTTGCAGCAGGGTATTTTTGCAGCAACAGCACAGAAGCATGCATTATAGTGTGCCACATCCTGGAGTCTAAAAACAAAAGAAAAAAGCACTGTCAGAAGCAGTGCTCATTACTAAGAAAACTAATTTGTCTATGCATACCCTATATATCTGTATGCCTCTATAAAGCAAACACACATATGTGTAATAAGATCATTGAGTTGGAAGGTTTAGTTCTGTCTGCAAAGGGGCATTGTATGCATGAAGCCTCTGCCATCCCAGGAGACCTTACAGCACATTCTGCTTTAGAAAGAAAGAATGATCCCCTCTGACAATCTCAAACAGACAGAGAGAAGGACTTAGTCACAGGGTGTGGATGGTACAGTCATTTGAAGAGCTCTGAAGGATATAATTGCTTTCACATTTTCATCCAGCTTTCTAACAATCCAAGAAAATGGGGAAAGATTTACTAATTTTTTACTGGCTTAGAAGCTGTCTAGGAAATCTCAAGCTCACTCATTAGCTCCACGAAATGTAGATTGTTAAACAATTTACCTAAATGCACAACCTGCCAGCCAAGTCACTTCTAGTCTTTGGTAGGACTCACCCTACAGGAAGGGAAAGAGGTTCACCCTTAGCACCCTGTCTTCTGTCTCCCTAGTCCTGCCTGCTGTTAAGAACAATATCATGAAAGGTCTGTGTAAATACCATCCTACCCCCCATATTCCCACATAGCTCTGTTCTCCAAAGGGAGACCATGGGCATGGCCTGACTGGATAACACAGAAATCAGAGCTGCACTGTGAATAACCACGAGAGAATAACACCAGCACTCCGACTGAACGACCTCTGAAGGCCGTATTCCCCAATGCCAAACCCATTGCCTACAGCTGAGAACAGAGTTCAGACTTCTTGAATAGATTGTGTAAGTTTTGCTTTTTATTAGATGGCCAAACTGAGAAATCTGAAAGGGAAATAATTTCCACAGGCAAGAAATTACCAAATATTTAAGTCAACCTGAAACAAAACACTTCATATAGCTTTTGACTAATCTTATTAAGCTAGTCTCAAAACTTTATTTTGAAGTGAAAAGTCAAACTTTTAAATAAACAGACTTTTTAATAAACAGAAATATTTGAACTTTAGTGGGTTTTTTCTTTGATGAAAACTCTGAATATTAATTATTTCAGCAGCATTTCCTTTTTTAGAAATACGTGTTTTCACGTTTTCAGTTTGCTTAATGGCACAACACTTCAATGATCATTCAATAACAGACAGTGGTCCATTCTACTGGCATTTTTACCTAACTGCATGATGGCACAACCTTCAAGAGATTCAGCATCTTTTAGAGTCTCCTCACAGCACAAGTAAGAAGATCATATAAAAACTGCTGAAAATGGAATAAAAAACATAGGAAATTGACCTTTCCTTTTTCCTTTCCTTTCCTTTCCTTTCCTTTCCTTTCCTTTCCTTTCCTTTCCTTTCCTTTCCTTCCCTTTCCTTTCTCCTTTCCATTTTTCTTTCCTTATTTTTTTCATTTTTTGTTTCTCTGGAAGAGCAAAACCACTGGATACAGACTAAATAAAAATGTTGAACAATTGCTTCCTTCTCAAAAAAAGAACAAAATTAATACATACAATAATAGAAACTTTATATGTAGATTTGTGTCACCCACAGTTACTTTGGTCACCATGGATCACTGCCACCATTGTTGCTGGTTTGGGATTTATATTCAATATTGAAGGAATTGTGTAGCTATTATTTGAAATACAATTCCAAAAATATTGTGGAGTCATCTCTAGTTATAGGGGGTCAAATTCAGTTTGGGTGAATTCTCTCTTATAAAAGCAATGGTATTAAGAAGGAATCATGATGAGCCAGATGATTATGAATATTATGATGGGGATGAAAAAAGGATATGACACCTCCTGTCTACTTGATGGAGCAGATATCTTTTAGTGTATTTGGTGAGAAGTAAGTCTGGTCATTCCCACACACCACCAGCCATGTTTTAGATGGCACTCTGCCCATCCGTTTCTGATTTCTTTTGTGCTTCTTTTCATTGTCATTCTTGTTGTGTCTGCAGAATCTGACACTATCAGTCAGGTTCTCCCAGCAGGGGCTTTACCACAGATGTTGCCACACATCTCAAGACTGTGTCCTCTATACTAGCCTAACACAAGCAAATGCATATTTTGAGGTAGCCCTTTGGTCTCAAATGCTTTGATGCACCCTCCTAGCATCTTGTGGTTGCATAGCACAGTAGTGTTCACTGCTGCAGTTTTACACACACATTGGCTGCCCACAAACACTGTCATAAGGGTTTCCTTGTGCCTGTTTTGGCTGCAAAACAGAGTGTTCAAAATGCTTGAAACATCATTTACAGGTGTTAGTAGTAGTTCTGCAAAGGCCTTCCCCTTTCACAGGGCTGCAGTTCTTTTAGTCTGTGAATCTGGTAGCTGAAGAAAATACTTTTTTCCCCATGAAAGCAAATTGACCATGAGCAGTGGCTGGAGGAGGAAGGTCTCTGACTTCTCCCAGTCCCCCTCTTCCCACCCATTACCACTGCAGCTCTTGTCACCACCAAGACCTTATCAATGAGCATAGGCAAGGACCCTGCAGTCTAATGACTGTGGCTGGAAGAAAGTTCCAGAAGAGAAAGGAGAACCATACCCTTGTTTAGAACTCCCAGGCCACTGTGGCAGCTCCAGCTGCAGCCCAGAAAGTCCCTGTCTCGCTGCCTGTCCCTGTCAGTGCTGAGGACTTGTCATAGACCCCATATGTCTGTAGCTGCACCTGTCCCTCACATCCACAGCACTGTCATACCTGTCACTTCTGCTTCCAATGCCAATGGCAGGCCTCAGGTACATTGGCTCCTGCCATCCTAAAGCCCAGCTGCAGGTGCTGCAGTGGATGGTGGCTATTTGCTGTGGTCCCCTCCCAGATACAGAAGTAGATAATTTTCTTCCTGGCAGCACTGGAGGCTGCTACACAGGTGATGGAAGAAAAGGTGGACCTTGCTAGGGTAGGGGGGCTTTCACGCCCTCTTAAGCCCTGATGGGGTGTAAAGGTTGTCTTAACATCAGCCCATTTCTTCTAACCCTGGCCTTCTCCTGGCCATGTCTGCACTCAGGAGGCTGTTTGTCAATGACACCCTCATGAGGCTCTGCTCTGGCTTTTCACAAGTGCTCAGAATCCAGCTGCTGCCCCTGGGCCCACTCTCACAGTGCACATTCCTGATGCCCAAGGGTCACCCTGTTTAGACACCTAAACAAAAGCTATACTTCACTATTGTCATAAGAGCCAAGGTCACCTCAGAAACAAGGTTATAACCTTTGAGTTGAAGCCTGTAACGCTAAAACAAAAAACTAATTTAAAATTATTTTCCTGGAAATGCAAATGCAGACACCTGCTTTTGAAAGAATGTCTTCAGATAATTGAGGAAGTTGACTCATGGGCTTTACTTTTGCCACCTAGACTGCCACCCAGGAGTAGAAACCTGGTTAAGCTGCTGCTCTGGCTTGCAGAGTAGCCACTACCATGGCCTCTGGTATTTGGATTATTTGCTTTCCTCTCTCTTAATCTCTGTTGGGAAACCTTCCCCCACTATTTAAATATTAAATCCTCACCATACTGGAATGTCACAGGGGACTGCTGACAAACAGAGATGTAAGGGCTCAGTACTTCAGGGCAAACCAATTTTGAGTTCCAACTCAAAATGCTCCTTGTTAGTTTGTTTCATGCCTTTTGCTGGGAATTCAACATTTATTTGAGACCAAAGACCAAGTAAGTACTGACACACATCAAAATCCTTTAGGCACCACTTCAGCTATAGTTTCCCTTTTCTGGCAGAACTGTCAGAACAGATAGCAACAGTGGTCATAAGAAACCAAGTTTCTGCAATTTTGATGTTTAAATACAGTTTATCTTAACAGTCTCCAGACTGCAGTCAGCCCCTTTAAGCAAGATTTTTCCTCCAAAGATGTAGTAATGCCTAGCTAGAGGAGAAAGGTTATTTATTATTTATTATTCCATTCTTCAAAATATTTTCTGGGGAAAAAATCAATCTTTCCCCAAACCTTCTTTGTAAAATTTAAGCTGCTATTTGCTATGTGTAGTTCACCTTGGTCTTGGTCACCTTGACACAGGTTAATGGCAGGTTAATTAGAGCAGGTAGCTCTAATCCCTGAGAAACTGTCCATTGTTACGATGGGCACGTTTTCCTCTTCTCTTTGTCTTACAGGCTGGTTCCTTCCTAAGCAATGGCAGCACTTTTTAAAGACAATGATATGATGACCTTGGTATGATGTGGAGCAACAAAATTTTTAAAATAGTTTTGCCAAATGATCATTTAAGAGCTTCTTTTGGGAAGATACATTCCATTTATAGAATACCAGTCTCTAAATAGGGGGAGATATTCCTGTGGGTGCACTCTTATGGCACTGAGTCCACTCCTGAAATAAGGCTCTCCTAAGCTTCCATACGCTTTGTTTCAAAGACTAGCAGTAACTGTGTGGGGATGAGGCACAGCTCTGGTGGAAGCAGGGGAGTGCTTAACCCCCGAGACAAACCCTATAATTGTTACTGTGTAGGTATGAACAGAAAATGAGGCATCTAATACAGAGTTATAAATTGAGAGATTTTGTAAATTCTTTTTATTGCTTCTTGTAGCTAATTACAGCTTAAATTTGTTGACTGATTCTGCTTGTTTAAAAAAAAAAAAAAAAAAGGAGATGTGGATGTGGCACCTGGGTACTTGGTTTAGTAGCAAACACTGCAGTGTCAGGTTGAACTCAATGATCTTCCATCTGAAATGATTTTGTGATTTTATGATTCTATGAATGCTTATCTACTTGTTATCAAAACAGCAGAGGAAATGAAAATGAAGAAGTTAAAAACTCACCATTTCTTAGCAATTAACTAACTTCACAAATTTAAGTATCATGCTGGTTAACAAAAGGCCTTTAATCCAGAACTGTCATGACAATTCAGATGGGTTTTTAAAAATTGATTTTACAATAAAGAGCAGAATAAAATAGACTTAGTTATCCTAAAAATGCTTAGCAGTCAAATGACATTCATTATTTGAGTTTCTGCTTTCTTCTTAATTTTGTTGCTAATTTTGTAATGTCAAACAGTATACACACTGCAAATAAAGTACATAAAGCCACAAGATCCTGTAACAGATATTGTCAGTGTCTGCTGTACAATTGCAGCGGGTTGCCAGCTGGAGGTACTCTGGTACTGCTGTGAGGCTATTGCAGGGCTCACACAAGGGGCATTCTCATGCATTGCTGAATACTCTATAATAAAACAGAATATAATGAGATATTCATGTATATAAAAAGAAATGTGATTATGTATAACATTCAAGAAACATCATTTGATGGTATCATGTGATCTGTTTTCCATGCTATAAACAACTACATACCTTCATCTGGATTTACAGGTTGGTATTGCAGAGTGAAAGGTCCTTCACAGAAATCACTCAGTATTTTATTTGGGTGCTCTGATCAAGGAGAGCTGAAACAGGTTGTTCTCTTGGTGAAGTCAAAATTCAAAACCCCATTGTTTCTCCCAGCAGACTTGATGAAATCTCATTCATCTGTACTTTTTCTGTAGCTGGGTACTTGTATGACAGTTCATTCTTATCATCAAGAAGAATTCCAAACCAGTGGCTGAGATTTGAATGCATATCTATAGCTGGACACCTGTTTCAGTGTGTCAGTATATACTTGTAGTGAAAGAAGGGTCTTAAATGTCCAACAGCGAACTTACAGTTCCAGAGTCTGGACAGCCTGAGCAATATCTAGTGTTTGTATCTTATTCATGAAATAAAAATCTTGTAGAAGAATCAGTGGGAGAAAGCTTTGTTACAGACCAGTCAGCCAAGAAAGAATTCTGTCCACTGAAAACCAGGGAAATGCATTGGTGAGGAGAACAGCTTTGTTTCCTTTTTTAAAAATGTAGGACAGACAGATGAAGGATCAGAGAAAAAGCTTAGATCCAATAAAGTTAACTGTGACACTTAGATCCAATAAAGGTAACTGTGCAGAAAAAACCCAAAATTTACAAGTTGTTTAGCCATAAATTTATAAGACAGGAGGCAGAAGAAAGGAAGCTGAGGTTCCAAGTCACACATATTACTGAGATTCATGAGAAGAAAAGCACTTATGCACTGTGGTCTTTTCACAGTCCCACTTCAAAACCAGGCAATCATTTTGAATTTAGGAGCTGGGATGCTTCCTGGGGTGTTTTGGTCTCAAATTCAGAAAGTTGCAAAAGCCTTATGAATAGAGAATATTTTCTTTAACATTCTTGGTAACAGCTTATCCAGCAAAGTATAAGCAGTATGCAAAACAGATCATCTTGAGTGTGATCACACAGCATGTACAGGACCACCAGGGTATCAGGCCCAGCCACTGTGGGTTTAGAAAAGACAGGTCCTCTTTGACTGACGTGATCTCTGTCTGTGACCATGTGAACCACTTCGTGGATGCAGGAAAGGCTGTGCATATTCTTTATCTGGACTTCAGTAAAGTCTTTGGCAGTTTCCCGCAGCAGTCTCCTGGAAAACTGGCTGCTTATGGTGAATGGATGTAAAAAACTGTCTAGCTGGCTGAGCCCAGAAAGTGGTCATGCCTGGAGTTACATCCAGCTGGCACCCTGTGGGTGAAACCATAAATGGGTTTCCCAAGGGCTCAGTGCTGGGGCCAGTTCTTTATCACTGATCTGGATTAGGGGATGAATACATTCTCAGTCACTTTGCAGCTGACACCAAGTTGGGTTGGAGTGTTGATCTGCTGGTGGCTCTGCAGGGCAATCTGGAAAGGCTGGATCGATGATAAAAGTTCGTCAAGGTCAACTGTATGAGGTTTAACAAGGTGCAGTGACCCAGGTCCTGCACCTGGGTCACTGCAACCCCAGGCTGTGCTACAGGCTGGGGGCAGAGTGGCTGGGAAGTTACCAGATGGAAAAAGAATCTGGCTGTGCTGGTCAACAGCCAGTGTGTGCCCAGGTGGCCAAGAAGGCCGATGGCATCCTGGCCTGGATCAGCACTGGTGTGGCAGCAGGAGCAGGGCAGTGACCGTCCCCCTGTACTCAGCACTGCTGAGGCCACAGCTCCAATCCTGTGCTCAGCTCTGGGCCCCTCACTGCAAGAGAAACATCGAGGGGCTGGAGCGTGTCCAGGGAAGGGCAACGGAGCTGGGGAAGGGGCCAGTACCTGAATCTTGTGAAGAGTAGCTGAGGGAGCTGGGGGTGTTTAGCCTGGATAAAAGAAGGCTCAGGGGAGACCATACTGCTCTCTACAACTACCATGAAGAAGGGTGTAGCCAGGTGGGAGCTGGTCTCTTCTCCCACGTAACAAGTGACAAGAGGAAACAGCCTCCAATTGTGTCAGGGGAGGTTTAGACTGGATATTAGGATGATTTTTATCATGGAAAAGGTTGTCAGTCATTGAAACATGCTTCAGGGTGGTGTCCACATCCCTGGAGGTATTTAAAACACATGTAGATGAAGCACTTAAAGATGTGGGCTAGGGATGGACTTGATGATCTGAGAGAACTTTTTCAACCAAAACCATTGTATGATTCTATGTTTCTAAGTCTCTGGTCATATCTATAATTTTTCTTCAGTGTAAATTCAGAGCATAGGAGAAGACTGATGATACAGAATTATAAATACTAGCTCCTGCATCATACACTGAACTTTTGAAAAGTAAAATTTGTACTTCAGACACTCATATCCCTATTCATTTTATTGCATTCCAGGTATCATATTTTGTTTCCAGCTGACAAGATCTACAATACACAAAACAAAATACAAATACCTACTGAAGAAAGGTAATACCTATCACTTGTAGAAAATGGTATATCTTCAGGTCAAAGTAGGAATTCATCGCATTAGCAATTATTTTATGAACTACCATGCATAATTATCCCTTTTCGCTCTACATTGTTAAGAACTACAAATTATTTATGAGTTACATATACTTCAAATGGACTCTGCTAAATTACTGTTCCTTAAAAGTTCTTGGGACTTCCTGGACTTAGCAAATGTCTTCAAATACCAAAACTAAAATGAAGCCAGAGGATGAGGCAGTATGATATAATCTGTTAAAGCCTGTTTACAGTAATATAAAGTTCATGTTTGTTGGGGCTTTTTTTACATAAACAGAAAATAGGGCAAGCCAGCTGAACACACTGATTACAGTATTTTCAATTATATTTTTACACTAAAAGAAGCCATAAGGTTAGTTTGTAGAAATTAAAGCTGAACACATTTAAATTAAATACTTACTAAGTGTTGCTTATCTGCAAAACATGTGTAGCAAATGGGTTTCTGGTAATGGCTTTTTGAACATCTGAAAAAGCATGAAAGTGTATAATGAATTGTAAATAAACAAAATACTTCAATAATAAAAATAACACTCATAGTCAAATATTCAACTCAAAACTTTCTGAAGATTGTGAAAATGTAATTTAATAGCACTGGTTTTATTTCCCCTACCAACAGCTGCTGAAGTATAGGCCATACCTCTATTTTAAAAGTTTGCATCTAAATAGTATATGAACAAAAAATTTAGTACCAATAAAGACATCTAAAGCTAGAGAAAAGAATGCCATCTACTCTTCAGCAACAAATATTCCAAATGTAGATTGGTGATTGACTACTATTCATTAAAAAGACCTATAAAATTTTTACAGTTTTTTTAATCTGGTAACATGTGAAAACAAAGCCAAAAGAAAGGATACAAAAAGACAACAGCTAAGAAAAGCAATGTACTTGTATGATGTGTAAATACCTACAACACTTAGTTACTTACAAGTACTTACATGTAAGTCTACCTGTAAAATTTCCCAGCTTCCTATTACCAATTTTAATCCCCAAATAATTAGGCATGCTAATTAAATTTCTGAGAGACATACGTACGTGTATGTATTACACTAACTTTCACGGTTACTTCTTTTGCAATCTGTTAATTCCTATGATTCTTTCACTGTTTCTTCCATATTGCTATGTACTTTTCTTACAGTTTTTCTTTTCACATTTCAAAAATTTCAGTGTTCTTGCTCCCAGTTCTTTTGCTGAATTCACCTTTCCCTTCTTTGTAATTTCTCTCTGTTACTTAGGAATTTAGCTTTATACGCTCATAATTCTCTTTTCATATCTACTTTCTTAACCTGAGCACATCATACTGAAACAGTTTTCTGGTAAAAAATAGATTCTTAAATTTCCATTTGTCTGGAAGCAATAACCACAGGTTATGATACAATGAAATTCTGAGCCACTGTTTGACAGAGCAAGAATTGTAAGCTACAGCTGCACAGTTTCTAAACAATTGCAAAGATCTTTTATTCTGCTGTTGCAGTCTATAGGAAACTTTTTCCTCAAAGTCAGACTATCCACCATGTATTGTAGAAATTTACAGATTGTGTGCAGAAGTTTAATAAACCCTGATTTAGTTTGATTCCAGTCAATAAGGGAGTAAATTTGGGTAACCTGACCATAAATGGTGCAGTCCAGAAGGAATAGTAGTGGAATAGTAAAGTGAAATCAATGGACTTTAAGAAAGCATATTCTAATAAACTGAAATAATTGGCATGTAAAATTTTACATTAAAGAAATGCAAGGAAAATGTGAAGTTCAGGAGAGCTGTCAATTCCATGTAGAGGAGAAATGGAAAGCAGTTATTCCAATCATATAAAAAGCCAATCAGCCAAGCAGAAGAGACTAAGTCATAAGGTCCCCACTGATTTCAAGTACAGGACAGAGCACACAAAATACCAAAAGGATGCCAAACTGATGTGAATGTTTAATGGAAGACCTGTATGATCACATCAGTCAAAGCAAATCAAAGTAGCAAGAGACTCAAGAAGTAAGTTTGTTCTTCAAGTGTAATATCATAGGATGACTAATGAAAGTGTTAGCTAATTAATCACTGAGGAAAAATTATTATGAACAAGTACAGACTTTTTCCCCACTTTTTCAGCAAAATGGAAGCTGTGACTGAGTTCACATAAAGAGCACCAGTATAAAGCAGGTGAGAAATCAACCTGGCATAAAGGAAGAGCAAGTTAGAGAACACTTAGGTAAGTCTGACATTTTTAAAATGGATGAACAAGTAATATTCACTTATACATTTAGATTTATCTGCATCAATGTCAGAACTCCTTATTTATTATTTCTAGCCTTTCAGAATTCATGGAGAAGAGGAACATTCTAAAATATTAGAAGTAAGAAAATGAAAAGCCCATTCAATATAAAGGACTAAATTTGCAAAACTATATGACATAGAGGGCAATAATTTGCAAAAATAATTAAAAAAAATGAAGATGGATAAGCTTTGGAACAGATTTCCAAGAGAGGCTGATGCACCTGATGCACCTTGATGGAACAATTTTGACAAACATCACTTACAAACAACATCTACAGTTAGGATGAGCCAGTTTCTGAAGGTGTCCTCTCATCACATTTAGAGTTATTTTTTACCAAGGCAAAGTCATCATTATTTGAAATTAACTTAATTGACTCAAAAAAGGGTTTCCTGATTTTGATACACTCTTTGCTACATTTAGTAAATAATAATAATAATAATAACAGCAACAACATTAGAAAATATTTCTATTACAGGATACCTGTTTTTAATCCAAAAACTCGATGGTGACAAAATATAAAGTTATTTAATTAATTGATGTAGCATTATATTTATTATCCAACTTACTTTGTAGCTTTTGATTCAGACAATCCAGAGACTGGAAAATCTTCTGTTCTTCTACAGAAAGAGTACTCCTGCCTGGACACAGAGCCCTTCTAAGCAGTGAGAGCTGCCTGTCTGACTTCACACGGTCCATGGCTGCCAGGATTTCACCCTCTGCAATTGGTGTACTTGCCAGTTTTTCTGCCACTAGGAACTGAGCAGTGCTTTCTGAAACTGAAGAGATTACAGGGGGAACTTCAAATGAGAAGGGCTCGTTTGAATAAACATTTAAATAAACTGCTCTTTTTCATAACCATAGGTCTCTGAAACACACAAAATTGACTTTAAAAGAAGAAAAAGGTGGGAAAATCAAGAAACATGATATGTTAGAAAATGAAATAATTAAGGACACTAATGCATCTTACAAATGGCACCAGAGTAGGTACTATTGAGTTTGGAAATATGTAATGATAGCGAACAATACCTGTCCACATCATACAGTTATATGTGACACATACAGTTAAAAAAACCCCAGGAATTGAATGAAAATGGAATATATGTTGTAATGCATTTATAAAACCATTAATATCATGCTATATGAAGCTATATCTTATATTTACAGGAAAAAATTGCTGTATAGAATTACCCTTTCTTACTTGGAATCACTGATGCCAAAAGATACAAGCCATGTTACACAGTGGGTATATTCCGTCATTCTACTTTATGTATAAAGAACTGAAGTGAGTTGTGTTACTATACCTTCCTCAGTTTTAGAGATGTTTTTCATCTTTTGTACTGGATCAAATGCAGAATGAATGGGACTCAGCTGGACAGCACATAATGAATTCTATAAAAAATATTGTAAGAGTATTTTAAGTATAATTAAAAGTAACTATACTACCTTCTGAACATGTTTTAATATTTTGTATTACCAAATGTTTTCAAGCAAAAAAAATATTATGGTACACAAACACAGAGATGTATTCCAGTTGGTTTTATTCTTTTCATTAGCAGTGACAGCAAGCTGACTATGCACACTGATTCAAAATCACGCAACAATGAACAAATCTTTGATATTCCTGAAACTCTTTCCATTTGAAGATAAGTAACGTTTTTATTTTTTATAGCATTTTATATTAACCTGTGCATGAGGAGCAGGCTTCCATAGTTTAGAGATGACACTTTGTCTTCTGCATTCTGAAAAACGTCGGTGTTTATTTTCATAGTTGCCAAAAACCTGATTTTGTCTTGTAACAGGAACACCGCCTTAAATGACATGCAGACAAAAGTAAACCAAAAATGTGTAAACAACATGATAAATATAGTAGTAGCAGAACTAACAGTGGGGAATAAATATCTCTGTCCACATTTAGATATTTACATCTGATCTCCAGAAATTGTCTTGGATGTGGACATAAGCAGCTTAAGTGAAGCCCTATGTTGAGTCCCAGAAAAGAAAGATGGTCTGTACAGGGGTACAAGGTGCTACCAAGTAAAAAGGAGAATGAAAGGTGAGCTGCAATGTAAAAAAAATCAAATAAGTAATGTTTTAGAAAATAAACTGCATTTAGAGAATAATCTTAAAGTCTAACTGTCCAACACAATAAATCACTGTTGATAAATTCTTGTATCTATATGTTAATTGATTCAACTTTCATTAAGATTCCATAATAGTGTGCAGAAACATGTAGTAGTTCACAAAGTTTAATAACAAAGTTATTCACAAAATCACAGAATGGTAGAGGTGGGGAGGGACCTTCTGAGGCCATCTGGTCCAGTGCCCCCACTCTAGCAGCAGCACATAGAGCTCATTGCCCAGGACCATGCCTAGATGGCTTTTGAGTGACTCCAAGAATGGAGACTCAAGAAAGTCTCTGGGCAATTTATGCCAGTGCTCAGTCACTCTTGCAATAAAAAAAAGTTTCCTGATGTTCAGAGGGAACTTCCTGTGATACAGTTTGTATGCACTGCTCAGGTACTTTCAGTCCTTCCTTTCCTTCCTTTCCTTCCTTCCTTCCTTCCTTCCTTCCTTCCTTCCTTCCTTGCAGTTATTTACAGACATTAGTAAGACTCCCCAAGGCCTTCTCTTCTCCAGGCTAAATACTCCAAGCTCTCAGCCTTTCCTCATGGGAGAGGTGCTCCCATCCCTTTATCATCTTTGTGGCTCTTTGCTAGGCTCTCTCTAGCATGTCTGTGTCTCTCATACTGAGGAGCCCAGAACTGAACACAGTATTCCTCACAGGTGTTGTGAGATTTAAAAGTCATGGATTTAAACCTTATTTCTACAGCTTGGCATTTTGTAGTTGAACTTATTAATTCATACGTCTTTGTACTGTTTTTTAAAAGGCAGTATTGCTGTGTAGCATTTTCTCTCAGCCAGAGAGGTCTAATCTAGACACCGTACCTTAAATTTATCTCAGTTTTTCCTGGTGTAGAAATACGTTTTCAAAATTGAAGCCTCAAGTTTCAAAATTAAAATTATGTTCTTAATTAAACTTTCATGCCTACAAACTGGAGATGCAAATTAGTATTTTCATATGCAACTCAGGAATCTACATACCAAGGAGATACTATATTCTTATTTGTAAATACAGTTACTAGATTTGTAAATGGAGTTAGTTGATTTAAACTTGGGAATAAATTACCTATTTATTTACAAAATAAATATTTATATGTTCAGTTTAATTACCAGTTTATAATTTGACCAAGAGTTGCATTACTGATTCTAACACAATTTTATTTTTTTCTGGTTATTACAGTAACATTAAAGCAGAATTCTTATCACTCATAGAAAAAGAAAATAATTGATCCTAGAAACATATTTGAAACTAGTCATCTGGCTGCTGTCATCAATAGTAACATGGGACACATTAGCTTTGAAACATTGTCATTTAGTTATATGCGAATTATTGTAACACAATACATGGTGCTGAATAACATCTAAAAAGGAAGGGAAATGTGATCATGTTATATTAAATATGAGAGAAAATTAAAAAAAAAATAAAAAGAAAAAAGAAGAACCCCCTTGTTATATTAGTAATCACATAATGTTCTTCTGAAAAAATAGAATTCAAAGTTGCTCTATGTCTATGCATCAATACTTAATTAATTTGCAAAACTAGAGAGAACAAGGAGAACATTCCTTTGAGACATCTAAGACAAAATAATAATAATCAATAGCATCTTTAGGGTCTGAGCAATCTTCTGCTATTTAACTTTAAGCACGTTAATTAGCCCCATATTTGTCACAGGCTAAAGGTTAAACACATTTTAAAGCCTTTACTGACTGAACAAGAAAGGTGTTAAAAATTCTAACATCCAGCTAGAATAATATGCTGTAATATGTGCCAGGCAGAAGATATACAACTTGAAGCTTGGAAGCCAAACTAAATAAAGATTCTCATGGACAACAATTGCAGTCATCTGGTTCTCACTTTCTGCACATTTGGCAAAGCATTGCAACAGATCACTTTTTCTACAGTGTCTTCACAAACCCCATGGAACTCTGCAGATATTTTACTAGAGAGCAGTGCAGTATTTAGTCTCTAAGCAAGCAATTTAGGACAAGACTATGGCGTCTATGTGCATTTGCAGGCAATTGAACAAGTAACAGCAAGTCTGTAAGTTATCTAGAGTATTTAAAATAAAGCTGACTTTCAAAATACAAAATATAAGCACCTACTGAGAGAGGGCAACCCACATAAATTTTAAAAGGCAGTTACTCAGCCCTTCTCCAAAAGAGCTGGAGGTTTGTGATGCTGGGGATGTAGCATTTAAAGCTGCAGTGCACAACTTGGACCCAGGACATTTCCTGATTCATTGATCTGATGTGCAGATAAGGACATCAAGAGACAAAAATCTCTGCTGGAGGCAAGGCGTGGTAAAGCAAGTCTTCATTCATTTCCAATGTAAAATCAAATAGGTTAAGTCACACAGATCTTAAACTCATCTGTTTGACTTTGAACTGGAACAGACAAGCAGATAATATTTTCTGTTCCCACCCCTGCTTTAGGCCAAGAATATTCACCTGCTTGCATCTGCTCTTACACAACAGAGCTGTTCTGAATCACTCCATTAAAACTGTAAAAACTGTTAAAACTGTAGATAAACAGTATTACTGTAGATAAAACTAAAAATGTGGGGGGCTTAAAGTTAAGGGTATTCATCATTTTTTTAGAAAGTATCTTTGAGTTCCATGGCAAATCCTTGGGGTGATCTCAGCATGCGAAGCAGTTTGGAGTAATGCTTGTACCTGAAGCAGGGAGTACAGCTCTCAGGAGCTCCAGCTGCAGCTCTCAGTAGGAAGCAAACCAGCATACTACATAGAAATTACAAGCACAAGGACGTCATCAATGCCCAAGGCACAGAATATGTGCCTAGGCTGCACAGGACAAACAAGGCAAATCAAAAAGCATGAAATGTCAATTGAAATGTAAACCCCAGGAGATTGAAGTTTATTCTCCCAAAAATCTCTTATCCATCTTTCCTGTATCTTATCAACCAATTTGTGCCTCATATTGTTGCCAAGGTTAATTTTTAATAAAATGCAGGCTTGTTCCTGAAATTTCTTAAAATTCTTTATAAATCAGATATACCTTGCAGCAGAGCAATGTTTGGCTGGCAGAAGATCTTTAATTTTAACTAATCTTTAATTTTTGCTCAGCTTTTAATAGTATTATTGGGACTAAGTCCCAGTAATTGTAGGCATTTATAGTGTCAGCATTTTAAAAACACAGCAGAACTAAACTTCTTTCACTCTCATATGGCAGTGACTGTTGGACAACAAAGCTATCACTCTTAGTTACCTTGTAAAACTCACTTGTATAAACTTAGTCACTTCCTCCTATATCATTATTCAGACCACCTGTCACATCTGCTCATTAGTCATGAATATAATCTCAGGGAAAATACTTCCTTTTCATTTAATATTGCAGAGAGCTATTAAAAATGAGGACTGACGTTTGAGAGGCCTCTGGGCACCACTAGAATAGAAATGAGAATGACAAACGGTGAAAGCTTGTTAAAACTGGCTGTGTTGTGTGAATGGATGAAAAGGTTGGATGTTTTAACTGAAAACAAATCTGTGATGTATTTGAAGAAGACTTTTGTCTGAACATTCCCCCACCCCAGACCCAGAAACATGACTCTTACCAGTAGCAGAGTCTTTTGGAGCTTGGGTAGAATGTGCTCCATGCCAGAAGGTGCTTGTTTTTCCAGCTGCTGGGATATGATGGAGATGTAATCTATTTTCTGTGTTAACAGGTCTTCTCTCAGAGCAAGTTACTGAATGATTTTGACAGGCGCTTGCCTTAACATTATTTACAGAACAAGTATTTTTTGCCCAAAGTTTGTATTTGGCTGTGCAGCAGTCAGGTGTAGAGACGGCAGTGGCCAAGCCAGCACAGCCAGTAATAGTCTCACTGTCTCCTGCACTGCTCCTATTTAAAACCTGACTGGCTGGCACAACATGCCTGTCATTGAAATCACTGCTGCTAGCACCAGTAGCTTGCAGACTGGCAGGCAGCACTGACTGACACCCAGGGCTGGCTGTGTTCTCAACACTTCTGTTTCCTGGCAGAGGTGTGGAAGGTGGGTGAGGTGAGAGGTATTTCCCTGGAGCTTTTTGAGTTTTGTTGGCTTCAGTGCCTGATTGCAGTTGGATCATAGTGCCTCTTCTCTTCTTGGGCATAAAACATGACTGGACTCTTAGAGATGTTGCTCTTCTGGATATTTTTGCCTTACTTTTCAGTTGATCACCTTCTTTAATTTTAGCATTATTGCTACATACTGGGAGTTTACTTGTTTCATCTCTTGATACCATCCAAGATTTCTTAGCAGAAAAGGATCCTGTAGATGTAAATATATTCTGAGATGGGTATTTTTTATTTGATTTTTCAGTATTACTGTTTGGTTTTGACATATAAGAATTTTCCTGAGGATTTTTTATGAACATGAGGTTTGAAGCAACAATACTTAAATTATTCTTAGGAAGGTTATTTGCAGTTTGAACACATTGCAGTTTTGAAGAACATATTTCTCTGATGCTTTTTTCACAGCATTTTTCATTATTTTCTATTATTATCTGGTCAATTTCATCACACCATTTTAGCTTCCTATTGCATTTTTCATTTTGTGCACTTTTATTTTTTATTTTTGCCAGTTCTAAACTGTCTCTGATAGATGACATGAGTTGAGTTCCAAAACTGATTGCATGGTCTGTAACCACAGCTTTGAAATTACTGGGTTCATATTCAGAACCCTTCTTTAAGATACTTCTGAATAACTTCACTCTTTTTCTATCAAGAATATTATTTTTCAGGATTTTGTCCTGTGCAGAAGTGTCAGAATTGAACTCTGTATCAGATAACAATGACATATTTTCAATTATATTTTCCTTTCTTTCTTTATTATTCTGTTGCTTAACTTCTGACAGAACTGAGGCATTTGGTATGTCCTGAAATAAAGATGTTTCTGAAATAATATCATTCATACATTTAATATTTTCTTCTTTTGTTTCAATAATTTTTCCTAAGTTTTTTTTTAAAAAGCCTGTACTGATATTTTTGTCCTTTGGTAATACATCAGCTGTGCTAGGAATGTCAGTGGAATATCCCTGATTAGGAAATAAGATTACAGATGTTGCAATAGGTTGACTGGATGCTTGCATAGATTTAGTTCTCTCCTGTGGGGTCATTTTAAAACTCTGATCTTGCATCAGATCCTGAATTCTTTCTCCTGGATTAGAATCAGGGCTGTCCCAGGCTCTGCTAGGATTGAAAACAGGATGACCAGTGGCAAATGTCCTAGCTGTTCCAGAAGATGGCTTGCTTCTCTCTGTTATGTTTTGCAGAAAACTAAATGCATTACTTAGAGAGCTCTTTTGCTTACCAGAGGCAGAGAATTCTGCAGGTTGTTTTCCAGATCTGTGAGAAGCAGATGATTCCTCTTCTAAAGTGTTTACATGTTCAGCAGGAGTTAGAACATTATGTTTAGCTAAAAGATCATGAATAGGTATGTTGTGGTAGTGTAGCAAATCTATATTTCTCAGACAATTATTTAGATGTGCATTTTTAGAAGTACTTTGATCTGTGTGAAGTAAACCATTATTCCTAGTCTGGCATTTTTCTGGATCATACAGGGCACAGTCACACTGTGTGGTAAAAGATGATTCACTCTGTGTTGTGCAATTTCCATTTTGTTCTCCAGCCTCAAGACTGTCAAGGCTCATCATGCTTTCTGAATCATCTGTTTCTTTGACTTCTTGATGAAAATTCTGAAATACAGGCATAAAACCAAACTCTCAGATTTATCAGAAATGTCATTTTGCTGATAATTTTTCATTAATGAGAGATTAGACCAAATAAATATTGAGCCTAGTGTTTTTGTGACTTGGGGTCATATCTCCATGAGTGTTTCCATCAAGTCAAAATTTACCTGTGCTAAATTGCAAAAGAAAATTATATAATTTGGGGAGAAATCCAGAGAAGAGAGCAGCATAGTTCAAGAAATTTAATCTTAAATTATATATAAATCTGCAATATTTGAAAAGGAACTAAATTTATCTGAACAACAGCACTGTTTCTGAATTTCTCTG
The DNA here is from genome assembly GCF_017590135.1 of Pyrgilauda ruficollis. Classification (NCBI taxonomy): domain Eukaryota; kingdom Metazoa; phylum Chordata; class Aves; order Passeriformes; family Passeridae; genus Pyrgilauda; species Pyrgilauda ruficollis. The sequence continues at coordinate 9,926,833 of NW_024529932.1, forward strand.
TGAGACTGGGTGGTTTTCATCCTCTGCAAGGGTACTTGAGTTATAAATTGAAAGAAAATCCATGAAAATGAAGGTTTGATACGGGATCTACCCCAAACTGCAACTTTTCTGTATTACTAGACTGAGTATATTTCTTTTCATACAAAGTGCCACAAGTGATGAGGAGTTAAGCCTTGTCATGGCAAACACAGAAAAATCTCTTGGTTATCATAACCACAGTGATTAACAACTCACCCCAGTGAAACTCCTTCTTCAAGTCTTTCAGAAAGAAAGTATCTCCTATTCTATGAGGACAGATCAAGTCCCAGGGCATAAGGAACTCTCATCCACTTCCCCAACATTTTCATTAAATTTTAATGGAGTCACGAATAACAGCAACTGGCACCATCTGAAACACCAGTGGGACAGCTGTGTGCGTGAACTGTACAAATGTTGTCTTTACTATTACTCCTCTGTCCAAGCACTGAGATGCTGACATGGATGAAAACACATGCTTTGTTAAGTACAAGACTTCAAAATACACATGAACATAAAGGAAAACAAGCACGTCAACAATTTTCAGTCTCATACACTCTTGCCTGGAAGTTCACTTTCACACAGCTCAGCAGCAAAGTAATTTTAAACCTTATGTTGGACAAAACTGGTGTGAAAAATTAAGAGAAGTTGAATTAGATAAGCACTCTTATGCAATAAATGGAAAATGTTTCAAGTAGCAAAATCTGTTAACCTAGGGTGAGTGACTATATATCCCCTAGCAATGACATTGAATTCACATTTTGAAAACTTACCAAACAAACACAGAATTCTTTAGCGAATAATAACACACTTTTGTAGCAAACATTTTTTTATTCCAATAAAATTGTCATATCTAAATATTGTGTATTTTATAACTGTACAAATAAATTAAACTGCAGAAGAAAAACCTTAGTAAGTCTCGAAAGACTTTTTATTATTGAATTAAATCTTATCTTGCACTAAAGGTTTAGAGGTTGGTGCAGTCTTCCGTTATAGTTACGATCTGAGATAAAGATACTAAATAGAAGATCAAAGAAGGAAGTGTAGGGAAAGATCCCTTTAGGGAACATTTTCAAACAAAACCTAAACAAACTGGTGCCCTTCTAATAAAAAAGAAAAAGTGCCACTTTGTTAGTTATTTATTAACCTTTATTTTTGCCTTAATTATATTGTTAACCTCTGTTTGAACTTCCCCAAACAAGGAAAAAACATATACTCAGAGTTTTTTGTATCAGGTCAAATTTAAGAACTAATTTTGAAATTTTCAGAAGGGTATAAAAAAACAGTGAAAAGAAATTACAGCTGTCAGGCTTACTTCTTGTCTAATTTGGAAACTGCACCTGTATAGCAAAACACGTGCTTCTCAAATGACAGAGAGAAGAAAAATTTTGCAAAGATAGATTTTAAAAAAACCTTCTCTTGATAGGAGGTTAGCTTAAGCAGGTAAATCTGGAGGGCGCAACAACATTTCCAACTTTCAAAAATTAAAAAATAATAAAAAATCTATGTAACTGTGTTCCAGAGGTTGAAAATAGACTTGTTCCTACATTATATAAATAAGTATGCTCCTCATAAAGCATAACATCCAGAGGTAACATCCAGAAGTGTTAGGAACTAAAGAACAAAGAAGAAGCTCTCATTTAAACACACACTAGCTCTTACTTAGTTCATGCAAATTTAGTTCATTTACATTTATTTTGTTGCATCATACAATTTCATCCTTTCACAGATTAAAGATGCTTAACATTCTTATTAAAATATTTACATATTTCCCATTTTAAAGTCCTATGTAATGCAAATCAATGTCCCATTTCCTTGTAAAAATGTGTAATTAGAAGTACTTCTGCTGAAATAAAAAAGCATTCAACAATCATCATTTTTTAGTGACCAATAAGTGCAGGAAATAAACCTAGAAATCCCAATGACTTAATTTTATTTAATCTGTGAGAATATGAGTGGATGATAAGAAAACAAAATGTCCATAGAGTACTATATTGTTATTTACTGGATTTACATTTTTCCTGTTATATAAGTACAATTTATTGTATTGCCTATAGCCTGCATTATCTTATGTCATAATGCATGAAATCTAACACCCACACATACCCACATTCCTGGGAAAGGAATACTTCCGAGGAGTTAAAGAGGTCACTTGTATGTCTTAGGACTTAGAACAGCTGTGTCAAGCAATTTCATTTCAGTAAAGCACTAAAACAAAGGGAAAACATGAGCCTAAGAGATCTTTCATAAGGCCAGTGAAAGAAGAACATAGCAACAAGTAAGATTTTAAGTGAACCTGACAAGTGAATTTTCTGCCAAAAGGACTTTGTCAGAATGCTATTACACCAAAGAGCTGCTACATGCATATTTGACATTTTCTGCAAAAAGTGCTGACTGTTCATAATTCCAAGACATGAATAGGAACACTTTTCTGAAGAAAAAATCCTGAAAAAATGCTACCTATTCTAAAAACCAAGGCCCCTCACACCTCTCACACTACTTACTATTTTTGATAATTTCAACTGGTTTTTTTACAGAAATTCTTTGCTTTCAAATGTGTATATTTATCATGTCACACTTGACATTGGCTGTGAAGTAAAAGACACCACTGAACTTGCTTAGATGCCAAACTAACTTTCAAAGCCAGTGAGGTACCTAAACAATTCATTTCAAATTTACCAACTATGGAATTGGGAAAGTCCATTCAAAATTAATAATCCAATTTCTATATGAGTTTGAAAAACATCACATACATAGCACTACACGATACTTATTTCTCAGAAGATCTGGGTAGACTCAAGAGAGCAAGTGACACTGTGAGAGGATTTTGGTGCTTACCTTACACAAGAGTTCCATTCTATTGTGCCAAACCCACCAAAGAAGCTCTGAAGGCGTAGGATGACCAGAGAAAAGCTTACTATCAACACCGCTGTCTTTCCCAGTCTGATGCCTATGTGCCTGATCTCCTCCCAGGCTAAGAATACAGAAAGTACCTATCTATGAATCGATGCGTTTTTGAAAGGACCTATTTAAAATATCATCACAGGATGCTGGAAATGCAGGTTCAAACTTCTCAGTATAAAAAGAACTTGTTTCTAATTTCATAGGCATGGAGGCAATATCAGTAAGCCATACTTCCAGAAGATTTTAAAAGGGATCTGAACACTGAATATCAATGTTTCGTTCTGATTTTCAGTCTTAATAAGCCCTGATGTAAATGTACATAATGTGTAGGGAACAGATTTTCAGCTGAACTTGTCTTTCTGTTGCTTTAGCATCTCCGTATTCAGAGTGCTGTTTCTAAGGTACCCTGTCACAGGTGTCCAACTCTCACACACTAATCTGGTCATTCAGTTCCAGGAGTGCAATTTAAAAAAGTGGAGTGGAGGAGTGCAGGTAAAAATACTATTAAAATTGTTAAATTATTAAATGGTGAGGCAGTGTGCACCATAACGCATTATTCCCTTTTTTTGTTTCTAACCCAGTAAAAATTCAGTTTGAGCAGGCATCGTCTACCCAACAAATCTGTCATAAAACAATAGCATGGGATTGCATAATTAAAAAGCCAGATAAGGCAGATAGTCATATAAAAATACTGACCATGGATATGAACCATGAATTCTAGAAGTTCTTTTATGTTTAACTAATAATAATTTCAATGACTACAGTTAAAAGATTTGAATGATCTGGAGCCACAAGATCAATAAAAAAGAATAGATTAATAGTATTAGACCAGTACACAGTTCCTGATTGAATCAGTGTGTGAATATAATTTTTAAAATAATCTCTTGTTCAGCTGAGGAACGCTACCAGAGCTCTTTATTTTCTAAAAAAATAGTATACATTCTTTTAGTCAATGAAAAAGGATTGCTTTTTCTTTTAGCAGTATACTTTGTAAAGATGGAAGAGTTTTTAACATGGTCTCACTGTTGTGCACTGCACAGCAGCAGCCAGGGCAGAAGGTGGATTTATGTAAAGAAATCCTGAAGGTCAGATACAGAAATACTTTTAGAATCATGGAACATCCCAAAGTTGAAAGGGACCCACAAGGATCAGTGAGTACAAAGCTGACTCCATACAGGGCAACCTGAGGCTAAACAATACATCTAAGAGCATTTTCTAATATGTATATTTATATCTTTCTAGAAATAAATTTACCTAATAAGGCAGTTTCATGTAATTTCCAACATTCTCTGCATGCTTCATTAAAATAATCATTTATCTTGAAAAAAAATTCTGTGACTTACATGTTACCTCTTTTACAAATTCAACTTTTTTCAATCAGATATGTTTCAAGACATACATTCTTCCTAAGAACTTTACAGATTTGATTTTTAAGAACTTGTACAAGCTTTCAGCATTTACCTTCCCCTAAACAGCCTACTGTTTAGGTTTCTAAAGGTTAATTGTTTTAAACCTTGCCATTTGTTTGAAATAGTGAAATTCCTTGTTTATTACAAGAACTTCTAGTCTTCTGAAAGAGGTCCCAGTTACTCTCTGCTTATCCCTGTCTTCTGAATTTTCGGTATTTGGTTTGATGCTTTATTTTGTACTTTATTTATGGTGAACCATACTTCCTTATGGAGATATGCAAGTATTGGGCATAAACTGCCCAGCAAAGCTCGAGCTACTAAATACCACAGAAGTGCTGCTGCAGGTTTATAATAATTAATATTGGAAATAATGAAATAATTGATTGGGCTCCTGGTTAGCCAGGCCACCATTAGAATACTAAGATATAAACAGAATACTAGGATGCAAAAAAAAAATAGCTGAATTCTGTGCTGCTTTAAAATTCATACAAGTCTTGTCTTTTTAAAAAACCTAAAACATAGCTATGGCATCTTCAAAGAGGGAAACTTACATTGGAGATTGATACTTTAATCTTCATGAGAAATCAACAGATTTTCCAACAACCCCTTGAGACACCAGTATAAACTACCACTGATAATACCACGTTAGTATAATGCAGCATCCTGGTAGACCCATATGCACAAACTTTGTATCTTCCAGTCCCTTCCTGCAAGCAAACATCTTACTGTAACTGCAGTACACTAAAGATTTAATACTGCTATTTTTTACTCTGTTCCTTTCTTTCAGCTACATTTATGAACATCTTACTCTGTTGCAGTAAAACAAATCTCTCCAAAACCAGACATGAAGTATGGTAAAAATACTTTAGTGCATAGCTATACATATATATATATATACAAACACACATGTATATTAATGTAAACCCAAAAATGGAGTCATGCTAATATGTGTGGCAATTATTATGAAAAAAACTATATGCTTGTAAAAAAGGAACAGGTATATATTAAGGGACAGTATCAATTTCCTTGTTCCTGTGGTTTGTGAGCTATGCTGTATGTATAACAGTCAGAACTTATCCATAAGCAAAACCTTATCCATGTATAAGTCTAACTCTGAAACAAGCTCTTTTGTACTGAAAATTTGTTTCAGCTTCAATCCTACATTATTACCCATTCAAGAAGGGCTTTGAACTGAGGAAAGACACTGTTGAATGAACTCCAGACGGTCAGGTATGAAGACTGTCATGTGATTTTATACAGCACAAGCTTAGAATAAGTTATTTTATGAAAAACCATCCCCAAAACCTCAAAACCTACTCTTGAGGAATACACAATCAAAACATGTTGGAGTATTTGGGTAAAATAATTTAGTCTGGAGATAGATTTCAATTTGTCTTTATAGCACATGTGAATTTTGGATTACTGAAATAATGTGGAAGATAGCTGTTAGTCACAATATTGGTTGAAAGCCAATGAAAACTGAACACCTCTCCTCTTGCCAAGAGGATAAAAAGTAAGGAAATCACTCAGGCCTGTCATATAATTTAAACGATCAACATAAAAATGTTAACACTCACATTTACAAGTAAAAAAATGGCCAACATTTCTAGATTTAAGGTGACTGTAGAAACCTATTTCAAGTTGTTGAATGGTCTCTACAAAATCAAGTTCGACTTCTGCTTCAATGCCATTTATCCTAAGTCTCCTTGTCCAAGTCTGTTTTCCCACTAACTGGCCTTGAGCACTCTAAAAGTTTTTGATGCTTGGAAGAGACTATACATAGCACTCCTTTTTTCCATGCTGGTCTTGCCTATGGCTCTGAAGAATTAGACTGGCAACACCCCTTGCAGAAGGAACTTTTGGTTAACTCATTCCAGTCATACTACAGTGTTTCCATCAGTTACCTGAAACAACTCAATTTCACGGACACTGTGAACCTCAAAAGCACAGTAACACCAACAGCTAACAGCCTTACAAGTGAACTCCTGCAATGCAGGTGATGTCCAGACCATTCAGTGGAACATCACTTAGAAAATATTCTTCATTGTTTCTCAGACACTTATGTGACTTTACATGCAACATGTATAAACACACACAATACAGTAAGGTACAAATTTTTCCTGTATTAGACACAATATAATTTGGGTTGCAAATTCTGAGAAATTATACTGGTGTTCCATTCCTATTGCAATAAATATTGAATAGTTTCTTCCAAGGGGAATGATATCCTTAGAAAGAGTGGTAACTGAGTATTCAATGGCTGCACAATATTCTCAGAAAAAAAACAGCAAGCCAAGGTAAAAATCCTGCTTCAAATCAGTCTAAAAGGAATTTAAATTTGGATTTGACAGATACCACTTGAGTAACCTAATTATGGTCATATAAAGGAGGAAAGAGGAAAATACAGTCTCCATGTGATAATCTACACCTATTTTGTCTTGAATTAGCTCTTACTTCCAAGTATTTTGTTTAAAAAATGAAACTATAGACATAAAATATAATGCTACCAGTTTAATTAAGGCATAATGTATTTTTCTGGTAGAGCCTAGAAATATTGTGCTGTCCAAATTAATGTTGCGTGGCCATGAAATTGAAGAGGTGACAAAAAGAAAAAGAGAAAAAAAAACCAAACCACCTGAACAGTACTCTTCCTTGTCACATTTGAGGCATTTAGTGGGAATTTGCTAAATTATTCAGTCCAAGGCAGGTACCAGAAATGGAAAATTTCAACATAATGAGTTAACAGTTCGAAGAAAATGTTAAGCACCTTGGGACTAATGCAGCTTTAGCTAAAGACCATGCTACTAGTTCCACCTTAAAGATATTATTTATGCATGCAATAAAACCGGAAAGGATAGAGACACAAAACCTTTATTCGTGAATGAAATTAGCAATATTAAATTCTTCAAAATGGACCATACTCATGAACATGAAATAGTAACTTGGTGTAGTGGCTTGGATGCAACTATTGCACAAAATAAAATCTACTGCTCTCAATACTTAACACAAAATAATTTTGGAAAATGGTAGAAGCCACTAAAACCCTTGGCTTACCAATGAATCTGTACAAATATTTAGAGAAGTAAAGCAGGAAACACAACAAATCTAGTGGTAAAGGTTCACATAGAACTTTATTGCCCTGTAGGAAAGTAAAGAATTTTAGGAATCTTTATAATCCTGTTGGGCCTGTAAAAACAGAAACAAAAAGAGGTCAAAGGATCTCAATGGATGGCAAGGTTGCGAAGCATATGCACAGTGAAATACTTTCATTCCAGAAATTACTTTGGACAACAGGTAGCATCAAGACCACTGAAGTCTATTGATTTCAGTAAGAGTATTCTAAATCATTATAAATTATAAATTTTATTAGTAAGAGTATTATAAATACTATTTCACAATACAGGATGTCACAATGCACATGCACACCAGCCATCAGCACAATCCAAGTATTAAACTTCCAAAACTCAGGCCTTAGAACAAGGTCAATAGCTTTCTTGACTATTTTTGAAATCAGAGTCCAAAGCATGCAATTTCAAGAAAGCAAGTCCAAATGTCTGAAGTATATTTACATTTTGAAACTATTCATCAGAGGAAAGAAGCTGAGCAACCCCTAGTGGGGTTGCAGAAAAATACCTTCTGGAAAAAAAGCAAAATTTTTATGGGTGTTTTCAAAAATACATTAATTTGTAAACACAAATTCCTACATTATATGCAGTGTCCCAAATTGACGATAACATTTAGAAAAAACTAAAAGCAAAAAATTATGCATGACTCATAGCTGTTTTTCCATAGAATTCAATTAGGAAGTGATAATTCTGTTTGATAAAACACTCCAATATAAAAGTCTTAAAATACATTTAGAATAATCTTTTTATATATTTTTCTCAAAGAGAATGTGTTTTGTTTTCTAATTCTAAGATGTTCTAATGCAGCAACTGTAAAACTCAGCATCATCATTTAGGGAGGGACTTGCAAACTCTCTACCAGTGAAATGCAAATGTGATATTTTTAAAAAAAAAACTTAGACTTTTTTGTGTTTTTGTAAAGTGGTTATATAGAATTCAGTTTTATCAGCTCTCTTCTATAATTTTTTTCACTTTTCTTCCTTCTTTTATGCTTAGAAATAAGAAAGAACACTGCCAATACCAACTGTACTTTCTCTGCATTCAACTTTTTTGAACCTCACTCCAGCTGAGTGAGATTTTCTGTGTTAGCCATCAGCTGCTCAATATTTTAATGCATAACTATCAGAACAAAGAAGATACAAAGGCAAAGATGAAGGCTCCTAGAGACATCAATATCAAACCCTATCTGAACTCTCTAAAGTCTTTCACTAGTACACTTGCATTAAAAGGAAAAGCCCTTGCCCTATGGCCACCAATGATTCCATGCCTCCAGCCATGACCAAAATAGAGGGATGGGTTCATGGAGTCCAGGTCATTTCAGATACCATGACTGGACACCAGTAGATATTCTAGAAATAAAAGAATGAGCCCCAAAGTATGGCCTCCTTTTTTACAGAAAATGTAATGTTGAAGACAGTATTTCCAAAATCAAAGACAACACTGAGGCATAAAATCACACTTAAAGGTGCACAACGAAAAATCACCTTAAAGCTCAGTTCTTGATTTTTACTGTTTCTAAGGTGACTTTTTAAACTTATTTTCAGTCTAAAAATTAGTTTAGGCAGAAAAACCTCATTACTGGAACACCTGCAGCTATTCCAAAGATGATAAAAAAGGATCTCAAGAGACTTAAAGTATCTCTAACACATCACCACACACTGGGAAAAAAAAAACAACCAAACAAAAAAAATCCCTCAACATTTCACATGCCATCATGTGAAATGCTATTGCATGTTGTGCTGTCACAATCAGCACAGCAGAAACTTGGGTGTGCACTGAAAGTCATCAATTTAAGTTTAGAGACAAATCACAAGATCACAAGACTCCGGTGATTGTCTAATGGCTACCAATGCCAGATACAAGAAGCCTGACATACAAATCTTACCAGGAAAAAAAGGACAACATAACAGGTATCTTGGATGAATTTGTGAAAACATTCTTATAAGTATTTTTAAAGATCTCTGACTTCTTACTGGAAAATATGCATAATTTTACTAAAAATAATCCATGGATAAGGCATAGCACAGTGTGCCCTCCCATGCTGTCTAATTGATAAAGACAGCTGAACAGAACTTTCATTTTTATCACATTTAAGAAAATTTCTGTCACACTTAAAAGCATCTTGCAATGAATAACATTAAAATGAAAACATCTTACCTCCAAGTTGTTGAGATGCTGTTTTTCAAGGAGCTGTTGCATTTCTTTCAGATTTTTCTGGAAGAGAAGTTGGTGACTATCCATGTCTGTTCTACTGCTCTCCTGTATTGTTTCATCACAGCCAAACATTGCTGAATTATTCTTCTGAGGGAAAGAATCACTTCTACATGCTGATGAGGATGAAGGGTCATCTGTGGTTCTTGATACAAACAAGCAAATTATTATCTTATCTTATTTCTATGCATCAACTGTACATTTTTAAATATGTTTCTTACCAAAAGTATACAACATCAATAAATTATGAAAAGCCTGACAAATGCTGTTAGTACTATCTGAAAGTGTCCGACACTTTCCATTTTAAAAGTTCTCTTCTGTTTATTTATAAATAATATTATAAATTTTCTGATTGGGTTATTGGGTGACTACCTCTGACTGCATTAATATGGAGTGTCAGTCAACAGTTTGGTAATTTACAGAAATGGAACATGAAGGGTTTTTATTTTTAACAAAAGAAAAAAACAAACAAGAAAATAGGCTTTACTTTTCCATAAAGTTGGCTTATGCAGAGTGCAGCTATATTGGTGTTGTAAGGTATTCCCTTCAAAGAACAAGAAAGCTTTCTAGTATCCAGAGAGCCTAAATTTACCAATGATATGAAATGTCAGTATTGTGTTATGTTAAAGAATTGGTATTTCCTGGCTGACAAAAAAAAAAATCTTTATAGTAGCTAGTGTAGTTGGGGCCTGTGACCAGCTCTTATCTGAAGATACGCTTCACATATGTACAGAAATTCAATAATATCTTTCCTTCATTTCTACCATTTCTTCAGCTTAAAGTTTTTCTTAAAAAAAAAGCCTTCTCTTCCTGCACCTAAAATTATCCCTTTTCTTTTTAGTGAATCTGTTTCAAGTAGGTAAATAATCTAATAAGACCTTTTTTATTTTGTATTTATCACAACACTTATAATTTTAGGGCAATAGAAAATGGAAACTTTCAAACCCTTAAGATTATTGATATTTTTCAGGAGATTTTATACAAGAGTACAAAAAACATTGGCTTAATTGCAGTGACCTAAGAGAGCGTAAAATGGAATTCATTATTTCTGATGAGATGGCTGACAGCAAAAAGGGAGAACAAATTCACATATTTATTTATTGAACATAGAAAACTGCATGCTGGTTTCTTTCAAAAGGCAGATATCCTCCCTATCCCAAAACTTTTTTGTTATTGCAGACCAAACTGACTGACACCTGGCCTCTAAAAATGTGGTTTGTTCATTTTTTTGACACACATAACTTTCTTTATATTTATTTCAGTGCTTAGACCATTCATATTTATAAAAATTTCTACATGCTTGGACCATTTATATTTACAAAAGTTTCAACATTCCAACTTTTCTATAGACCATTTTTGATTTGTCATATTAAAGTTTATATCCCAAGACGCAACTTCATCAAACACAGCAATTTTAAACACCAATACGGAAATATATCTTGTAAAAAGAGCAGCATGCCATTTACACACCTAATGTACAAACATCCCTCTGTCTGTTGGCTAATGAGTTCTCAAAAATCTTTGCTTTAGCATTCAATAACTAAACCCTACTAGAAGCAAAATTGTTCTACTGCAGCATGGAATACGTTTATTAGTTGTTTCAGGACTTTTGCTTTCTCTAAGAGGAGTTAATATGTCTCCATTGCTTAATTTATTTTTTTACACCTTTAGAAAGACAGACATTATGAATCCTAGCATCTTTTGAAATTCACAGATATTTACTTGGGTCTGAAGCTATATTTATCTTGCATACTTAATACAGTATTCATTTCTTCCTTTTAAGAAGGGACTGTCAATTAATTCTAGGCATTCTCTTTCTGAGGAAGGCTAAATTCTCAAGATGACACAAGATTTTTGCCTTCAGCATTTATAAAATTGTAAGAAGCAACAGAAATACAGAAAGGTATCTACCACTTCATATGAGTTAGTTATTACCCATCCCAAAATTTCCAGTTGAAGGGATTATAAGAAATGTTTAAAGCTTTACAGCTTATAACAGGTGACTTTTTAAGAACCTTCACTGTTCCGAACCTTCTCAAAACGCTCTTATGTTTCATCTGTACTAGCTGTCTTGCGACCTCCTAATAGGTCATAGTGGACTCAACTTTTAAACTTTTCAGATACTGGGGTCACATATTTTCATTTTTTTTCCTTGAGAAATTTCTAATTTCAAACTTACAGAAGTATAATTAACCTCAAGATTCTTAGCTTTCTCTCAAATTGGGCAAGACAAACTGTAAAAGAATATGAATATATAAATATAATTTTCTTAGGAAAATAGGTTAAGAAAATGAAAACCAGAAAAAGAACGCACTATCATTATTAAAGGATAGTGAATTTTTTACATGATACCAATAAAAATGAAGTGACAGCACTCTAAGAAATGGTAAGTGGTTTGTACAAGTCCTGAGATACCAACGTGTTGCACAAGAAACAGCTTGAAAAAAGTTGAAAAATAAGGAAAGAAATTATTAAGGCAGTGAGATGCTATCCTTAATCAAGCCTAAGAGTGAAATGAGACAAATGATCAGGAAACCTGAGACAGGGTTCAGAAACATCTACGTTTTTTTCCGTAAATGAAACTTAGATTTAACAGGTAGATTTCTTGTTTGTTTCTTTGGTTTTGTTGCTGCAATCTTCCTATGAATGTTGACTAGAAAATAGCATGAGTGTTAAGCTCTATGAGTTATAAAATATTTTCTCAACTGACCAGTTTATCACCTGAAATAATAACCAGAGCACAGATATGTAAACAAGTTGAATATTAATGTCACACTGAAGAACACACTGAAGCCCAAAAGTAGGAAGACCCCTGTCAGGCAGAATTTATCTCTGTTCTGAACATCTGCACAATTTACATAATGCAGAAAATAACTGAAATGCAGAAAGGAATAACAAAAGAAGCAGCAACAAAAATAACCCCCTGAGCTGAAATGTTAAAAGAAATGAGAGGGTAGGAAAGAGATAAACAGGAACTAGTATGTAATACAGCAGATAAATAAAGTATATATGAAGGAACATTCTGTTATAAGTCAAGGTATCTTAGAAACAGTGCTTGGGTAGTATGAAAAGTATGCAAATAAAATTTTATGTGATATAAAATGAAATTTCTGGTCAAATTGTTACCAGGACACTCTTGATTCATATAGAGAATGATAAACATAAAGAAATGATAGCTGGAAAGAAGATCCTTGGGTGAACATATAAACCAGCATATCCTTGAATGTCAAAAGGAGAAAAATCTGGATAAAAAATCACCTAGACAGAGTAATTCTGAGAACACCAAATGGTTTGATAACCATGGCAATCTGAGTTGGGCTATAACTGACTGGAGATTGAGTTAGTCTTGACTATTCCCAGAATTTGACTGAGGGGAAAAGGTTTGTGTCATCTCCTCTGCTGTCTTACCAACTGGACACAAACAAGTCAACGAAATTGCACAATGCTTCATTGGAAAAGTTCACAGAAGTGCTCTCTTTGCCACGAGAGAAATGCCTTACAATTTCTTAAAGGTAATTGTCTGGTGTTTATTGAACACAGTAAGAAATTTACTTCCTTTGATCATGAGAGTGAACAGGAATGCTTACCTGAAGTTGATTTTGTTTATGTTTTGCAAGCACAGTCCTGGTGTTAAAACTGATCCTTTAATTTGTTCAAGAGCTTCTTCTAACTGAAAAGCTGCTTTTGTTTGGACTGGAGGGATCAGAGCTAAAAACACACAATGGGGAAAGAGTTTTTTAAAATTGGAATATTTTACCATAAATGGTTTGGTTAAGTTGCTGAAGTTTGGAAGCCTAAATCCGGACAGTTACAATAAACACAGTAGTTTAGCATTATTAGACTTGCAAGAGCACCTTGGGTTCCTCTGAAACATAATCCTAGTCTATTTGAGTGTTTACAGTCACACGTGTATTCAACAGTTTTGCTATTTGCTTTTAAACTGCACTGTTGAAAAAATACAAAGGTTAATAAAAATGAATACAGAGGTTAAAATACAGAGGTTAAAAAAAAAATAAATCTAACTTTGTTTTTACATCATGATTATTCCACTCATGCACTAAGCCAAAGTTATGGCTTGCAGATATTTTAAAGAGGCCAAATTGTAACTTAATAATTGAACCAGTGGGGAAAGAAGTAGTCCAGACAGCCACAATGTATTTCCACTTTCAAGTGAGTAGAAGTAGGATAGAGAGTAGCAGAGGCAGAATTTCTATAAAGGAAAACCAAGAGAAAAAACTGTGATTCCTTCTATTGCTACACAGTCTGGGCTGTCAGTAGAGCTATGAAGAAGCCCTAAACCAGTACTGTTCTATTTTGTTATTTTAATCTGACATTTGATCTTGAAGTCAGAGACATTACCTCACAGCTGGCACAACTGCAGTTGGGAGAGTAAATCTGTTAAAGAATACCTAAGTAATAGACCATATCTTAAGCATTTGAACACTGGAAAGTTGACGGGAAATCAGACTTGGCCAACGCTGCTACAAACTCCTGCCAATCTGCACCGACTCCAAGAAAGCAGGAACTGAGCTGAAGTGATCATTGCTTCCCAGCAAGAGAACAGCTTAGAAAGTGGACTAATTCAGAAAAAAAAGAAGTTATGTACCACATTAATATATAATAGGACTGCCTTTACTTAATGACAAACAAAATGCACATTTTGCAATATTTTATATTCAAAGGTTCAAAGAGGGGATCATTACGCTATCCTAGTAACTGTCAGTGGCCTGGTAACACCTCTCACCCAGATGTGAAAGCGCAGTACTGCAACCAATAAGCACACTGCAGCCAAAAAAGTGGGGAAAACCCAGGAAGCCACAATACCTCAAGGAGTTCATGTACTTACTGTGACTGGAATATAGTGAAATATCTCACAATACAGTTTTTAGAAAAAAAACCCTGTTTTTATTTCCCCTACTCAATTCTCATATCTATCAGATATGAGCTTCTTGTCAGTTGTTTTGCTTTTGTGAATTCAATTACTTTGAGTGAAGTCAATTGTTCTGTTTACTAACAGAAAAGACTAATGGCCTCCAGAGGTCCCTTCCAACCTTTAATATTCTCTGATTCTGTGAATACAAAAACACTTGCACTGTGAATAACAGTTAATTGACAAACCTGTTTGTCTCTGCTGAGAAAAGGACTGATGAGCATGTCGGAACTTAGCAGTTGCCTCCTGAAATTTGATTTTCCTCTGCTGCAGAACTTGTTCTCTAAATCTTTGTTCTTTTGCTTCTTCTTCCTTCTGTCTTTCTTCAAAGGCTCTGTATTTAGGAAGCAAAAGTAGATAATTCCTATGTTTATCAATTACATTTACTGAAATACTACTAGCTTACTTACCAACTTGCCATTTTAGTACAAAATCTTGTTTGTTCATAAATTAAATGTTATTAACTTGAGCACAGCTGGATTTTTAGAGTTTGTTAAATATAAATAGGACAGTGAGTGATAAAAAAGAGTCACAACATATTTTAACCAACATATTTTAACTTCTTAGACTCAACCAGGGATTTGATTCTTTTTTGTATGTGAATTAACATGCAGACTCGACCAGTTCTTGTCACCAATGTGACTTTTACAACAGCCTTTACAGTACCACATAAGAGTATCATAGTGAGCAGATCAGTAGAAAGGTTAACTGCAAATGCTTTGTGTGTGCTTTTCATAAGCTGTTGGGGAAATAATAATAGTTTAAAAAGTTGTTATTTCAAAATATCACAAAGGAGCTACAGCTTTTATCTATCAAGTAGTAGTTGTTAAGAAGCTTCCGGAAAGACAAATCAGTCTAGCAGCACAAAATGGGATAAAACAGTAACTCGAAACTATAACTGACAGAATCTGTTATTATTAAAAAATACATCAAATGGGTCCTCTCACTGGTTGGAAAGCAAAGCAGATTCTAGTCAAAAACAACCATCATCACAAAAGTTTCCTTCAGTAGGCATGAGCTTCATGAAGCTATGTAGAATCTTTTCTCCTGTTGACAGAATCACCAACTTTTACTCACAAATTAGCTCCCTGGGTGAAATATACCCAGAATATTTAATGGCACAATGCCTATGTAGGCAAGTAATATTTAATGATTTTAAACTAAAAGAGGGTAGATTCAGACTAGATATAAGGAAAATTTTTTTTACAGTGAGGGTGGTGAAACACTGCAGCAGGTTACCCAGAGAGGTTGTAGATGTCCCATCCCTGGAAACATTCTATTCTAAAAGCAGTAATACTATAAAAGTAATGGTCTTCACGTGAAACTTCCAAAGCCTGCCATGCAAAGATCACAACAGCTGGGAGCTTCCCATCTGTGTATTAGAAATGTGATTTAACAGGTCACTAGTACACTAAGTAGGGGCCCTCTCTTGCCAGCATCAGTGGAAAGTTTAGCCAAATGTTCTTTGTTTCTCTCATCACAATAAGATACCTTCCCATAACTCTAACTAGCAATTGCTTCGTAGCTCTTCTTGCTTAATGGAGCAAAGCTGCTACTTCACAGAGCTCGTCCTTAACTCAAGCTATTTTAATTATTATTCCCTTTGCTTTTCAGGGAAAAAGTTCAAACTGAAATAATCAACTTGACCCTCTCTAGTATCTCTTCAAAGTGATGACTGATCTCCTGTGAAAACAAACACAAAAAAAAATTGAAATGGGTACTTTTTATTTTAGAAAGCTTAAAGGCTGTAATTGCACAATAGTAAAAAAATAGAAAAACTGCCAACTAATTCCCAAATACACACTTATACAGGAATATCCCCTTTAATCCACTTGGAAGCCAAAGCGTAGCAGAGAGAGAGACAAAGAACTTACACTGTTTTGAAAACTCATATATACATAGCTGTCAAAACATGTTAGAACTAAAAAGTAGAACTAGAGCTCATTGTCTACTTTCAGTATTCCTGAATTTTACTCACCATAAAATCTAATACAGAAATATATAATTTTATCTTGACTAAATGAAGTTCACAGGAGAGGAAACAGACTTGCTTATCCTCATAATACTTCAAACACAATCTTCTTGAGGCCCTTTAATATCTCTAGAAGTTGATCGAGCCCTTTAGTCGAACTGTACTTGTTAAATTCAGACATGTGGGAAATTCTACAACTTTACAGCTGGAGTAATTTCAGCATATAACTCCAAAAAGGAAAAAAGTCAATTCTGACAGAGTATTTTTTTTTTCAGATGATTTTGAATATGGCTTAGCTACACTCTTCCACATTCCTAATAATGAGTATTAAAAAAGGACTGTTGTTCCATATACATGGGAATGAGAAAGTCCAAATGCTGATGCAAGAGGTCTTTTTCAGTACAGCTCATCATGCAGCTCATCACGATCAATATTTAGTTTGGATTAAGACAAGAAGGAGAAAAAAGTATCTTACTTCAATGTAGGAAAATACATTAAAGTTACTTGGTGAAGCCTTATTAACTTCTTGACCTTGCAGAATGTAAATTTTAACACCCAGGTTCATTACATAAATAATTTTTTAAATGCAAATTTACATCTTACAGAAAAACAGTTAAAGCAAATGTTTGTTCATGCACTCTCCTTAAGTCACCAGCTTAGGTTCATATCACAGATGTAACATTGGCAAAAGAATATGGCTTTAAGATGGATAGCTAGCAGAAGAATTTCCTGACTGGTGTTTTTTTAACCCAATTTTTTTGTCTACTATAAACAACCTAGTGGTGCAGCAATTTTTGAAATGGCTGCCAAAATATTTATGGAGAATTTGGAATACAAAACGTAAAATACTTAGCTGTCTCACATATACAGACATTATGTGGAAGGCATATTTATGTCAAAACCAGTATGACTAGATGGTAGAACTATTTCCTGGTTAATTTTATTAAATTCTCTTCACAGTGAAGTGATAGATGGTACATTGCCAGGTGGACTAAACGCTTACTACTGCATTGGATGAAAATGCTAATTAAAAAGGAATATATACAGTGTGTATGGAGTGCTATGAAATGAACATTTTGCTACTGAGTTGATATTATTCTTCCATTGCCACATCATGTTGCAAACCAGTGCACAGTAATTTTAAAATTGAGGTAGGGAGATATTTGTATGGTCAATGACTACAGTAGGATGCAGAAAAGGCTAGAATACAGTGTCACACTCAAAATTCCCTTCGTGGGCAAACATGACGCAATCTAATACCATTAAAAAGATCTGTGGACATTGCCAAAAAATCAACTTTTTTTTTTTAATCTAAGACACTTCCCAAGACCAGGAACACATATTAAATATATTCCTTCATCTTCTTTGATTATCGTATGCTGAATACAAAAAGAGCCTGAAATTGCTGCGAGAGCTTCAGAAGGACCAACCCCCACAATACTGTATGGGCTCACAGAGGGCTGTCCTGCAATATGCCCCAAAGATTCACAGGTGGGCTGCCTGCACTATGTACCAGTTGTCACATTCCAAGTCTTGTGCATAGGCAAAGCCCAAACATACCTTTTTTTCTTAGCATAATTCAAATCTTAAGAGTCCCATTCTCATTAATCAAGAATTGTTACTGAAAAATAACAGTACTGTTAGAATCCTTCTATAAGAAAAAGGCTCAATAATAATGGTATACCAGTTTGAACTGTTATTCACACATTGAGTTTCTATCCCCTTTCCTGATGCTCATTCTTGCATTGCTCTTTTGCATCCCAAGGCTTGTAGTTCCATTCTGGTTGTGCTGGAGTGTTAAGGTGAACTGGCAGCATCTGGAGTCCCTTCAGCAGGACCAACAGGATCTTCATGCAAATGCTTTCTTCTCCCTCATCTTAGGATCCACTTGGAGTAATTTTTGTATTTGCTAATACACTTTCACACCTCTGCTCTATCATCATCAATCTGTAGCTCCACAGTGCCTCCAAATATTCAATACATGGTGCCTTCTACGTACATTAGATAGTATTCTCTTTGTTACCTCCAAAGCCAGGTCTGTCAGATCTAGTTCTGCACTTCTTTAAGCTGACTATTGGTGAGTATAGCCATGGGGTCTCCAGTGCCAAGCCTGTGTGACATCTCTTACCATTCCCTGCCTGTACTCCCCCATGCCAACATCCTGCACCTTCAGTTTTCAAAGCCTCTGCTACCATACCAGGCCTGAATTTCTCTATACTACTTCTTGGTTTTAGAGTCATAAATATCTCATTCTCTTCATAGAATAACTGTTTCTTACTGCTATCTGTATAAAACTACGGTCATACAATAAAAACATAAACAAAGGCAAAATTAGCCACAGACACCTGGTCTTTTAGAGAAATTGCTGCTACAGCTAAACCAAGCAAAACAAAGCTGCTGTCAGGTCAAGAAAAGTTCAGAGAGCAAGTTTGGCAAGCATCTGTTCCAAGGTCTTGCAAATTCAGCACAATCCTGTGGCCCATTATCAGAAATGGCAATACTGCATTTCAAGTCCACATCACAGGGGTTACATGATCACCTACTTTTCACAGTTTCATACTGATGCAGAAAGAAATACAAAATTCTTAACACTCTGCCCTCTCTGTTTACCAAGTGCTGACATTGTTCTTGCAGTTCTGGACACAGATTGCTTTTCATTCTCTATCAACAAAACTGGTGAATCATTTAAAGAGCTTTTATTAAATAATCAATGTTAATCAGCCAGTAGGTGGAGCACAAAGCTTGTGCACATGTTGAAAACAAAGTACTACGGAAAGAACAATACATTGGGAATAGATTGGAAACGGATATGGATTTCCTTCCCCAGTTTCAATAGACGGATTAGCTTTTTCAAGGTAATTCAAAACGCTGAACCAAGATAACAGACTGTAAGGTTTATTTTAAAACCCACAAAGACAACTGCATTTCCAGACTGAACCAGCTACCTGCAGACAGTAACATCACAGTAAAATGGGAAACACATTTTGCACTAGCAGTAACAGCACGAAGTCTATAGTCCCCAGCAAAACTGACAGCTGGTATTTAGAAAGCAATGTGTTATAAAAACATAAAATATGATATCCTATTCATTTGCATTAAGTATGTGCTTAGTCAGTAGCTCTTATTTCCAGAATACTGTTATTTAAACAAAATATCTGCCAGTTACTGCCCTAGAGAATACTTGATTCTTAATCTGATCTTGAAATTGCAACTTCATGTATCAGTGAGACAATAAAGAAATTGCTTTCTTGACGCTCAGGCAACTTGTAAAAACTGTAGGCTACGGTTTTTCGCTGTGTTGAAGTACTGTTGTTAACACAAAACTAAGGAGCTTGGTCAGTACAAGAGACGCAAAGAAACAGATGACATCAGGGGGATTGTAAAAGATCTGAGATTTAAGTTACTGAGACTTTTATTTCCAAAGCTATCCTTGCTCTTTCTGAGCAAGTGATGCTTTTGTCTTTTACTACTAAACCAACTAACTGTGTACAGCTTGTAGAAGATGAGTATTTTTAATGCTGAAGGTGCTGCATTTTAGAAGTATTTTAGAAGTATTGACAACAAATCAACAGTAGACTCTCAGGGAAAATTTTATTACAAGTACATATAGAAAAGGTTGAAAACAGAAGACTTCAGTCTGCAAGAACCTTGTATATGCAGGTCTCATTAGCTTAAAAAGTCCTTTGGTACAACCTTGTTTAAAGGAGGCCTGCTGGTGGCCTCTGAAAAAAAAAAACCCACAAAGAAAAACCCACAGAACAGTTTTCCTCCACAAAGTAACATGAAGAGAATGAACCTAAATAACACAAGATCAAAAAAAGACAGAGCAGAAACTCTTCTGTATCTTCATTAGTGCTTCATCCTAAAGGGAATTCACTGCTTTTACCTTTTTTAGTAGAAAATGTATAAACTTAAGGTTGACACAAAATTTGGTTAGGCTTGATCAACTTCATAAAATTCTGCAAAGAAATGACAGTCCTGTAGGTGAGAAGAGAGTGGTAGGTATTGCCTATTTGGACTTTACTAAGGCAGCTGTCACCCCTATAATCATCATAAACGAGATGCTGCTGTACAGGCTGAATGAGCAGAGACTGAGGCAGAATGTAAATGTTCTGAATGGTCAGGCCCAGAGGGGCTGATTAGTGACACAAAGTCCTCATGGAGGCCAGTACATAGTGGTGAACCCTAGCAGTCAGTACTGGGCCAAATCCTCTTTAACATCTTCATTAAACATAGAAACATAGAATCATTTGGGTTAGAAAAGACCTCTAGGATCATCAACTCCAACAACAAGCCCAGCACGACCAAGTCCACCACCAAACCACATCTTGAAGTCTACCACATGCAATCACTCCAATGGGCAGTCTTTTCCAATGCTTGACAACCATCTTCATGAAGAAAATTTTCCTAGTATCCAATCAAAACCTCCCCTGGTGCAAATTGAGGCCATTTCCTGTCATGCTGTAGCACTTGAAGCTTGAGAGAAAGGACCAACCTTGCTGCCAAGAAAGTCAGTGGCATCCTGAACTGCACTAGGCAAAACCTATCCAGCATGTAGAGGAAAGTGATCCTTCCCCTCGGCTCAGCATTAGGCAGGCCACAGCTAAAGGACTGTGCCCAGCTCTGGGCTCCTCAGTACAGGACAGACATGGACAGACTGGAGACAGTTCATTGAAGGGCCACAGAGATGATGAAGGAACTGGAGAATCTCTCTAGGAAGGCTGAAAGGTCTGGGACTGTTCAGCCTGGAGAAGAGAAGGCTCAAAGGAATCTTCTTAATATCTGTAAATACCTGGAAGGAAGGTGCAAAGAGGAGAGAGCCAGGATGTCTTCAGTGATGCCTACTGACAGGACCAAACTGAAACATGGAAGTTTCCTTTGGAATATCAGGAAACTTTTTTTTTTTTTTTTTTTTTTTTTTTTTTTTAAGGATGACAGCACTGACACAGATTTCCCTGAGAGGTTATGGAGTCACCATTCTTGGAGAAGCCCAAAAGCGATTCCTGGGCAACCAGCTCTAAGCAATTCCTGGGCAACCAGCTCTAGGTGGCCGTTCCTGAGTGGAGGTGTTCAGCCAGATCAAGAGGCCCCTTCCAGCCTCAACCATTCTATGTAAAGGTCAGAGGTAGAAAATGGACTGTCACACTCCACAGTGCACTCATTCCTACCCTCCCTCTAAAAAACGCAAAATATACAAATTTTCTTCTGAAATCATACACTAGCAGTGCCAAGAGTAACTCCTGATACATGCTTGTAAGCCTTGGCAAGGAGAATTTTGGGTGCCGGTGGATGAGAATGGGAAGCTTAAGAACATCATGCTACCCTTGAGAAACCATCATCACATCTAACACCTTAACATGTGTAAGAAAGCTAATGGAACTTGGCTCATATAGACTTGAGACATGACCTGAGGGTTGATCAATCAATTCCTACCTGCATAACTGCCAGGAAAAAATATTTAGATTCAAGGAACTTTGTTTTCAAATTACTTTCCTGCACATATGCAGTGACTCTTAATTTCTACTTATATATGTCACAGCTTGATCGTACGCACGTACTACCTTTCTAACATTAAACAACTCGCTCCTTTCCAGTTATTAGGAGAAAACTTGTTACCACAGACTTCTATTTGAACTGCTTATTGTGCTAATAATTATGCCATTCTCAATTATCACAAACTGAAACGTCTTCATTTTATGAATACCATACCTAAATTTTTAAGTGGATCATCTGAGTAACTTGGATTTATACTGTGTTTCTTACGGCTACAATGAAATACATATGGAAATGTATTTATGTATCCATGAATATTACTTTAACTACACCAGTCTGTCAAAAATATGCAGGCTGTCTGGTACTTGCTTTTACATTAGAGTATAATATTTCAAGACCAGTAATACAATAAACAGTGTTCATCTGAGATGTGTAGCATTACAGTGGTTCTGTTCAGAAAAAGAAATCAGGTATTTAATTTTTCAACTGAGACTCGGTTTATTATCTGTAAAGGTTGTGGGCCATACTCTGTCTTTAATTACTCACAGGTGGTTGTATCTCCTCTCCAATTTTTCTAAGAAAACATAAATTGATAGCACATACTGTCAGGCTAAAATGGCAATATAAACAATATATATCACCTCTTTTATGAGTTATGAACATATGCAATAAGTAAATATTGTACAAGAGAAGTCATCAGATAAGGGAACTGTGGGGCATGAGCATTAGTGAGTTAACAAGGGGTGGAGGAAGCTGGTCTGAGGCTGGGGGCGTGCAAGGAGGAACTCATCTGCCTCTCCAGTACACACAGCTGAGCCCCCTGTATGTGTGAGCACCACCTCAGTGCGAAGGAAAACACCTCTATGCCCATTAAACTACTCACAGCACTTCACTGAGACATTTCAGTGCATAATTTACTTAATCCATTTGACACAGAACATTTCATGGCTTTGCACTCTCATGTATGCAGAAGACAGACTATGCAAAGCTCTGTTTAAAATGTCAGTACAAAATAAGTTTATTATAAGTATAATCCTTACAAGAAAAATGTTGCTTTGTGTTTATTAGGAAGTGGGAGCACAAAGCCCCGGCATGAAGGGGAGGCTGTGCAGCTGTTACGCCATGCAGGCAGAAAAACACACACTTCAGAAGGCAACAGCTGCCTTCTGCTGGCCCACGCTGTGCAGCTGAGTGCACTTTCCATCCTCCATCGAAGCTAATAAAACCCAGAACACTACACGTCCACATCAGAGCCACAAGATGAAAGTGCTACTTACCTTTAGTTTATATGAGAAGTGATTACAGTGAGTTTCCAAAAATTAGCGAGTAAATCAGAATATTGCTCTTTTTATTTTATTTGTCCTATAGCAAGAAACTGAATTGGTGAAACTTTTCAGCTTAGATTCCTCTAGGCCAAAGCAGTGAGCTATTTATCAAAGTGAACATGAAAATAGTGGAGATATATTGATCTGTCTCAAGGTTTTGACACTTTTTGGTTTGGTTTTCTCTTTTTTTTTTTACAACCCTCCATTAAAGGAACCCTAGTTACTTGCCTTCTTCTTCTGTTTGTCTCCATCAAATATTTCATTGCCTTGCTCCGATGCATTTTTTGATCCTCTTTCAATGCCCGACGTTCTTCTTGTAAATCCTGTTCAAAATTAAATATTAAATCTCTACCCCTAAGACTGTGTTAAGGACAACAGAAACTGGATGGAACAGCTCATTAAAAGATATAATAGCCTCTGTAATTTATCTTATATAGAGTAGGTCCCATAACTGTCTGTTACAGTCATAACTAACTTTTTGCTCATCTTGAAAAAAATGTAATTGCATTTTACTTTTAAAAAGGATTTTAGGAGAAGCTTTGCACTCATCTTTCATGATACCACCAGCCGAAAAATCCCACCTGTATTATGTTCATTTGAAGGACATTTTGTGTAGTTATCTAAACACGTAACATAAGGATGCAGATATGAGAGGGAAAATGTTAAATAGTAAACAACCCCTCACACACACACACACTCCCACACCCTAAAGGATTAGTTGTTTACACGGAGATTGATTAACATCAGTAAATAAAAGCTCTCCACAGACCCTGTATCATGCCTGTAATCATTTAAGTAGCACTGTGCAGGCGGATCTTAAGACTTTGTGTCAGTAGTTTCTTCTTACTACTAAAATTCAGAAAACAAGAACACACAAGTTAGGATGGAAAACACTATTCCTAGTGGCATAATCTCCTAGAAAAGGGAAAACAAGAAAACTCCGAAGTTGTTTGAGAAGTCAACTTTCCCACGGCAGTTTAAAACCCGCAATGTACAAGTTTTAATTTGAAGACACCCCTGAGGCGGTCCCTGGCCGCGGGGCAGGGCAGGGCTGGGACATCGCCGCCCCGGCCCCGCCGCCGCCCCACACGGGCCGCACGCAGCCCCGCGGCCCCGGCCCCCCTTCGCAGGGCTCGGCCGGCCCGAGAAACGCCCGCCCCGGCGGTCGGGGACCGCCTCGGGAAGGATACACAGGGACGCTCCGCCGCCCTCCCGCGCGGTCCTGCGGGGCCCCGGAGAGGAGCTGCCCCCGCGCCGCCCCGCCGGCCTTCCCGCCGAGCTCCATGCAGCGCCCGGGTCAGCGCCGGGCCCGCACCGCCGCCAGCGCCGGGCCGCTCTGCGCGTCCGGCCCGGCCTCGTAGCAACCGGCGACGCCGCTTCCTTCGCAACGGGGCGGGGCCGCGGAGAGAGTTTGGCTGCCGCAGCATTCGCTGCCTTCGAGGCTGGCGCAGGGGACAGGGCGGGCCGGGACCCGCCTCGCCCGGCAGGTCTTGTCGGTGCCCGTGGCAGGGTGGGAGCCGCGAGTGGGGATCGCTCCCCACTCTCCCCGCGGGCCGGCCCGGCCCGTCCGGGAGAGCGGTGCCGGACACCCGGCCAGGGACGGTGCTTGGCTCTCGCTGGGCTTTCCATCCTCTGCAGCGCTGTAAACCGCGGGATGACCTTTAAAAGCCCCCAACACACACGGGGTGCGGGCGAACGCGTTCTGGTGGGTGTTTGCAGAGCTCTGCGGGTGCCTCTTAGGCCTGATGGAGACTTGGAGTTAACCCCATAAACTTTTTTTTTTTTATTTTTTTTTTTTTTTTTTTTTTTAACACAGGATGCAGAAATAACAAAAACAACCATCAAAAGATGTTTTGTGCATCAGCTGATGCACAAAATGATGACTCTTACAGAAAAATATTAAAAAGTCCATAAATATAGTTACACAAAGTAAAAAAAAAAACAAAACAAAAAAAACCAAACAAACAAAAAAAAACCACAAAAACACCAGTTTGTTCTTAAGACTGCAAAATTTTTTTTTTTTTTTTTTTTTTTCCAAGCAAAGAAGTTTGTGTAGTCTTGGGATATTGCCCTGCCTTGGATGAGCTGTCAGCAGCAGGCTAAATGCCTTGGTGATTTCCTGGCGAGACATTTCTTGGCTGATGTATTTGAGCTTAAACCAATTCTTCCTTTTTTTCACTGTGCAGCTGTTCTATGTCTTTGACTAGGAAGGTGAAAAATAGTACTCTGCATTTGTGAAATACTTTTCTGCACAGACCCCTGTCCCGTATTTGTAGCACAGTTTGGGAAGTGGGTGTTGCTGTTACCATTTTGCAGTCAAGACCAGTGGTGGTCAAGTTGACAAATGTGTTTAATATTTATAGTATCCCAGTTACTGCCATTGAGAAGATGACCCTAAAATGGAAGTCTTTCACCTCTAGTTCAGGAAATCAACCCCAAATTCACCATTTCTTTGCCCCACCTGCTCTGTTATATTGCAGAAGGGGGAAAAGTGGTTGTGAATTTACCACTGAGTGCTTTTCAACCCACACAGACATTTAAAATCCCAGTTTGCCTGATAAAATGCACTGTTTCACTTAGGATGCAGTAGAAGGCTTTATCAGGTTGGAAAACAGAGTCACCCAAGCAGAACTGAGGCAGAGCTGGGAAACTGCAGAATTTGGGCCCATGTCACATCTAGCAAGATTGAAGGCCGTGGTCAACTCATGCCACTGACAGATTTTGAGCTTCCTTAGATTTCCTGAAAATTTTCATGTAATGCAGTGCCACTTGCAGATTCACCTTAAGATACCTTCTGCGATTCAGAACTTATTCAGTGTTTATATATATTTCTGTATTTCCCTTATTTATTTTTTATTAAGTCTTCATAGTCCTCCTTTATGGTTATTGGATAATTTCTCCTCATGAGTAACGCCACATCTTTCAGCCTGTGGGACAAGAAGGTGACAGGCTGAGGGCCATGTAATTCAGTAGTGTATGATTATTCTGGGGCAGCAAGAAACCTGATCTTAAGTAGTTACAGAATGGAAGGTTTGAAAGGAGTTTCATAAATTTTACTTTGGGCTGGACACTGATATTCCAGTGAAGGATAAAGATCAGCTCTTAAAACTTTGTGGGATGGATTCTGAATTTATTGCAAGTCTTATTTGAAGGCTGGAGCATAGCTGAGCTGCTGCAGAAACATATTTTTCTTTCCTTCTTGTTCCAGTGGAGGATTAATCTGCTGATGCCCTATAGTTTTTCTCTAAGCTGTGTAGGCAACTGCATGGGAGAAGTTAATGTTCTGACTGTTGTCAGAACCATTCCTGCCTGAAATTTGTCATTCTGCCTATTGATGTACATAGAAAGAGGAAGAAAAACTGCCCTTAACGTGATATATAGAGAGCCATGGAAATCTTTTCACATTTTTCCTGAGACTGAACTAATGGTCACAACCTGCATCTTCTTGAGAGAGCATCAACTGATGCACTAATTAAACCCTAGTAAGTCTCATATTGGAAAACTATTATGTACCATGGGGTACTTTAGAAAAAATTTAAAATTCGATTTTGAGAGATGCAGAGGAGCCAAAGTTCAGAATTTCACAGGCAGTTGAATATACTCTTCACAGTTACAGGTTCTTAGTCCAGTTTAGCTATTAATTTTAAAGAAAACATTGGATTAAAAAGCGTATTAATCCCCACTCCCAACAAATGTTGGTTGCTCCCAACAAATCTTAGTAGCAAAAGCTATTTCCAGTGTATTCCAGCTTTAGATAGACGTGGAGATTAACCACATTATCAAGCCAAATTTGGAACATTGTCTTGTACCAGTGTAAGGAGCAGTTGAACAGTGTATTCTGAAGATCCTTTAGACAGTGTATTTCCCAGTGGTACATTGGAAGCTGAGGTTTCATTTATTCTGCCAGATCACAAACAATTTAAATTCTCTAATGTGCCTAAATTCTCTAAATATGTTGGACATTTCTGAACTTGTTTTGGCTGAGATTGTCAGATCCAGTTTTAAGATACAAAAGTAGTGGAATTGAGTGAAATCTTATGTGCCTCATAGTTTTAATTAAGCTTCTGTGGACTACATTTAATTTTCTTCTTTTTCATGCCATTCTCTTGTACTTTGACTTTTTTCAGGGATAAAAATTATAGTACTGAATGATAGTCTCAGTACCTGTGTTGCAATGGGTGGGCTACCAGTGAGACCAAAATTCTGCTATTATTCTCCTGGTAAAAGATTTTTCAATTTAATATGAAGTACTAATTTAAAATAATGTCTATTCAGTTTTCTATTTTGAAATTACTTTGATGACAGATTCCAAAATTGCCTCCACAGCCTGTTCTAGTGCACTGCCACCACAGACAGTCTGTAAGAAATACAGACTCCTTAATTTTAATGTTAAAAAACCTTGGTAAAAATTTGAAAACATCAAGTAATACTAGTTTTTCTGTCAAGTAGCTCAGAACACTCATGCCAAATATACACAAATGCTCAAAAATAGCATATAAGAAAATCTGCCAGAGTTTATCACAATGAAAATACGTATTTTTGATGTGTCATGTAGAGGGGATAAGCAGTAATTTTCCTTCAGGAAAATATATTACTATGCAAGTAGTAATATATAAAATCTACTGTGCAGTTGAAATGTGGTTTATTAAATCCAGGCAGTAAAGGAGTGATGTGTTGGCTGCCCTTTGTGCTGTAGACATTCCCAAATAGTTAGATCAGGCCTTCATAGTGTACAATTCTTTCCACAGAAATTTGAAACCCATCAAAACATTTGCATTTCTTCAAGTAAAAGATGAACCACTACTTTAGGGTAACTTCATTTATTTGTCTTAATATTTTTTGGTTCGGTTTAGGAGAGACTGGCATAAATAATGATGAACCTTGTTCACTTAAGGTAAGATTTTCTATTACTTTGTTCAGATAAGATAATGAATGTAACTGAATGATTTCTCAGAAGAGTGACAGATGTTTTAAAAATATGGATTGCCTTATTCAAGATAGATATGAAAATACAGAAGAATCAGGTATTTTCAGGTGGAGAAGAGAAACTACATTGAAATTGCAGGAATTCAGTATATTAGAACATTTTGGAGTTAATGTCCTGTATCACAGCTCAGTTGTTATGTCATATTTTTAATCTCATCTGCATCACTTTAAATGCAGAGTAACTGTTGGTTTTGGCAAAGTCAGTTTTTTGCTTGAATTGCTGAGATCAGACTTAATTGCTTGTTTCATGTTGGCTTTTGTTAAAGATAAATATTGATTAAAAATATTTGCTTAACAGTGTTTAATTGAACATCTGGTGAGTAGCTGTGATAGCCCTGGAACAAGCCATACTTTCAAGTGTTCTATTTATAAGTTTCTAGAGATCTGTTTATAACTCTTGCATAATTTTTCTTTCTTTATTTTGTGCTTATTTCAAAATTAAAGAAACATATTCTTTTACTTCCCTATCATTCTCCTGGAACAAAATGCAATTATACTAGTAATTCAGAAACCTTTTTCTGTAAAATTCCTTTGTTAACTAATTTTTGTAATTTTTTTTTTTTTTTTTTTACTTTTTAAGAGCAAAAATCGGGAAAAAACTGTTCAGTGCTTGCTTGTGTAGTACCAATTGCAGAAAGAGAAAACTGGAGCAGGAAAGAACAACTATGATGAAGATGTATTCAAGTCTAAATAACTTTAGTTTTTCATTAAAATCTTCACATTTCTAAGGATTCTATTTACATTTGAAGACACAATATATGAACATACTACAAGTGATTTGCTGAGATAATGAAATCATCAAACAAAGACTCATATGAAAATATGTTGCTTAGTCTTTTGACAATGACACCTATTTTGGGTATTACTTTTAGTAATTTCTTTAAGTGATGATTCAGAGGCATTCCCTTATTTTATATCATATGGCACCATGGAAGGAAAACTATTAAATATGAAAATATAATTTTAAAATAACAGTAATATGTGGAACTACTTTTACTAATGCTATTATTGTTGCTGTTTCAGATAATTGTGTGTCCATGAATACTCTCCCCTTATTCTTTCCCCATAAGAATATTTAAATATTTTTTTACTGCTGAATTGGTCTGCAAATCTTCTCATGATTGCTTGTGTGCATAAGTTAAAAACTTCTGCAAATATTTCCTTGATCAGTGTCTAAATAATGAATTTAGGGATTTTCAAGAGTAAAAGTACTTTGCTAATATGTGGGAATTCCAAAAGCCTACTCCTTTCCAGTGAAAATAAGTTCATTAGCATTTGAGTTGTCTGTTGGGTGTGGTAATTCCTAAAATGCAGGATTTGCAAGTTCTTGCCTCCCACTTACAGTGCTTGCAAGTAGAATACCTCACCAGAAATGGTGGTGGTATTTTTTTAATATATAGAGGTTATTCTTTACCTCTGACACTACTTTTTTCTTGTGAGGCATGGCTAAGCAGAGAACATCTAATCGGTTTTGGTCTCAGCTCTGTCAATTACTGCTTGACAAAGCTTTTAGAAAAAGGTTTTGAAGGAAGTCCTGTGAAGCAATTTGCTTCATTTTGACAGACTGAGCTATTTTATGTGTGCTTTATGTTCAATTTATTTCCCTCTCCATTGTTTGGTACAACAGGACACAAGGAATGTTGGAGCTGTGGAGGAACCACTCCAGGCAGAAGAGAAAAATAAATCTGCAGATATTTCAAAACAAAAAGAACAATGCCTTGTACCATGTGATGCTCAAGCTAAAATTTTACGAGGGGACAAACATTACATGTGCAGTATGTATTCATAAAGAATAGTTTTAGTGATGAGCTGTGCAGTGCCATGCTATGCAATCCTCTCCTCTGCTACGCTATGCTGTGCAAATTCATTTTTAAATCTTCTTGAGCACACTTGACAGCCTTGTGACCCTGCTGCCCCAACTGTGTGTTGTCCAGAAAACCGGGGGTACCCTGTTTTAGGGATGCAGCTAGTGTGACAAAGTATAATCATTGGTGAAGACAGGCAAAGCCACGCAGCCACACAACCCACCTAGCTCTCTTATGCTCTGAATGTCAGTATCTTGCTCAATTAGAGGGGAAGAGGAGGATGTCTGTCGCTCATTTAAACATCATAGCTGTGTGTGGGGGTGAAATTGGGAGGTAATTAATTAATTAGTTACATGGGAGTAAATATGTACTTCACCTTACTATAATGGAGGTTTACACAGGATATTCTCTATGCACTAGCTTGACAAACTACACATCAAACAAAAAATCAGCCTCTGAAAATAATTGTGCAAATTCTTGGTTTTCGCATATGATTTCAAAATATATATTATTAATAATATGCCATTATGATAATGATGATGATCATGATTTTAAGCATCAGGGTAAAAACCAGGAGTAGTACAATGAATGAGCAAAGTAAGGTGACAAGAAACCTTATATATATCTGTCTTTTATCATGTGCATTTATATTTCTGTGATATCCATTAAATGGCTGTCCAATTTACCCAAGGATAAGATTACTTTATTCTTCAAAACATGAGAAGAAGCATCACTTCTTAAGATGTTTGTACTGCAGTCAGAAATTCTGAAGTTTTTAGCACCTTTGGCTTTAATCTGTGGTCTCTATATTACTTTCATTTCACTTTTAGGTGCTGTAAGGTAAAACACCTTCAGTATTCACTTAGATGTCATAAATAAGTATGTTGTCATTTAGTCAAGAATATTTCTAGAGTTATGAAAACAAAGTGGATGAACATATTTCTTTCTGAAGGAAATTTGCAGAACTCTCTTGCTGAATATGCCAGAAGTACAAAAAAACTGGTAAGAGACATGATGGATGATCAACAGTCTTCACTGGATTACCTTTCTAATCAGGTACTTTTTTATTTATTATAAAGATTTGTATTTGTTATTTCTCACAGGAGGTGTTGTCTTTCAGAGGAAAAATAGGGCTCATTAAACCATTAAATTGTCATTAAACAAGTAGGATTAGAGAGTCTTATCACCAGTCCTTGTACCTCTGGTAGGGTGTGAGTTCCATTTCTATGAAGAATGGCAAGCACCCCATTTCACAACTTAGTGGCATGCATTTCAGCAGAGAAAGTGGAGGACCATTCCTTCACATTGGTACAAATTACTACATATCACAAAAATTAACTTCAGATTATGCTTACTAGGAGTCAGAAAAAAATCCTTAGAATTTCTCATTGCAACCTAATTAAAGATCTACCATTTGAATCTGCAGGTAAATGAACTTATGAACAAACTTGTTCTTTTGAACACAGTAATTTTGAGAAAACATCTGGATCCACTTCCTTATAAAGCAGTTCAATCTCATGGTAAGTATTTTTCAGATGTAGTCTTGACACCTTCCCTTTTTATCTTTGTATCTTGAAAAGGAGCTAATTAAAGCAAAGGTAAGCAATTGTACATTGATATTTATCCTGTGTTAGTAACATATAAACTCTGGAAACTTAATAAACTGTTTAAAAGTGTTATCATAACTAATGCTTTAAATAATTTGCAACTGACAACTCTGGGCATCCTATTTAGCATGCTGATTTTCATGTAAAATACCAAGTATGATTATTAGCTGGTAAGTGATCTGAGGCTGGTGAATGGTACACTCATTTGCAATGAAATAAGGTGTGCTCTGCATCTGCAGATTCTTTCTTCAAATAGAATGTTTTTCATGTATACATTAAGATAGAAAGGCTTTTACAAGTATAAATATCTGTAGGAAAAAGACTTCATTTCTCAGATAATATGTCTTTTTCACAGTACAGGTGTTATAAATAAAATGCAAAAAATAATGTAAAAAATGTAAAAATAATGTAAATGGGCCCAGATACATAATCTTTGATTTCATATAGCTATGTATCATATCTATTAAGACTAGAATGAACTTTGTCAATAAAGTGTCATTTGTACTTAGAAGGTCAGTGGTGTTCAGAGAATTTTAATTTACATGATAAATTCATGACAAAGCATGATTTTAACATTTGCATGAGAAGCAAATTATAATTTAAATAATTCATGCCACCAAGAAAAGTAATATTCCTGTATTAATCTGTATTTTTTTTAAAACATATTTTGCTCATGAACTTCCTTGAGTACCTTTTTTCTCTAGGTTTGGACTGCACTCATATTAAAGATACTGTTGGTTCAGTTTCAAAAACCCCAAGTGGTCTGTACATTATCCATCCAGAAGGATCAAATTATCCTTTTGAGGTAATGCATTTATTATTATAGTCATAATTTTCTTGAGAATATGCATTTAGAATATTTTTAATAGACTTAGAGTGTTTTCCACTACAATTTCTCAATAGATGAATGAAAAATGTATAAATCATCTGCACATGTTTGCTTTTACTATAGTTTTGACTAGTTTCTTATTTTCTACAAAGAAATTTAATCTCTGTCATAACAGCCCATTTTCAGTTTTCATATGCAGTGAAAAATACCAAAGAGGAAAACCCAAGGTGTTTTCCAGCATCTCTTTTGGATATGGAGAAGAGCTGTTCTTTTCTGTTTTAGAGATTGAAAACTGAAAAGCAACTGACTGATCCATTTGGATTTTAAGATGGGACTTCTAGATTTTGAGTGATTCTGCTGTATAACATTGCCTTCCCTTGTGATGGGACTCTGCGGATGCAGAGTCATCCAAGTGTAGGTGCAGATGTTGGTTTGAGGAATAGAAACCTTGTCTGAGTATCATTATAATCCAGTCTTGAGGCACAGAGGCATCTAAAATTGTGGTTTTCCTATCCAGTTTGCAGGATTTATATTCCTAAAATAAGGATATATATCCCTAAAACAAACTGCAGCAATCATGCTTCGTATCACTGCCTGTACTTTATGCAATTGCTCAGATTAATAGTGCTCATCTAGAAGAAGGGAATTTTGGATTATGTTCCGGAGACTCAGAATATTAAGATCTTTGCAAACACAAGGGATATTTTGTTTTATGTGCTTATTTCCATTTCAGGTTGTTCTGCTAAGAGAAGGCCTTATGCATAGTGGAAAGGCAGATATGGCACTTTGAAACCTTCAACTTTGCTATACAGGTTGAGGTCATTATTTTTTGAAAAAAACCCAAGGAATTTAAGCCAACTAATAACTACCAAAGTTCAATATCTAACTTTGTAGTGTTCCTATATATGTAACAAAGGAAGGATGAATCCCTTTATCTCTAGCCAAGTGGAGCCCTTCAAAATGCTACAAAAAGGAGCTTAAACTGGTTAAGAAAACATTTCAGAATTATGCTGGCATCTCAAAACAAAAAATGAACTTGATTCTGCAACCTTTGATATAAAAACCTGTCATTCTCTCCATACAATGCAGTGAGCTCAGGAAAAAGATCTGTAACTCATCAGTAAGTGCCTTCCAAAAGAAAGGCAAAGATATTGCAGTGTTCACAGAACAACCATATTTGTAGTGTGAACAAAATGCTACCATAGCAAAAATGGCATCTGTTTCAGAATTTCTTCTGGATTGAAGGTGATTCCAGAAATACAAAAGAAAAATCATAGCAATTTGATTAAAAGAACAAGGTAACAATAAATAATGAGAAGAATGTTTGCAGTCATGAGTGTCTCATTTCTTGTCTGGTAAATGTTGCACAGAACTTGAAAGACAGTGCCAAAAAGCTCTCAGAGAAAAAAATTTCTAGAGTATTGCTTCCATAAAGAATGTTATTTTAAGGAAAACTATTTAATGTGAATTCTTTCATGTCTTGAAGCATAAAAGGACAAGAGAGATAGTAGATAGACAAAAATGTGAAGATATCAGAATATAAACAAGAAATTATAAAGCATCTTTTAGAGGCTAATAACCAAGAGTTCTAAGTGTTCTACTGACCAGCAAAATAAGAAAAAATACAGAAGCAGAAAACCATAGGAAGAAACTAGAAAACAGGAAACAAACCAAACATGAAACAATTTATTTCAAGACCTTTGCAGCAATAAGATGCCTTTTTATGCAATGGAACCTAAATGAAAATATGTTTAGAATATGCATAAAGATATCAGTTAAATGAAAACTACTTAGAAAACATGATCCCATTCTTATTTTTCATGTTTGGTACCTCATGTTTCCAAAAGTAAGTATAGATTTTGATGCTTAACTTGGGCTAATTGAGCTCCAGATTCCAGGACCAATAAGAATACCTAGCTTTAGTGGTAGTGGCAGGTTTCTGTCACCTCAGAGAGTTCTCTCAAATAGGCTGTTTCCTGAGCATTTATTCATGAAGTGATTAAAGCCAATTTTACTTTTGGAAAAATGAACCATGACCAATTTCTGATACATTTTTCAATCAGTAAATTTAGATCAATGATATTTCTCGGCTGGATCAGACAAACTAAACAAACTAAACAAACTAAACAAACTAAGTTGTTTAGAATATACCTCTTATACACACTGCAGGTGGAAAGGGAAGAAATATTCAGTAGAAGTGCCCTCCTTCTCATTGAATTTAGGTTGTACCTGGCACAATCATGCCCTTCATACCTTTCATGATACGAGATAGGGCAAACTGTAAAGCAGATTAACTGCTATAAAGCTTTACAATTGCAACATTTCCATAAGGGATTAAGAAAACTACACAGCCATAACTGTATTTTTCTGTTTCTATCTAATATTTTTATTTAGCTGGTGTATGTATTGGTGCTGTATCTAACTGGCTGATGACCTTTCATGTAGAACCATATCTGCTCCTTCTGTGAATTATCAACACTCACACTGATTTATATGGAACTAAAGATTGATGTTGTGACCAAGTGGGCTCCTCATTGTATTTCTGACTCATAGTCAGAGGAGTAGCCAAGCATGCAATTATCTTCTCAAGACAGTGGATGAGGCAATGGGATTATTTTGAATGAGGTTTAGGTATTTTCATCTAAACACTCATTTTGGAATCATCTGTATTTCTTTTTATTCCAGTTATATCCTCCTTGAGTGACTGAAATAAGCATGTGATTCTCCAGGGAATAAAGGTCACACTTTTTTTTTTCATGCACAAGGACCTTAGAAAAATATCTGCCTACTACAGGCAATGGAGGTGCAACATGTAATGCTCAGTCTAACACAAGTTTTTTTGAGGGTTAAACTGACTTACACCTAGTTTTCATTTTTATCAGCTGGCTAAGACTGCAAATCTCTATTTTCTGAAACATATTTCATTTTGTATATTTCCTGTAATGTCAAGAAATTTCTTACTTTACTCCATCACTTGTGCATCGGCTTAGTGTTGTCACAGCCAACTTTATGTTCTGAACTTACTTTTGTTACCACAAGAAGTTTACTGGCTCACTACCTACAAGCATTTTCCAGGTTAATTCTCCTGACATTAGTCACCTTTG
The DNA here is from genome assembly GCF_017590135.1 of Pyrgilauda ruficollis. Classification (NCBI taxonomy): domain Eukaryota; kingdom Metazoa; phylum Chordata; class Aves; order Passeriformes; family Passeridae; genus Pyrgilauda; species Pyrgilauda ruficollis. The sequence goes on from NW_024529932.1 coordinate 9,962,548, forward strand.
GAGACAAAAATGAACCCCTGTTTTCAAGCTAATTATGGATAGTATCCCTTGGAACTACATTGAATATCTTAGGTAGTGCAATGTATAAATGTGCAATGTGATCTTTTTAAATTAGATTCTCAGACTTTATAATCCCAGTTAGAACTGATCAAGATTTGGCACTGTGGATATACTTAGGAAAGTCAATTACAAATCTTAAGTTAGATGGGCTGAGGAGAAAACTTGCCACATAATGTGATATTCCAAAGCAGAGCAGATGGCAGCTGGACCACTGCCATTTGACATACTGCTGGGCACAAATTTTAGCAAAGACTCCTAAAGACTCATAAATTTGAGAGCTGATCTTATGTATTCAGTGGTACTGCTCAGTTGCAGGCAGTTATATGTTCACATTGGGACTTCCCTGGATCGGGGCCACTTCTTATGTAGAGGTTTTTGCTGCTGCAAATGATTGTTATATGCTGGGTTATTGCTATCACTGTTTTCCATTTCCTCACCCTTATTAAAGGCTCTAAATTTCCCAGTCACCACAAACACAGTGTTCTCTGGAAGAAGGCATGGTGGTGACAGAAAACATATAAGAAGTTGTGTCTATTTTGCTTTGCTGAAATAAAAGTTTATTCGGTGTTGCTACCTGTATCGATGATATGTTGCCTGATTAATATATGACAATGCAAGTTGCTTCCCTTTCATGCTATAGATGTTACAGTGACATCTGTCAAAGCTTATTCATTGTATCTGTTATGAGCAGACTATTACACACAGCGTTTTCTACTGGTTAAAGAAATATCCAAATCAAACAGTTCAACAAGAGCATATAAGAAAGTACTGCATTTTCTTTTTTTTTTTTCTTAGAGCTTTTTTAAAATATATTTGAAAAGTATGTTACTTAGCAAAACTCTGAATAGTCCACCTTTATTTAACTAAAATGTGTTTTTCATAAAAGCTGCTTCAAGAATGCTTAATCATGTCTATGTTTATTTTAGGTTTTGTGTGACATGGATTTTCGAGGAGGTGGATGGACTGTGGTTCAGAAAAGAACGGATGGACTCGTTCAGTTTCAGAGACCATGGTCTGAATATTTAGATGGATTTGGTGACCTTACTGGTATTAATTTTAAATACTCTAAAGTGCTTTAGATCTCATATTTCTCCCGCTTTTATGTGAGCTACATTCCATTAAATTGTATGGTAGTTTTAGCTGTATTAAGTTCTTGTTTCTTAAAAGTCTTATTTTTACTTAAGGATTTTTTTCATCAAATCCGTTGTGTGATCTTCCCAATAATGACTATTACCCCACTAGAGTATTTAGCTATTGCAGTCTTACAAGAGTGTTTAAAATAGTATATTTTCTGCTTGAAATAATAGATTGCATTTCCTCTATTTTCAGATTTTAAAAAAAAAGATGTCTTTTTTTTTTTTTTGTTTGAATCACTCATTTCCTTAAAGCAGAGAAAAATCAATAATATTTCACAATAGGGCATTCAAAGTTATAAACAATAGACATATTTCAGTAGCTTATACCAACACAACTGTGATATTAATTTTTTATTACCACATTTAATCCTGCCTGTCTAAACCCATTTGCTTTTTCAGAAGTTTATCTGGGATTGCAATGGAAGCACACAGCTTTTCTGTACAAAGAAGTGCAGCTCATATGAGGCTACAAGTGTGATTTATGGAGGCACCAAATGTTGAGAACAGGGCTTAAATTTTGAGAATAGGGTTTGCATTTTTTTTTGCATTTCATAGAATGCTAACATTTATAATTTCTCAGTATTGCCCTTAGGAGTGCTACCAAGTTCTGTTCATGCAAGTGGATCTTTAGCACATCCAGTTTTTGTGGTCTTCTAAGAGATATTGCAGACGAATATTTGAAAGCTATAATCTGGACAGTTTTCTGAAAAATATCACAGAATAAAAAAAGATGATGCACACATGGGTTTTCTTAGGGATTTCCTAAGGAAATAGGAAGATTACTCTGTTCCTTCATTAGTCTTTCAAAGGAATATAAATGTATCATGCAGCTTTTATTACATTTGGTTCAGGAAGGAAATAAAAAAAACAGGAACAATCACTCTTTCTTTTACAGTTTCCATTTCTAGACTATATATTGTATTTCTCTTCAAGGAGAATTTTGGCTTGGACTGAGGAAGATTTTTGATATTGTAAATCAAAAGGCCACTCATTTCAATCTTTACGTGGATTTGGAATCAGAAAATGACAAGCATGCCTATGCATCATATGATGGATTTTGGATAGAGGATGAAGCATGTTATTTTAAGATCCATTTGGGGCATTATTCAGGAAATGCTGGTAAGAACTTCCTTCTTTGAAGTATTTAAAGGTAGTTGTTCCCTTTCTTAATATGAAAAATGCATCCAAATGAATTATAATTAACTTCAAAAATTTTATTTCTAATGTGTTTTTCTCTGGTATATAATGAGCATTTATGCAGATAAATTTTTAATTATATGGTGATCTGTTATGCCTGTAATAAACAACAAAAAAATTGAATAGGATATATATAAAATAAATAAGGGATTTTGTGGGTATTAGTATTTATTTACCTAATGGTTCAATTATTTAGATGCCCATTATCTCATCCCAGCTGTTATTGGCAGTCTTCCTGATGGTGCTTTGGATAATTCAGTAGTGTCCAGATAGTCATGTACTAAGGATAGAGAAAGAAAATGAGTGGACAAACCTGTCCAACAGTGTGTAATAGTTGCTGGGTGATACATAGACACAAATTAATTTCAGACCTCCCTTGATAGCATAAATACACTAAACATGCAAAGATTTGCATTAAGCATTGCATCATGTCTTACTGCTTTTTTCCATGTTATGCAAGAACGGTCCTTATTATCAATGAAATAGTTAATCTCTAAAGGTGTTAGTGCTTTACTCTGTATTTGTGAAAAATACTATTTCTTCAGCAAGTTCTTCGGTAAGACAACAGAGACAGTAATAACTGACCTTTGTGTTTTAACAATTCCATCATGTTCCATGACTCACTCTGGGGCTTTGAGCATGTTACTGGAAAATCTGAAGATACAACCCTTTTTGTTTACTTTTATCTCTTCTTCCTCTGTCTTTGAGAAGCCAGCATAGCCAGCTCGCATCTTCATAGCCAGCGTGAATCGCTAAAAGCAAGGAAAATACTAAGACATTTCATTGAATTTTAACTTCTTCTATATTTCTCAGTATTTTATTCTTTTTTTCCTGCATCTTTAGCACTTTTACAGCTCATTAGCTGGTGCTCTTGAACTGCTTTAGAAGAATTCTACTTTTCTAATAAATTCAGAGGAAAAGTTTGCACGGTGTGCATCAAGTAAGAAACATTTCTCTGTAAATAACTTTTTTATTGTTCTTTTTATCTATTGTACTTAGGTGATGCATTTAGAGGATACAGAAGAGAAGATAACCAGAATTCCATGCCTTTCAGCACTTTTGATGTTGATAATGATGGATGCAGGCCTATGTGCACTATTAAAGGACAGCCAGTAAAGAGCTGCAGTAACTTCAGTGAGAACACCGGATGGTGGTTCAACAAGTGTGGCCTTGCAAATCTTAATGGTGTTCATCGCTACAGAGGTAGATTCCTTGAAACTGGCATTCACTGGGATACATGGACAATGAACAAAAAGCCAGTCAAAATCAAATCAGTTTCAATGAAAATTCGGAGAACCAATTATCCATATTTCCATTAACATATGAAAATAGAAATATATCTCTTTGCAATTATGTGGAATGTGACTGCAATCATAAATACCTTTCATTTTCACTTGAACAGTTCAGTCTTAAAACTTTATTAGCTATTTCTATAATATAGTTACTAATTTTTATTATGAAATGTCAGCATTTATAGTGTTCCAGCTTAAGAAAGATACTAAGAAAAACTGTGTTTTCAAAAAAGGATTAAGCTGAGTGTTTGTCAGCTTTTATTCAACTGCCTCTTAAAAAAATCTCAGAACCAGCAGAAAAAATTATAAAAAGAAGTGAAATGCTGACTTTTGAATGTGCTCTTTCTATGCTCTCCACATACCTAAATTGGCCAGAAGTTTCAGCAAATTTTATTTAAAAAAAAATATGTACCTGCCATTTTCATTGTAATATTTTGGAAAAATACTTCATCTTACGTTAAATTTCCAGCACCAGCTTTTCTTTCTATATTCCTTATCAGGCAAGATAACAATTGTTTCAATGTATAAATAAGGTTTTGTGTACCATAAGGGCCTGATTTTTATAGACATTCAAGAACTATGACCAATTTTATATTTCATTTTCATAGCCAGTGTATTTCATAATCCAGTTTTGACGCTACCATTGTCTATTTCATAATTGACTACAAATTAAAACTTTTTTTCAAAGAAAACTTATCTATTTTCATATAACCAGTGCAGTTTTAATTTTTGGATATATGGACCTGATCTTATGTTTTTCATTTTTAGTGGCTTTCATTTTGTGAACAATCATGTGGCAATGAATAAAACCAACTTAAGTTGTGTAAACACATTTAAAACTAAGGATTGTGAATTCTTTGAATTTCTGTCAGTAAAAATAGAAAAATATCAATAAAAATGTGAATATTGTCAGTACAGTGTTTCTGGAACCTAGCATCAAATCTGTAGCAGCTAGGCATGGCATTTCTCATCTTAGTTTCAGCAGACCAGCTCTGTAATACCATGTAGAATGAAAATAGTTAAAAACTCCTCTTTGCTGTTTTTTATTTTAAGCAAGCATAAGTACAGTGAGCAAAAACCATCATAAATTCACAACCACCACTGTTTAGGACTTCTTCCCAAAGATTTATGTAGCCATAAGAAGAAACAAAGCTTTTAATAGGGTATGCTACAAGGTTAAGGGGGAGAAAAGATTCCTCTTTTGTTGTATATTTGACTAGTCTTTAACAGTTGGAGGTAAAAAGTTGCTAAAAGCAGAAGGTTTCCTCTCTGCTAGAGAGAAACTGAGGACAGTCCTTATGGGGAGGCTTACAGGAGAAGCATGGTAGGAAGTAGCTTGAGGAAAAATACTTCAGGCCTTGTGGAGGCATTGTGTGACAGGGTATAGGCCCTGCTCTTGGGGGAGACTGAATTCTCTGAGCACAGTGGGGGCTTGGTTTTGTCAAACACTGGAGTATTTGAAATGAAAGGTGAAGAGATTGTCTGTACATCCTCTTCAGCTTGCCCTCACACCAGCCTTATCAGGAATGCAACTGCTTTGAACAGTAGCCTGACCAAGCAGACCTACAAAGGTAGATGCTCAAATGAAAGAGCTTCTGCACTAAGATTAACAAGAACCGGAGCTCTAAAAGGGTATTAATTCTGGCTGCAAGTCTGGATGTTGTCACTGTATTAGGGCTCTTATGTCAGAAAGAGTCCTGTGGCACAAGAATCCTACTGGAGAATGCCAGTGGGTAAATTTCATGGAAGTGTAATGGCCTTTGTAAGTCTGATGGTGTGGCCTCTGTTCTGACAACCAGATCTGAGCCTGTGAGCAGAAGTCTAAGTAGGTACTTTGGATGCATACAGCTATATTCTACTGACACCCTGAGGCTGCTTTTGGCTTAATTAGAATTCCTGCTTAAAAATGAAGGTACCAAATGAAGATTGCAGACTTGTGCTGGCAGATATTACTACTTTTAATTATGAGTTTTAATCTCCCCATTGTCAGCATTGGCTAGATTAGCTGGCAGCAACAAATCTTAAAGGAGATGGACCTGAAAAGATAATTAAAGAATCATCCTTGCAAATAGACATTGTTCTAAAATGTAGAGTATGCCTAGAAAATCAGAGTGCTAGAGATTAGTTGGCAGCTTTCTGGTACATGTCTTAAATACAGCAATGAAAAGAGACCATTTTCCATATGATTGATGGGTATTGTATTCAAAGGTTCATTCCATTAAAAAAAAAAAAAAAACAAAAAACCAAAAAAACCCCCAAAAAACCAAACAAACAAAAAAACCCCAACAACAACAACAACAACAAAAACAAACAAACAAACAAAAAACCAAAACAAAAAAAAAACAACAACAAAAAAAAAACAAAAACAAAAAAAAAATAAAACCCCAACAACTGGAAAAACAAATAAATATTTTAGTTAAACACAGAGAATATTCAAGGACATTAAACTGTTTCCAGGGGCCTGTGTTTCATATTTGCAGCTGATGGTTCCCAACTGTCATAAGATAGCATAAGATTTGTGTGGCCATTTTTAGGACTGGTAATGTGTTGGTTATTTCCCAGTCTTGTTTCAACTGTAATATAAGGGAACATATAGGGTGTAGCATATTAAGATAAACCAATTGAGTGTTTCAAATAAAGAGTACCTTGGTTTAACTGCACTTAATATCTGCTCCAGGAATACTTCAAACTATGAGAAGTTGCCATTTAAAGACATATAATCTCTGATGCTACAAAACTGCACTTCTTTTGTTTTCTTTTTCTAGTAGTATGTCTTCAATTTGTAAATCTCAGTTTGGTGAACTCAAATTGTTTAGTTATTGACCATTCTGGTCACAAGAAACCTTTCTGGTGACTTTAATTTTGTTTTGCATGTCTCCCTCTGAAGTATGCCCTGTATTGTCCCATTGCCAAACAAGAAGCCAGCACAGACAGTCCCTTGGCATGGGATTTGTGGGATTCTTGTTAGTATGGCTGTATATAGAATTTAAGTTATTTACAGAAGGGGTACTGGAAACCTGCACACCCATTTCCAGGCTGGGTATTGATCTGCCAGGTGTTCTAATCTATAAGGATAGGATGCACTTCATTTAGCGGCTCATTGTAAAATGAGTTAAAATTGAGGAGAGAAAGGCATCTATGGCTTTCAGTGGACACAGATTTTGCTGATATGTTCTATATTCATCAACGAGAAGTTGTTACTGTGCAGCATGCTCTAATGAATATTCCTTATACAGAACAGTGCAAATGATACTGTACTATTCAGAATTACACAAAGATATAATACAAGTATAGAAGGGAATGGTCCTTTAGTTACAAAGGTCCTTTAATTACAGAAAGCTTTTCTTCTCTATCATTTCAATTTTTAGCTGTGCGTGTGTCTGTGTGTAGAAATCACACATGAGCAGACAAACCCAGGTATGTATTTCCAGTGCGATTCTCAGTGAGACAGAAGGCTGCTAATACCCGTATCAAAGGGGCTCACAACCATATATTTGCCATGTATTATCCCCCCTTGCCTCAGCTTTTCCCCAGCCTCATCTGATCCAACAGTTTTGGGATTTGTGCTTCTGGCAGGCTGCCCTTGGCAGGGGGCTCACAGGCGAGGCTGTCTAACAAAAAAAAGCCTTCAGGAGCAAAAACCAAGCTCAGCTTTGAGTCCAGTAAAGCTTTTTTATACAAGCCATTTAAAACTGATAGCGTTTTTCCCAGTCTCTCCTCCGCTGCCAAGGGCCTGATTCCCCGATTCCAAACCCGCAGGGATCGCGGTGCGGCCCGTCTGCTCGGGACAGCCGCTAGGGGGCGCCAAATCCCCTTCCCTTCCCTTCCCTTCCCTTCCCTTCCCTTCCCTTCCCTTCCCTTCCCTCTCTGTTTCTGTGTGTATTTTGCCTACAATCTCCTCCAGCAGTGATGTCACATGTTACTTCCCTGAACTGCAGCAGCCCAGGATGCACGAGGTGTCAGGAGGCACAGCCTGTTCTATGTTCTTTTTGCAGCCCAGGGCTGCAGTCACCGGTGTTTGCTTTCCATGAGAAAACCCTCAGAGCAATGCCCATCAGGGTTTCCGTGTACTCTGGTTTTCCTTTTGCACTGTGTACAGTGCTGTGCAATGGTTTAGGGGGGATTTTATGTTTAACTCTAGGCAAGAGGGGCTCATGACAATGTATTTTTACACAGAAAAGTTTGGTAAAGATAGTGAAAGTTTGCATGCTTTAAAAAAATTATTTGAATGGATTCATGGAAGATGAACCTCTAAGATGATTGAGTCCCACCACTGTCAGATCCACCAATAAACCACGTCCCTAAGCACCACATCTACACATTTTTTAACTCCTCCAGGGATGGTGATTGCTCCATCTGTTCCAATGCTTGACCACCCTTCCAGTGAAGAAAATTTTCCCAATATCCAATCTAAACCTCACCTGGTGCTGTTACGTTCACAGGCATTGTCACTATGAGAGGGAGCTCCTGCACCAGAAGTTCCTGGAGACTAAGTTCTGTTTTACCTTGATAGCTTCCACAGGCATCTGCTCTAGGCTCCCATCAGGTATGAGGCTTGCTTAGATGCACCTCTGGATGAAGACTGTGTAATGGGAATATGTGGGGTGGGTAATCTTCTGTAAGTGCTCAGAAACTGCATTTATAGAGATGGATGTAGGAAGCACTTCCTAGTTAAGGTGGGATAGATAAGCTTTGGCTGTGGTTTAATATCACTGTGCTAAACTCCTCTTGTGCCTGGGTGCCTGTCAGACCCTCATTTCTCTGATGCACCTGACTTTTCATGAAGAAGTAATGCATGGCATTTCCCAGGTGGACATTAGATGGCACTTTGACCAGGTGCTGGTCAGAACACTCATCAGGTCAGGACTTCTGAGTGCACCATGTACCCACACTAAGTGCAGAGGGAGAAGATGTCACTCTCTCCCTCCTTGTGCCTCTTTTCCTGGACCATGTACAAAAACATAGGTTTGTGTCCCTCAGCTGAAGCAGGGTTGGGGAAACTATGAAATATACAGGAAAATTAAGTAAATTCTTCCAGTTTCAGCTATTTTGTGGTATTTAGCTGCAGACAAAAAAATGTCAAAATCCAATTAATTTTCTACAATGAACAGATGTAAAATAGAAATTTTTTTTTTTTTTGATTGCAAACCTAAATACACAAGTTATGAAACAGAACTCAACACAGGCACACAAGTACAAAACTGAGTATCTAAAAAATAAGATTTCATATTTTATGTCTCCTGCCTATGACAGCAGATTAATTTTTGTATTTGCAGCTATTTCTTCCTCATAATATTCAATAAGGTCCTGTATTGTTGCAAGGTTAAATATTTTTCAAACTTTTCTAGCATTGTGGTTTAATTATGATCAAATCACATTGGCAGTCCTCTAAAATGCCAAGTAATAAACAGAATTCCGCCGGCCAGAGTACAAAAGTTGAGAAGGTCCTCACAATATGAAAGAATATTCTGTACAAAGCCTTTTAGCTATTACAATTTTAATAGCTTCTTTTCTTTCCAGAAATTGCAATCAGAAGAAAAAGTACACTCTATTTTCTAGTGAAATATTTGACAGAATTCAGCTATGTAACTTTTCAAATTTTGCTTTATATTCTTTTCCTAATACCTTTTAGATGCTCCAACTATTTTTCTGCATTTTATGTCCTTTTAAATTAATAATTACAAGACATAAACAGAAGTAACTCCTGCATTCTAATGGAAGTGAATGACTGATTAGTGCTTATCATTCTAAAACACTACATTCCATCTGTGTGTCCAGATTTTGGTAGTGGGAGGTCTGCACTACAGGAATGGCTTCTGTGAGAAGCTGCTGGAAGCTTGCTCCATGTCCAGTGGAGGCAATGGCAGCTGGCTTCAAGATGGACCCACTGCTGGCCACAGCCCAGACCGTCAGTGGTAGCACCTCTGGGATAATGTATTTGAGATGGGCAAAAAACCCTCCTATTCTTGCTGAATATTAATCTGATCCCTTGTAGAACCTGCACTTTTTTTTTTTTTTTTTTCTTGGGGTTAACATCAGGCAAACTGTCATTGAATTCCCTCAGACAACCTTCAGCCAGAGAGAGAAGTGAGAAAGTGTGAGAAGAGCAGCCCTGCAGACACCAAGGTGAGTGCAGAAGGAGGGGCAGGAGGTTCCAGGCACCAGAGCTGAGATTCCTGTGCAGCCCATGGTGCAGACCACGGTGAGGCAGCTGTGCCCCTGCAGTGCCTGGAGGTGCATCAGAGCTGTAGCCTGTGGGAGACCCCACACTGGAGTAGGTGGATACCCAAAGGAGGTATTTTTCTGGAAGCTGAAGTCTTAGTTTAGGACCCACAATTAGTAAATCAAAGCAAAAGATTTTTAGCTAAAATATTTATTTCAATTTAGTATTGGATATATTGGGGCAAGGTGTTCCTTTGACTAGTATTTATAGAGTGTGCTCCAGCTATGTTATATAGTTCTCAATTGAATTGAATCAACTGTGATTAATCTGCTTCACAGAAGTAGCTGTAAATTAATTTTGACCTGAAAGACTGTATGCTTCTGTTCACTTTGAAAAATATACCTGACAAACTTTTATTTGGTGAGTTTGTCAATAATTTTATGAAGGATTACTTGGAGAAAGCCTTGGCTTAATTTATTTTCTGGGCTGTAACGAAACAAGATTTAAAACAATAGGAAAATTCTGTAGCTGGTTTGGACACAAACAAACCTAATTTTATTGAATAGTTGATGCTGTTCATTGAAAAACCTCTGTCTTTTTCTACATCGCTACTTACAGTTACTGAAGATAGTAATTGTACATATGGATTCACTACCAGATGTAGTTAATATCATCAACAGCAGGTATAGTCCAATTATTTACAAACTTGCTTTCTCAAATTACATCAGAAAGGAAGTGCTCAAGCTCCAGATTCAACATTTTTAGAAGCTACCCAGAAGCAAGGAAAACTTACATTTATGCATCATTGAGCCAAATGTGCCTTTCCTGATTATAATTAAGGGAAAGGACTCTTTGGAATAGGGACTCTGCCTGCGTGGAATTTTCTAAGTCAAGGATATGAAGGAGGGATACATGAGTCTGCTTTAGGCCTGCTTCATGGTAGAGAGCCTTGCAATGCACTGAAGCGTGTGTTCTTAGATTAAGACATGGCTTAAAAAGAGAGCCAAACTCTCTTCAGAGAAAACTTCCAAAACCCATTTTAAATGGGAGCGAAGTATGTTCTTCTGTAGTTTATGTTTGTTACAGAATCAGGTCTGCTGGTCACATAAATATGTGATTATTCTTGTTGCTGCATAGGCAGATCTCAGCTGATCCATTTGGTCCATTTGTAAATTGTATAAGGCTTCTTTGAAGAGGCTGATCTGTAGAAAATGTGAAGTTCCTTAGCTATAAACACCAAAAAATATTACAGAAGCCTTTGATGGCACCTCTATGTAATAGTGATCATTTGAGTCCTTTACAGGTATGAGTATAGTGAGTTTATTAAATTCTTGAGGTAGAGGGATGTTTCCTTGTTTCTGAATTTGCATACCTATGCAAGGATTTTTTTCAGGAATACTGAAAGCATTTTAAGGTGTTTGCTTGTTAAATGGCCCTCTGTACATGGTTCTTACAATATTAAAAAAAATATTTTATTGCTGGTGAAGCATAAATAATTTTAGTGGAGCTGACAAAGTTTTGGAAATTTTTCTGACCAACTGTTTTCTATTGAGAAATACTGGGTTTAGAAGTTTCTGGAAGCTTATTTGCTATATTGTTTTCTTTTAACTTGCTGATTTTTCATCTGTGTTCTTCATTTGCTCTTCAGAAGCTCAGTGTAACCAGAGGTCTGGGACCCCAGATGGGATCTAAAAATCCCCTTTGATATGTGGAGTAAAACCCCACAGGTATTTGAGAGGTGGCAAAAGCACAGCAGCAGTGACCAAGCCCTGCAGCAGCTATTGTACTCCAAGGAATCAGCTGTGGCCCAGGAGCAATCAGCTGAGAGCTGAGACCAAATAAAAGCCCTGCTTTGCATAGATTGCCTCTGCTTGGTGCCAAGCAGCATCTCTGTGTTCCTGTCCCCTGACGGTCCTGGGTGTGGGGGCTCGGGGAGCCAGCACTCCTCCCTGCCTTCCCAGCCCCTGCTGCAGTCATAGCTTCCCTCAACAGGATAGTCTCAAATGACATTGCCCTTGCTTTCCACTAATTTGATTCCACGTGCCTCCTACACCCATGCCTCCCACACCCACCATTTCCTGTGGACCAGGATCTGGGGAGGAAAGGATGACTGGGCAGAATAAAATTTGCTAGAGCTTGGTGTGGAGTTATCTGTAGGGGGAAAGGAAGGAAAGCTGATGGCCATTTGTTGATCTAGACAAGGTCAGGGAACCCTGCTTTCTCAGCTACGTCCTACACCCTTAAAATGTTTACATTGGCATGGAACTAAACATGTTCACTAGACACCTAGCACATGCCTGTCCCTGGCTGAGCTCTCTTCATCTCTCTGCCTCCTCAGAGCTCTGACACAGGTTGAAACCCTCTGATCCACACCAGGAAAATCATCTGCTGCTTTTATTTTGCTCTGCTTCTTGCCTTTGCTATTTTGTTAAGTCTTTCTAGTTTGTTTCTGGTCTCAGCCTGTCCATCAAAGCTGGTTCCTGTGAAAGGGAGAGGATGGAAATGCTGTCTGGAGAAATAAGTCACACGTGAAACAAGTACTTTTATGCCAGTGAGATTTTCCTTACTTGTTATTGTCCTGCTCAGTACTCAGTACTCAGGTACTCTTCTGTATCCTCTCAGAGTTACTAGTACAGAAATTGGCTAATTCTGTATAGTGTCCATTTTAGGATTAACATCATGATGGAGAAATCCCTCCTCTGACCCGGTGATGAGCTCATTTGAGCACGTAGAAGCCATAACAGCATAAGGGGCTTATTATTAACCTGTGAGTCCAAGGTGAGTCTTGAAGGCAAGACAGTGAAATTTTAAGGTGCTGGTATGGAGATGCAGAAAATTACCTAATGGAGAAGGGCTAGGAATCAGTTCCATGGGTTGACTGAAGACAGGTGAAAAAGACTAAAGAAGGTGCAGAGGTATCAAGGAGAGGACTGAGTTAAGGTAGGGGTGGGGAGAGGTGGAGGATGAAGCAGAACTGAAGACTAGACTACAGGCAGCACTGTCTTTGAAGAATTATGAAGGTGAGGTAAAGAAGTATGAATCTGTTGCACAAATGGAAAGGATGCCAGTGGATGCATGGAAAAAGGCAGGAGATATAATTTTTTTTGTAACTTTGGTTAGAGAGATGCAGGGTGTTTTGATTTCTAAACCAAAATTTCCACAGAACTTCAGAAAAGTGGGAATCAGTTTGGCTAAGCCATATGGTAGTGTCAGTTACATACATACATACATGACACTCTCAGTTAAATGATATCCTGTTATGCTTTTCTTATTACAAACAGGTTACCACTTTGAAATTATTGAGTCTGGGAAAATATCCCTCATGAGCTCTCATTTGTCTTTGCATAAATGAGAGAGTTTCTCACTGCTGTCATTTTCTCCTCAGGGATTATTCTCCCCTGTCCACCAGTTTTATACCTACTGTGAATAACATTTTTGTGTGTTCATTCATTTAATTGAACAAAATCTGTTTTCAAATCCCAGAACCCCTAGACAGAAAGAGCATGTGAACAGAGAATCTTGTTAATATTGGAAAGACTTCCCAGCTAACACTGACTTGTCAAAATACCAGTGATAGTTTGAAGATACTTGTTCCTTATGTGAGTCATTCCTAATTCAAACAAATAAAGCACCATCAATGGAAGAATTAATGAAATTTAAGACAGCAGTTCTCTGAAGAAAAGAAGTTAAAAAATGAAATTTAATTTTTATTGCATTTAAAATAAAATTAATACACAAATACAGGTAATTCATTTTTGTTTATAAAAGCACATTTAATAAAATACCATCTCAATACAGTGTGTGACATTAAACAAGAAAATTGTGAAGTTCATTTTTCACCTCACAATAGTTTGTCTATTATAATGTTACAGGAAAAAGAAAAAAAAGAAATGCTTGTAGAACTGCCCTGAAAAGAAGCAGGTTTGATGGGAAAAAAAAAAAAAAAACCCAAACAAAAAAACCCCAAAAACCAACCAACCAACCAAACAAACAAAAAAGCACCAAAAAAAGAGAAAAAATGCAACTTTGTGTTTAGGAGCTCCAGCAGAGGAAGCCTTTGTGCTAGTGTTATAGGACAGGAAAAACAGTGGCAACTTTTAATGCTAAAAGTAAAATGCAAAGATTTTGTGAAGTGTTCCTATATACGTATATATGTCTATGTATGTACATTGCACACAATTCTCTATTTGGTTCTGCATGTGTGTCTACATAGATATTTTTATTAAATGATCAGAGTGGGAAAGATGTAGATCAAGTCACTTGAAAATACATGTGCATGAGTAAATATTTCATGACAGCATATTCCCTTTGCAGATGTAGACTCATACGGCGGACCAGATGTGCTGACTCTGTTGCACTCATCACTGTTTTGTCTTATATTAATTGATGAAGCTATGACTTTGTCATTTATTTACTATACATCTCTCTGAAAATAAAGCTAATCACTCCCTTGTGCTTTCCATCGCAATCATCATGTGAAATATAAGACTTTCTAACATACTAATTTAGTTTCACAAAAATACTGTTAGAAGCGCTGTTTTTATCCTCATCTCACATCCTGGGGACTGAGACATAGAGATGTCTACTAAAGACTAAGCCTTTTCAACATAGTTTTTTTTTTAATATAACATAGATGGAAATGCTTGGTGCTTCAGAAAAAAAGAGCCTGGGGCAGCTTATCAGGTATCCCAAAAATAAAAAAACCATTAAGTTTAGTTACAACTCATTAAAATCTTAATGTTAGTGATGTATAATCAGATTGTCATTCAGAGGCAAGTACAGGAATAGATCAAAGGAAATCACAGAGCTGATCTGTGATCCTTACTTTTCCTCACTTAGAACCTACAGTGCCCGAGTCAAGCTTTTAGAGATGGGAGGGGCTCTTTCTCTGCATTCCCAGTCTTGGCACCTGCTCCCTCCTGTACTTTTAGAGAGGGAGTCTCCTCTCTAAGCGTACATCTAGACGAGCCAGGAGGAAGGGTTGTTGAACCTCGAGGGGAAAAGAGTGAGGACTTGAGTATTTCACATTGTCTCCTGTGAGACCGACTGACAATCACAGCTTGGAAACCCACCCCTGATTTGGGTACTTTAACTATGCTTTGAACTGTAAATGACTAGCTCATACTTTGTGTTCTGAATGGAACTGCTTTTTAGGGGATGAAATGAGTGATTGGAGAGCTCCATAAAGGCTGCTCCAGCCTGAGACAGACCAAGTGCACAATTTCCACTAAGTGCATGATTAAATTTGATGATGTACCCAAAGGCAACATTTCATATTTCATTGGAGTTTCTGTTTCAGCTTGAACTTGGTCACCCAAGAGATTGCCCTGTTTCGAATATCTGCTGTGTATGGTAGGCATGATGGTAACAATTGTGATTCTCCACCTGAAGCTGCTGGGGGTTCCTGGAAAAGCAGGTGATCACTATGCCCACACAGAAAATCCAGAAGTATGGTGCATCAGACAATAAAGACTAGACTAGACAAGGAGGAAGAGATTACTACGGTAAAATAAACAAAGTTCAAAGTTCTGGAAGAAATGAACAAAGTAAAATGAAGAAGAATAAGAAAGATTATAGTAAATATCCCAAAAATTTTTCTGACAGATTATTTATTTATTCATACTGGACCCTGCTTCATTGAAGACAATATTTGCCACAAAAATGTTGAATGTCAAGAGTTTTTCTGCAGAAGATGAGAGGAGCACAAAGTCCTCTAAGCCAAGATCTGCAATGCAGCTAGAGCAGCATTACAGCTCCCAAGAAAACACCAGTGATGAATACAGTCATAAAATGAGCTGGTAGCTCATGGTAGCTGTAGAAAAAAGAGGCTTCCATTAAAATTTCACCAATATAAGCTGTTCTTTGTAAGGAGAGACAGAATCTCAGCAAAACATACAGCTGTCAACAGGGATGTATGTGAGGAATGCAGAAGGGGATTGAGTTAAAACTCAGTCTAAATAGATTATGTAATCTGCTCCAGCCTGATGATAACAATGTGTAATACAGATGGACTGCAAATCCACGTGTATCCAGTCAAGGAAGGATCCACCTGTGCAGGTTCTTAATCCTGTTCATAGTAGTAAATTGATGCAGGGATGCAAATGTTTACCCCTTCCAATCTCAGTGTAGGGCCAAGGTCTTTGTTCTATCATCAGATCAACTCGTTACTGTAGTCACTAATAAACATCACTAAACATCTATGAGAACACTGTGGGACACATCCAGAGACCGTAGATCTCCAAGTTCTTATGGCTGCAAGATATTTAGGCCCTCACATCATTACTACCTTCAACAGGAGCACAGGTACTTATCAGATCCATGATGATTAACCCTGTGGGGGCCTTGACATTCCATAACAACTTGTGAACATGTTGCTATGTGATTTGATTACTTTTCTATTGCAGCAGAATTGGGAAACCTAAATGATACCCAGTGAGGACCGACAGTATTTAACTCCTGGTTGCATGCCTTGTGATTTATTTCATTCAGTCTTGCAACTTTTTTTATAGGAAGAGCAGTGATAAACATACATGTAGAGCTGAATTTGCTGCTTGGTCAGCTGATTTGGCCCAACTGAAAATGAAATACCAATTCCTTATGTGAAAATCTAAGCTGGTATTTGTACAGAGAGTACCAGCTCCCCAGGAAATATATCAGTAGCATATTTAGGCCAATAAAATATTAAATGAGACAGCTTTAAGTAAAATAAATGTTACATATTCAGCTTTTGCCCTGCCTAAAATTGTACTGTGAACCATGTGGGGGTAACATCTGAGGATATACTACACTGGATAAATCTCCTACTGTAATGGTTTGGTAACATACAGTGGTTTTGGTAACATGGAAATCCACAGGATATGATTTGGAACTTCATTGTGTTTACAGCCATTTAAGTCCATAGTTATTAGTTTTATTGTCACAGTTTTCCTATACTATATTTCCTATAATAAAGGAGAATCACTAATATTTATGGGAACCTAGCCTTTGCTTACTTAATCTTACTGTGAAAGGAGGTTAAAAAAGTGGTGCTTTTAAATCTTAAGAAAATGGAGAGGAAGGATTAAGTCCTGGTGTTCTTTTAATGCTACTGGCTAAGTTGTCAAAGATCTACAAAAGATTTACTGGACCTCCTGAAGTTGTAGGATTTGATTACTAGTGATGTCTTCAGAACTTTTTTGTGCTATAATAAAATTGAATTTTCTCTCCATCAATATTCAATGTGCTTGCTCAAATGTTTTCTTGCTTTTTACTTTTACAACCTCATCTTTATCAGATTCATGTGCTAAATACTCCTCTTGAGTAATTCTGGTGATCTCACACTTCTATAAATTTTGCTTAATCTATCAACAATATTGGATTGACCACTGTCCTATTTCATCATAACGACGAAAAAGCTGCGCTTACAAATCTGGTCAGTGCCTTAATGAGGCCCTATTTCTTCCTAAGTAGTTCCTGAATGTACTGAATTAGTATTACAGAGCATTATTCTTTGCTTTCCCTTCCTTACAAGAACAGCAGTAGTACAATTTTATGAAGACTGATTATCAGTAAACTGGGTAATTTCTAACTCTGTATAATAATGCCTACTTTTATTTGCAATTAATTACTTTATGATTTATTTATGCTTTCTCCTGTTTTCACTCAGAACACTAGCACACATAAGGATGGAAGCAATACAAAAATAGTTGTTCACAGATATCTTTGCTTCCTCCTGAGTAATTGTTGGATGGTTGTTCAGTTTGAAAAAGCTGCGCTTACAAATCTGGTCAGTGCCTTAATGAGGCCCTATTTCTTCCTAAGCAGTTCCTGAATATACTGAATTAGTATTACAGAGCATAATTCTTTGCTTTCCCTTCGTTACAAGAACAGCAGTAGTACAATTTTATGAAGACTGATTATCAGTAAACTGGGTAATTTCTAACTCTGTATAATAATGCCTACTCTTATTTGCAATTAATTACTTTATGATTTATTTATGCTTTCTCCTGTTTTCACTCAGAACACTAGCACACATAAGGATGGAAGCAATACAAAAATAGTTGTTCTTAACAGATATCTTTGCTTCCTCCTGAGTAATTGTTGGATGGTTGTTCAGTTTTTAGGAAAAATTTGCTCCAGAAGGAAGACTTTATTTTATTTATATCCACATATTTTATTCCCTGAGACTGTATTACCAGTGAGTTCGAACTGTGTAAACTGTTTTGTAACACTTTTCAGCTCTTGAAAATAGAAACATTATTTTTATATGTGTGTGTGTGTGTATATATATATATGCAAATACAGAGAGCTATACTATACAGATATGGTATAACAAGGGGAAATGGCTTCAAGTTTTACTAGAGGAGGTTCAGGTTGGATATTATGAAATATTTATTCACTGAAAGAGTGATTAAGCATTGTTACCAGCTGCCAAGGGAAGTGGTGGAGTCACCATCCCTGGTAATTTTCAAAAACTGATGGACATAGAAGTTCACAATATGGTTTAGTAGACAGAGTGGTATTCAGTTAAAGGTTAGACTTGATGATCTCGAAGGTCCCTTCCAACCTTAGTGATACTATGAATTCTATAAGTTGATAGCCAGGTTTCCATCAAAACCAGAAAAATACTGGTGTTAGTACAACAAACATATTAGCACTTGGTTTCTAATAATATTTTTTAAGAACTGGGGATTTTTTCCTTCCATGGGAAAGGGTGGCAGATTTTAATGCAGAAGAACAAAACAGTGAATCAAAGTTAGTGTTGACACTGGGAATATGAATTTTGTCTTATAGGTATTTATATGTCCCCTCTCACTAAGGTAACATCTGAATGCCTTGCAGATTTTTGTATGCTTTCACTACACACAACACGTTTTTCCTTTTTTTCTGGTGGCAGCATCTGTCTCTTGCTGGCACATCAGTGTACCTTAACTGCAGCTGAACTTAAGAAAATAATTTAATAATCTCATATTTGACTGAAGGACTCACTTTCTTGCAGGGACAAGACCATTGTCCCTCTTGCTCTTTCAGGGACAATGGTCCTCTTCAGGCAAACTGCAGCATTGCTGAACAAATGCCTGTCCCATTTTCCCATCACTCTTCAGCTCTACTCAAACTTTTGCCCAGTGTCTGACACAATGGCTGCATGGGGGGGCTGGTTTGCCTGGCCAATGCTATCTTTATTAAAACAACCTCTGCTTTTGTGATTTCAACATAGTCTGAGCAATGGTGAATCTGGGCAGAGAACACAGTGCTGAATTCACTACTGAGAAGACAATTTCATAGAAGTTAATAACTTTTGAAAGGTGCTGGTGGCACCATTTGTCTTCATAGCACAGACCAAGAGATAGGAATGTGGTTGATCACTTCTGTGATTTTCTCCTTTTGTCATTACTTTCAGCATATAAACTGAGAGAAGCTGATCCTGATTTTACAGTGGTGTCACATGATTGATTTCAAAGAAGGCATTGATGTAGTGTTGGTGTGATTGACTGGCATGTTGGGATCCTGCTTTCCATTTGTTTGGTAATGCTATAGACAGACACTAGCAGAGAAGCAATTATTAATTTTATAATTAATAAAGGAAGGAAATCTTTAAAATTTTAATGACTTTTCAATTGGAATCAAAAAGAAAAAGAAAGAAAACCTTGCTGTATACTACCCACAGATCTTGAGCTCTAATAGCTTACAGAGTGTGGATATATAAATCTGATCTTAGATTTCGGCATATTGGAATAACAGTATGAAACTACACATTTTGCACCACAATAAAAATATTTTTAATTGCAATTTCTTAACACGACTCATTTCATTTTGTATTAATGCTAAATTAGAACTTTTTGCCCCAGCATTTCATATTGCATGAGTAGATGGCCCTCACTAGATATGCATCTTTTCTCATTGAAATAAAATGATGAGCTTGTGTCACCCACTACGAGCTATTTAAGGCCTTTCTCAGCATTTAAAGCCACTGGAATTCAAACAGGAAATATTGCATGTTGTGGGAAAAGATTCTTGTGTAAATGTTTGAACAATACTGACATAATGTAAAAGTCCACTGCAGGCAATTAGAACTAGAAATAAACCCTGAGTGTACATGTGCACCAATGATATCAATCTGATTCTGTTAAGATAACAAAGATCACTCTGAAGCTCATGAGGATGTGTGCTAACTCCTGCTATGATTTATTCACATTCCTCACAAGGTCGTTTTGTAGGACAATATTCTGATGAAGTCCTGAGTCACCCCACGGAACATCTGGCCTTGCTGCTGCTTACCCTTCAATCCTTTGACAAAATGCCAAGTCTGAAATGGCTGGAATGATGTTCAAAGAGGAAGGAAAGAATCACAGGATCGGAGTCTGATATAACAAAGGAGAGGAAGCTTAGGTCCCAGGACTGGCAGATAGGAACTCCTCAGAGGAAGGTGGGATCCTGGTTTTCATCTTTTCTCTTAGTGCTGACTCTACAAGGAAAATGTCTCAATAGATTTAGGAGAAGGGCTCTTACGGAGTTTTCATCCCCATAGAGTTCTGCATTTGGTCCCTATTCTGTGTCTGTTTTCAGTGTCCAGGATTTTTGCATGGCTCTCAGTAGCACAGTCAGCCAGCTTGTTTCAGTGATCCCTTTTGCAGAACTGCTCTGCCAAACAGCTGTCTCAGCTCAGCTAATGGGGCTGCAAGCTATAGCTGGGGGAGGGAAGATCTGGGAGACAAATATCTTCAGGTGAGTCCTGAACAACACAGCCTCCAAGCAAGTGATCAGAGCCCAGAGGATTCTGTTCCTTATCACTCTTTCTTGGGTAGATTCAGTTCTGCATTACTGTTCCTTTTGTTGCAGAAAGGCTACTTTACCTGTAGCCTTTCTGTTGCCAAGCTCCAGCTCAAGCTGAGGCTATTGTCCTTGCTAACAGGATTCATGTAAGTGCAAAGAGCCACTGTGCTGCTCAGGCAGCTGGTAAAGAGGTAGGGAGAAAGACCTTCAAGATCAAAGGTCCAGAACTTCATACACCCTGTTGGGATGAGCCAAACTACACCAAGTCCCAGTAGAAAGGTGCTGATGGGTGTTAGATCATGTTTTGTGGCCAGAGCTGCTCCTCTGCAACCCTTTCTACAGCACTCAGCCCCGTGGTGCAGGTTGCACATCTCTGCTGAAGCCTGTGGATGCTTGGACATCCTCCTGTCACTTTTCTTGAGGAAAAGAAGTACATTTTTTACTGTCTCTGCTCAGTTCTTGCTGTCAGACTTGTAGTTTCATGCTCCTTCAGCGTGCTGGGATAAAGGTGACCCTGTTTATACAGTTGAAAATCCATCAAGCAAATGCTGAAATTTGTTTCAACCTCAGGTGCAGAAATTTTGATTTTTTATTCTCATTCCCCCTAAGCAACCTGGCTTTGTCTCCAAGCTCAATTTTGTAACTCTACATTCAGGTAAAGCAGTTATTGTGGGAACAAGCTGAGAGTATTTATTGTCATTCTTCAGGAAACCCTTTTTCCTTTTTCTCTCTTTCTTTATCCCTGTACTCCCTGGCTTCTTCAGCCATAGTTCCTTTTAAAAACAGTCATTTAAAAAAATTATACGCTTTCTGTTTCCACTTACTATCTTTTTGATTCTTAAGTCTTCAATATTTTTTTTCTTCCTGTATCTAACATACAAATTCAAGTTAGTGTTTGACTGTTTGGCTTCTTGATTAGGTATTTGCCATCTTATCACTCTGACATCAAAGGTATCCAGACTTGAGAACATACTTTGAGGGAAAAAATTACCAAAGATATGGAAGTGAACAAAAAAGAGGTTAAAATGCTACATTGCACTTCATTAGTATCTTTATTTTAAAAGAGTAACTCTTGACTACATAAGCGATGCTTTACATGCTTCTCATCACTGGTGGAATTGCTTGCCTAAGTAGTGATTCAGTAACTTAATTTAGTGTTGCTTTTTGTCAGTTTAATTAGTTCTGTACATTTTCAGCATTACACAGAAAGCCTTAAATACCCTTTGAGATCCACAGAGGCAGTCCAAGAGTGCAAACAGTGTTTAATGTGGTGTGCATCTTCTTACAAATGAAGTATATGGAAAAGCTTCATCCTGCATCCCTGCTCTCCCCAATACATTACAGCAAGAAAAAGCACCAGAATGGCTCTTGTAGCTTGCCTGGCTCACTGGGGTGAGAATAACTTATCACTCCATTTTTAGTCAGTGAGATATATACTAGTTCCATTTCCCTGGAACAGAGATTAAATCCTAGTGGAAAAATTTTAAACTCATGGTTGCAGAGTCCTTAAGCTAGCAAACAAATGAGCAAGCACAGTAGCATCCACTGTCATCACTAATCAGGTATTTAAAGACCTGGGAAGACCATAAAATTGCTTTAATTTTTTTCTTCTCCAGGAAATCCTAGTGCTTCAAAGCAAATTGTTGCTATTTGATAATAACAAGAGGTAAGTATGTTTAAAAACTATTTGGATTTTTGCAAAAAAAAAAAAAAAAATTGCATCAGCACAAACAGCAACTGTTTCACACTGTATCTAACATGACCCCCCCTCCCTGGAGCATGGGTCTGCTGGAGTCATCTGCTGCCTGAAGCCCATTTTATTATTACTTTGGATACTGCCAGCAAGGCTGCTGAGAGATTGTACTTGTCAAACATCTCCCCTTCTTCTTCAGCTAATGGCCACAAGTGTTTAATTTTGAACTTATAATGCGGTGTTTCTCTGCAGAAACACCCACTGAGACCACAGAAATCTTCAGGATAGGACCTGCTGGTTATCCAGGTTTCAGCCTTAACAGTGAAGAAGCCCAAGCACAGACCTTTGGTACCTGTAAGGTAGCAACAGGCTAAGAAGGATTTAATTAGTATTAGCTTACTTTGAACTCAGAAGTAAACACACTAATACAGCATAACTGGAACAAATCTATGAAGATTTTTGTACACAGTGTTCCAGTACACATGATATTGTTGTTGCCAGTAGCAGGACATGTGCCTCATGATATACCTTATGCTAAAAGTGCCTTATGCAAACAACACAAGCTCCAGTCAGGGCTTGTACCAACTTACTGTGTGAGCTTCCTGTGTGAACTGGAGCTTGGTACCAGCTATTCTCTGTTAGGATGTGAAGCTGAAGCATGAGATAGCAGTGAAAACTTTGAATGTATGGGTGCAGGTTGAAAATTGAGATCTGAGAACTGTGACCAACTTGCTGATGGTCATCTATTCACCAGGAGCTGGTGCTGCTCTGAAACAAGAAAGTGCAGCCAGGCAAGAAAGGAAAAGAGCCATGTGATGTGGTAAGATACCTGCTACAGCCTGGAAAATAACCCCAGCTAAGCATCACCCACCTGTGATTCAGGAACCCAGGTAAAGAGCTCAGAACCATCCAGAGACTGAAAACACGTATGAAAGGAGATCTCACATTTGCAGGTGATGGCAGGGGACAAAGAAAAGGCTTGTGTTACGTCCAGCTTCTCTTGTCAAAGAGCTCTCATTGATTGCCCAGACTGGGTAAAAAAAAGACCATTTGGGGCCATGGCCACCAGGATGGGCTATGCGGCATGAGTTTCAACCTGTGTTTTGTTTCAGAGTTTGATTTCTCATTCTCCCATCCCAGCAATCTCTAATTTTAGGTATATACATTTATTCAGTATAAACAATAGGCAAAAAATGAAGATGCATTTTGGCAAAAAATTGTCTCTGTACTTTTTGTTGGAAATGCTAAAAATGCCTTATGATAATCTTAGACCATTCAAGGCTAGACAAGTCTGATGAGCTGTCATGTCCTCTGAAAACATCAACGAAACTACTTCTGCCATTGTTGCTCAGTGACAGGTGTTCATTGAAAAGGGTCTGTAGCAAAAGTGAATTTCACCTTACCTCTGCTATATGGTAAGTGCTCCCTGAGAACAGCAAACCTATAGCTGGAACTTGATTGATCAGTCCTCCTGTCCGTCTTATTCACCCTCTGTGTTTTGACTTTGTAGCTGGGGTGTTCTGCTCTTCGTGTTTCTTTCTAGAGAGGAGCTATGGTACAATTTTTAAAAATATTTTTATTTTAAGGTTCCTAAGAAGCCAAAATCATCTGATGAACTGAGCATTTGCAAGTCCCAGTTGACAGCCAGCAGCTGAAAAATGCAGAAGAGTGATTCCTGTATCCTTTCTGGAAGTTAATTTAGTTCATTTGATGGTGCAGTCAGAACATAAAAGCTGATTTTCAGTGGACTGAGTCATCAGAGAAGGATTTAATTTCTAAATGCTAATAACAGGTGATGTACTGTGATTACTGCTTGGAAACTGCCTTTCAAAGTAAGGGTGACACAGGAAAGAGAAAAAATAAGACACAGCATATTGTTTCAAGTGCTCATTAACTGCATGGTAATATTGAAGATTTTGAGAACCACTGAGTTGATTTTTTTTGTTGATATCATCGTGCTTCTGCCAAATGGACTGTGCCTGGCCTATAAGAACTTCATCCCCGTTTCTCAGCATATGAGGTCAAGTAATCACTGTTACTCACTCATGTGGCAAACTGATAAAATACACTGGGTCACTTTGAAAAGTGCAAATCTAAAAAACAAAAACAACTTGGTTTTGGAAAACTTCTGTGAGCTGATTGTTACCTGCCTTCTGATCCCCACATGCAGCTAATTCTGTGCTGCTGGACTCTGAATTAATTTCACACTCAGTACCAAGGCTCTCTCCAGTGCAGGAGAGTGAGGGACCTTTGACTGCACCCATGCTAGCACCTTAATTTAGGTTACGAGTACACTTCAGAAGTGAATCCCAGTCATAGCCTCAAGATCCCCTCCAATGCCCTCTGCCTTCCAAGGGGTGTTAAATTCCCAGGGTCAGACCAGCTCCAGTCTAAAGTTAAACCTCCCACTGTGCATCTGCTGTGCTCATTGAGTCCTTGGATCCAACCCATTTCCATCACACTGCTTTTCAGGATCCAGTGCCTGCAGCAACCCCAGTCCCCATGCCCTCCAGGGAGAGGACTCCAAGGAGAACAGCAGGGAGGGCAGGAGCAGCGTTCAACTGTGCTCAGCCCGAGAGCCTCTGATGCTTGAGAACGGCAGGACAAGACCTCCTCTGGAAATAAGTGCCCACATATTTCTCTTTAAAAACTAGAGAAAGGGTCAGTCTTCATAAAAGAAAGCAAAACAAAAACTGGGTGAATTTTGCTGATACTCTTTTTCTTCAGCAACTAGAAGGTTAGAAAATGTGCTTTTCTTTCAGAAGGTTTTTAGGGTGGGAACTGGAAGTTTTCTGGTTTGTATTTCAAAGTCAGGTGTCTTGTATGTACTTCTGTTCAAACTCCATGAACAGACCACTCACTTTCTGGTGTGCCTGAATCACATGTTTTTTTCTCTGCTGAATCATGCTGTAAAAATATCAGACAATATGAAGCATATTAAAATTAGTAATGGTTCACATTCAATTATTACACAAAATCACTCTATACACTTACTACTAACGTAGGACTTTCACATTGCAATGTCCTTGCTTGAATATGTACTTAGGGACACACTTATTTTGGTAAAAGCCTAAAAATATAGTTTGAATAGAAGTGTGATCATTATAACAAAATAAATTGTTTCTGAGAGCTAATTATTCTACAGGGTTTTTTGAAATTTCTGAAGGATTTGACTAGATGAGCTATTTAGAGTTTCAAGGCAAGAAGAAGTTATAAAGAAGTGCATTAGGCAAGAAGTGCAAGTTATAAAATCTTAAAAACAACAAGCCTGTGTGCTACAACCTCCTCAGTATTTTTCTGGTCCAGTTTTCTTCTCAGACACTGAACATGTAAATCAGACAATTTAAGACAACAGATTTACAAATATCTTATATTTCTCTGGAAATATAAGCTGGAAAGTGGGTTGAACATAATGCTCTCTTCTTTTTTGTCTGAAAAAGCAAAACTCCCTCCCCCAACAGGTTCTATAAGAATTTAGAAGCCAGAGCTTAGTTTCTCATATAAATTTAATCAGCAATTTCATTACATGGAAAAAAAACCACCCCAAAATAGTTACATGACAACTGAATCCAGTGCCTTTTACAGTTCATATATAGAAGCTGAAGTAAAGGTTGTTCAAACCAAAAAATGTGATTTATTCCAGTGTGATTTATACAAAGTTTAAATAGATTCATTTTAAGGTTTTGGACCAGATTTGTTTTAAACTAGTTTCAACTCATTCCCTACCAGTCAGTCTAACGCAGCTAAAGCCTTAAGTTAACTTGAACTTAAATTCAAATGTGAAACTTCATATAAGGTAAACTAAAGCAAGATGCTTGTTAATAAGAACCTTAACAGACCTAAAATACAGAGTGTTTCACTAAGCGGGTGTCAAGCACAGCCTCTGTTCTAATTTCAAATGCCATAATATTGTTA
Source organism: Pyrgilauda ruficollis (assembly GCF_017590135.1). Lineage (NCBI taxonomy): Eukaryota > Metazoa > Chordata > Aves > Passeriformes > Passeridae > Pyrgilauda > Pyrgilauda ruficollis. The sequence continues at coordinate 9,988,756 of NW_024529932.1, forward strand.
AAGCACCTTTAGACTATTTACTGTGATTTACAAAATATTTGATAGAACCATTTGACGTAACTTGTTGCAACATGACTTGGAAGAAGGTCAGAGTTTGACCATGCTTGTAGTAGTGAATGAAATATCTCCCCAGAAACTGATGGTCACGCTTACAGAAATGGAAATGAAAGCAAATCATATCCATTAAGTGCACACTTGCAAATTATCTGTTACACAAAATAGTATGAAAAGAAAATCAAGGTCCTGCTGTTAGTAGAGTAATTGCAGAAATGCAGCATGAATAATGTAATTCAGATTACATATTAAAAATGGGGAAGAAATCAATTTTCTTACAGCAAATTTTGAAAAATATGTAATCTGTCTGAAATGATCCTTAGAATTCTCAATGTTTTCATGACTGAGCTTTAAAAACTCTGTTTTGGACAACAGAAACTTTTGCTTTGAATATAATACTTCTTCTGAAACATTAACTTTTTTAGCTGAGAATATATTAGATTTTGTAATGAGAATTATGTGACTTAAAAGCAGACTTGATATAGAAAACAGGTCACTGTTAAAATACTAGGTGACAGAACCAAAACATAATTCTATTTTCTTTCGTTCTTTTTCTTTTTTTAAATTTTATTTTATTCATGGCTAAAATGATTTTTTTTTTTTGTCAAAAGACAGTATTTGAAAATTTCATTATTAATTCTGGGACACACATTCCACTTTTAGGATACCATTCATCTGGTAAGCCAGTTTGAAATACAAATACAGTTATTTTCCAGAATCTAGTTTAACTTCTGTCTTGTTATTTTGTTGATTCTACCCTTCTGAAAGATGAATGTGTATGACTTGCATTGTTTGAAGTCTTGTTTGACCTCTGTCTTCTCAGAGGCAATGCTGTTGGGGGAGAAAAAGAATAATTTGTTGGAATCATTTTGTCTTCTATTAAAGGAGATCAGGAGCAATGGGCAAGAATGCTGTATATGGTTTGTTTTGTTGTTTTTTTTTTTAATTACAAAATCCTAGAAAATCCTGAGTTGAAAAGTACCCACAAAAGTCATCAAAGTCCAACTCCTGGCCCTTCACAGGACAAGAATCACACCATGTGCCTGAGAGCATTATCTTGAACTTCTTGCACTCAGACAGGCTTGATGCAAGTTCTAATTTTTGATATTTTGAGATGGTTTTCCAGTCAGTTTTTGCCTCTTTAATTTAGTACAATTTTACCAACCTTGAGTCCAGGTGTCACTTCAGAATCACCCAGCATAAGTTGTGGAGCAATCACTCTATATATATGTGTTGAGTAAGACTTGTGTACTAGTATTGAAACTACTCTTTTTGCATGTGGAAACATTTAACTGTTGCTCAGGGAAAAAAGAAAAAGACCTACAGAAGTCTTGCAGTTCTTAGGATCTCTGTTTTATTTTATATATATATATATATGTGTGTGTGTGTGTGCGTATGTGTGTGTGTTGTATATATGTACAGAGACCATAGTGTTTTCAACATATGAAGAATTTGTGAGGAAGAGTATAGAGATTGAAGTTAGCCACATTGATATTTTCAGGTTTTCTCCTCAGAGCCCTGTTGTCAACAGTAATCCTGTGACAAGGATGTAGTCCAGCAAAAATTAATACTATGCCCATTCCTCTAAACAAAATATTCTTGGTCTTGGGGGGCAAGTTGCCTGGCAACATGAAATGTCTTCTTTGTGTTAATGTAAGGGCCATAAGAACATCTTGTATATAAGCATTTCCTCTGACCTATTCCTCTCTGACTCATTTTCAATGTCAGTTCTGGCTGAGTAAGCAGATCTCTCACTGCTCACAGTGTGCAGCTAAGTGTGAATCTGAAGAGAGATGTGGTATTCCTACCACTCCATACATGTTCATTTTTATCAAAGTCAGGAATTTACTCTGTCAAGTCTCCTTTAAGTGGATGATATTTCAAGTCCTCTGATTTAAGTCCAGATTCAATTAGGAAGGATAATAGTCTATGGTATGATATCATGGATTCCCATGTAACCGAAAATAGCTGCTAGTGCCTCTCTGTGAAAAAAAAACATCAGTGCTTTGGGAAAAGGCCAGAGAAGGGCTTCTTTTCAGTGCAAGTCTTATCTTTACAAACTGTAACAAGAGCCAGTGAAATATAGACCAGACATTCTTCTGGAGACTCTTCAGTGTCATCTCTTTTGTTTTAATGATTTTTATTTAATTTGTTAAGTGGTCATTTCCAATTAGGCAGTGTACTGTCTTGGCTATTCATCTCGGATGCTCCATAAACAGCAAATAGAGAGAGACAACTCAAAAGGTAAAATCTTGGCCTCATGGAATGCCTAAATTTTTTTTTGGGAGGTATTTCAATGTGACTGGGATTTAGGCTTTGATATTTAGGCACTATTGAGAGGCTTTATCACATCCCTGTAATTAAACAAAGTTTTGCTGCTTCGTAACATTTTAGCTGACGAGCTACTTCTTATTTGATCACAGAATGAGCACTTCATGTTTCATAACCGGAGTAAAAACAGAAATAAAAAGTCACACAGAAAAACTAAATTTTGGCAGAAAATTGGTCCACTGATCCCTATAATGTGGATAATTAGAGATTTCCCCTTTCAGAAACCTCTTAGGTAATTTTTTGAGGGTTAAATATTCATAAGTTATCTGAAAGTAGACAAAAGGTAAACCACTAACCTTTATTAATCACCTTTAGGGTTTTATTGGTAGAGAGTTCAGATACTTGCCGAAGTGCCTGAGTTGTGGAGCCACTGGGATCATTTGGAATAATCTGAGTGTAGTGTGGTTGCATTGAAATTACCCAGGTGGCTGCAGAAAATAAGGAGAGAAGTTTGCCTGAGATGTGCTGCATGGATTTTGTGATTTAACACATCACTGTGCATCCTGCAGTAGCAATGTCTGACTGCATGCATGCTCTTAACCTTGCATATATGAGATGAGGTGGAATAGCTACAAACTCCTCCATCAATATGTACCATTTTGTTTTCCAAACCTTGAAAATACAAACATGATCCATGACTGTGGCTCAATGGATGAACAGCAGTTTATGAAACTGGTGAAATCTTGCCTGTGCCCCAGATTTTAGATAAGAGGTAGCTGCTGGTGAGGTCCTTCAAGATGAGGTATTTGCCAGGGCTCCTTGCCCTTCCTCACATATTTAGGGTAAAAGAGTAGAAATCTGTGTGCAGCCTGGGATAGGGAATTTGCTTTATTTGAGTGCTGACTTTTATTTAACATGCTAAAATGATATGTAGATGCCTTTAGAGCAGAGTGCTCTTCAGTGAAGTGGCCTCTTAAGTGCATGAGTTAAAATATCCATGGGAGGTGAAGAGACTGCAAAATGTACAAGTATTCCCCTGGAGGGAATTCTGGGTTTGAAAATAGACAAGTATCAGGTCTGTTTGGTACAATTCTTCCAAATAAAATTGTGGCCTCTGTTAAGAAAATGTTGGATTCTTTTAAACAGTTTTTCTGTTTTTTGTTCCCTAAAAAATACAGGGTACTGTATCAGGAGCCATTTTTCAAACTCCATGTAGAGGTAAAAAAGTCAGGAGAACTTATTCAGCTTAAACTGCCTGCTTTAGGAGCAGGTGGAGAGCATGTTCTTTGAAAGATGTTTTTCAAATGCCTCCATTTCAGAATCACTAACCTTATGCCATAGGGCACAGAAAATTCCAAGCTGACTAAGCCTGTGAATTTTAGAACGTGCTTTGATAGTGACCTTTAAAATCAGTCTATAAACTGGAAATAGTGGTGTCTCACACAGAAAGGAAATGTACAGTGTACTTGAACAAGCAGATCACAGGAGGTCGTGGAAACAAAGACCACACAACCCAAGGGAGCAATTCCACTCCGGTTTACAGTCTTTATTTGTAAACGCCATGTGGTCTGGATGTCAAAGCACTTGACATCTCTGCTTTAAATAATTTGTCATGGTTGCTTTTAAAGTTCAGAGCACTTGTTCATGGCCTCTCTTGAAAACCCACAATAAATATTATCATTGTAGATGAACTTGATGGGCTTTGAAGTTGTTTTGATTCTAAAAATGGTAATAGAGCCTATGTGCAATATTTTATTTTCCAAAATTAAGACTCTTGTACACTTATGAGACAAAAAAGATGTATAAATCCTTATGGTTTTTTTCCCACCTGAGATTCATTGGTCCAAAAGTACTGCAGTAGGATGCACTTTCCTAGCACTTTCAGTGTGACTTTTCACAGGGAACTAAATTCCAAAAGACAAACAAGATCAGGAGCTTGATTCTGCCTCATTAAACCCCAAAAACATTACAGCCAGTCTTAGTAGGAGCAATATCATAGCTAAACACGAGGTGGTCCTTTGGTGGCAGGACCACTGCCCAGAGAATCAGTAGAGACAAGATAGTAAAGAATTGCAGAAAGATGAAAGCTGGGAAACAAATCTCCTGAATTTTCTTCCTTCTTGAGTGAAAAGTAACCTCAAGAGTCATTGAAGAGAAGTTTGACACCATAAGGGATGACTGTGGGATGAGAACTACTGGAAGAAAAAATAAAGTTATTGTTTTGGCAAATAACAAAGCATTTAACATGCAGAAGTGTTTTTTCCCTAATCCCAGCAGGAAGAAAGGTCTAGGCTTGAGAAGTTGAAGAGTGGGAAGAGTGATTGGAAAAAGTCCAGATAACAGATGAAAGCTTCATCTACAGCCTTTTTGTGACTTGTGACTACCAAAATTTCCAGTCTCAGATACTGGACATTGAAAAGACAGGACCTTACTTGTGAGAAAGGTTTAAAGTTACATATGTTTCTATATGTTTTCATTCAGAAGTTTATGCTCATCATGCTTAAATAGGAACAGGCTTTATGAGTCACAGGAGGTTGAAAACACTTTTCTTAAGATAACATAGTTGTGTTTTAACCTTAATAGTTTACTCTCATCCAATCTATTTTGCCATAAAACCACTTGAATTTAAAATATTAAAATACTGAAAATAAGTTCTGGAGGCTATAGCCCCATTTTTCTAAGTAAATTTAAGTGAAACATTGGTGTTCTGAGTGTCTGGATGAATCTTTTGCTTTCTGCTTGTTTTGAACTAATCAACAAAGTTGTCTTGTTTCTTCTTATTCATAATTTGAGTATAAGAATTTTTTTCTTAGCTTTTTGTCCTTGTTTAGTTTTTCTTTTTATTTTTGTTTTGTTGAGATTCCCCAAGAGAAATAATTCTCTCCTTTTCTCTTGCTTTTGAAGGTATTACTGCTTTGTTTTGTATGAAGGATGCTGTACAGAAGGAAGCTGCTCTTTGTATGATTTCCTTGCTGGAAGAACCAGTCTGTCTCAGTCTGACCCAACACTTCTGTCACATGTGTCTAAATAATAAAGAAACTATAGGTTCAATTTATAAGGATTTTTACTTTAAATAGTTAAAGCAACTGCAGCTCATGCTCCATTCTAGACACTAAACTGCCTTTCAGGATGCCTCAGGAAAAACAGTACTTACACACAGACAATATTTTCATCTTCCCTTAAGGAGGATAAAGGCTTTTCTTTATCCAAGGGAAGGAAAGAAGAGTTATGACATCCTCTTGAAAAAACAGCTGATGGAGTTACAAGTGGGACAGACTGGCATTCTGGAAGAAATCATGGCAATGTTCCTCAAATGTGTACTTCTCCAGCTGAGATGTACTGATGTGACTAAAGTCACAACTCTTCTTTCCTGCTGATGTTGCACTTGGCGCTCAGTGCCTGGCTCCAGCTCAGCTCACTCTCTGGTACTAAAAACCCCTTGTTTTGCCTGTTATCCCATGGCTGCTCCTTTTGCTGCTTCTGAACACTGTTTCCATTTTTGTTTCCTGTCACTGTTTTGCTGTTGCTGTTCCCAGTTGTCCAAACACATCTCAGCACTGCAAGATTTCTTCTCCCTTGAGGTACAGCTGCATCAGCTGTGGGTCACAGCACAAATCTGAGCCCTTCCCCAAACCCCGTGATTTTAAAACCCCAAATCCAAGTTTGATTAAAGGTATTTTGTATGAAACTAATCCCCGTCTCTGTTTACAAAGCCCCTTATGTCTGAACTAAACTTGCTTGGTTCCCTCTACAGTTAAAGCAGAAGTAACTACTGTAAGAGCAAGATTCATCTCATCCTGATAATGATGCTTAAAGTAGGTCAGGCAAATTTCACCAAATGCATGTTCCATATGATGGGGTTCCCAAAGTGATTTTCTCAGATGTTGACATCTTTGCTGTTTGTCTCTAAATTTAGATAAAAACTGAATCAGGAGTGTATTAGAGTGAATTATCCTGTTCTTTCTCTCAGAGTGGAAGATTACTAGCAAAAAGAATGAGGATCCTTGCCTAAATGGGCATTTTGTTGACTCAGTACAGCCATTACCATGTTCTGATGTGAGCCTATCTTTTATGTCTAAAATGGCTTTTAAGGTATATATTTGCAAAAGTGGTGGCAGAGGTCTAAACTGAAAAATCAAAGTATGAGCTGCAATTTGCAGTCAGAATACACTGCTGGGGAAGAATAAAGTCACACAAGCCCTCTACTTCATCCCTCTTCCTTGACAGTGAATAATATTTTTCTCTTTTGTCATTTCCTACCTTGTTTTAAAGACTTTCTTTCTACTGTGGCAGCTGTGTCAAAGCTTGGTATTACTTTCTCACTTCCAGTGTAGGGCAGGATGTCCAATAGTCTCTTGAATAAAAATACAGATGTTAATACCATACTTAAAATGTAGAATTTTTTGACATAAATTATCATAATGTATACAATGTACAAGAAAAGAAAAAGAAGGAGGAAAAACCCTAAAAAAATCAACCAAATATTAGTAATTTTTTCTTCTCTTAAAATCATGAGCATACCAAGTGAATAAAAGTCAGGCCAAACAGAGAATTTGGTATCAGATGAATTTCATGAAAGGAAGGAAATATGTAGTTATCCTAAATTTACAAAACCACTTTAAATCTTCTTATGAACCCATGATCTATTTTATTCAAATTGGATCCTATTTTCAGCTCATTTAAAATTCAACAATTCAGAAAAATCAAACATATTTTGTCTGTCAGTGAATAGGGTGGAGATAACAAAGAGAATGAGACAGCACTCATATGGAGATGAGGGATAGAAAACTAAGTAAACCAAGCTTGCTGAGAAAGGATTTGACACTATATATGTGGTTTCTTGCTTATAAAGCAATAACATTGCTGTGACAAAGCCATGATTATAACCTGAAAGTAGTTTTATCAGTCAAACAGAAAGGCTGAAGCTGGGAGGCACCACTGGAGATTGCCTAGTTCAATCACCTCTCTGAGAGCAAGGTCTGCTAGAGAAGGTTGCTCAGGGCCATGTGCAACTGGGTTTTGAATACCTCCAAGCAAGGAGTCTTTAGAGACTCTCCAGACAATCCATTTCAATATCTGACCACCCTCACAGTGGATTTCTTTTTTCCTATCTTTAATGGTATTTTGTGTTTAATTTCAATTTGTGCCCATTCCCTCTTGTCCTGTCACTGATCACCACGGGGAAGACTCTGGCTCTGCTTTCTTTACTCCCAGCATGAGGGATTTATGCCCTTTGCTAAGATCCCCAGAGTCTTTGCCTGTCCAGGCTGAACAGACCCATCTCTGTCTCTCCCAGATGCTTCAGGCCTTTAATAACCTTCATGGCCCTTCACTGCCCTCACTCCAGTATGTTCACGTCTCTCTTGTACTGGGGAGCCCAGCTCCAGACATGTGAAAACCCCCCTGTGGATCCCCTGATGGGGAGGCCCCTAAAAAGTTCTGTGACAGGATTGAGAGATGAACAGGACTTTTGGTTTTTCAGTCTTTAGGTTATTTATTTTTTCTGTTATCAACAGTTTAGTATGCCACCTACAAACCAGACTTAACATACAAAGAGAAGGCACCAAAAAGTCACAAGACACACAGGTTCAAGGGCTTTTGAAACTATTCTGTCCAATTAATTCTTAGAACATACTTTATTTCTACCTTTTTATCAATAACTAATCATTTGTTTGTTCACACAACATCTGCATTGAGGCTCTTTCTAACCAATCACTCTGTGCTACCAACAGTGCAGAAAAAGGAGTAGATGAAGAACAAGAAGGAGATCAGACAATGCCCAAAATTCTCCATCTTGTCTCCTATCTACCTCCATACTAAAACTCCAAAACGCTAAGTTTTTCACCCTGTGATAAACTATACTACTATCTATTTCACACACTCGTAGATTCCAATTCATCCCAAAGTCTTGGAAGCTTTCTCCATGGACAAAAGTTAAAAGCAGTGTTCTCCTGGGGATCAGGACTTCTCAGGACAGACAGAGAAACATTCCCTGTGCCCTGGGTTCCAACACGGACACAGCATTCCAGGTGTGTCTCAACAGTGCTGAATGGAGGGCAAGGATCGCCTCCTTCCAGCTGCTGGTGACGCTCTGCTTGGTGCAGCCCAGGAGGCTGGTGCCCTTCTTTACCTCAAGGAAAGAAGGCTCATGGGCAACTCGTTCCCTGCCAGGACCACCAAGCTTGCAGTGCAAAGCTGCTTTCCAGCCAGCTGGGTCCTGGTTGGAGCTCCCGCTGTGCGAGTCTCCCTTTCCCAACCTGATGAGCAGAGATGCTGCTGATCCCTCTCAGTGCAGCTGAGGCTGAAGGTCATGAGGCTGCAGGTCTCAGAGAGGACCCAGCCACCCTCCTCCTCTTCAGCCTGAGGCTCTGCAGGCTCCTGGCCTCCTCCTGCTGTGAGAGCTCCCTGGTAGTCGCATCCTCTTTCCCAGCAGCAGCAGGCACCCTGGTGTTCCTCAAAGTGTTCCCAGGAGTCCCCTGACAGTGTCAGGAGAAGTTCCCAGAAGGCAGAGAGGATCTCCAAGCACAGAAACTGCTGCCTGGACTGTGGTGTCTGCCAGCTGTGCTGGGCTGTGGGGCTCTGTGGGACTGGAGGGAAGCAGCTGCTCTTGTGCAATGTTTTTTAGGAAAAAAGGGAAAAAAAAGTGCATCAAGGAAAGCTAAACACCAACAAAGGAAGACAAATTATTCTTCTGTAGATAATAATAATATACACTTCTAAAAATACTTTCAGAGGCCTTATTAGCCCTTGAAATTTCTGAGAATGTTTGGGTATATTGATATATGAGTGTGTTATTGTGTTGAAGGCCTTTGAACACTTTTCTCTTTCGAAAGGAGGGATCAGATTAAGTCCTGTGGTTCCAGGAACTGTCAGTTCTCATAGTTGCTGCAAGTAAATTTTTAATGGAGTGTTGTGATAAAGCTGAAGTGCTTTATTCTCCTTTATCATGTTGATTTTTATAGTAAAATTTATCATGGAAAGCGTTAGTGAGAAGAGTCTTTTTGATTCATTGAAATAAAAATCCAGATAATACCAAAAAATTCTGAAGTTAATTTTTTAGAAGTTTCATCTCATGGGAAGTTTGGACATTTATTTCAGTTTCTGTCAAAAGGAAGTGTTGAAGAACTAAATAGTCATGCAGAACAGAAATTCCAGAATCTGGGCACTGTAACGTTCTTTGAGATAAAGGTTGTGGTGTTTCTTTCCTCTTCTGCCTATCCTATTAATTTCATATCTCTTATCAAGTTACATTTTGGTAGTAAAGTCTGTACTGGGCAAGTAGATTTCAGTGTGTGCCCTAATGAGCTTCATGTGGGAACAAAACCTCAGTGTTTGCAGAGTTGCTTGCATAGATCTAACATTTCTGGTTGCATCTTTCATGCTTGCTGAGTTTGAGCAGCATCACTTTATAAAGGCCCAGATTTTCCCTGCAGTATCTTACAAAGACTGAATTGCTTGAGGATGAGTGCTGTAATTGAGAAACTAGTAGTTTAAAGGCATTTATGTGTAACATACTTAGTGTTTTCTCCTTTCTGGAGAATAGCTAATCATACTGAACCTATTTTCTGTTGGTCTTGACATGGAAACCATCAAAACTTGGAGCAAACAAAACTGTGTTCCAAAGATATGTGGCATTGCATTCTACAAATTGATGGTAGCCAGAGAATATGGACAGAAGTGATTAGTCAGGCAGAGGGCTCAGTTTGGTACTCAGCTTCTCACAAAATAATTTTTGATTTTTTTTTTTTTTTTTTTTTTTTTTGCAGTAGCTATCTTCTTTAAAAGGTTTTTTCTTGGAAAGTATATAATTTTCATTTGAAGATATTTTCCTATTTGAAGATTATAGGATTAAAAAGCCCCAGAACATACTGTGAGTAGCATTTATTCCTGCTTTAATGTGACAGGCCCATGAAAATAAAACTAGTTTAGAGGAATAGAACAATTATTATCTGGATCTAAATCCTGAGGTGAAGGACTGGACAAGTAAGCACAAAACTTTCTCAGAAATGTGCTCATCTTTTCCTAATTAATTAGGAAATTAATTGCCTCTTGGAAGTCTCATTCCAATAGGTAGGTGTGGACATGAATGTTATTCCATCTCCTTGGTTCTTCCTCTGTCAAACATCTCATATGATTGCTTTCAAATGCAGCCTTTAAATAAACAGCCCCATCCTCAAAAAGCTGTCATTTCAAATGCATCCTCCTACCCTTCAGGAAAAAATTGGTGTGAAGGTAGGAAGGACCTAACTTTTAGTATTGGGACTTTTGTTTCTATGTTTTGCCTAAAGAGGTTTTTTATGGGGAATAAATAAGTTGTTATAGAAAATTAATACTGTTATTAGGAAAAATGAAATTAAAAGAATGTATTTTTGTTTGTAGAAAAAATTTACTTAGAGCAATAAAATATAAAGCATACGTGAGCCTTTCTCAAAATTCAAATACAGTATGATTTAATATTAACTGGGAATGATTTGTCCCATAGGATTGAGCTTGAGATTAACAAGTCCATCATGTGCTGGAATGAGGGGCTTGTTTCATCTTCTTAGCTGCATACTCAGTTATTTTCCAATTGAGATCATTGAAATGTGATCCTACCCTGAATAACAACAATCTCTGGGCTCCTCCCCCCAGTATGAGACTCTTTGTTACACAGTTTTATTTGTATGTCATGACACTCTGTTTCACACATGCTTTTTTTCTGTGATTAACAACAACTTTTTAAGGGACATCTCTAAGAGTCAACTACTGTGGGTCAAGGTCACTGGAATCATATCTCCCCAGGAGACACATTTGGAGCATCTGTCACCGAGAACCTCACAGATGTTAAGTTTATTAAGCATCCCTCATTTTTGGCACTATCATTTGTTTCTCTGTAACTACTGCAAAAAAAAGTATTCCATTATCATTTCCAACAGTAGTCAGAAAGTTAAGCCAGAAAGTTAATCACTGGAAAAGTCATTACCAGGTCATCCTATGATTCAGTTCATGCCCAAAGCAAAATTATCACTACACAGTTCCACCCTATGCCCTTTCTATTTTGTGGCTGATCCCTGAATTTTGCATTTTGGGTCTCTCTTCTCCCCACCCCCTGTCTGGGGAGTATCTGAGAACCCTTTTTGCTCTGGATGCCCTCTCTGTCCCATGGATGCCATGGTTCCTGCTCAGGAATATCGACTGTCTACATTTGTGAATGCAAACTTAAGTCCTATTTTAGTTGGTAGAAGGGCTGAAACAAAAGCCTGGGGAGCTATATTTGCACTTATCTTTGAAAAAAAAAAAAGTTTAAATAAATGAGAATCTCACTGTATTTTAATAGAATCTGAAAACTAATGCGTGCATTTATCTTTTCACAAAATTAAGCACTTGGAATACACAAAATTTCAGACTAAAGCACTACTAATTTGGAAATATAGGAGTTAAAATCTCTGGCAGGCTTTAAAACATTTCATCACCATTCAGAAGAAGATGCCAAAACCTCAAGATAACTCACAGGAATACTCCAGTGCTAAAAGACACTGAGCATCTTCTTTGCTGCTGCCAAGCCTAGCATCTTTCACTATGAAGAATGACAGTGAAATGACCTTTAAGAGACTGTGTCTGGTAAACTGAGATCAAGACTGACATCAGTCCTGAAACAGCTGCACTATGGTTGATGGCTGATAATTTTGACAAGTAATTTGATTCTTCCATTAATAACCCAATTTTCAGAAGAGTTCATAGCTCAGTAGCTCCATCTGCAGCTCTCAAAGCTAAGGCCAGGCTTGAGAAAACACCTCCCTATGGACACTTCCCACTAAAGTTGTGGAAAAACTCGCTAGGACTGCACCCACGTGAGTTGGTGAACACCACAGCACTAAGCTGGTGGAGAACTAGCTGGTATCTTAGACCTTCTCATTGCTTGCTTGTAAATATCTTAGCCCTGAACCATACACAGAAAACTTTAAATTTTGCTTAATATGGTTTGGCTTCTGAAGAGGTTCTAGAAGTGGAAAAGCAATTATGTAGCTTAAACCTGAAGTGCATGAATAGATTTATGTCAGGAAGTTTTCACAGTGGTTTTGCTCTGTGTCTATATTAAACCAAGGCTATTAATAGGGTTGAAATGTTTTGGTAAGTCTCATGAACTTTCACATCAAACTGAGACAGAAACTTTTTTACGTCTTGAAGAAACTCTTGTGTACTTTTCTGTAACTTGCTCTGCTTACCTCTGTTCTTCTTGTTTATTAGTAAAAACAAGAAAGGGAAGGGTCAAAATGAAATTTGAGGAGTTGTTCTCATGGTGATCCTGATCTGTCTGACAGCCAGATCCATCAGAAATTGCATGAGTATTTAACTTCGCTTTACAGAAGAAAGGACCAAACATGTTTCCAATTACAGCTGGTAACCTCATCCTGGGGTGACTTTGTTATTGGATTTGCTTTCTAGAGGGATCCCATTTCAGAGGTTTTCTCCAAAATTTGCCCTAAGCCAGGACACCACAATAATGAATGCAACAAATATAGCTCATTTTTAACTGGCAGCCACTAACAATACATTTTGAGAGATGTGTTCATTGTTTGAGCCAATGAATACTCTACTCAAAATTAATGTAATTGTAAGAGAAAACTGGCTAGAAATGTCTGAAATATCAGAGGTTGGACTTATGCCAGGGATTGATTCACTGTTTATAACTGCAGGTGTTACTTCAAGGATTCAGCATGCTTAAAACTATGATCATTATGTCAAGTAATGAAGAGAACTAAATAATGCTACTCCAAAAGAAGAATGCCTTTGCATATAGTGAGGGTTCTCAAGCAGCTTTTTTAGTCTTCAAAGATTTTTCTTCTTTGTACCAACATGATAACAACTTATGTTTAAACTCTGCTTGTCCTCATTACACAAATACACGCTAACGTACACGAACACATGCACATGATTTTATGGAGGAACAGATATACAGTGTTTGTTTCCAATGGTTTATTCCATGAGGAATGGTTACAGTTCTGTTTCAGACATTCCTAACTGGGTTATCTCTTACAGTCATTATCCTCTTCCACCAAAATATTTGATTATGCATCATAACTAAAAGTAATAAATTGACTAAATTAAGACATCAATTTTTATCATTGTGAAGCATATGTTCCTGAAAACATTCTCTGTTCCCCTCTGCCTGGGGAGACTATCGGGCTGTCTTTATGAAGACTCTTCTATGCATCATTTTATTTATAAAGCAGAGTCATTCACATTCCCAAATATGACCACTGGTGTGCTTCCTTCTCATCCACTCATCCATTTTAAGGTGTTTTATCTATGAGTGCCACTTTGTCCACAGTTTCTAGTTTGTAATACTTTCTGTCTTGGATTCCACTTGAAGGACTTTACAATATCCAAGAGTTTGCCACTCATCCCTGTTTCTCTCTCATTTCATATTCACTCCCTCATTCCTACCTTTTAACCTGTACAGTATGTCCTGATACTATTACTACACAAGAGACTTTCAAACAAAAAAAAGGTAGAACTGACAGTATCAAGCTGAACAAAATTACTGTTTAAAAATCTTTTAGTCTTGTTACCATTATTTCATGTCTTAATATCTTCCTACCTTTCAGATTCTGTAATTGGTCTTTATTTGTTATGATTTTTTTTTTTTAATTTGAGAAGAAAATTGATAAAGCAATTTATTTGGGTTACCACAGAATTACTTGCCTTTCTCTATGTTTCCATAATTTTGTATACTAATTTATGTATGGTTTTGAATCTTGTAAATTTGAACACACTATTAGTGAGCAGCAGAGTTAAGGATTAAAAGTCCCAGATAAGTGTTTCAGATTAAAGTGAACTTCTGTATTTCTGATTTAAATTACAACGAGGACAGAAAACAAGATCCAGAAATATTTATAATGATGCTTTGTAAAAGCGCAACGTTACAGGGAATCAAGTTATGGATAGTAAACAGGGTAAACAGACAAATGACATAAATCCAAGAAAGACCTAAAAAGCAGAGAAGCAGAGTAACTTGTTATAAATAGCTTTGATTCAAAAGACTTTCTGTTTTGGAGCATATTTCACAGCAGTGTCTAATGTGCCTTGAAGCAAAACTGGCAGGAAATGTAGCAAAAGGTCATGTAATGTTTCAAATATTATGCTAGAACCCTGCTGTCAGCTGTGCAATAAATATAATGTCAGCTGTCCCTCTAACAGGTGATACAGCCTCCCAAGGAGAACTACCTCTGTTCTGGTACTGGATGCAGCCCTGGATATCAGGATATAGCCACAGAGAATTCAGGTTACCAAACACTTCCAGGAGAGTGCCCGTGGATCTCACTGACACTTCAGAGGCATTACTAAAATGTACAGCATTGCTTGTATCAGTGATCCTAGTGGACTTCCAGGTGTTTTTTTCCAGCATCATATGAGTGTTTGTCAATTGCATTTGCCTATTAATAAATAGGAAATAGACAATTAATATTGGCTTTGTTAATTAAATACACTGTCCTCTGTTTAGTACCCAAATAACAAGGCAGCTAGATGCAGCAGCTCTCAGATGTTACCAATTCTCCTGAAATAAGGCTACGTGCTGCATGAGTCTTGCCTTTGTGACAACTTCCGTTTGTTGATATTAAAATCCACTTCCCAGGAACACAAGTCTCATGCAGTCCAGAACAGCACATACTGAGCACAAGTCATACTGATTTTGAAGGATCTTTAACACAGCAATGGTAGCCCACAAAAGGAAATTTCCATTTTCTTGCTATGTAATTACACAGACATAAACACAAAATAGGCATTTACTAAACAAGGCGTACAAGTTACTACCCCAGTCCTATCCCAGTCCCAAGTAAAATTCCAGTCTCTTTGAATTTTAGGTGTAAAACTTGATTACTGAAGACCTCATCCTGCCTGAAAAGCAGTGTAGTGTCAGATTAACAAGAGTCCAAAACAAGCAGGAATGTCTCAGGAGAAGTGAGGAGTTTGAATGCTGACAGGGCTGGCTCTTTGTTAAGATTTTTTGAACATCCATTCAATCATACATGTTTTGCCTGACAGTCCCTGCTACTATGTGTGTTACTAATATCTTTCCTAGATTTAGAATACCACCTTGAGAACTCTTTTTTGCCTTTAAGGGTCTATATAAATCCTACATCTGTAGGATTATGACTAATGATGTGGAGCCACTGATGCATACTAAAGCACAAATAATATATTGGTAATAAGGTAGCTCAGGACAGCAGACAATATTTGGAGGCTGCTGACTTTATAAACAGAAATAATTTCAATAACTAATAAAAATAATGTAATAAAGACAGTCTAGTCAAATGTCTGTGTCCTAATGAAGTGTTTCATTTGCAGCCAGGCTCGAGTAAACATCCTGCAGTTTGAAGAAATTCCATATTGGTATGGTGAAGAAAATTTAGAATGCCAGACTTCTAATATTGGTTTGCTCATGTCTCTTGTTCAAAATTCAAAATGACAAAATTTAAAGACAGAAAATTAGAGCAGTTTTTAAGTATCTCAGGAATAGTTTCCCAGATGTTCAGCCACACGTCCCTGGAAAATCGCTGCATTAGGCAATGGATAAAACTCATCCTGTACTATTTGGTACTACCAAAAGGTCTGCTACCAGATCATGGTGGCAGGCAAGACTGATTTTCCTCAGGTCAGTGTAGTCAGGGCTGTGTTACCCATTCCTCCACTGCCTGGGGAAGAAATATTCTCGTAATTGCTCCATCATCTTGTCCTCCTGTGAAAAACCAGTGCAAAGGTCCAAGGTGCCTAAGTCATACTATATTTGTTCTCCAAGTTATTTGCTGACATACACACTGTGCAAGGTCATTGACTTGTAGAGAGGCAGAAGGAAGCTCTCAGCTTGGATCAAGTTGAAATACATTAAATTTTCAAGGGATAGAAAAAGTATGTGATGTATCGATTCCTTGGGAAAAATACTAAAAAAAACTCACAAGGGAATGAAAACCTTTGTCAGTCCAGAGTCAGGTATCACTGTTTTGTCAGTCCTTCTAGTACATTTGCTATTTTGATATTATAGGCACATTCTTAGTTCATAGGTCATGTGAACATGACTTACAAAGCTCTATTTTTAGCCTGAATGAATACATATTTTATGAAAGGAAGAGTTTTCTTCACAAAAAGAGCTTGCAAATGATGTGAGACTTAGTTTTTTCCCACAGACTCTTACACGTGTGTTGCAGATATTCAGAGTAAAAGAAAAAGTGTTTAATCTGGCTTGCTAGGACAGCTGCATGAGATAAAATACAGCTCTGAGTTCATTGGTAGATGTCTCTACAACCAGATGTTCAACTTGTTCATCCTCTTATGCACTGAGTGAATTAAAGAATAATCTGTGATTACATTATGCTCTGTACTCTATTGCACTGCATATTGTAGCAATTGTCTCAAAAACTTCCCAAAAGTTGAGGAACTAACTATAGCTCAAAATACTCTCTGTTTGCTCTGTCAACCTTCTTTCTTCATGCAGAAAAGGTTTGGTGGGTTTGGTTATGGCTGGATAAATGTTATATGGCAATTCAGATGTGTATTACTTGAGACAGCATTTGCCTGCAAAAAAAAAAAAAAAAAGAAATAAAAGGAAGAAATTTCAGTTTGTTGTGAATGCTACAAATCATTTATCCAATGAAACTATTAGTGTTCCAAAAAAACCTGATGGCTCCCAGCTGCTGTTCCTCTGCAAATTGCAGAGTTACTGTAGAGGTGATCAAGCAGCCTGTGATGGTGTAGAGCAGGAAAGGAGTCAAGTACTTGTCTTTCCAGCCAGCTGTTTCCAGCAGTTGCCAACATACTCACTGCCATGGGTAGGCAGAGTCCATCTGCCTGTTACCTACTAAAAGATCATTTAAACCTCTGCAAATACTTTTCCTTTGTTTAGTATTTACGCAGTCACTTGCCAATTTATGAAAGGCTGGATGAGCATCTGGGAAATGGAAATCATGTCCCTGTTTACAGAACAAATGGTTCATCACAACTGCCCTTACTGGACTCTCTTTTGCTGCCCTTCCCTACTTGCTGTCACTGCCTGGGGTGTCGACACCAGCATTTGTATGCTTGCTCTCCCAGCCAGACCATGAACAAATCTAGTGTTTGTTTGATTTTGTTTATTTCTTTGTTTAATGTTTTTCAAGGTTTTCCTTAAAGCCCTTCCCAGGCACAGGGTGGGAATCACCAGATAGGAGGGAGAGGCCTATGGGTTGTTTTATATCATCATCTCTATCAAACATATTTTAGACTCAATCCATAGCCTAAGCATGGACTGAATAGATCTGCAAAGATTAATGTAGAAATCAGGGAAAATGAAGTTACCTGAATTAAACCAGCCCACACTTGTTTCACCACATAGATAAGCTATCAGTCCTTGGGAAGAAGAAAGTTTTGAAACATGAGACTGGGGGACCCAGGACACAGATTTAGGATTCTACCAGTTTAATTGCTAATTGGATTAGAGCTTAAAGTCTTATGTAGCTCAGGAACAAAGACACAATTTTTACAGCTCCTTATTCACCTTCCTCTGGAAAACATCAATTTCTTCCAGGCTACTCAGTTCAGTGTTATGAAGCCTAAGGAGGTAACACTAGTGATCAGCACAGTGTTTCAGAAAAGTTGAAACAAGAAGCAGGAAGAAAGAAAACAAGTATGTCTTTTTCATACAAACAGGATTGGTTTTGGTTTCATTCTTCCCATTTGGGAATGTGAAAAATTAACTTAGAAATAAAAATACTGTGTTGGTAGATATAGATACTTTAGCTGCTACAAAGAGCAACCAGAATACAGAATAGTTCCTTTTTATGTATAATTTGTCATTGCCTTCTCTGTGAAATATGCGGAGGAATCTTGAGGCCTTTGAATTACTAATAACTCAGAAAGAATCTATCCAGCCTTAAAAACTGGGGTAATTTAGTACTTAAGATACCAAGCTCCAAAAAGCTTCTCTGTGTTAAGCATTCAGCAATCCAGCTTTTCAGATACCTGAAAGTGGTAAATTTAACAGATAAAAATCCACTGTGTATATATATATATATATATATATATGTAAAGTAGGCAAAGAGACATAGACCATAAAAATTTTGGATATTTATAAAAAATAATCCTCAGACAGAGGAATGATTTTTTTTCTTGGGAAAGGGAGAAATAGTGTCTTATAGATGCTTTCTTCTTATGGAATCTGGGCAATGTATACACTCAGAGAGGGAGATTTTTTTTCCTTAGGGGGACAGCTGGAAACATGGGTGTTAAAGGACAGACCAAACAATTGTCCAACTATTTGTGTCCAGTTGCATCGTTATGTAAATAGTGTTGCTAGAATCCCTATAATTTATTAAGTTACTGTAATTTTTGGGAATATTTAAATATTGGCTTTGCTGAGTCATCTCTGTATGGTGCAAATTGTTTTTGCTATACTACAGCTTTCATTGCTTACTGATTATTTTTCACTTGATGCATCTGCATAAGTTTCATTAACATTAATGAAAATTCCAAGTTTGTGTCAGATGGAGTCTAAATCTTCAAGACTGGAAATAACAGCTTTAATACTTCCTGTGAAGATGTCTGGAGAGAAGACAGGTTTAATTCTAATAGCTACTTCTTCCTTCCCTGCTCATTATGTCCATGTATTTACCTCTAATTATAAATTGCTGTTTTCAGAGCTACTGTACCTTTATTCAAGGATAAACACATTACACTTAACCAGAAGAACAATTTAGATTCTAAAATATGAAACAATTTGTGGGGTGCTTTGGGAAGTCATAGAAATGTAATTTAGGTTAGAGAGATCTAGAATCATTCTGTAAGCACATCCAAAATTCTCAGAAGAAATTACAAGGTCAATGATACCTATGTGGGCACAACAGGACAAATCCAGCTCTTGTGATGTAATCATGAGTCTGCTGGCTCTTACCTGCATTTGCTCTTACCTGCAACAGTTCCAGAGTTTATAATCCTTTGGGCACAGGAGACCAAGGATTATTAAGAATCTGTGCTTCATTTACTTATAATTTACTTGTCTCTTCCTCTTTATCATCTTAGACTTAGCTATAAATATAAAAAATAATTTAGTTTTAATCTAGTGTAGAAATTCTGTATTGGTAACATGTTTCATCATTTTTTTACATCAACAGGTGGCAACTTTTTTTTTTTTTTTTTTTTTTTTTTTTGATTCACCCTGGATAGGAGCCAGCCAGGCTGCCAAAATCTCATCTGAGACATAGGCACCTAAATCACCTAGAGATTTTCATTTCACCTAGAGAGAGCAACACAGACTTGCAGCTTTCAAATATTTCAAATATTGCCTAGCCTGGAAGACCTTCAGGTATCCTGCACTGGCTCCTCAAACATGCTCCAAAGAGGAGCAAACATTCAAACATTCCTTGGGAGGATGAGCAGGCTACACTTACATCACAATCCAGGTTTAGGCAGACAGTCACCTAGCCTGTGCAACTCCTGGAAGAAGAGGAGCATATGTGTTTTTGCACTTAACATTTAGTGGATAAAGCACTCACTACCACCTTAAACTTACTCCCTGTCTGTAGTTTCCACTCATTCTTCCACCTCTGAGAAAATGTCCTCACCAGCACTATTGTTGTTGAACTGGGAATGCTTCCTACAGCTCCTCACGGATCCAAGTCATGGGGCCAAAGGAAGAACAGACACAGGGAGTCTGATTCCAGCCTGGTTCTAGGCATTCCTGAGAGGCTAATATTGTAGTTGGGACTTAGATCCCAAAGGCATTATTTTCAGTAGTCCACAATTTCTTTCTCCATTCTGTGTCAGATTTGAAGCAGGATGGATGCTGCACTAGAACTGGCCTGTGAAAAACACCTGCATACTCAGCCTCCCAGTCTGAAGGGTTAGAATGACAAGTTCTGATTCTATTGAAATGATATTTTAGGCATCTGAAGCTCATGATTGAGCTCAGGCTCCATTTTTAAACATGCTTGTGATAGTTCTTTGAAGATGAACTGACTCTTTTTGCTCCCTGCTTTTATTGGCCAAGGCTTGCCGTGGTGTTGCCATGATGATTTTGCCATAGTTGAGGGGCCAGGACTGTGTGAGATGTAACAGGACACAAACCTGTGCTATTCAGAGTTTATATGTTATGTGTAGCAGTGTGCTCAAAGACAGTTTCTTCTCATAGTTCATTTCCCCTTTGCAATTCTGTGACAAATTTGTCACTGTTACAATTAATACTGTAAAAAGAATATAAGGATAGCATTTATAGAAATAAAATTAGATTGCCTCCCCTGCAAATTACCTTTTCTTTTGCTTAAATTTTCCCATTTTATCTTTTCTTTCCTGATTTGCATTAATTAGAAATCAGTGTCCCTACATAACTCATGGTTCCTGATACTACCTCCCTTTTATAGCAAATTCTCTGTTATATTCTTCTGTTCTTCCACATTTTTTTAATCCTGCCCTCGCTTCCTTAAGAACAAAATCAAACAAGCAAAGAACAAGAAAGACCAAAACCAAACCCCATAAATTCACTGGCTGAGCAAAGCAGAAGATGGCATGATATTTTCTTTTGGAAAGGGAAGAAAAAATATTTTTGACTAATGGAGAAAAGGAGGAAATGCTCAAAGCATCAGTAGTGGGCAACACTAGCACTCTTCTCCAAGAATGTAGATCTGAAGTTGTGGAAATCCTTAGGCTTAACAGGACCTAAAACTCAAGGTTCCCTTTGCTCTGTTGAAAGGACTTGTGATTAGGTTATGAATCCTATGAATGCATTTTTTTAGAAAAGCAACAATTACTTGATTTTTGAGGACCTGAACCACTTCCCAACTACAAGTCCCAGAAAAGGCAACATTATTTATCCTAGTTTTTGGAAAATTATCCACAGCAGGCAGGAGTTCAGAGTCCAGGAGCTTAGTTCAGAGTGTGCTGATACAGAACAAGAGCTTAGGATCCTAGACATTAAGTGAGGGGCACACAGCAAGTTTTGGTGCTTTCAGGATCACCGAGGCACAAAGCAAAGGCATTTATGGCCTTTGGATCCCCAAGTTCATGTAAATGCTTTACCAGAGTGCTTTGCAGTCTGTTCCCAGCACCTTCTCTTTGTTCTCCTGTACCTGAAACCGGCTTAAGACAGTACTCTGCAGAGAGGAATCCCAAATACTTCAATCTATGGCTATGCTCATGCTGAGTTATTAATTCTGCCCTCTGCTCACTCCACAGCCATGGCACATTAATCCTGGCTTGGAAGACTTTCAGCTCTCTGTAAGATTACAGCAAAACAGTTTAAAGAAAAGAGACCTGTTCAGAAGCTGTGATCTGATCCAATCTGGGGAGGCAGTTCCAGCTAGCCACAGGATAGCTATTATCTTCCACCATTCAAGCAAGAAGAAACAATTAAATAAAAAAGCCCCAAACACAAAACCCAACAAACTTGTAATGCTTGGGAGAGAAATTTAGTACCTGTAGCGCAATTAAAAGAAAAGCAGCTCAGCAAAGATTAAAGAGAATTAAAAGCAGCAAGTTTTACCTGCTGCCGAAATTTACATCAAAGATTTGTGTGGTACTTGCTGCTGAGGTCTGTGGATTTGAAGACTAAATTCTGGAAGAATAATGCTCATCAAGTTGACAGAAGGTATTATTTCATACCTCTGGAATTAAAGGCATGCCCAGCCCCAAACCCTGCAGCCATGAGCATCTGACAGTGCTGAAGATGTTCCAGCATGAACTGCAAGACTGGTACCTTTCTCTCCCTAAAGTGAGCTGGAAATAGGATTGAGCTGTGCTACATTCTCTATCTGAACACTAGAAAAAAATACATGAGTTAGCTTCTGTCTTCATGGGTCATTGCAGATTGTTTCCTTCTCTTTAATGTTTGTCGATAATTAGGATTCACAAAATGCCTCAATTTCAGCCTATGCTGAAATCTGATTAAGTCTACCCCAGGTACAAAATCGGACTAATACCAGTGTGAAACCCCACAATCTTCACTGGGAAAACATCCAGGCCAAATAGGGGTGTCGCTGAAAAATGAGACCTGTGGGAATCCATAAAATCAGAACGTTTTGGGAAAGCTGCAAAAGGCAGGCCTCAGAGACAGCAGAACTGTGACTAGAGCTAAGCAGTAGCCATAAGATAAGTCAGCAGAAAATTATGTAAGAAGTAGAAAAGTAAAGACAAATAGAACAATGATCTATGTATTAGTGCTTGTCTAGAATAACTCCCTAAGCTGAAGAAAAGTATATCTAGCAAGATAGGAAGTTCTAAGCTTAATAATCGAGCTCTGTGCATTGTGTTTTAAGGCTTACGAGCAGCTACTGTATTTGAAATAAGCAGGCATTGTTTTAACCGAAGGTACATGTGCTTATAGTGGTTGGATAGAACTACTGTCAATATGCTTTTGCTTTGTGTGATTGGTTAAAAAACTTATAAAGTAAGTTGTAACATTAAGTTCTTGGTCTGCTGCCTGGGATGTGAGCTGCTGGCATCTTCCCGTTGTCATAACCATGTAATGAGACTGATGCTGGAAAATAAAACAGCTCAAGGCACGTTCCTAGCAGTCCCGTCCCGTTCGTGATTTGTACATAGTCCCCTGCCGGCGGTAGAGACCCTGTTGATACAAAAAGCTGTCACACCCTAAATTTATTGAAATCTGTTCTTAAGATTAATTTTCTTTACAAATCTTTGACAAAGTAAACTGGGGCCTCTCTCAGTACTTTCATTGGGAATGTCTTGCTTCTGAACTATTGCAACTACTGTAAATCCCACATAGCTTGGTTACACCTGGTTCTGACCTGGCTCATGATGACACCTGGCTCAAGATGGACATTCTCACTTGGGTGCTGGGGCAGGTCAATATGATGCTTCATTTGGATGCTTTCCCTCTGTGTCAAATTTGGTAATTACAATTGCTTTGCTTTTTGCTGAATGGAACATGATTTGTTTTTTTATTTCTTAATTGCAGTGGCTTTCTGAAATCATTTTGATTCTGTACAAAAGATCAGGGGCTGCTACTCATCTTCATTATTAAGTGCTGAGTTGTCTTCAAATTAAGTGACTGACACTGTTCAGCAGTCATTGCTATTGGGTGTTAATGAAACTAAAAACCAGTTAGAGTTTAAAGAGCATTTAAGTGAGGTATGAGGGAGATGTGGAGCCTGGGGTTCCTCAGGCTGGCAGGGCAGGGCCTGGCATCAGACCTGGGCTTTTCTTAATCACTATACAGGCATTAATTTTCTTCTCATAAGCAAAAGTGGTTACTTGAATGTTTTCTAAATAAGTTCATGGATTTCAAGTATTAGAGCCTAAGTGCTTGTGGAATTTCATTTTAGAGATAATGGGAAATTTGTGTTTCTGAGTTCATATGCCATGAATTTGACCTTCATTTGCAGACAGAGTTAAGTTTCCCTTCTAATTTTTTTTCTTATTTGTCCTTCTGTTGGTCACAATCAATTTAAAAAGCCTCAGGCTAAACCAAACAAAGTTGACAGCAATGTGGAAGATGGTGACAAAATATAGAAATACATCTTTCATTAAAATACTTTATGGATTCCTTTTTTTATCTCATGTTGAATTAATTTTTAAAGTAAGCTTACTCAAGGTTATTGAAAATTGATTCCTAGTAATTTAAATTGACTACTATTAAATTTTATTTGAATTAATTAACTAATTTCAATCCAATACATGAAGAAAATCTCAAAGGTATATTTTCAGAAAATATTGCTTCTATTCTCCTTTGGAATTTCTCATGACTCTTTTGAGCTAAATTCTCAAATAAGAATCAAAGGGCTTATAGAGGTACTGTAAGAACCTTCTAACTTTTCTCTGATGCTCCCAGTGAGGACTGGTACTGAATAAATTCCCAAAGTCTTGAGTCACTTGCTTAATAGCACAGAATTGATAGATCAGTAAATTCCAGATATTGGTGAAATAATTACATTTCTATTCTGGACTAATGGATTTTTAAAATGTAACAAATTACATCTCTGTCAAACATGGACTCAAAATCACCTCCTGATTCAATAAAAAATAAACAAGAAATTAAATAGTAATTATTAAATGAAAGCTGTAATTTCTTTTATTGGTCCTACACATTTTTGGAGTTGGTACTGATAGTTTACGGACAAGTCATTCCTCAGTTTCCATAACTCCTGATCATCAAATAAAATGACCATATATAGACTGCATGCAAATAAATGTTCTTATTCCACATGATATTAAGCAGCCCTCACAAGCCCATTGCCCTCATTTTTCAGGAAGCCCCAGGACTGACATATCTAGAAGCCCAAGTACTTGTACAATTTCACAAGCTCCACATAGCATAACAGTTTGCTGCCAGCAGAAATGGTTCAAAAATTAGCAATTTTCCACTCTTTTTAGAGAAAATATGGGAGAATTTAAGCAAATTAGCTATGGCTGTGGTCTATTAATACTTGATATCCACAGCCATGTGGGTAAACTTTAATGTGTTGGCTGAAAATGGCAGAGTGACTTGAGCACACCATCCTGTTCATCCTCCCTACACTGGCACTACTTCTTTGCCAGCAGTGAGGGACAAATGCTCACCTCTCTGACATGATAATGGAAGAATGGCAGAGTGACTTGAGCACACCATCCTGTTCATCCTCCCTACACTGGCGCTACTTTGCCAGAAGTGAGGGACAAATGCTCACCTCTTTGACATGATAATGGAAAGCTATTTGCTTATTTGAAGGCAGAGGTTTAGACTTTCAAAGAGTGGTCCTTTGGGAAGTATAGGAAAATTTAATTAGTGTTGCATGGAGACAATTTCCTGATAGTGAGTGGAAAGCATGTCTTGGTGCATGTTTTTTTTTGAATTGGTAAGGAGGAATTGACTGTTTTAAAATGCTGCCCAATGCATCTGCATCAGGGCATGTAGGGTATTTTTAAAAACATTAAAAGTTTCATTCTGCTAAATCCTTCTGCATGCCTTGAGTTGATTTATTTTCTTCAGCAAGTTGTACAGCTGAGTCCAGGCCCCTGTCAGGGAAATAATGCACTGCTCAGAGATGCTAGAGCTGCAGTGTCTCAGTGTCTCCCCTGAATATTTTTCTTGTGTTCAGTTTGGGAAACAAATACAAAAATCCACTCTCTCTTAAACCCTCTAGGCACTGTTAGTGCCAGAATGGGAAGTGTCAAATATGGCTCTCTCCACAGGCACTATTATGTATCTCCAAGGCTTTCAGACAAGTGGCTAAATAAGAAGATGAATCACTGTCATCCATTTAAAAGCAGGAGAACAAAGAGCATGTCAAGGATGGTGTGAGAACCTCTCTAGCAGTTACCTTTGAGCTCAAACTATTACAGGCTCTATAACAAATTGCTTGCCTACAGGCAAGGTCACTCCTATTAATTTTTATGAATTGCCCTCAGTTCCTTGAATCCATGAACTATGCAACAAAAGGCAATCAATAAGCTTCACTAAATCAGTGTTTCAACCTTTAAAAATATCCACAGCCTTTATGGAATCAGCTCTGTTTTAATTAAAGCTTATTGAAATTGATTCAGAACAAACCTTGAACAATATGTGTCAATAAATAATGTCTTTAAAGGACAAAGTATTAGAAGAAGGCTAAAAGAGATGATGGATCACAGGATCTATTTCTGGTCATTCTCTGTGCCAGGAAAGACAGTTTATCATTTTTGTACTGCATCAGTGAGAATTCCATGAGCACAACCTCTCTAGTTTTGAAATTTCAGGAAATTCAGTGGTCTCCTAGACTACCGTAATTTCTCTCCAGGTTATCTGGATCCCCTTTTCCTCTGATTCTGTCATTCTCTTAATGACTGCTCCTGATGCAGACATGTCTGACCTAACCTTAAATTTTCTAGCATGATCTCAGCAGCATATAGCTCACTGTAGACTGCAACACCTGCTCAGAGGTATCTGAGATGACCTTCCCCTTGACCTCCAGAAACCATTGGTGAAGGATTCTGCTCTGACAGGCCTTGTGTAATACCAGCCTGCTCTGTAAGGCTGTCTCAGAAATTGTGGTGTCTCAAACAGCACAGTACTTGTGTTTAGGTAACTGAGCTAAGCTCAGATTGTCAAGGTAGCTGCTGTTGAGGAAAAAACCTTGAAACTAAATTTTTTTCTCCTAATTGATCTGCCCATGACTCTTTGGCCATATGAAACTTTCAGTAAAATCCTAAGAATAATTGACACAGAGACTAGGAAATAGTGCTAATTTATGGTTAGAATAGTGCTGTACCACCTGTGATGGTAGCAATCATTATGGGTCAAAATCTAGTAATTTAATAGTTATCTAATTTTCTTTTTGAGCTCAGTTGTCAGCTTCCTCATAGCTAATAAAGTAAGAAAATTTGAAATACAATTTTTGCAAGCTAACAGATGAAGTAATACACTAATTCCTCCAGCACTTTGTTTTAGCTTAAAATTTATGTAACATAGCTATAATATTCATCCAAGTTTGAAAATTTCTCTCTAAATTTCTTTTAAGACATAGAACTCAACTATCAATAAACTTTATGTCTTAGTTTAGGTCTGGAATTTTATGTTTTCTGGTTTTTTTTTTCATTGTGAAAAATTACCTGTCAATATTTACAAAACCTTTTACTCAATTTCAAAACATGAAGGTACCTCACAAACGTGTAATTTTTTCTTAACAAGAATAAAGATATTTCTCATCAGTTATCTTCATAGTTGGCATAACTGAGTCCTACAGTTACTATGTTAGCCTACATTGGTGATGAAATACCTCCAAAAGCCTGTTTGTCAAGAACTTTCTCATTCAAAAGTAATTTTCTAAAAAAGCAGGTGCAATTAAATTTTGTAAGTTACTGACATCATTTAGCAACTACTAAAACAGTTGGATTAAACTATTAACTATTCCACAGTAAAAAAAGTTAGCATATTTTCAGTAGGAAATAATCACTTCTTTCGCTTATGATTTTATACTGTGCTATACTGAAATAACTTCTCTGAGAGAGAACGCCACTCACTTTTATACTCTTCTCTTCCTGAGAAGAGTATAAAAGCCAAATCTTTATTTCACGTGGCCTTTCAGAAGATTCTTACTGGTGTTTGAAGATGTCTGATAAAATTATATGGGAATGCAACACATTTTATGTTCTCAAGGGCTTTACAAAAAATATTACTTTGCAATTTTTGACATTAATTATTCATATAAAAACTTCAACATAATTTCCTATGTATTTAGGGAGAACCCTGATTGTCAAGAAATGTGTTGGAGTGCTGGCACACAAAAAATCAATGCGTGGCTGGAATCTAACAGCCCTCAGAAGTTTTGTTTCTCACTTCCCAGCTTTCCCCCTCTCCTGCATTCCCTGTGCCATGTCCCATCTTGCACCCATGCTTGGTAACAACAGCAACACAGAGCAATTTCCAGCAGAGAAGGCTGTGAGCTGGGAGGCTCGTTGGTTTGCACCTTGAAAGGGTGTAGAGGATCCCACAAGGACATAGACGCAACCTCCTTGACAGCCTGACTGCCAAAATTCCTAGCCCTACATTACCCTGTGAGGATATGCTGCCCAGCCTTGTGGTAAAAATGATTCTTATTTTTTTCAGGTTGAATTTTATTTCTACTTTCATCACAGTCTTATTGTTTCAGAACTGTAAGACTTTTTGCCTTTCTAAATTGGGATTGGAGAAAGCACTCAGACAGCAAGCCTCCCATACAGTGACTGCCAGGCACTGGAAGGGTAAAGGGTGGGTTATGGATTCTTCTCTTCATTTAGAGATCAGCTTAATCTACTTTAATATTTGTCAGCCATTGTTAACATTGAAGGGTTTTTAATAAGGGATGTAACTGTGATTAATGGGTGATAAAATTATCTTTAAAATAAAAATGAAGCAGTTAATGTCAGTTATTCATTTTGTTTGCTAGTTATGTAGTGAGGCTTATGCTTCAAGTGACAGAAAACTACTTTCTGGCTTTAATAATTGCTCATCTTCATATGAAAGAGATTTTCTGTACTTCTACAAAGTTAGTGGACACTTTGTTGAGATATTTACTTTCTGACAAAAATAGTAGAAAACCTAAGCCAGATAACTTAATCTTGTAACTTGTCCCAGTACATAAAGAAAAACAGGCTTCCCACTAACTTTAGTGGGAAACCTGAACAGCTCTTAAACCCAAATTTTGGTGGAACTATTGCATGATATTTTGGTACTAGGAACTTCTGCAAGGCTGAAAACTGAGAGTGACTGTGTTTGAAGTAGTGCTTCTATTTACTTTTTAAGTAAGTGCTGACATTATGGCTGATAGCAAACTGGTCTAGAGATCATGAATGAACCAAAACCGAGATTACACCTCTTCTGATGCAGATTTACTTTGAGTAAGCAATTCTAGCACAGAAGAGATTTTGCAGTCTGGATCTGCCAAAAGATGCAGTCCCACTACTTTCTCCTCTCTTGACCATACTTCCCTTGCTTGGCACTGGCGCACATCAGGCTTTGAGATGAGCTGATTCAGCTCCTTAAACTGGCAGAAAATCAGGCATTTGTTTCTGATGGGCTCGTTCTTTGATGATTTAGTGAGTGGAATTGGTTCATCCTGATGGCGACTAGAGTGGTTTCAAGGGAGGGGCTGGGATGGGAAATGATCAGGAGAGCTGAACTGGAAAGGGAGGAGAAAGAAAGGGAAGAGGAAGCAGACTTTACATTTTGATAATAGCTGTTAGAGCTGCCCAACCCATTTGTAACACTTCAAACCCAGTATATTGTCTCTTAGACCACTCTCCTTCCATAATAAGTGATGATTAACACATCCATTTGTCATCTCTTCTAACTGAACTCCTGTTTGCCTGAACTTTAGGCAGTAAGAAGGCAGAACATGTTATACAGAGCAAAATTTGACTTTGAATAATGTGTTTAAAATATAAAAAAATATGTACAGAAAAGAAATTCCAAGGAAGATGTAATTTGGAAAGTGACACAGAAACAGTGCAGGAGGTAGAATGAACAAGAGTTAAAGTTAAGGGTGCTTACAGAAAGCTACAGGGACAAACCTGAGGCTGATGAATTATTTTGTGTACAGGATGAAAGCCAAGCTCTAGCAAGTGAGCAGATACAAGGCATGTAAGCCTAAGGCATGTAAGCCTAAGGCATGTGTCTGTTCAGTGGGAGACATAACGGGGACAGAGCAAGTTTTGACTCTGTTCTCACTAATATATTGTGCTTGGCTATAAAGTCTGTCTCCATTTGCAGCTAGTGAACTAAATTTCATTTCATTGTAAGGCATTTGAGGGAGGGATGATAGAGTTCTCTAATTTTTTTTTTTTTATTATTCTTGTGAGTGCAGTTGGCCTTCTAATATTTGTAAGTACTAAGCTGTTTAGTAACAATTCTGCTCTATCAGTTTGATGAAAACATTTGGGCTTTTCCCCATTTATTATGTAAATTATTTATTTATATCTGAAGCAAGGGAAGATATTATAGAATATATAGAGGCCACAGTGACAGTTCTGTAATTCCCCTGAGCTTACTGAAAGAAAATAGTCCTTTTGGTGTTCTGCAGCTCTCAATGAGTAAGAGAGCCAATGTATTCCAAAAAACATTGTGTGTGCAAGTAGCATCTCCATCCCTTCTCGGACAATAACAGATATGTGAGGCCATATTTGTAATGAAATATCTCACTTCCATGTAGAGTTTGGCAATGCAAGAGTGTATAAGAGGAAGAAAAAGGAATGTCCTACACACCTGGGATATAAATGGAAGGAATTTTAACCAAATAAGTCACTTAACAGCCCAAGGCTTTAATGTACTTGTAATGGGAAAATTAGTTAGCTGGGTCTGCTCAATTTCTGTTCAGATTTGGCCTACTACCCAGCTCACGCTAAAGCTTGATGTGTGCTGGGAGCAGTGCCATCAGGTCAAAGCAAGGACAACATGTGGGCAGGACACCCTGGCCAGAGAGGGCTAAAGGTCATCATGTAGCCACTGGCACCTGCAGCTTGCCGTCTGCTGCAAGACCAAATTCCAAGCTCAGAGTTATGTCACCTTACCCAAAATGTTTTGGAAGCAGATCCAACAGCAGCTGGACTGCTGAGCCTTTTGTGCTTGGGGTAATAAAGGCCATAACTGTGGTGTGGCAGAGGACTGAGGATGAGCTCTCTCACTGTCGACCACTGACATGCACATAGGTGCACAAGGTACAAGTTCTAAGTTGTAAATTAGAGAGCTTGTGAGTTAGAAACCTCATGAACTAAGCAATTAACCAGTGAGTCACTTGTTAGACTAGTCTGTACCAATAGGGTTGAGTGTTTGTTTCTTTTTTTTTTTTCTTTTCCACTAAGCTTATAAAAATAAATTTAATTTACAGTGTAAATTGTAAATTTGAGATCCAAATGCATGGTGAAAGTCAGCCTCCAGGAGGGCTACCTTCAAATACCACCACAAAAAGCTAATTTCATTACTTCTTGGAATTAGTGTTCAGAGGGCACTGCAGTGATGCTGCTTATCATTAATTCAGCCTGGGCTTTGATCATAAGTAATATATGAAAACAGTGATGGATTTACTGCTTGGAACTGTGACCTTCATAAATTAATAGATCTAGATCTTTTGAGATTTGTTCCTGTTCATTAAAAAACACTGAACAAAAAAATCCTCAAGAAAACAACCCCAAAACCACTCACAGAACAGAAAGGAAAAAAAAAATTAAAAAAAGAAGAAAAAAAAAAGAAAAGAAGACTAGAAAGTTCAGTCAAATTTCTGACTGGATCAAGCATGTGAACTGGGGTGGTAGCATGTCTTAAGCTGCCAGAGATTTTTAAAACTTTACAATTATTTTGAAGCCATTGGGCAATATTGATGACACACCTGCAAACCTATGGGTATGTGTTGGCTAAAACTTCTCTACCTCTGAAAAATGCAGCTTTGCTTTTGGCATGTCACCCCAATAACTATCATGTTTATTTTTTAGTGAAAGAGACTGAAGGACTTCTAAGTGGTGCCTCTATTTCAGGAGGCTGTATCCAGTTCCTAACACTTGGCTGACAGATTCAGCAGCTTACACATAAATTGTAGTTATGTTAGTAACTCTGCTAGACAGATGATCCTTGAGATGTCATGTTTCATGTCAAGTGCCTGAATTTTGTATGCTTGCATGCCGTGTGCAATTTCCCAAAAGACAAAACTAGACAGAGGGATACAGGAATTCTGTAGTCCATGCAGCCCTCAATACCACTCTATTTTGGAGTTGCAAGAAAAAACAAAAACCAAACCAAAACAACAGCAACACAAACAAAACAAAACAGACAAACAAAAACCCAACCAAAATTCACCATTAGATTAGGATATAGAAAGATACATGCTAAGAATATATATTTTTAGGAGATGGAAACTGTTAGCCTCTGCTCAACAATTTAACGTAATAAGCCCTAATTTTAGAGCATATTGCTTCTCTATAACCTTGTTTAAAAATCAGTTCTTAGCTCAAGTGCTGCCTCTCACCTGATGCCAATTTAGCAGAGCTGATGGACATCCTCAGTCCCTGGGACAAGAGGTTGAACCCTTCCTTAGCCCAGTTGCGTGCAGCTGCAGAGGAAACTTCAGTGACTCAGGTGTGTGTTCTTAAAGGAGTTTCTAACAGCTGCTCATGGTGCTGTGAAGAAATCCCTTAAATCTCAAGTAATGTGCAATTTCTGTACTTCAGTAGTAGAGTTAAGTTTAGCACCAGACAAAAAGGAATACAGCAAATGCTGCCATAACAGCAGTGAAATTTGTTTTGCATTCACAGAAAAATCATAAACTATTTCTGGAAATGTTACTTGCTGATTAAACTCCAAGCAAACACTAGAAAAACTAAGCTTTTAATCAGTGAAAAATAAATTATCATAACTAATAGTAAACAGTAAATAAACATAATGATAGAATGTATAATTTGAAACTATTTTGCATGAAAGGTAAACAAATAAAGAATCAGTTGTGTCTTATAGGATTTGATTTCAGATTTCTGAGCATCTGGAATTGCTTGATGATTTCTCATAGAATATAAATGACGTTTCTAGAGAAGGAGTAATGTCAGAAAATTAGATTCTCAAGCTGGACTCTAGCTTCCTTGTGCTTCTCAGTTAGAAGTAGGCACCAGCACAGTAAATTACAGGGTGGAAATACACAAGGAAAAACTTCCCCATGGTAAATCTGATAGAGCATATCAGAAAAGAATGAAAAAAAATCAATATATATTGGAAGTGTTCAAGGTTGGATGGGCCTTTCAGCGCCCAGTGAAAGGTGTCCCTGCCCATGGCAGGGCAGTTGAACTGAGTTATATTTAAGGTCCCTTGCAACCCAAACCATTCTATGAATCAATGATAATATTTCATATTTCTCTCAGTGAAAATAAATTAAGATCTAGGTGCTGTTATAACATAGTTTGCTTCAATAAATTTCTCCAGTTTTCTGGAGCAGACTGGGGATATTTCAGACAATTTTGTAAATACTTGGTGGCAGCAAGGAGGCAATGGGTTTTCTGGAAATACTAGATGCAGTATTAATCTGGGAGGCAGTAGGAAACAAAAACACTATATAATTGTGGGGTGAAAAGAACTTTAATTTCCATTTTACTCATGGGCTAAAAGAGTGCCCGAACCCAGAAGCCCTTGTTCAGCTAAACCTGACACCACAGAGCAGCCAGGGATTGGCCTTCAGAGAATCCAAATTAAATATCTGTTTAAATGGACTAAGACAGAGGCTCTATTCAATGGGAGTAAATCACTGGAACATCCTCCTCACATATATTGGCTAAGCTATACTATTTAATGTATGAGCTGTTAATCTTTTGCTTCTGGTGACTCTTCTCTGTGCCTGCTGCTGCAATTCAGCAGTAGGCACTTGCTGGTGGAGTGGTGGAAAAAGATTAGAGAATGCCCAGGTGCAAGCTGTTCAGGGCTGTGAGGCTGTTTTCCAGGACAATTTCAGACTAGATGGTGCTTGCAGACAACTCTGAGGCAAGGGTGGAATGGAGTAACCATGGGAGGGATTAAACCATGTCAATAAAAGCTGAAGGGGACAAATATTATAGGGCTTTTGTACGGATGAGAGAATTTATCCATCTTTCTTTACTGTGTGCCTAGTAACAGTAAAGGCTAGGAAACCACAGTGTTGAAAGCAACACCAGATTTTTTTCCCTGAACTTTAGAAACCCATATGTTACAAGAAGTAATTGGGTAAGAATTAATCATCCACCACTGCAGTAAGTAGGAAAAAATCAACTCCTATTTGACATCTTTGCATAGAAATTTGCCTTAATTGCAGTGACTAATATTTCTAGCACAGTTGTGCTGTGTCCATGCTTTTTGAAGAGATGCTTCAAGGACTCCAGTGTTGACACCTAAACCTCCTTTCAGACTATATACAGGGATCCATTGCTGTGAAGGGTGGTATTAATATTCCTAAAGACTTATTTATGCCCCTACTTTGTGTCCCAGACTATTTCTTGACATGGTTTGGAATAAAATTAGGAAAACCTGGCTGGCACACAGTAACACTTTCAATGAAAAATCACTGCTGACTGAACAATCAGTCAGTGTGCTTGAAGTTAGAGAGTTTCCAGGGAGGACTGTTGTTCAATGTGACTTGAAGAGTTTGTTTGAAGATAAATGTGTTTAATCATGAAAGCCATGGTTCATTATTCCCTGTACAGTGCTTCTGTCAGCATCTGACTAGAAGTAAAAAGGGACAAGTTTAGATACAAAGGAGCCAGCACTAACATGCTGATTTGTGCCTCCCAGTAAAAGGGGAAAGAAGAAAACTAAACTAACATTTTCATATTAAATGAGCTAGTTTTCTTTGCTTATAAAGCCTAAAAATTGGCTTAACAAATAGTTTTTACTAGAAGGAAGAAGAGAAGTCTGAAGACACAGGCAAATGAAGTGACTCTGATCTCACAGCTGATCTTGTACCACCACTTGTGACGCTGGTTCTTGCCTGGTGTCACCTCCTTGCTCCACAATGCCTCTTCCTCCATGCCCCTGTAACCACCCCTGCTCATCACAGCTGTGCTTCTGTCAGGCCCTACTAAAACACAGCTCTCCACTGCAAGAAGTTCAAATTCCTACTCCCATTTCTCTCCTGAAAGGCCTCTTTCCTCTGCCCTGCAGTGACTGATGCCGTTGCCCCAGTGCAATGCCCAGCAAGGGAAATTCCAGCTTAGCTCTCCCACTGCTGTAAGGGATGCTGCTCTGCAGGCCAGGGGGTTCCTAAGAAGCACAGCATGTGCAAAATCCATGGGCTTTAAGCCTGTCCATTTATGTCTTTTACTTCTCTTCCCTTTGTTCCATCAGGTAACAGTGGAGTTCTCCTCCTGGGGGAGTTCTTCTCTGCCATCTGGGCTCACTGCTGGGGAGGGGAGGGAGATGTGGGTTCTTGACACTGCTCTAGGTCCCAACTTTCAGACTTCTGTATACACAGGTCCTGGGGGAACTGGACTGATGGACTTCCTGGCCTGCTGCAGTTTTCCTCTCTTTCTTATTGAACTGCCCCTCTAAAAGTAGGCAGATGACAGTGAGGTCCACTAACAATCCCAAAAAATAGTCAATCAGCACATGTTTGTACTGAAAACCAGGTGTAGCTACTCAGGAGTTCCTGTAACTAGCAAGAAGAGAAGAGAAAAGTCTTCTGTTTTAAGGGAATTTTTTGATGTGCTTACTTTTTCTTGGAGATGTTCACCTATTGGTTTGAATATTAAGAACATCTTGAGATTGCCATATTGACCTACAGATTTATCAGCCACGGGGTGGAACAAAGCATGTTTATGAAGAAAGCACACAAGCTGTAAAACAAAAAATCAGTAACAAAATGGAAAATTTGATACTCAGAGATTTTTTTTCACAACATTCTAATACTTGTTGGAAAATCAGTAGCAAATCATTTCATGTTTGTCTATATGTTGTGTGAGTATTAAAGAAAAAATGGTCCCTTACACAGGAAACCTCCAGGAAAAAAGTGTCCCCTGTTTACAAATACCTCCAAGGGACATGCTGCAAGGGGAGAGAGTAAGGTGAACAGATATATAAAACCAGGTAAGAATAAGGTGGAAAAAATTAAATTTTGGCTAAAAATCATAAAAGCCTTAAAGCTGGCCACAAGAGTAGTTCTGGAGCAGTGAGGAGTGAAATATGAACCTACTTTTAGGTGAAATTCAATAATAAATTTATGATGGGGATTATATGACATAGTGCACTCTGTAGCCTAAATGATTCAGGAGGTCTTCAAATCTACTTCAAATGATTTGAAGTAAAGGCGTTCTCTGAAAATTTTTTATAGACCAAATCCATAGTGTGTCATACATAATTTTCATTGACAGTGAGCAGCAAGTAATTTGTGAAGCATCTGTATCATCATTTATACAGTAGTTGATTAAAAATTGTCAGAGAAAATATGCTGTTCCAAATTAGCCATAAATATTTCAATTTTGAAAAGATATGATACTTTTTTCCTCTTAGATTGTTTTGAGGGGAAAAAAGAAGATGAATTAAAAACAGCCCTTGATCTTGCATCACTAAAAGTGTTTAGTGCTAAATATTTCCAAGAATGGAGCAAAGAACTGCTCATGCATATGCTCAGAAGTCTTCAGCTATACACACATACATGGAAAAGTTGTGAAGTTGCTTTGTATATGTCTGTATTTCAATGTATACATGGTTCATCTCAGGGCAGAGAGGCATGTTTCAGTCTGCTGTTATGGACCAAAATCAAACTTGAATGCTGAATAGGACTGTAGTAACTTTTTTCCACATTTGTCTAAATTATTCCTTGGTTGGTCCATAAAGCATGTGCAGTAGATGCAAAGCAATGTTTCCTGCAGATGTATGAAGCACGGAGATGCTTCTCTCACATAGGAATCAGTAATTTTTCTTAGGAACTGACTTCTAAAATGCCCCAGAGAAGAATCAGAAGCCTTTTAATTTTCAAATGGACACCAACCCTAAGGAAGCTGTTACCATGTCATGTATCTCAGCTTGAAATGAAATTTGTGTATGGACAAGCGAAACCTGAAATTCTGCAGTAAAGAAGAAAGGAAAAAATGTTGGGCTAAGGATTGGGTAATGGGTGTTCATCACAGCCTCATTTCTTGCTAAGAAACTATTAGAAAATAGTGCAGCTGTGCCTAGAACATGATCTTCACAACACACATTAAAAAAAACAACAACTTACCGGTTTTTCTGGTTTGCTCTGGATTAATGTCTACAAAAATGTAAAATGTTTTGTAAATAACAGAAGAAGAAAGAAAAGAACTGAATTTGATGATAATGAATTGCTTTTCTAACACTAATATAGTTATCTTAGAGCTGAATCATCTGCCCTAGACCAATTAAAATACCCAAAGATATTTTAAATGGGATTTTCAATCTCTATATTGTCACTATATTATGTAATAAATATGAGAAATATATTTTAATGAGACTTCACTGTGGATCATCTTGTGGCAAATTATTGCCTCCTGCACTCACTGTACAAATTGGCAACATGATGCCTCACTGTGGAGGTGCTTTTTGCAAAGAGGGGGCAGCACACCAGAGCTTGCATTCTAAATGGGGGACATGAGGGAATGACACATCCTTTACTACACCCTCATCAGGGGATCAAAATTAGGAGTTTGGAGTATTGGCAGGGGACAGTGGCAAACACATTTGCAGACACTAATCAGAAGACAGGTCTTAAATGAATAAATAGATTAAAATCTTGTATTAACTGATCTGTAGTCAGTGATAGGTGAAATTACTGTATCAGCTCAAAAGGAATATAATCAGGATGATACTTGTGCTTTACTTCACAGGGTGGGCACCTCTCCCACGATAAAACTTCTAAGCAATTCTGTCTGTACTTCATGAAATCAACAGCATTTTTTGCAACAAAATATCATGAGATATGTACAGGATAAATTATTTTAGATGGAAATGAATCATGCTCCTGCAGTGAAATGCCTGTCTGAAATTGCTCAATAAGAAATAATATGGA
This sequence comes from Pyrgilauda ruficollis, assembly GCF_017590135.1. NCBI lineage: Eukaryota > Metazoa > Chordata > Aves > Passeriformes > Passeridae > Pyrgilauda > Pyrgilauda ruficollis. The sequence goes on from NW_024529932.1 coordinate 10,026,000, forward strand.
GTCAGTTTTATGGTGATGAAAACATCACCCTGAGAGAGAGACTGGTGAGGATAAGAGCTCTGCTAGCTTTGACACTCATGAAAGGTGGGGATTTACTCACACATCATTGAATCTGCAACTGGTGGGTTGCAACATAAAAGCACGACGTCTGAGGGCTGCAATGCTTCTAGTGGTGGATTTTATGATTATTTTTTAACAGCACTCAGTGATCAGGACACTTATAATCGTTACACAATTAGATTTGTTTTGGATGCCAACAGAAGAGCAGATGTGCAGACTTACATTAGGAAATGGAGTTAACCCTTCAGAGTCATTAAGGTTTGCCAAGAAAATTAAGATACTCCCACATCTCCATTCAGGCTGAAGCTGATTAAGAATGGAGGCCATGACAGAGGCACAACACGAAATAGAAGAAAAATGATCCAAAGTGAAAAATGGCTCAGAGCCAGCATATATTTGCCGTATCAAGCTCCAGAACTAACAGAGTTTTTTGGGGAGATGATATTAGCAACAGATTATTTTATTTGTCTGGGCTTTGCGAATGACAGCAGTGTGCACTGCATGGACTGGAGGATTGAGGCAGAGTCCTTAATTCAAAAGAGTTATGGCTAGACACAAAAGGTGACACTGCAGCAAAAAAGAAACAAGAAGCCCAAAAGCACACAGAATATTTGCAAATTTTGATTTGGATAAAGAAAGGTGAAGAGGCAAAAGCTGTGCCAGAAACAATGATATTAGTATAGCAAAGAAATGAAACAGCTAAAAGCTGGACTGTGTGACAGTGGTCTTACAACAGAGGATGTGATTATAAAATAGAGGATGTGATTATCCAGGTAGATACCAGCTGGGAAAGAATCTGTTCTGTAACAATGCTGAGGGAAAAGGTGGGTTAGATGAAAGTGAAACCCTTAGTTTTGTTTACAGTGCAGTCACTGGAAGGGCAATAAAGTGTCTAAGGACAGTCCAGAAGCCAGGACACAAACCTGTACAGACTAAAGCTGAAAAGTTCAATAATGCCAGGTCAAAACTCTAGAAATGCTGCCATGGCCCTAGAACAATCCAAGCCATGGAGAATGGGATTCAGGATGCAAATAAATACTTCATTTAAGACATTAGTAAATATTTGCTTAAGCAGTTGTCCAGACTTTTAGTAGAACCCGCAGAGATTCAAAATTTAAGTTGATTACTGATATATAAGTACTTAGCTCTCTCCAGTTTCACGTTTCACATGAATGTCTCCACTGCCCAGGGGCAGCACGTGTTTGCCTGTTTGTGAATGTTTAATGTCATTGTAAGTCAATGGCTGATTTTGCTGCTCTTCCTTTGGCTGTACCAGTGTAGTATGGATTTCTAATTTTTGCCAGTCCTTTGTTGAATTTATTTGATATCACTAGAGCACCTCAGATGGTATTAGGTATCCATGGTGAGAGAAATTACTTCTGACTCTAGCATCAGATCACAATGTTAAGGAAATAACTTGGGGCAAAATGGGAGCTCTGGTTTCCCTAGCTACCTTGTAGAAAAATTCTGGTACTTAAATATTTGATCTTGATGTGTCAGCCAGTACTGGTATTCTGTTTAAGAGCTACAGGACAGAGAACTTTAATACTTTTCTCTAACATCTTGAAAAGAATATGTAAATGTCATGTGCAGATTTTAAAAATTCTGAGAAGAAAGTCCATGTTTTAGTCCTGCCTTAGATAAGAAACCATGCCATAGAAGTGGTCAAGAGCCTTTAATATCTCAGAAGCTGGATGACTGGAGCAAAAGAGACTGGAGAAACTTGTATGAATGATAACCCTCTCCCAAATATAAATTTAAGAAATTAACCTAGACTCATGCTTCCTGGTGCAGCCAGACCATAAAACACATCAGCTGGACTGCGAAGGAACACGCAAGACACGTTACCCATCTCTCTTCACCTCGTGTTGTCTCTGCCTCCCTCTTTGCCCCAACCCCTCAATAAGCACGTGGTGTCTGTTGGAGGGAGGCAGAAGGGAGTCAGTGCTGAGGAGCAAAGCAGTGCCTGCAGAGGTGTCCCCAGTGAGAGACTTGTCCTGGCTGCCCCCAAGGCCAGCTGGACTGGCATGGCACTGGCTGGCGTGGAGGGAACCACTGCCCATCGCCGATGTCACAGCTCTGTCCTCCCAGCAAAGGGAACTGCTGCCACTGCTGCACATGGCACAAAATCCTGTTAATGCCAGCTGAAGGATATCTTCTGCATCATGGATGTGCTCTTGCTGAAGTCATGGCAGTACTTAAATGCTACTCTGCTGGTGAATGCAGTTTCAGCAGGATGATTAAGTAATGAGCTTAACATATTAAAAACATAATTTCATGTGTGATAAAAATATCTTGCATTGCTTAGATAGTATACCTGCAGTTATTTCAATGAAAAATCCAGGTGTTAAAAATTACCAGCTTAGAGAATTTGGCACAGTGAAAGAAAGACATTCATTCTTAATTAAACTAATCTTTCTACTGAAGAAATATTAGTCTGTCAGACTACAGATTCAATTTTAATTATAAATTGTGAACTACTAGGTATTGTTTTAATGTAGCAAATATGAAAAAATATCAATAAAAGTCACAGAAAAGAGAAAGCTTGTGAAAAGTGCTAAATAAAAAAATGTTTTGTCTTGATCTAGATAATATTTTTGAACCCAGACATATGCCTCACTGATGCAGGTGACTACACAGGAGGCACGGCACTGGGAATAGAGATGATGCAACAAAATCCCACAGACCTTGACGTCTGAGTATAAAATATTATAAATGTTTCCAATCCAGGAAGCCTCATTTTCAGCTGAGCTACCTGGGCCTCTTCACAGTTTTGTCTGCGTTGGTTTAAAAAAGATTCTCCTAATCTCCAAAGCAAGACCCAGTGATGTGAGTTCATGAATAAGCAAAAACTAAGCGAAACATCTGTGCTTTCATTTTAAGTAATGAAAATTACTCAGATATTCATGTAGGAAGATTGTATTTATGGACAAATTAAATTCAAGTGATTACTGGAGGAAGAATGATTTTTACACTTTTTTAAAACATATTTTTCTTTACGGTTCTGTCTCTGTATGAAAACTGTAATTTAGATCCAAAGTTTTTTCTTTTGCTTTCAAAATTATAATTAGACTTTTCCCCATAGGAGCTGGCTCAGTGGTAGTAATTCTCCTTTTGTGAAATCTGTATATTGCTCTCTAGTATTCAGAATTTATTGTAAGCTACACTATTGCTACTCATTCAGTTAAAGCACCCCTTTTATATCATGACATGTTTTTTTTTTTGCACTTACTGGTGCCACACATGAATTTGTCATGTCACTTCACTCACTTTGAGTTTTTGAATAGCAAATCTGGGTGTTTTCAATGCTCTTCAGCCAGCTGAAATGAACAGCTTTTGGCTAATTCCTGTAGCTCAGTCTATAAACTAGTCTTAGTTACAATTTGCTGTAAGTAATGACCAAGATGGGAATTAACTGAATTTGTCAGTTTCAGTGAATTTAGGTAGTTATGAAATACAATTATCAAAATATGAAGTTAAAAACTCTAAAAAGAGCTGCCATAAAAGCTTATTATGATAGAACAGCAGCTGGTAAGATTATCACAAATTTATTTACAATTGCGAGTATATTAAAAAACAAATTTCTCCAGGTATTAGTGCCATCTGATTTAAAACATTGTAAACATTTTTATTTGCTTCAAAATTGACAATATAATATGTTTCATGGAAGTGTGTAAAGAGGCATGCTCCATATCATGATCAGTTATTCCAACCCAATTTCACAGGCAGTGAGGAGGTCTAGAGCCATATAATTAGCAAAGTTTTCCTGCTGTCTAACATGAATCTTTCCAGCCTATGAACTTTTCTAGCCTTCTGCTACTGGAATCAATAGGCACGAAAATGAAAAGCAATTTTTTTCCTTTCTTTTATATAAACAACTTATCAGTTTCTTCTCTGAACTATCCCTAATGTTTAAGTGGTTTTCCTTAGAGTGCAATTTCCAAAGTTGAGCACAGTATTAGGGAAAAACATTTATCAGTATGGTGCAGAGAGTAAGGACTGCTTCTTGTGTCTTGCAGGCTATATTCTAATACACACATACATTTTTAACAATTAAGATGGTCATAACTGATTTCCAGCTTGTGATGTCCCTAGAGTTTCTAGGAAAATATTTCTAATGAATTGTTTCTTTAGACTCTTGCAAAATTCAGTATCCTGAGATAAATACCTAGTACTTATTCCTGTTGAATTTTGTCCTTGTTTTACAGAACCCTCCACAAGAGTTCATTTTGTATTGCAATTCTGTTCACAAGACAGTTCTTGTTTCTGAGCCTCTTGTTACCTGCAAATTTAATAGCACATACTTTCTGTTCAGTCTTCCAGGAGGTACAGGAGGTAATTGAAGAGTACTGAATTCAGTGTATGTCATAGAGTCTCAGAATGGTTTCGGCTGGAATGGACCTTAAAGGTCATCCAGCTCCAACCTTCCTGCCATGGGCAGGAACACCTTCCATGAGATCAGGCTGCTCAAAACCCCATCTTAACCTGGCCTCGAACACTTTTGGGGATGGGGCACCCACAGCTTTTCTGAACAACCTGTGCCAGTGTCTCACACCTCTCAAAAGAAAGAATTTCTTCCCGTTATCTAAACCTACCCTCTCCTTATTTATAGCCATTACCCCTTGAGCTATCGCTACATCCTGACTGAATAGTTCAACCTTCCATTTTGATAATCAACAAAAGATTTCTATCTGAATGAGATCTTCTACCTACTGCTATATCCAGTCTATGGTAATTGTATCACGTTTTAGAAAAGTGAAGCCTAATCCATTGTTTTGCCTATCTAATTCTATGCAATACAAATGGCTTGTGCCAAAACAAGGGCTTCTGCCTGTCATGCAGTCATGGAAAAAGCTGTGCTGGATTAAGAGTATTTGTTCATAACAAGTTTGTTTTAGTATGTCTTTATTTGAGACCTTAGTTAATTATTTTTAGCAGAATTTCTATGGTAAACTAAGTGGATTAGTTTGTAAATGCTTGACACTTTTTTTTAAAGGAAAGGTGCTTTGTTTGCCTTCTTTCTCTAGTCTCCACAGCTTCTCAAATAGGGCAGGCACTCCTCTGATGCTGCTGTAGCCAGTTCTAAGTATCTTAAGCTGACATTTATCAGGCATGCTCCCCCTCTACTCTGTCCATTTTAAGCTGTAGTTTTAGAATGAAAAATGAATGTGTGAAAACATTACTTGCATTTTACCATATCCAGTCTTTCTGTAGCTTCTGTCAGGACACAGAGCACGTGCAGCAATAGTGATGGCTGGAGGTTCAGTTACCTTTTCTGCCATGTTCTGTGGGGTGAAATGTGCATTAGGATATACTGCTGTAGGATCTGACACTTCCCTCCAAATTCCATTATTCTTAAAAAAAAACCAAACCAAAACAAACCCCAACAACAACAAAAAACCCAAACAACAAAACCAAAAAACACCACCAACCCAAAAGAACAGATAAAAAAAGACTAAAGGAAACCAGGAGAATGTTGCATTTTGCACTGCAAGGACAATATTGCTTTTCAAGTGCCAGCTGGATTCCTTTCTGAATTAGGAAGTCTTTAATGTAATTGCCTGAAACACCCTAATCTAACTGCAAATTCCTTACTGAGATTGTAAGAAGGTAATTAGAAAGTAGTTTGATTTTATTTATTTAATGTGCTACATTCACTATTCCCTGTTCCAATAAGATTATGTCCAATTAAAATGCAATTACTTCTATATTTTCTCAAACAAATGACTGCACAAGGGAGACTTTTTCAGGCTTGGGGAATCCTTTCTCCATTCACCCTCTTCTATCTGAGTGTAGTGGAATTTCATTGGTTTTTTGTGGGCTTTGTTTGTTTTTTGTTTGGTTTTGTTTTGGTGGGGGTGACTGGTTGTTGGTTTTTTTTTTTTTTTGTGGGGGGTTGTTTTGTTTTGTGTTTTTTTTAAAACTGGGGTTTTGTCTGATTGGGGGTTTGTAATGAAGATAAATCAGTGAGTAACATCAGCTGGTAGAAGCAGATGTGGGAGCTACCAAACAGATCTTTAAACATTTAGGGGATTTTCTGCAGAAATAAGTAGATGTTTCTTTCCCTCTTGGCATCTCTGTCTTCAGCCACCCTTCTGTTCACCTTCTTGATTTCAGCATCCTTTCAGTCTTGTAGGCTTCCTTTTTATAAAGTTCCCACCACATTAAGCTTTTATTCTTGTTGCTGTAAGGTATGACCACAAAACTGGGTTCACTAATAATAAGTGAAAAGCTATGGCAACTCAAATTAAATCAGTAAAAGCCAAAAGCCAAGTCACGAAGATCTGTGAACTTTATGGAAAGAATTGTAGTGCTTTTCCTCTAACCAGGCTGTGTATCTCTTCTGGAAGTCCTTCATTTAAAGCACTGAAGTCTGTGGTAGCTCTGTAAAATATGTGGTGACCAAGTTTCATTGTTAATTTGGGACATTAGGTTCATCTTGCAAACAATACTTTTACATACTTTTTTTCCATATTTTCCATTTTCAACATTCTCAAAATTAGAAAGTGATCCTTAGGGAGAAGGATGTGCTCTCCAGAAACAACAGGAGTCATATGCAGGTTTGGGCTATCTCTGGAAAAACAAAAGGGAAAAAGCTGGAGAGGAATTACGTATACATTGGAACAAAGAATGCAATTTTCACAGGCTAATTGTAGCCAGGTGACCTTTAGCAGGATGGTGCTTTAGTAGGTTTGAAAACCAGGAGGGAATGTAGCTGTTCCAAAGCCAACGTTCAAATACATGAAACAAAACGTTTACTGAATATGGGCACTGCCTGTCTTTTTCTTCCACATCACTGCCTTATGTACAGCAAGCATGAGGTTCTCTGGAAACAAAAAAATATTTCTGACCTTGGAAGATGTGTCATCAAAGGTATAAAATAGCCAAAACAGGCTGGCCTTCCTCTAGAAGACACCTAAATAAGAGTGATTCAGAATGCCAAACATCAGAATATATATAAGTGTAAAACAATCTATACTGTGGAATTTTTTAACCTCCTTCCAAGAAATGATACTCGAAACATAACCATGTGAATTCACCATGTTTTATATTTTTTGTGTGAAAAGACTTGACAAAGGGGAAGACAGATATCTTGATAAGACCAGTCTTCATTTGGGTACGCACATGAACAGTCAGTTGGTGTTGGATGAGTGTTGGTGTGCGTGGTGGACATTACTGGCATTTGTAAAATTAAGTTGGAAAGCTTGGAAGATTTGTATTGTGTTTCACATGCTCTTGAAAAACTCTGCGTGAAACTTTCAGTGTTCCTCTAACCAGCTCATGAAGCAGCAGACATACATCAGTTAATGTTGGCATATCTCCATTTATTAAAGGAGACATCAAAGCAGCAATCATGAGCTTTAAATGCTTTCACTTCCTAATAGCATGGGGAGTGCCCCTGAAAAGTTATAGTTTCCTTTAAGTACAGCCAAAAATATTTTGTTTCTTTGCTTTTAGAGGAAAGTTTTATTTTGAGGAAAGTAAAATTTCCTGTTTCATGGGAATGGAAGGGACTTCTTGGAAAGTTGTGGACCTAAAGGAACAGTTTCACCACTTCTTAATGTCAAGTTGGAGAAATGTGTTCTTCTCTTGGGCTCCATTCTCTCCCTTTCCATTACTGATCAATGAACCTAAACAGGTACAAATCTCAGGGACCACTTCAGAAGCCCAAACATTTGTGATGAGTGCAATATGAGGTGATGCTTTATTAAGCTTCCTAGGCATGGTTTATTACCAAATACACCTTCCAAATACAGGTGTCTCAGATACATCAGTTTATTGCCCACAGTGACTCAGTTATCAGGTACTTCTGTTTCTCTAAGGAAACACTTTTAACTGCTACAGTGCAGAACTGATTTTTTTCTGTTATGATTATAAAGACCACCTTCCACCCTTAGTTGATTTAGACAATTAGATCTCTCTCCTAATTATCAAGTTTCATTTCAGTTCCTCTGCTTCAGTAAAGATCATATTTATTAATTGTTCTATTCATTATTTGGATGCTACAGAGCAATACTTGTTCCAAGACAATAATTTCCTTATGTTGAAATATTAGTGCTGTATGATTTTAATAATTTACACACATAAAAAGTAGTAAGTGTTTTCAAAATAAGGAAAGAAGAAATATTGAGAAACTTATATAAAAGTTCATATGTTTTTGGTACATTTTCATGGATATCATCTAAGCCTACATCCTTTAAAAAGGACACCAATGTAAACTTGAATCCTTGCAAGCAATCCTTCTCTTGCAATTTTTGTGATGAAGATGATTATTATAACATCCCATAAGAAGTTTAATAACTGAGCTTCCTAAAATACTATAACAACTGTTAGGCTATGTTGTGTTAATCTTCTTGAAGTAAGTTAATAAAAAACCCCTCAGTGAAAAGAACTTTAATAGAAAACCAAAGTAGAGAAGTAGTCAGTAGCCTTGGCCAATAAATAGAACCAAGAAATGCATTTGCTCAAAATATGTTATTCAGATCCATAGATGATGCATAAGGTATAGGTGAAAGTTTGGAATATGTTTTAATTTATGCATGCTTAAGGTCTGAGACTAAATTATCCAGAAAAGATGTCTTTCAGGTTATCCTGTTAATACAGGTAGCTCTGTTAATACTCCAATAAGAGAATTATTTCATCTGATAACATTTAAAAACTTTTAAAAGATAAAGTGGCTGCCTCTCATGTTATTAGCTTGTAGCCTAAAAGAACAGCTCATAACCAGAAAGATTATAGTAATAACCACTTTCAAGTACTGTAAGTTAATGAATAACTCAAACATAAATGTGCTATGATGAAAACAATTGAGGTTGCTAAGAGACAAAAATACCATGAAAAGTAAATCACTACTTTTAACATCAGTTTATTCAACCAAGGAAGTCATATGTATTCTTGTATCACTATCTCACATATGCGTACCCAAGTCTGAGATTACACCCTGAGAATTTACAATTCAAGTGCATATATTCGTAATAACAGTGCTCTTTCACAAAAGCATTTCACAGCTTGAGAAAAGGTCAGGGTTTCAGTAATAGGAATTCATGTTCTCCATAGATCCCCAGTAAATATCTCTGATTATGCATCAAAATTATGGACACTTTAACTCCAATGAAAAAGTTAATACCCTGTGCCTTATGCCTGAGAAATAATTGTCAGTTATACAACACTATTTTTTCCCAAACAGGGAAACATTTGCTTTCATTTTGTAACACTGCTATGACACAGAACCATGTTTGGAAGGCTGTAAATGAAACTAAGACCAAGTGAAAAACAATTGATGAATTAAAAAAAACCCAAAAACATAAATTCTTGGGTAACATGTACATGTATTAAAAAATATTAAACATCTAGGAGAAGAAAACTGCCACGGTATTCTCTGTTCATTTAACTTTTAATGTGAATTCCAGGGTGCTAAGCAGAAAATCACTGCCACAGTAACTTCAGGCACAGGCCAGTTCAGACGCCCCTAAATTAAAGGGTCTGCCACTGAACATACCTTGGTGCTCTTCCTAATCATTATGGTTTCTGAGCACCTCACAGTGTTTAATGCACTGTCTCTCACAGGTGTTCTCCTTTATGAGATGGGGAAATAGTAGGAAATTTCATTTTTCTGGTGCTGGTACAATCAGATGTTTGGGTGCCTCACTGCTGCACTGAAATGCCCTGCCTTGTCTATATGCTTGATGTCTCCATCCAGTGCCTGGGAAGGAAGAGTGATGCCCCAAAGGGGGGAGTGCCCAAAGATGACAGCAGCTAAAGCAGAGCACTGGCTGGGAAGCCAGCCAAGGTCAGGCTGTGGAGAAACACTAAAAACAAGATAGATGGTAAATGCCATTTCTCTCCAGGGCTGAGATGCCTCATGCAGGCTGGCAGATAAGTGCTTCTCTCCACTTGAGACTCTCACTTCTGAATCCTACAGCAGGGATAGCACCTCTTCTTTCTTTTTAAAGCAGAAGCAGGAACAGTTTTTTCTTTTAAAACTGAATCTTTAGTCTTATGCTGCTGTTTTTGAGCATTATCTTAGCACATGCTCAGAATGTGGCATCCTCACATTTAATTCCCTCCTGCACTCAAGTGGAGTCAGGCCTCTTTTCCCCCTGGAAACAGGGGAAAAAGCTTTAAGCTTTCCTAGCTTTAAGTTATTCTTGGGTTATGATATTCTCCACCTCTCTGGGTTTTGTACTTGCTGAGTAGCAATTCCCAATGGGAGACAGAGTAAGTTTCAGTTTCTGCCCTGCTCGGTGGGGTGTGAGGAGTGGAGCTGCAGCTGCTCCATGGCTCAGAGCCTACAGAACTAAATGGCAGAAAGAGCAGGCCCTATAATAAATTCTATAAACTGCAATTCACCTACACAATCTTTCAGCTTTGGTTTTTCGCTAATTACAATCCTCCACAAACTGAATTATACGTCATTAGAGGTCATTATATTTTACCAAGGCAGCAGAATTTTCTGTGAGTGACAGTTTTGAACACCTTTGTGTGGTGTGGTTCTAATAACAGCGTCCCACACAGCCTGGCCATGTGAAGTACAGGAAAATTTGCTATAACAGAGCCAGGAGATAATTTTAGACCTTTGACTTGCATGCATGGGCTGGGAGCTCAGAGCCCCTTTGCAGTAAAGGCAGCCTTTGGAGAGTAATTGAGAACAGCCATGCTGGGAGCCTCCTCCACTCCCACATGAGCTCCCACCTCAGGCACAAAGTTAAATGCCTCAAGTAAGGAGGGCAAATGTTGCCATTTTCATTAAGCCTATTAGAAATGACAAAAAGGCCAAATCATCATGTGCTGATGCCCTAGCAACCTTTTAATGCAGTGCCCTTGCTGTAAGAGCCGAGATTTTAATCCCATAAGATTCCTCACACTGTTTGATGAGAGAAAGGTTAGGAATAGATGAGAACAAATATCCTGAAATAACAAAATCTTTAGGATTTTGCAATGGATTATTCCTCAAATAGTGAAAAGCTACGTGGAAAGCCTGAAGTTAAATATTTCAAATCTCCATTTTGATGGTGGAAATTAACCCCTTCATGAAAAGCACAAGCCAGGATTCACTTTGGCTCCTCAATGTGTGTCTCAGCTACAGGACTCATCACTCCATCAACAACTTAGCTGCTTTTTGAAACACAAGGTGTGTTGAGGAAGTGTTGAGTGGCTGCTGATGCCACTCATGGTCACAGGTCTCCTAATTTCTCTCAGTAACTCAGTCAAGAGTTGGGGTGTTTCAACTGCCTTCACTTGAAATGGCTGTGGACAAAGGAGAACACAAACCATTTTTTAATTCTACAGTTTTGTTTTAATACAACTGAATGCAAAAATGCATGGATCTTTACTGAGGCTTTAGAATGAGGCTTTTGAAAGTTTGTGTACAGCAATGCTACAAGGCAGCTTGAGCTAACACTAAGTATGTTAGTGGGAAGCTGGAAGCTGTGTGCCCATCCTGGCAGGATCTCCTCAGACCCAGAACTAATTCAACTTAGCTGATGAGTAGGTGATTTTCCTATGGAAACTCCAAATGGGATTTGAGATCCTCATTCATATTGGTCTCCTAAAATATCTTGTCATGTATGGGATACTTATAGTATGCAGTTTCTAGGTGCTATAGATCAGGTTGTATCATCAAGATTTCTGGTTGTTTCAGCCAACTTTTTGAAATAGAGCTGTGGAAATGCAGAGGTTTGTTCAGAATATCTTATCTGAGATGCTGTAACACTTTAGTTTATAGCAGCAATTTTAGTAAATATTCTTGTTTTGAGGAGAGCAAGACTACAGCAAATATGCAATCAGTATAGGAAAAGCATGCATAGGTAAGAAATCAAAAATAAACACTTCCCATCTATTATTAAAATGGATAAAAAGCATGCAATATTTTTCCTCACATGGAATTAAAAGACATTAAATTAATGAGTGCACAAGGAAGAATGATTGCCATTGTAGTATATTCACAATTGCTTAGGCAAAACATTCGCATGACTTGCAGTTTCATTTGACTTTAAAATATTACAGTTGTCTCATGCTCACAATTGGATTTATACCTTTGGTTGTTTACATTTGAACAAGAAAATGCAGACACATTTCAAAACTACTGTAAATGTTCAGTGGTGTCCAGTGACCTGGCAGATCCTGTAAAGCAGATTTGTGGCTCAGCTCTGAAGAATTCCAGGCAGAAATGACAATCATTTAATTTGATTTTGCTAACAATCAGGAAAGCATGAATTATTAAATTCTGAATAGTCATCTAGTCCTGTTGTCATATTATCCTGTTTCAGGCCTGAAGTCATTTTTTCTCTGCGCAACTGTTTCCTTAGGTCTTTGCCAGAATGTTTGAAGGAAGTATCCCTGCAGAGGCACAAGGTGGGCATTCCCAGCTCTCTCAGCTCAGCTTGCCCTCTCTGGTAGGGTGGGGCTTGCCATACTCTCTGTAGAACAGGGCAACTTCTTCAAATAAATGGAATATTAATCGTGTTCTTGGAAGAATGAAACATTTGTGTTTAACCTGAAATTAAGTTTCCCTGAGTTTTAAAATAGTGTTAAAATATTCCCACCTCATTCCAACTTTATTTCAGGTGTTGGGTTTTTTCAGTTTCTCTCCTCTTCATTTGGACATGAACTAAAGAGGCATTATTCATATATTTTAAGTGACTGGTACATTTTACAGTGGACATACCAACACTGAGGATAAAAAACTTCTGTCTCTAATCCTTTCTAAACATTATATCATACTCTGTTTATAAAATCCAGTCAAGGAAAATAATTCAGAATTTTGGTATTACATTTCCAGAATAAATTATCACTAATATCTCTGGGTTTGCAGGTGGAATTCCTGAAATCCCTTGAAATTAAGACACCCACTCTGGGCCACAGATATAGCCCAAATGGGATTCAGCATTATTTTTCTGAGGATTGGCATAGCACAGAGTCACTTGTGTTCCTTTGCTGTAGGAAGCCTAATTAGAGAAATTTATGCAGATAAAACTTTAAGTGCACTTTATCAAATTTGTTTTTCTGAGGTATGGCTCTGGGAAATCAGCCAAAAACAAACAGCAAGCAGCAATTGATTTACACCTAATTTTTACTAATGCCCTCTATATTTTTTATATTATAAATCTTCCTTATTTTATGGTACTCTGCAATGTCATGATTTGGATTGGAGCAAATGCCTAATTAGTTCACCTCATAAAGTGCCCAATACAACAGCCTTTCATCTTACCCTACAAAAAGATTAAGTTTTCAAGCAAACAGAGGCTGGTGATGCATAGAAGCAGCCTCATGCATTTCTCTATTCTTGTTAGGTTTATCTTTCACTGTAGAATTTCCATGATCAATAGTTTGATTTATATATCTCAGTTGCTGTTCTTTTCCTTTACAGGCAAATACCATGTTTAAAATCTCTGTTCACTTCATGTGTATTACGGCCTCTGCAATTCTATCTGTGGGATGTGTTTCAAGTTGTCAGATGAAAAAATGTTTTACAAAGTACTAGAAAAACAAATTCAAGCATAATGAAGCCTCTGTCAGCTTGTGAAGCTTCTCATTTGGGTAAGGTTTTTGTAAAAAAAGTAGCACATTCAGATTTTCAAAAATATCACATGATTAACTGAAATGTAAGCATAGCCTGTTACTCCTCCAAGGCACCATGCAACCCTAAGGATGAAGGATTGGCTGCCAGCCTACACATTCCTACTTAATCATGGCTAAGTCACAGCACTTTGCTCTTTCTCCATTCTTGGTTATAGACAGTAGGTAATCCGGACCTCATAAACACTTGACATACTCAGTAGTATTTTCTTAGAATCCTCTCTTCAGAGTGGATATTGAGTAGAGCACAGATCAAGTCAGATTAATTTTTCACATTAATTTTTCTCTAAAAAAATAATTATTTTTCAATTTTTTTTCATAGGAATAGCTGCAATGTTGTACATATAAGTTTTACTATGACCTTACCAGAAACCTTTTCTCCCCTAAATGCCAAAGACAAGCCAAAATCAGATTTGCATGGATTGCATATTTTGCATCTCTGAATTGACATCATGATCTGCAAGACTCACCTAATCCTGAAGGATGGTTTGCTTGTGCAAAATAACATTAAAATAAGTAACCAGTTATGAAGAGTAAATTTATGATTTTTTTTCTCAGTAAAAGATTTTCAGAACATCAAAAATGCTCACCCAAGTCGCAGAACTATTAAAATGTAGCAGATCTGCAAAAACTTGCAGAGCATGAAAGAGTTTCAAGAAATCTGCTGAAAAGTGTTCTGAGGCACTGAATGCTTCATCAATTGGGCAAATGAGGAATGATAACAAACAGTTAGTTAAATCAGACTTTTGTATAATCTTGTCATCAGAAAGCCAAATTGTTGCATAAAATCAGTGGCAACAAATGCGTTCTTATCACTCAGTGCTTGAATTGATGGAGTTGTGTTGGTGCATATTTCACAAGTCTGTGCTGAAAAACCAGGGCAGAGCTGCTGCCTCAGCCAAGTAAGGGAGTTTTCTGATTCTGCTCCTGTAAAGACCCTGTGCAGCCATTCTTACCAGAGGCTGGTGTGGGGGAGATGGTAAGGAAGCATTAAGGCATACACCATTAGAAGAAAATGAGTCCTTTAATTCCCCTTTTAAAAGGTAGTTTTACCCTCAATAGTGGATATCCAGACAGGGAAAGATTCCTGTTATCTGTCTTTTGTCAGGATTCACTTCATCCAGCTTCAGCTATCTGATTTGTGCAAGTTGCTGAATGTCAACAACAGAATCAAGACAGGAGAGGAAAAGAGCCATAAAAAAGCACTGGAACAGAGCAGTTGTAACCACTGACTGCTACTTCTGGGACATCCAAAAGAGAAAAAATAAACACTTTACTGAAGTTTTAATATGTACTATTGGAAGGTTCTTTCTTAGCAAAATGAGCATTTAAAATTCCTTTAATAAAACATAAACAAATGTACAGTGTCCTACTAAGCACCAAGGAATTGGTAGTGGTTAGCTAAGTCTGCAAACATCCATGTGCTTGTGCCATGGACACTCATATAAACACACGGACAAAGCTCAGAGCAGTCTCTTCACACTCAGAACTGAGAAATCTCTGAAGTATCTTGTGTTTGAAGACCTGTTTTCAGTGCTCCTCTATATGCTTACAGAGCACCCAGAGCACTGCATTCAAATTGCCTTCTGTGTGACAGGGAAAGGACATTGCTGTACAGAACTTCCTGAACATGTTTGTTCCTTAAAAAAAAGGCAATGATCTAGAAGTATTTTAGAGGTGGCAATGTTGTATGTGCACTTGGAATGGGAGAGTCCTTCTCAAGAAAACCATCTCATCTAGTGAGCAAAGGCATTACAGACTTGAGAAACTGTAATGAGATCAGATTTCTGCTCTTGAGTTAGAATTTATTTTTAACGACACCTACTGCCATTTTGAAGACTACAAAAGGATAAAAAAAATGTGTCATTTAGATTAAGGTGGTCACCTCTCCTGAAAGGGATATTGCTGTAGATTTTATTGAAGAAGCTCTTACACTAAGATTTTGGACAGATACTTACTTTGCAACCAAGTCCTACTGCACATTGTTTTCTGCAAAATGCTCATTGCTTCATCTGTTCTAGTAGAGACTCCTACACTCTTCTGAAAAAAGCAAGATGAGGGAGAAGGATGTGTCCAGACCTCTCACCATTACTTCAAGAATACAGGATATTTGCAATCTACGGCTTCCTAGTTTGCTGACTACAAGTCAATTGTCACACTTTACACAAGACAATTGCCATATTTGCTCTTCTTTCAGGAGATAATGTAATACATCTTGAGAAAATGCACCAATCTTTGCTCCTATTATGCCTGTTATTATGACCTATGTGTTATTAAGTTTCATATTGGTCTGGTATTATTTAATCTTTATACCTGGTTTTATGTTTTTCAAATCCTGTTCACTCACACCTTTCGACAACATAGATAAGATGGGTTGACATAGCACTATATTTCTATTATTTTTTCCCTATCTTTTATCTTCAGAAATCAGTTTCCTCTGTCTGTAGCATTGTGAGATTCTGATAATGTGCTGGTGTGTGGTGGACTCACTCTGGCCACAGCTAAGCCCTACTCAGCTGCTCACTGAGTCTTCACCTTTAACTGGAGAGAAGAGAGAGCCGGAAGAGCAAAAGCAGAAAAAGTCATGGGTCAAGTCAATGTCAGTTTAGTGAGTGATGGAAAGATGAGAAGACAAACAAACAAAACCTGAGTGATGTAGGCATCAGGATGACCAATAGCAGAGCAATGGCCCCTGAGTCTCCAAACAATGGCTACCTCCCACGAAGCCTCCTTCCCTCAGGTTTATTGCCAAACATGTTACATAGCCTGGAATATCCCTTTGGGCAGCTGCACTCTTGTTGTCCCAGCTGTCTCCCCTTCCAGCTTCTTGCCCACCTCCAGCCTACTAGCTGTTGCAGCAGAATGGGAAAAAAGAGGAGGTCTTGATGCTGTGCAAGCACTGCTCAGCAACAGCCAAAGCACTGGTGTGCTATCAATAGTGTTTTAATCACAAATCCAAAACACAACACCATTCAGGCTGATAGGAAAAATATTAAGTCCACCATTAACAGCCAAACCCAGTACACACTGTTAGTATTATCCAATTATAGTATGAATACTTGAAATAAAACAACCAGAACCACACACTGTGAGGTATTTCAGCACCACCCCCCACCATATATGAGTGAAACAACAAAAAAAGTAGTGCCTGCAGTGTTACACCTCAAATAAAATTATTTTGTATCCATAACATTGAAGTTAACTGCTGGTTTATTCTTCTTTCACCAGCTAGATTAGCTAATTTATTTATTTTAAAGATGGATGTAGTGAATCAGGATTGTTTAGTTGATGTGAGAATCTAGTCCACATTAAAATTGCTTACTATCCTGCTTGGGATCGACTGTAGAGAAATTCGAATTTCTAGATTGGAGACTTGAATCTATTTCAAGTTAATCTCTCTAGAAGCATCTGAAATAGTACACACAAAAATTTTGGTGACACCTATGTTGTGAACAGCAAATGTCTTAGGCATGCTCAGCAGCACCCTGCAGATATGGACCTCTAAAATCTAATACCTTCTATTACTAGGTAGGAGACTGACCTAGGACTTTAAAAACCATTTCAGCCCCCTCAAAACCCCATTCAATGGTGCTGACTGCTGCTCATTCTGTTGCATTTAAACATAATTCAGATTCAGAAAAGCCAGCTGTACCCTAGGATGCATCCAAAGCAGAGTGGGCATCAGGGCCAGGGAGGGGATTCTGCCCCTCTGCTCTGCTCAGACCCCACCTGCAGGGCTGCTTCAGCTCTGGCATCCCAGCACGGGGAGGACAGGGACCTGCTGGAGCGAGTACAGAGGAGGGACACAGAAATAACCAGAGGTGTGGGACACCTCTGCTGTGAAGAAAGGCTGAGAGAGTTGGGGTTGTTCAGCTTGGAGAGAACAAGGTTCCATAGATATCTTAAACCATTCTATGATTTTTGTTAACATATTGGACTCAGGGTGGACGGTTAATAGTAGCAAGACTTCATAATCCCAAAGCTAAATCTGAAAGAGTCTATGTGCCTTTAGAAACAACCTTTAGAAAGATAAGATTTTAGAGTTCTAATTACACAGTATTATTGCAAAATGCTATGGGATTTTATAAACCATTCACCTTGCAATATCAAACAACCCAACTGGAAAAGTTATCTTTCCTCTAAATCAGATATTTGGTTAGTGCAAGCCACACACAGAGTACCAGATGAGCCATGTTTCTGTTTTAAAAAAGCTGGCTACTGAATACTGTGAGACAATTTTGAAAGAGTAATACTCTATGTCTCAAGTGTTTCTGCTATTCATTCCTAGGTAAGAACCCAGAAGAGGAACAAATAAAAATACAATTTTATTGAGATGAATTTCCAAAGGGTTTTCCCTCCATCTCTGGTCTGAGATGGAGGGAAAGTAGTAGCTCAGCTCTTTTGAACTTTTTTGCTCTGATTCTGTGAGGGGAGCAAAAATGAGGAATCGTCTCCAAGCTCTCTGTAGATTAACAATTTGAAAATACCCCAAGTCCTGGATTTGTGGTGGACCTGGATGTCCCCACAGGTGTATGTAGAGGTCAAAATGAAGCAAAGATAAAAATGTTGGCTTGTTCTTCCTTCTTTCTTTCAGATCTTATTCATATAGGGGATTCCTGCTGCACAGTGCTTTGATAGTGAAATAAAGCAGAATATGAGCCACAGAATGAGATTCAATATTTCACCATTTAGTTGGATCAATTCTGACAAATATGGGTCTAATATACTTGGAGTCTCATTTCCCAAAGCTAAATTTGTGCTATTCTTCAACACTAAGAAGATGAAAGAGATGCTGATGAGTTGGTTAGTAAATTAGTTAATTTTGAATGGCTTTGGCCTGATTATTTAGTTTTGTTTTAAAAGCATTTGTTTTTAGTTGGAAAACACACAGAATTAACTGCTAACCAGAGTAGGTCTCCTGAATTTAGCTGTTCTAATTCTAAGCAAGCAGTTTTATTCAGATATTTTAATTGCTTGCCTAAAGGAGGACTTAAATACACACATATGGACTGGACTGCATGGCACCAGCAAAGTGCTTGTGTGTAACAGTCTGAATGGCTTTGAAGGGTAATTCAATACAATTTTCAGGCAGGGTCACAACCTCCTTTGGGCATCAACCTGCTCTGGCATGGCCTCCTCCATGGGCTGCAGTTCTGTTCTTAATTTTGCTTCTCACCTGTATTGAAGTTTAGCAAACCAAAAATCTCCTGTGTCTTAATTTACCCATAATTCATTATTGTCTCTCAAAGTTGCTTCAAAGATTCATTAATTAATTGAGGTTCATATAAAATTCAAAGTCCTTAGCTAAAGTAATGTGTAAGTTTTGACATGACATGATAGACAAAATACATATTGAACCCTATAGAAACTGTGAAGGGAGTCCAGTGGTAGTGCATTTTATCAGATATCAAAATAACAAGAGTAGGGCTGTGGCTAGTTTTATTATTCATACTGTAAAGTATAAAAACATGGATATAAAATCAAGTGAGCAATTGTACATGATAAAACTTAAACACAGCAGCACACTAGATTTGACTTTTTTAATACAAGGGATCTCTGAAATGCTAATTCTCCCAAATTAATTATTTAACACAGGTTGAATGATTCAGGTTTAAAAATACAAAGCCATGCACAATAAAACTTGTGTGTTACACAGGAGGTACTAAATCCTCTGGGACAAACTCAAAGATCTTTGCTCAGCCTTCGTTCTGCCCACACTTACAGGAAACTTCTAGTGGAAAATTTGCTGAGTGAGGATCACTCTGGAGCATTCTGTGAGGATTTTGCAGTAGCTGAAGATTGTTCAAGTGAAATCAACATTTTCTGTTTGGGGTTTGATGATTAAGAAGGAGAAAAAAGTTTTTAAAACTTCTCAGATCTAAGGATTTGGCTGGGAAATGAAAACTTGGCCAGGCCATTCTTCTAATACCTTAATGGCAATTAAGAATTAAGAGTTTAATATGGCAGCTTTAATTTGCGTATGTAAACTGTGATGCAGCACTCAATCACTGTGAAAAAAACCACTGGAACAAACTCAAAAAGAAGGAGTGCATAATAACTGCTTAATACTGTGTGATATCTTCAGAAACAGATTGCATAATAGTGACTTACTGCTAATAGAAAATTAATCAAGTACTTAGATTTCCTTATTTAAATTCAGTATATCATGGACTGTTGGATGGGTTCTGTCTCTACTATAGTAGTTACATCCAAAAGCCTAGTAAGAACATACTAAATCAAAAACGGCAGTCTAATAGAAAATTAATCAAGTACTTAGATTTCCTTATTTAAATTCAGTATATCATGGACTGTTGGATGGGTTCTGTCTCTACTATACACCAGTAGTTACATCCAAAAGCCTAGTAGGAACATACTAAATCAAAAACTGCAGCATGAAATGGAAGTAAAGAGAAGTAGAAGATGAGGAAAAGAACAGTGACTACAGTGGCAGTAGGATTAAGTTTAAAATCTAGAGAAAACAAATCAGGGCAAGGTGACTCCATGAAACACCTTGCTGAAGTAGGTATGTACTGCAGTGGAGTTATGGGATCACAGCAACTCAACTAGGTTTAGAATCATAGAATGGTTAAGTTTGGAAAAGACCTTTGAGATCAAGGCCAACCATGAGTTCAGCACCACCGTTACGTTCACCATTAAATCAGGGCCTCTACTGCCTTAGGCTGGTAGGTTGGGGTTAGCTGTGCAGCACCACAGCTGTGGCACAAGAGCATTGATGACACGAGCAAGTGTTAATCTAAGAGATCACTGCACCCTCAGCTCCCCAGAAAGTACCTCTGGACTAAGTTATTACAGTTATGTTTTAATCAGAATGAAAGTCAATAGTTTAGAAAAATAATTTAATTTTTTGTTAAAAGTATATTTTTTCCTATGTATTGTATAAAAGCATATTTTGTCCTAAAATTCCTATGAATTGAGGACTACCCAGTTGTAAGAGATATACATAACATTGTGTAATGTTCTTATATTGTTGTATCCTATGCAATGTAGCAATATTTCTGTGTTTTGAAATTAATACTTCTGTCCTTGAACAGCTGCTGCCTGTTCTCACCAGGACAGTATTGGATGTTGCTTAAAATATGATTTAAACAAAACTGTATAATTGTGTTTCCTGCAGATAAACTATATAGATTTTCCAAATCTGTTATGACTGATTATCAAAAGGCCAAGTTTAATGCCATTTCACAATTCCACAACTGGAGATTCAGTTCTTCTGATTTAAATCTGAAAAAAGAGCATCTCAGCTCCTCTGAGTCGCAAGAAATTATTTTGAAGAACTATTCTCACTTTGAACACAACACTTCATAACTGAGTGGAATTTAGTGCTAATTTTAACGTACCTGAAAAAAAAGAGCTTCTTCCAGAGTCAGTGGATAATAAAAGCATACAGGCACAGGGAACTTCCCAACCTACTGTGTCTAAACTGGGGGTCAACTGCTTTTTTTCCCCCTTTTAATCGGAACCAATTTCTATTCTTCTTGAAGTCAAAATTAATTTAAACACTAAAGCCTGAGAATTATTTTAAGCATTATTCCCAAGAGGAATGTGAAGTGGATTATTATTTTCACTTCTGTCTTTGCAACTCTGAGTATACTAGAAGCTTTTTTCACTGAGAACCTTCATGCAGTCCCAAGAGCTGATAAGTGAAGAAGGCGAGCAGATTCTTTGACCCAAGATTCCAAAGAGCTATTTACAATATACAACACTTGGAGATGAGTAACAGCATTCTTGTAGTTCTGAAACAGTTCTATCAGAGTTTCATCCAAGAATTTATTAAATAAATCTGTTAAGTCACAACAACTTATTTCCTCAAATGAAAATTAACTTCTGAAGTAAGCTGTTGCCTGAAAAATCCTCTTTAGAATGCTACTGTGGCCTTGGAAACCTTATACTTCTTAGAAATCCCAGTGTTTCAGAAAAGACACAACAAAGAAGACAGAAAGTGAGGATTCATTTTTGCAGAGATTTCTTACCTCCAGTCTCACAGCTTACATGTTCCTTTCAAGTGGAACAACATGCACTTTCAGAAAAAGTCTTGTAGCCACAGTAACTTGCTAATATTTGTCCACTGCAGGTACCTTAGCACAGAAAGTGGATACTAAAGATTATTATGGGTTTTGAAGAGCAATTCCAAAAAACTCCAGTCCTGCAAAGATCATGTATTTATCTCCAAAAATGTGCATAGTGCTACCACAGAGGACAAGAATGTCCACTGTCCTGGTTACAGACGGGATGTGGATAATTTTGGCATGAGGCAGGAGAGGCATGGCCAGGACCCAGAGGTTATGTGATAATAATATATTTCCCATTTCCATTTTCTAGGCATGAGATAAGGGCTCCCTTATTGGTCAATACAGGAGGATAGCAGAGGGAGTAGCCATGTATTCTCTGGGGGTTTTCATATGAATTTTTTTACCTCCCTTTTGCACCCTCTGTCATTAGTACTGTTGCTGTTACTGTTGTTTTTCTTATCTCATTGCAGTTTCCAGTAAATTGTTCTTGTCTCAGCCCATGATCTTTTCCTTTTGTGCCTCCAATTCTCCTCTCCAGCCCACAGCAGGGAAGGGGTGGGTTGGGAGGGAGTGAATGAGCAGTGCATGGTATGGAGTGGTCTCAGTGGGAGCACTAAATTTGATTATACCATTCCTAAACCCCAGCACCTACAGAGACCTAAAAAATCCTGCAGGATTTCAGGATTTACTAGTTATAAAATACCATGGTATAGCAACCCATTAGTTTTTCTGAATTTGGTGACTCTAAAAGCATTCATGACTCTATAGAATATTATATTGCAAGCATAGATAACGTAATTCATGCAATGATAATTTTTAAAGTAATTTTCAACAATTCCCAGTAAGCAAGGTCAAAACAATAAAATGGAATTCCACTGGGTTGGCTCTTGGTTCTGGGAGAGTTTTTTGGTGTTATTAGTAAATATTAATGATACAAATATGCTTATCTAGCTCATCCATAGGAGAGGCATGGCCAGGACCCAGAGGTTATGTGATAATAATATATTTCCCATTTCCATTTTCTAGGCATGAGATAAGGGCTCCCTTATTGGTCAATACAGGAGGATAGCAGAGGGAGTAGCCATGTATTCTCTGGGGGTTTTCATATGAATTTTTTTACCTCCCTTTTGCACCCTCTGTCATTAGTACTGTTGCTGTTACTGTTATTTTTCTTATCTCATTGCAGTTTCCAGTAAATTGTTCTTGTCTCAGCCCATGATCTTTTCCTTTTGTGCCTCCAATTCTCCTCTCCAGCCCACAGCAGGGAAGGGGTGGGTTGGGAGGGAGTGAATGAGCAGTGCATGGTATGGAGTGGTCTCAGTGGGAGCACTAAATTTGATTATACCATTCCTAAACCCCAGCACCTACAGAGACCTAAAAAATCCTGCAGGATTTCAGGATTTACTAGTTATAAAATACCATGGTATAGCAACCCATTAGTTTTTCTGAATTTGGTGACTCTAAAAGCATTCATGACTCTATAGAATATTATATTGCAAGCATAGATAACGTAATTCATGCAATGATAATTTTTAAAGTAATTTTCAACAATTCCCAGTAAGCAAGGTCAAAACAATAAAATGGAATTCCACTGGGTTGACTCTTGGTTCTGGGAGAGTTTTTTGGTGTTATTAGTAAATATTAATGATACAAATATGCTTATCTAGCTCATCCATACAGCTGAGATTTGCTTAAAGTCTGTACTAATCCTGCTAATAGCCAGGATAAACTCCTGGTTTTGTTGTAGTCCATTGATGACATGACTTCCATGGATTCCAGTGGGATCAGAATTTCATCTCAATAGTCAGTTTTCTGGTGCAGTATATACTGAGGAGGCTGACACCAATATTTTTTTTTCTTTGTCAGTAACTCAAACAGTTTGTACTAATTGTCAACTGTCTGGAAAGATGAAATTGTTCCAATGTTTAATTAATGGAGAAAAAATAAATTTATTTGGCTTCCTGAATCATTTAACTTTGAGAGTGTTTAAAGTATTTAATTTTGGTTTATATAATATATAAATAAATTATATTATCAAAATAAAGTAATCACAAAAAAAACCCCAAGGCGATACATTTTGAAGTGACAAAGAATGACTGTTTATCATTTGGGATTTAATTTCTTTCCAAGACAAAAAAACCTGTGAAGTAATAACTGATGATTTTGTGGACACTGCATCTGCTGAATATTGCAGAGAAGAGTTTTGTCTGAAAAATTTATCAAATCAGAATATAATTAACATTATGCAGATTAGCTCGTGTATCTTGGATAAGATTCAGCATTTACATATTTTTAAATTCTTCAATATCCTTTATTTTTTGACTTTTCCTTTGAATTGCTTCCTAAAGACACAAATTCCTTCGACAGAATAAAATTAATCCCTTTTTGTATTAATTTATTGTTGTTATTAATCAATGTTATGAATTAAAACTAAGGGTGTAACTTATGTGATACAATATGGATAGTTTTGCGGATACTGTGTATTTCGGCTTTTTGCTCTGTCCTTGTTATACAATTTTTTTGTCACATAAATGTGATCTACCAGAATGACCCTGTAGAGCCCAGCAGAATGTTCTCTTAGCCATATTTTCAAAGATGCCTTAAGGAGTTAAGACTACAGTGGTTTATCTCTTTGTATCAGTGAGGAGGATTTTTCTATGAGGAGATTCATCCATGATGTAGTTTGGAGGACTCAGACAAGATTAAAAATACATCATACAATTCTGGATCCATGTAGGTGGCAAGGACTACAGCAGAATGAGTGGAGGACATTTGCATACTTTTTACTGCAGATACACTCCCTTTGGAGTAAAATCTCAGTAACATCTAATTCTATAAAAAACCATCTCAGAATGAAGGTGAACTGCACAGAACAAACTGTGCTCCACATGACTCATGTGTGCAGTAGATCACTGCTGTAGTTTGCATGCAGTTAAGGTATTTTTTGCAGTCTGTTTTCTTAAGCTCTGATGAATCAGCAGACTGGTGAGAATCTGAGAACTGTGAAGTCTGGGACAAGGGTGTTTTTGCAATTACAAGTTATTTAGACACTTCAGCTTGGTGAAGAAAACAGAGACCTGCTGACTAAACTATCAAAAATCTGTTAAACTTTACCTGGAAGTATTGGGTATACAACTCTAGCTCAACTCTCAGTTGGCCTGCTTTATTTAAAATTATTTCATATACTTCAAACATATATTCAAATTATTGTTTTCCCCTGACAAATTTTCTCTGGGAGAATTTCTCCAATGTACTGATCATCAGTAATCTTTAAACACTGACCATAAGACTTAACTTTCAATACAGTCTTGCTTTTTACATACATATTTATTCATTCCTCATTAATCCTACTTCCCAGGAATGAACTGAATACTCAGATTCTTTTTGAGGTGTTTGTGCATATTGATACTTTGCCAAATCTCATTACCTGTGGTACATCTGCTCTCAGGGGATAAAAGAAGAGCCTGCATATTTACTGAAAAGGATAAGAGCATAAGGATTCAATGCTTTCACCACCACATTTGATTTCTTTGCTAACATTATTTACAAATACACCAGCCATGCAGATACTTTACAAGGCCTGAACAAAAGTAAGAATCAGACCTCAATTTGCTGTTACCAAATGTAAGAGATCAGTGTTTTGGAAATATTTCCTACAACATAACAGTTGTCATATGATAAGGAAAAAAAACCCTAACCAAATCTTTCTAAAGATGTAGATTTTCTCCAATTTTTAATAAATATTTTTAATCAGAAAGGTAAAATAATGTTCCTTAGAGCTGTGCTGTCTGTCCCCATACCCCAATCTCATCCCACTCCTTTAGTGGACTAACTTTATGTAAAAGGTCTTTACTAAATCCTAGAATTGTCTTTTTCTTTTCTTTGGAGGGTTAAGTGGTCATGGCATGAAATGCAGATATTATCTCATCACTGCCATTTGCAAAGTAGGAGTCTGGAAACATATTCCTGTTTAATATTTTTCACAGTTTTGTTTCTCATGATTTCACAGGATGTTCACGCATCTATTACTACAACATGGTCTAAGTTTTATGTGTTGACTATTGTGGGGGAGCCTAAAAGGTAACAGGTGAATGCTGAACCGTGGAGCAGAATTTATTTTGCTTGGCTTTTGCACATTTGCAATATAAGAACATCTACTGGGGAGATTATCTAGGCTTCCCTGAAGATCACTGGGGGATAATTGGATAGACAATTAGCCAAAGAAGAAGAATTGGATAGACAATTAGCCAAAAAAGAAATCTGAATAGCTCTATGCCCATATTGTAAGCATCTAAAGATAAGTGAAAATTGTTTCCACCCCATATCATATTATTAAAAGCCCAAGGATGATGTATCTCTGCCTCCAAACATATCTTCCCTCTTTCATTCCCAGCCACTGTAACTTTGTTTTTTCTGCAGATAATCTGGTTGCAAATTAGGCAGATGAAAATTGCAGTGCATTTTGTAAAGTCCATCAGACAGAAAGTTTTCCTTAGAGAAACAGCAGGTGGGCTTCTTACATATTTTAACTTTTCTAGATTGAAATTGATTCAACTTCCATGGTGCTATGCTTAATGAAATATTACTTGCAGGTTTCCATAGACTGTTTTTCTGTTTTTATTTGCTTGTTATGGTGTTAGCTAAATCCTTCCATGCTATCAGAATGGTCTGGATCAAAGAAATGTCATAAACTTTGTAAGCAGTGACTGTCATTCCTGAAGTGCCATGATGTAAAAGGGGCAGGCAAATGTTATGCAATCTGGTGTAGCCAACCTGGGAACACCCAAACATTACTAAAAGAGTGTAATCAACAACAGCAAGAAGGATTTTTGACACTGTGGTGGCACAATGAATAAGCATCTTGGAATGTATGTTAGCAATTTAACTTCCTTTACTGTAGTTTATGAAACTGAAATTGCATCTGGTGTCAGTGTGTGAACTGCAATATAGAGCACAGAAGATTTTCATGTAATTAATACCCAACTGTCTCATCTGGTGGCAGGATACAGAGTGACTGCTCATTCAGGTCACAATGGGTAGAATTGATTGTCAAAGCAGCTCCTGAAAGAGGTCACCATAGCTCAAACTGTAGAACAGAGGACATATACATGGAGGATGTATTTATAAAAACTTTGTCTTACCAAGAATGTTCGGTAGAGCTTGTCAAATAGTTTGTAACAACTCACTATGTAGCAGACTGAGTTGTCATACATTTTCTGTATCAGTGCAATTTTCTTTCTCAAGATACATGTATACTTGTGTTTTCTATGATATGTATTATAGATTATATCTTGCAGTTTAGTTCATAGAATTCAACAGTTAATGTATATAAACAACTTCATCCCAGAAATCTGGTTATGTGTTTTTCCTAAAGTTACAATAAGCAAATAATTATCCCCATTTTATTGTATTATTTCCTCTTAATGAATGCTTGGTGGACCTTCAAAAAAAAAAAAAAAGGGAAAATAGTAACAATAAGTAAAATATAGTGACTATCTTTTCTTGAACAATCATGGTCACATACAGTAGTTGATGAGTGATTAGAGACAGGACTTTTCTCTTAAAACAATTATTCAAACAACTTCTTACTAATGTAAAAATATATGAAAGAATATGTATATAATGTCATATGAATATATGACAAATGGTGGTAGGCATGAATGTAGAGAAGCCAGAGAATCACTCAGAGGGGAAGGCTGTCATGCACCACATAATGGAGCTGTTTGAGAGGTCACTTGCAACCCTTCATGCAACAACATGTTCCCAACTTACTTTTCCCACTTTCCAAACAAAACAGCTCATGCCAGCACAGAGGACACAGAGAAGTCAGGGTGGTAGAACTACGGAGTTTTCCACAGACCTGCCTGCAGGAGCCAGTAGGGAAAGCTCTGTGATAACTGTCAGAGGGATAGCAGCAACAAACAAACAAAAGGACATGTCTGAGTTCAAAGATCAGTATTGATGAAAATCAATACCACATCATATTTTCTCTATAAGACTGATGCTCTCAGACCTTAGAATTACAAGGGAAAAAAATCAGTGTCTTATGCTTTAAAATGTGGGAACCCTTCAAGATATTAATGCTGAGAAGCATTAAAGCTCTCTCTACTACTGAAGACACTGAATAAGATTGTGTAGCACATACACCTAGCAAAATAAATACAAAATAGAATATAAATCCAGACAGGATTATTTTATTACTTAGACCTTTGTTAAAAGCAACTTAGGGTAGAAACTGATTTATTGTAAAGGAATAGGATGCACATATGTAATTCAGAGAAAACATAAATAAGATATCATTTGTGCATAACTTAGAAAATATATTTTTGACAGACAAACTGTTTTCAGAATAATTAATTTAAATACAGAAGGATGAAATCAGTGGCATATCAACAATTATAAATTTCACCTTGAAGGCAGAACGGTGGCACTAATATCCATCATGTCAGGATCTCTAAATGACGAAGCTGGCATAGCAGCGAGATGTTCAGGAGGTACTCACGGCAGTTGCTCTGCTTTTAACTTAAATCTCTTCTGTTGGTCTCCTTTCAACATATTTTTCATACTTTTTGTAGGTTTTTATGTTTCTCAAAGGAGGTAGAAAATTCCTAGTGTTATGCTGGGCAGATAACTATAAATTTATACAAGTATCATCAATAAGCATCACTGATTTGAGAGCAAAAGTAACCACTGATGTCATCTCTTAATATGACACAGTAACAAATCTTAATGTTGACAATACTAACTTGAGATTTTCAATATTCACCAGAAAAAAAGAAACAAACAAACCAAAAAATTATTATCTTCTCATTAGTAAAAGCTTCACACCTTCAACTTGTAAAAAACTTAAATTAAAATAAAAAGCAAATAGAAATTGTTTTCAAATTATTAACCACACCACTGCTGTGGCTGTATATAATCATGTCAAGCTAAACAACTTGTTATTCGAGCACACTTTGCAGACAAAAGTTAAATACCAGGAATAATTGTTTGAATGTTTAAGAACCTACTTTTGTTGGAGCTGTGATATATTTGTCACTCTTTATGATACTTGTTTGCTCTTTACACATTTGCAGGCCTAAATATCAAATCTCCAATATAAGAACCACATGATTCTGCAAAGTATGCACACAGAAGGCTTCAGTGTATCACATTCCTTGCTGTTGTGACAAATTTAGGTGACAAGTGGAGATGCTTTGAACCACTCAGGCAGCACACAGAAGATAATATAGTGCCTTGCATGAACATGGAATAGATGTTGAAAAGCTCTTAGGTTAGTCATTAAAATGACAAATTGAAAATATTTTCTTTCTTTCTGTAATGAAAGAAGGTAGAAAAGGGAAAAAATGTAATCTTGATCTCACTTATGCTGTAAGCCTATTGATTTCTGTCAAATTATTCTTGCATTTCATGACATATGTGATCTCTGGTCCAACATCTCTTTCCATAGACACTTTGATTAGAAGGTTAAAAACCTTCCCACTTCCTTGGAAAATAAAAATACATTTTCTAGTTAATTCTATCTGGTTTTGACTTCAAATATCCTCCTACTCACTTAAAATAGAGAAAGAGTATCTTATTATCTGTAATGGGAATAGGGGTTTGATGACTAGTGGTCATCAATAGAGTTCTTTATCTTGGAGCAATATGCCTCAGACTACTGTGTTGGAAACACAGTATTTATTCAAAACCCACAAAATTATATACAATGAAACTGCAATGGGTTTAGTGACAGTATTTCAATTGGACTGACTTTCACAGTGTAGATATAGCACAAGTGGGTGTTAGTACATTTCAAAATTTTAAAATTATTTGACAATAATTAATTACACCATGTAAACCAAGGCAAATGTAGACTGACAGATCTTGTGTGAAGGCACATAAAGAAGAACTGTATGTTTCTGAAAAAGAAAACAAGTGGGATCTTGTAAGGGAGGGGACAGTGTGTGTGTACATATGTTTAAGTGATGGGAGTAGTATCATCCCTAGTAGCCCAGCAATAATGATGCTCCCAGAAATCTGTATCCCCACAAACTCAAATCCTGAGTATAAATCTCCCAGTAGGAACACATCCTTAAATTAGTTCCTTCTCATTACAGACCCTACTTCTCTCCCCAGTCTCTTGCAGTTCAGAAATCCTTCAGTATCTCTGGCCCACACACACCCAAGAGTGCTCTTAGCCAAGAAATTTTTAACAGCTTTTGAATGTGTTTCTGTGATCCAGTCCTACTGCTCTCATCTAGCTCACC
The DNA here is from genome assembly GCF_017590135.1 of Pyrgilauda ruficollis. NCBI lineage: Eukaryota > Metazoa > Chordata > Aves > Passeriformes > Passeridae > Pyrgilauda > Pyrgilauda ruficollis. Next base: position 10,055,917 of record NW_024529932.1, read on the forward strand.
AGCCATCTAAGCCTAACTCCTCATCAAGCTCTCCTTTGAAGAAAAAAGGTTCATCTGTAATTTCTGACTGAGTGATTAAAATGTGCACTTCAGCTCCATACATTTATCCAGGCAGCATTCTGTGTGAACAAAAGGGGTGCAGCTATGAGAGCCAAGTGACAGAATCACAGAACAGTTTGGATTGGAAGGGACGTTAAAGATCATGTCGTTCCAGCCCCTGCATGGGCAGGGACACTTTGCACTAGACCAGGTTGCTCAAGGTTGCTCCCATCTGGCTTTGAACACTTCCAGGAATAGGGCACCCACAGCTTCTCTGGACAACCTATTCCAGGGCCTCACCATCCTCATAGTGAAGAATTTCTTTTTAATGTCTAATCTGAATGTGAAACAGCAGGTCGGATCAGGGCTGGAGGAGACTATACAAAGGAAGAATTTTAGAAATGGGGAAGGGTTTCTGGTTGGCACAACATGATTCTGCCCTCATTCACATTTAAAGAGAGGCAGAAGGCAGCTGGGATTAGAATCAGTAGTTGACAATGGTTATTCCATTTATCTTATGCAGAGAATGAGCAAAATTACTGAGTAGTAATGGTTCAATTTTCAGGCTTTCTAAAAGCAAGTTGTGAGTTCTGCACTATAGAGCAGAAAAGAATTCCATCAGGCAGGTTACACATCCTTCACACCTCCAGGCTCTGTAGCATTCTTGTGTTCTTTCCAAGCGATACTCACACCCACAGCAGTGACACTGCTTAGCCATTGCACTGCTGAATTGACTTGCACCTTTCCCGGTTTATTTAACTGTGGTTTTGATAGTATTGCCATGGCAGAACAGAAAGCCAGGAAACCAAATGTGGCATGTGCTGGAGTACTCTTATCAGTGCATTCCAACCAGCTTACACAACAAGACTTTGGTTAAATGTGAGCAATTAAACATCACTGTATGAATCCTTGAAAATTTCCTTGGAAGTACTGGTTGATGTTGCCACTTTATCTTGTTCCTGAAGAGGTTTAGATTAGTCTACAAGTTAGCAATACAATTGCACCTATATATATTCCACAAGATAACCATTTTGTAAGTTATGCAGTGAGGCTGAATCATGGTACTGTGCTGTTCTGAGTGGCATCTTTTGCAGCTTTCATTGCCATGGCACCCAAGTGGCTTCTAGTAGTGCATTAAGCAATGTGCCTGTCACTCTAGGCAAGCTCACTCCATCTCTCATCCTTTCCCTTGTAGAGGGAACAGGAGCTTTCAGCTTTTGTTTTTCATCTTTGTGAGTGAAATATCTCAGTCACTAGACTTGATTGAGTGAATGATGATGGAATAGTTTGTAACTTGCTGTCTGTAATAAAACCAATTAAACCAACTCTAAACTACACTTACACTTCACATTAATGCATCAGTTCTTTTTATCTGAGAAGACAGATGTATTTTCTGATTATGTATTAAAAAAGGTGCACAAGGGAGATATTAAGCATGTAAATGCTGCAAATTTTTTTGGTCGCGGTTAGGTATTTTTTACTTCTAAAGTATAAAAGGTTAATATGTGTACAAGTTAGATAAAATCTCAGTGGTGGTTTAACCCTGGCTGGATGCCAAGTGCCCACCAAAGTTCTTCCATCACTCCCTTCCTCAACTGGACACAGAAGGGACAATATAAGGAAAGGCTCATGGGTCAAGACAAGAACAGGGAAAGATCACTCACCAATTACCATCAGGGGCAAAACAGTCTCAACTTGGGCAAAACAAATTAAATTTTTTTACCAATCAAATCAAAGTAGGATAATGAGAAATAAAAGCTGAATCCTAAAACATCTTTCCCCCAGTGGCACAGGGGGACAGATAATGGAAGTAGCAGTCATGTTGTGCTGCTCCTTCCGCCTCAAGGGGAGGACTCCTTACAGTCCCTTGCTGCAATGTGGGTCACTTCCAGAGGGTGCAGTCCTTCAGGAACAGGCTGCTCCAGCATAAATCCCCAGATGCTCATAAGTCCTGCCAGCAAAGCCGCTCCAGGATGGGCTTTTCTCTCCAGAGGTCCACATGTCCTGTCAACCTGCTCCATCACAGGTTTCCCATGGGGTCACACCCTCCTTTGGGCTCCAGCATGGGCTCCTCCCCCGCTCCAGCATGGAGTGCTCCATGGGCTGCAGGTGGATCTCTGCTCCACCATGAACCTCCACGGGCTGCAGGGGCACAGCTGCCTCATCATGGTCTGTGCACCACGGGCTGCAGGGGAACCTCAGCTCTGGCACCTGGAGCACATCCCGACCCTCCTTCTGCACCAACCCTGGGGTCTGCAGGGCTGTTTCTCTCACACACTCTCACTTTTTCGTCTGGCTGCAAATGTTGTTGTGCAGAAATTTCCCCCCATTCTTAAATCTGTAGTCACAGAGGTGCTCCCACCATTGCTGACGGATCAGCCTTGGCCAGCAGTGGGTCTGTCTTGGAGCTGGCTGGCACTGACATCATCTGACACTGGGAAAAGCTTCTGGCAGCTTCTCACAGAACTCACCCCTGTAGGCCCCCACTACCAAAACCATGCCACTCAAACCCCATAAAGACTCAGGAAAAACAGCTTGCTTTTCTAGTTCAGTATTCACTCTGATTTTACATACAGATATACACACATATTTACAGGAAATACTAGACTGAAGATCTGATAACTTTCTTCAGAACAGCGATTTCATTGTAATTCAATTTGCAATTTAAATGTCTAATAGATGATAGCATAAACATCAATAATGGCTAAGTCATTAAAAAATGGCATATGTTCATCTTTGCAACAGAAATACCAAGTCATTAGGAAAGCCAGAATAATATATAAATTCCATTTGGTGTTGGAAAAACTTGCACAAAGTGTAATGAATAGTTAAAGTTATACTCTCTGCTAAGAATCTCTTTTCTTCTCTCTCACAAAAGGAAAGGACCACACCTTGCTTCTTCTTTCCAACATTTTGGCATCCAAAATAATTCTTTTCAAACCTCACTAGATTTCAGATAGATACAGAATGGATTATCATCCTTAGCCTAAAAAAAGAAAAAAATGCAAGTCCACTCCCATATCCTGAACCATTCCAACATAAATGCATCAAAAGGACACACCACCTTTAGCCAGCACTCCCATCATATTGTGACTCTTGAAAAACCCACAGATTTCAGAACATCTGTGTTTATCTGACCTCTAGTAGAAGTATGGCCCACTCCCATAGTGCTGCGTGTCTTCACCTCGTAACCAGGCAATGGAGACAAGGCAGTTGCTACAGTATGTTGAAAGATGTCTTTTTAAAATATAAATCAGGTTGAAAAGATTCAGAATTTCAGCTCAGCATCTTTTTTTTTTTTTTCCTTTCAAGGGCAATGAACATTTTTTGTTCCTATAATTTATCTGCCCAATGTTTCTGGAAAATCACACAGCTCTGTCATCACTGTATCATCAATAACACCTATTGAGTGTGGCTTCAGGATTTGTGAAAGGTTTGGGATTGGTGAGAAAGTAAGAGTGCCTTGGGAAATACCAGAATTTATGAGTCTGAAATAAGAATGAAGACCAGGGAAAGTTTGGCATGTAGGAAGGGCAGCAACTGAGAAGGTGAGAAATGTCACCTGGTAGCTGAGAGAGATGCACAGGTATCATGTGGAAGATGGGAAATAATCTAGGGGCATTCAATCAGTAAGCACAAGACTGAAGAAAGCAGCAGAATGAAACAGAGAAAGTGGCTGTGCAGGCTCTGAAATCAAAGGCTCTGATAGCCCATCAACAAAGTAGGATGGTATTCACTTTAAGAAAGAAGAAAATATACCAGAGGGGAGGAAAAAAAAGAAAAGAGGGAGGGAAAGGGAAGAAAAAGGTACCTGGAGGAAAACATTTGAAACAGCCTAATATCAAATAGACTACTTGAAATAAAAAGCAGCTGCAAACATTTGGGGAATAAACAAAAAGCACTAAGTGGAGAAGTACTGTCTCTTCATAACAGAGTAGAACAAATGAAATTAAATGGTTACGCACAAGAACAGTGGAACACATCAAAATTCCATCACAAAGTATTCTAGAAAGCAATTTTCTTTCAATATGTGAGATATTATCAACAACATATTTCTCAAATACAAAGCCTGCACATAATTTTGTATTGTCTGTTTTTATAGTAATACCAAAGAAGTAGCAACATGAGAATTATAAAATACACATGGTTTCATTGGTACTAAACTACCTATTTAAAATAAAATATCCTTTAACAGAAAAAAATGGTTTGCAAAGAAGGGAAGATTCCTAAAACTCATTAGAGTGTAATTTTGAGAGCCATAGCAAGGAGGACAAAGGAAATTTCAGAAATTTGACTGCAGGTATTTCTGCACCTCCTCTAAAGACCACGTAAATGAGCTTCAGGTCTCTTTACACAGCTCTTCCTCTGGCAGTTTCAGTAGGTGTGAGGAGTCCCAGTGGCCCAGGCAGCCATGAAGCCATGGGCTGGCTGGGGCTGCTGGAGAGCAGGCGCAGGGTCAGCCTGCTCTGCAAATGACTGTCCTGGGGCTTGCCTAGTTATTTTCTCAGCACACCAATAAATCAGGCGAAGGTGTGCATGCCTAGAGAGTGCGGGGCTGTGTGTTATTGCAACACAAACACAATTCAACATGCGAACATGGCCAGGAATGAAGGAGTGATTTTATTTGGATGCACTAATGTTTTAACTATTTACAACACTTAATTCTAAATATCCCCTCATGAAATAGTAAGTACTATGTTTAACGTGGAAGATACCTAAAGGTAAGATGTTAACTCTTCAGTGCCATACATGTTTTCTCTTAGAAAAGTTTGTAATTACTTATTTGCAAACTATCATCCAACAAAGTGCTACTAGTGAAGCAGAACTGAGAAATACAAGTGGACTGAGTTTTGCTTAAGCGTTATTGCTGCAAAAATATAGTGTTGTTTTGTTTTGTTTTGTTTTACTATGATATAAAAAATATGTTTTTTTTTTTTTTTTTTTTTTTTTTTTTTTTTTTTTTTTTTTACTATGATATTTGATATTTTGCCTCTGCTCTTAACTGAAGTTATTAGAGGTGATTAAAAACTGGCTCTTCTCTGAAACAGGTGAACCCTGTTTGTAAGAGGATGTTTCAGAAATGAAAGAAAGAGGTGAAGAGCCTGAAAAGGAAGTAGAATTTCCAATGAAATTTTCCAGTTTATGGGGAAGACAAAGTTGCAGATTTTTTGGGCGTTCTTGATTAGCATTCATTTTCACTGATGCTCTTCCTCGGCCACTAACACGAGGACACAAGTGCAGCGCAGGCTGTCCTACCAAGCCACTGTAAATCCAAGCAAGAGCTCTGTTCCCCAGCCGCGGGGAGCCACCGCCGGCCGCGCCGCCGGTCCAGCCGAATTCCCACGGGAGCGTTCGGCGGCACTCATTCCAGACCACCGCGGGCTGTGCCTGGGCGAAGCGGCGGGCGGCGGGCTCGGTCCCGGCGGGGCGGTCAGTGGGCTCAGCGGGACATGGCCCCTGCCCGGGGCAGCGCAGCGGGGCAGCCCAGCGCAGCCGGGACGCTGCCGCGGGCCGCAGCTCCGCGGGGCCGGGGCGCTGCGAGCGGCGGCGCCGGCGGGGGAGGCGCGCAGGGGGCACCGAAGCCCCAGGGGAGGCGAGCGGAGCCCGCCGCCCTCCCACCTCCCGCCCCTTCCCTCCGGCCGGGGACGGCCGCGCCGGCTGACGCGCCGCAAACTTTGCTGCCCCCGCTCCGAGCTGCTCCTCGCCCGCGGCGCGGCGGGCGGCGGCTCCGGCTGCCGGGAGCCCCTCGCTGCCGGGGCGCCGAGCGAGCGGGGCCGCGGCGCTGCCGGAGAGAGCCCGGCGCGGTCCCGAGCGCCGGCGCCTCCGCGCCGCTGCCGGCGCGCCCCGAGGGAGCCGCTGCGCCGCCCCGCACCTCGGCCGCGGGACAGCATGAGCCAGGCGCAGCCCTACGCCCCGCGGAAGGGCAGCTCCCCGGCGCCGGGGACCCGGCGGAACGACAGCCAGGACTACCTGCTGCTGGACGCGGAGCTGTGCGAGGAGAGCGCCCTGCCGCCCTACGCCTTCTACCCCGTGTGAGTCCCGCCGGCCGCGCCGGGGTCGCTCCGTCCCCGCGGGGGAGGCGGTGGCGGGACAGGGGCAGCGGGGCCGGGAGCGCTCGGGGGCAGCCGCTTCCCTCGGGATTGCGCTCGGGATTGCCAGCTTCCCTCGCCCTCCCCGGGCAGGAGCGGGGTTGCTGGGTTTGAAAAGGTGGAGGAGCAGCGTTGGCAGCGCCGTGCCCGGGCTGGCAGGTGTCCTCTGAGCACGCCGTGGTGCCGTCCCGCTGGCAGGGAGGCGAAGGGTGGCTTGGGCTCAGCTGTGGAGAGTAGGGCAAGAGACGTCGGGTGTACATAGAGCTGGTGGTGTCTAATGGGTTTAATGTAATCAGGGAAATTTTAACTCCTGTGATCGGTTGCTCCCACCGAGAGAGCGCACATTGCAGGTGTGTGCATAAAGCCATCCTCTTTTCATTATTTCAAAATAATTGCAAAAAACCCCATCCTCCTATCATTATTTTTGTCAAGGCCGCGTAGCCTTGTGTAATTTCATTATGTGAGTTTTGGCAGGTAGTTATCATTTAAAGCAGAGTGTAAGAACATATGCAATAAAAGCTGAATTATGTAAACATAAATTACAAAGGTTCCAGGAACTACAACTTAACATCCACGTCGATTGGTGTTCAGTGTTGGCAGTGTCCCTTTGGTTATGTGCTGTCAGCATGACTACTGTAATTACCACTTGTTAATGCTTCTGAGGAGAAGCTACCCAACAGAGGAAGAAAATGGGTATTAAGCAATGCAAGATGAGTCCTAAAATCTCAGATGATTGCCAGAAGATGTGTAATTTCTTTTTTACAAATTATATTTTATTGCTTAAATGGTAAATTACAGTTATCAGGCTCTCCTAATATTTGCTGTTTTATCTGTGAGCCACCTACCAGCCACTTGACAGCTACCTGGATATAGGAAAGGAATAACAACAGTGAAACTGGGAACACTTACAGTGTTTGAATATTTATCAACTCAGCTAAGAACAACCAGAGTTTTCAAAATTTACTGCTGTATTGCTATTCTTGAGTGTCTTTGTGAATCACTAATTCAGTATGCTCATATAGCTGTAACAGCATATATTACTGCATGTTGGACTTAAACCCTGTCTCAAAATATATGAATGCACCTATCTAATGCATATATCTAATGAATCCTTTTAGAAGAAAAGCCTTGTGATGTTTAGTTCAGATTGGTTCTCACTAGTGGACTAAAGCTTTGAACTAATATGGCAATTCTGAAGTTCTTTTGCCATCTACTCAGAGTGGTTGTGTAGATGTGAGAGGATAGAGCTTGCGTTAAGTGTTTCAAATCATCTCTTCAAACAAAGTCTGCAAGTCTGTGGGGTGCTGATAATTTCACTTCAAGGATGAAGTGAAAAAAGTGTCTGTGCTGTCAGCTCTTGGTCCAGCACCACAGTCCATGTGGAGACTGCCTCTCATCACCTCACAGTGGCCATAAGGAAAGCCTGCATCCTAATCTAGTTGCTTTGTAGAACAAGCGTACCAGTAACCACAGGAAGTTATCAAGGGCTTGTTTTTGACGTGCACATTAGGCACGGAGAAGTTGTTCTTTGTGGGGTTTCTCTGGATGTGGAAAAGAATCACTTCACAGAGATCCATAGGCAATGCCTACATGTGGCCACTGCCAGGACTTCCTTGGCTGGCAGGAATGAATGCAGTGAGTGAATAGGCTCCTCCAGGGTACAGTCATTACCAAGCAGTTTTTGAATTTTTCTGCCTAACTTCCAGCTACATCACATTTCTGGTACATTTTGTAGATAAGCCTTTTCTACCAAAAGTCAATGGTTTTGCTAGAGGCCTTCCTATGGCCAAGAATTTAATAAATAATAAGCTGGGCCATGTGTAGCATATGATATACTCGTCATCATCTACATGCAGTACGAATACTTTTCTCTACTTTTGTTTTTTTAATCCTCAAATTACTGGTATTTCCTGATGTTATTATGGTGATTATAGGGGAACAATAATGCAGAGTACAGCTGATGTCCAAAAAAAGCTGAGTTTTACCTCCTTTTAAGCATTACTGAGAGGGTAACACACTTACTGGTATAATATGGCATGTGATTATTGCTTAAGGAATAGTTTTTCTCAAGTGGTGATTTAGTGCTAATGCTGATGTTACTGCAGACATTGTTTGTAGAATGTGCTTTTCTTGTGTTGTTTTGTGACTGCCATTAAGTGCTGTAGTTTCTGGATGATAATAAAACCCCAACCCATTTACAGAGATCTATTTCCTGTATTTTAGCTCCTCTTTCTGGAGAACAGCTTTACTGTATCCAAGGTATCTTTACTGCAAAAAAGATTTCAAGAAGGTACCTTGAGCTCATCAGCTGTGCCAAGTAGGGTCACACAGTCTTTTGGCTGTGGATGGAAAGCTTTTACCTTTGTATGTGGTATGATGCAAAAAAAATTTGAATAGAATTTTGTGCTGAAAAATCCTGCTTTTCTTTTGAATTCAGAACCTTAAGCAGGAAATCCAAAAGTTGGGCAATCTGTAGAATTTGTAGGTAAATTATTTCCAAAAAATTACTTGCTTACTTACTCCAAAGTCTTACTTTTTAAGACTTAAGACTTCTAAGATGTATTAGAAATTATATGCAAGTAAACATTTTCTTTCTAGTAGTGCTCTTCCATCTAGTCATTGAGTCCTGCCCCTTATCTATCAAAAAATACACTACAATATACATGTCAGAAGATTGACTCCTGGAATGCAAAAATGCGTGTATTTTGGGATTTGTCCCTCCTGTGCAAGTATTTCTTTGGCAAATAGCCCAGTTTTGAGGTATAAAACAGGGTGGAAAGTTCATTTTAGTATCTAACCCCAAGTCTGAGCCCTGATACGCAGTAGGATTTGGAAGTAATAGCACATGTATGTAAACTTCCCTGCTGAAAAAATGTTAGTGAAGGACAGATTGTCAGTGCACTAAGCTAGTGAGAAGACACTAATGCAGTCAGACATCTGGTTATACTGCTTATTTATACTTTGGAATATTTTGTATTGTGAAAAATAGATGTTTTCTTATAGATGTGAGGAGGGATAATTGTGTTTTAAAACGTCAGTTGTAAAGTAAATGAGGCACACAAATTATCAGATGAGAACAGGAGAAAAAGGGTTCTGATGTGCAAAACTGCCCTGAGACATAGACTGTTCCTCAACTTTTGTGGTTTTCCAGCTAGTGTTTTCCAGTGTTACTTGAAATTACCAAACCTAGTACATACTTAAAAACCTATTCTTTGTTAAATAACATTGTTTAATGATTTCTTTCCTGCCTGCAATATAACGGTTTCTGCCATTGACATAATGTAATTTTTATCTCTAGTCTCAACTGTCTTGCTTGAAATGACCTGTAAAATTATTTTCCAGACTCTTCATTAGACATAATCTCTTCAGGGAGTACTGTACAATGTGGCAGCTGTGTTTCAGATTGTCAGCCTCTTTGATGAGATGCTTTGTCTTCTGAAAATATGTTGCAATAGTCTCACTGAGATCAAAAAGGTAGAAGAGTTGGTATGGAGGGGGATTAATTTCCTTTTATAGCCTAGTGTAATGAACAAATGCACAAATCATCATCTGATTTAGGTTTGATGGATCTATTTCATACTGGGCACTGGAAAAAAAAAAATCATGTCTGAATCTCTCATATTCTGGGTGACTAAATGTAGTCTCTAAGGTCTTGAGTAAAAGGACACCAACATTGTTATCAAGGCCCCCAGCTTTCAGTTTACTCTGTGAATCCTGCAGTTAGGTAGAAGAGAATGCTTCACTTTCAACATCACACATATCCATATTTGTTTCATATTAGGTAGACTTTTTCCTCCACATGTGTTCATTTTTTGGTGAAGGCTTGTGGGATTTCTTGGCTTTAGTTGTTAGGCACTTTTGTGTTCTCTGTACACACAATAATGTAACTGTGAGCTTCTTTGGTCAGTTGCAATACCCAGTTTCCTATGCTAATACTTCATAATCATTTTGCTTGAGCCATTGCAATATATCTGCAAGTTTATTTATACCCTAACTCTCATTTAGTCACCAAACAAATGAAAGTTGCCTCCCTGGGGGACATAATTTTATAAAACTGTAAGATTTCCATGAAAATATAAGTCATTTGTTAAATTTGCATGAGGAAGGTGGAGTAGTGATTCAGAAATGTGTGGGATGTGTATGGCATACTTTTCAATGTAAATGTTAATAACCAGCATGCTGTTTGTCAAACATTGTGCCAGCAGCATTTCCACCACAGAAGCTGAAGGTTATAATAACTGGCTGCTTGAAGAATTCCTGCCAATATCGGTATCCCCAAATAAAGGTGGTTTGGCATGGTGGGTCTGCATCATCAGGCTGTGTTAGACTTTCCAGCTCTGCAAACATGAGCGAAAGAAAAGTTTGGCACTTAAACTGTGTTCATCAAATTCTTTTGGTTTCATACCCCAGGCTGTTATGCAGTGCAAGGCAATGCCTTAGCAGAAGGCCTTAAACTTGAAATGTGTACAGTGAGCCTTATATACAGGTTTGTGCACTTACTTGTGGGTGTAGCCACTTGCACCAACACAGTCCACTCAACAGGAGGCTTAAAGGATTTGCCTTGATAAGCAGTATTTAAATATAAATTTGTATGGACAAAAAGCTTAATGGTAATTAAATGACAGGCAGTGTTCTCTGGGATGGATTAACATTTTTGCCCTGGAGTAGCAAGGTTATTATTTGTTTAGCACTGACATACACAATCAAGTATACTATTTTCAGTGAAATAAAATGTGTGGAATATAATGTGAAGATGACTGACTAAGGTCTGGGTTTATTTTCCATATCCATTTCTGTCCAACTACACTTTTTCCAATAATGCATTTGTCAGCACAGCTCTATTGTAACCTCCTAGTCTGATATGTGTGAATAAATTTGTCAATATTGAAAAAAAACCCCAAAAGGCAAGCTTTGGCATTAAGAATAAAATGTGAGATTTACTACAACAACCCCAAGTGAGTGAAATAATGGCATATCAAGTATTGTCATTTTTAGGTACTTTCTCAAAGCAGTGTGGGAAGTGGATAACTTGTTTTCTGAAGAGTTGAATGTAGTTCCCTTTTGTTAAAAAAATTACTCATATGGATAATATATCAATATTGTGGTTGTGAGCTCAGATGAGGCCAGCTCAGAAGAGCATGACTAGCATTCATTTTGGTCTTAGAACTTGATTAAACACTGGGTTTGATGTCAGTATTTACCTTAGTGAAGAGAACAAAGAAGTGAAGATATTTTAACAATATTTAGCATCTATGAGGCCTTTCAAGCATGTGGAAAGAAGGATCATAAACCAAAGGATCATGGTTGATCTGTAGAAAAGAGAATATAGACCACAAGGTCTGGTGCTGCTGCAGCAGCACTAACAATTTTGCAGAGTATTCAGTCTGGAGAATTTTCATAAAGCTTTGTGCTGTGTTACACAATCATAGAAGGGTTTGGTATGGGAGGGACCTTAAAGATTGTGTAATCCCAGCACCCCTGCTGTGAGCAGGGATGCCACCCATTAGATCAACTTGCTCAGAGCTCCATCTAACCTGACCTTGGACACTTCCAGGCGTGGAACATCCACAACTTATCTGGGCAACCTGTTCCAGTTGTCTCAGTACGCTGTGAGTAAAGAATTTCTTCCTAAGAGCTAATCAAATCTCTCCTGTTTCACTTTAAAGCCATTCCCTCTTGTCCTATCCCTGTCTGCTCGTGTCACATCACTTGACTAGCAGCTAGGTGAGTGCCCAGCAGACTGAAGGGGTGGACTCAGAGCTGGTCTGTTGCCTCCTGTCTTCTTCTGTCAGCACTGGGGTTAGTTCAGACGAACACTTGGTTGTGCTGATTTTCCTCCTGGCCCAGCCTGGGTTTCTCCTATTGTGCACATTGACTGACTTTAGGACTGATGACTGACTGCTTAGCAGCTTTTCAGAGGGGAAGATTTCCTTATCTTTGGGGAGTGATTTGTGTTTTCTTTTCCTTCTATAGGATGTTTGTTTGCCATCAACATGTTTCAGGTTTTTTAGTCATGATTATTATTTGGAACAGCTAGCCAGGCCTGACTGATAAACTTTGTTAGTCCTACTCTGTGTCCTAGGCCTGCCAAGTAGTAACAGCCCACAGTAAACTTCTATGAGGATTGTTCCTAAGCAACTGTTCTTCATGATAAAAAATTATAAACCAATTTTCCTTTCTGCTTTTCAATGCAGTAATTGATTTTCTTTACTAGTTTTAATTCCACTGTGTTAATCTTTAGTTATATGCTTTTCTTCCCTAAGATAACTTAAAATTACTTTCAATTTTCAAGTCTTATAAAAAATTTCCTAATGAAAGAAATATGTACAAGGAATTTCTAGTTTATTATCTTCATTTGCTAAGGTTGTTGTGTTGTATATGAGTTGGAATTATGCTTCTTTGGGTTTTTTCCTCCATCTGGATTTATTAATTTACAGTTAATTCCAGTGAAACGACAACGATCCAAGTATATTACCTACAAAAACCTTTTGAAATAGCAATTGACAGGTTATAGAGCTTTATTGGGGAATATGTGGGAGAGGAGTTTTTGAAAGTTACATGTGTGCTATACTAGTGGTGCTTATTCAAAGAGAAATCCTGTGCTCTGAGAACAAGCTTCTCTTAGCCCTGAAGGATAATTCTGAATGCTGGAGGATCTGCCTGTGCCATGTCCACTGCTTCTCTTTTGCTTTCCTCTGTCCTGTAGGAGCACAAAGAGTAGAATGGTTGCTCACAGGGTTCATTCAGGCTCTGCTAGGGATCATCCTGGTCCTGATGAGTGGAGCAAGTGGATGAGTGGATTACCTAGTGAGTGGATTACCTAGTTATCCTGACAAATCAGGTGCAAAAGGAAGGCTATGGGAAGGTAGCAGGGACTCTTTCTCTCTGTAGATTTTATATTCCTCTCCCTTTAAGAACAAGTTTCCTATTAGTTACTCAGGACAGTTATTGAAGACTGCTGCTCTTGTGAGTCTTAGAGTGAATCTTGTGCATCTCAAGTGAGTTTTAGAATAGTACTTCTTCCCATACAAGACAAAAATTTGTTTTCTCTCTTCTAAGTGTGGAAATCTGAGCTAAAAACTACAACAACCCTTGATAAAAACACCATTGAAGTGCAGTAGCACTTAGAAAACTTAGCTGATATGACTTCATTTTCAAGTAGTAAGCATGGGATGAAGCTTTTCAAGGATACTGGGTATTTTGTATCGTCTCTCATTGTGAGATATTCTCACTTCAGGATCTTAAAAACTCAACCACAATATCAAAAGCTCAGGAAAACTTGGGCTGTAGTCCATATTACTGTTCAAGTCCCTTGGATGTCAGTGAGGCTGGAAGTCTGTAACAAGCTCTTGCTGCCCAGGGAAGACTAAGGAGTTGCAACAACATGGTAGATATTTTGGAAGCAAAAATAGCAATATCTTGAACTGACATCTAAGCAACAAAAAAAACCACCAAAAATTAGGAGGGGAGAAGGACTTAAGTTTCTGAAGATACAGTTTAGATTATTTGAAACATTTTGTAAAGCACTTCTAACCAAAAAGTCAGCAATAACAGTATCTCCAGGTCTGCAGAATGAATGCTGAATATGGAACAGAGCTGAAGAGGTTAATGTTCCCTGCTTTTCTTCAGAAAGGAATTTTAGAAAGCTATTTAATCATTCAGCATCATCTGATGTGAGCACATTTGTAGGTAAACAGCAAATGATGTGATAGTGAAATTTTAGAACTTCTTTGTATGATAAAATAATAATGATCTTACCTAACAAGTTGATATATAAAATATACACTGGGATTTCTTACCCCACAGCCACTTCCATCCTAGAATCAGCAACAGCATTTAATGCATAACAGGAAGAGAAACTAAAAAAAATAATCCAGGCAGGGATTTACAGAGACAGCAAGGCTAATGCCTCTCATTTTACAAAGCTGTCTGAGGATCTTTCATGACCTGAGGTTTCTATTTTGCTGATTTTACATCAAATCTAAAAACCAGTAGAAATTTCCCTAATTATCAGTGATAACGCCTTAGAGGGAAAGAATATCCTTTGTGGTTTAACTAGCTTTGTACAGGACCAGTGAGGAAGGTGCTGGTAGCAGCACTGCTGGGTGTCTGTGTGCCTTTTTCAAACTCCATCTGTGACAAGACTTGTGACTGAATACAGGTCTTGAGCTCTCCAGAGGGCCAGAAAAAGCATGGAAGTACACACTGAGAAGGAGGGGAAATAGGATCACTGCAGGGGTGTGTGGTCCAGTTCCTGTATGTATTTAGAGACCTGAGGACAGTTTTGGGGAATCAGAATTACATGACAGATTCAACTGCAAAAGTGTCTTTTGTTGAATGAGATGTAATTTCTGAATAATTTCTATGTCTGGAGAGGGGGAATGTTGCCCCAAATACGAATTTCCGACCAGACAGCCCCTTGGCAGTGGCGCGGTACAGCTGAGGGCTCTTTATTGTAAGAAATATGGAACAAGATTTGTAGTGCTGAATGCCATCTGAAAATGGAAGTGTGCCCATGTGTGCAAGCTCTCATCTCAGGCTGCTGCTGGTGAGGGGCACGAGGTGGCTCTTTTTGTGTGTGATGCAGGGTTGGAATCCTGCCTCTGTGCCTGCTGGGGTTGTACTGCTCTGCTATGTCAGGATAGCAAGCAGTCAAGATCATTGCAGCTGTGTGATCGTGTTGTACTGTGCCTGTTTGTTCAGGTAAGCACAGCTTGTTGTTATGCTCCCTGGGCCGGTTCTCATGTTGCTGTAATCGTAACATTTGTTCTGAGTACAGGCAATGGATCATTAGTGGAATATGCTCAGATATGCTAACAGATGTCACTGTCTTGGCTGAAGAGTCAGTAATTGATAAGATCACCTTGCCTCTCGCTCTGCCTGGTAACCCCTGAGCCCAAGACTGAGACAAAAGGTAGAAGAAATCAAGACAACATCTAATATTCTTCTGTATTCTTGAAGGTTCTGAGAATATAAGAGGCAGTAAATATGACATTGTGACTGCTAAATACCTTATATTAAAAAAAAAAGGCAATGTGCTAAAAACCATGTACTGGAGGAGATGTTTAAAAGGAATTGAAAAAGTTATGGATGTACAAAATAAGACTGCTTTTTTTTCCACCTCCAGTCTCCAGTCCTCAATTAGCATCTTTCTAAAAATTCAAGGTAATTTCCAGAAAGCAGCAAAGACAGATGAAGCTGCTGTATATTCTCGTGTACAGGAATGAGGCATTGCAGAGTGGGGGAGAAGGATGGTAAAACTATTTTCATTACATTTTTCATGTGCAGCATCTAGAGAAATTATATGTTGACTAGACTAACTTTATATCCCAGACATTATTGCTGCATGAGAGCATGACTCTCTGTTCCTCACAATTTTGCAGTTATTGGTGCTGCACTTACTGCTGCTCCAGAGAGTCCATAGCATAACACTTACAGGAGGATCATGAGGAAAAAATCCAATTTATAAGTAAATAAAAATTGTAAGTAAAACTCTGAAAGTGCATGTTTTGTCTTTTGGGTTTATTTCCTTCCCCTTCCCTTCTTCGGGGATGTCACCTTTTATTCCTGGCAAAAAAAAAGAACAATTTCATTTTTCCAACAGAGAATATAGATAAAGGCTGTGTTCCCATTTTCCCAAGTCCTATGTAAAAATGAAAGCTGAGTAAATCTAAAACTTCTGTTCATGTGGAATGTTATTGGTTTTGTATCTGTTTTCATGGTTTAAAAAATCACTTCCATTCTTTTTTTTCCAAATAAGTCTTGACAGCACTGTTCTCAGAAGTATTCTCCATTGGCTTTTTGATCAAAAGTGTTTCAATATGGCTGAAATAAGAATGTTTGCATTTGGTTTGTTGAAGATGCCGTAAATCATACATGGGTTGATCCAATATTAACTGCTTTTGAATCCCCCCCTGGGATGGCTGTAGAAGGGACAGTTCCAGCTCTGCTGAGCTCTTTCCCACTCTGCAGACGTGACTTGACTCCCTGGGCAGTACTCAGGGTGTATCTGCTTGTTGGTGTTCAGCTCATGGTGTTCTCTCAAGAGACCAGCCCAGGCAAAGCTACTGTGACCAAAACTACAATTCTGTCTCCCTTCTCTAGGAAAATGTAGCTAATTGTGCTGTGGAACTGATGCAAAGCTGTACATTCCAGATCAGTTACAAAGCAGCTATACAAATGCTTTCTTCTCTACAATATGAAAGTTTGGATCCAGATAACAGAGCCTCCCGTTCTCCCCTTAATTTTAAGATATTTGGTTAAAATCTGGTAAGTAAAGTTAGGCAGTTAGACAAGAAAGAAGAGTTCCTGATGAAAGTTTTTGATTTTTTTTTTCAAGAACCTGTATACACTACCAAATAAATGAAAAGGCCACTTTGATTCTTATTTCTCCTTTTGGAAACTCTCCTTTGATACTTTATTTCTCCAGCAGGAGAGTTTCCTTCCATCCCAACAAGCTGCTATTGTATGGGTCTTAACTCTGATAGTGCCCATGCGATTTCATGCTAAAAAATGCTGTAAGTTGTTATTCTGCTTTGATTCACTGGATTCTCTGGATGTTAGAATCATCATTCTTTATCACTTAATGCTATTTAACTAAGGAAAGTTTTAATACTATTACAGTTCTTCTTTGGAGCATGTTACAGATCCAGTATAATTTGATAAGTAGGACCATGTGAGAACTGGATTTGATTGATATTTACCATTCTTTCACAGTCAATCTGTCAGTTTGAATAAATACCCTTTAGGAAAATTTCTCATCTCTATATTTCACTGTAGTGAATTATTTATCAGTAAGGTGGGTTTGTGGGGTGTCAAAGACCAAGTTGCAAGACCAGTTTCAACTCAGGAAAACCAGAAATCTCAATCCACAGCAGCTCCCTGCCAGAAAAATATTAGCAAGGCAGAACTGTGCTTGTGTCTCTTCCTTATGTTTTTTTATTGAAGATAAAGGTCTCAAGGTTTTCTCTGTATATTTTGAAACTTTATTTTCCCCCTGTGAAAGCAAACCTCTTGATTTTAGCTGTAATAACAGTCTTTTTCAAGTGATTGTAAAATCCTCCCTATGCTATTCTATTATTACCTAACTGGAGAGCAACAACAGCTAATGGCATTGTCATGTGACTAGCTAGTTCATGGATTTCTTCTGTTCTGTGGATCAAAGGCAACATGGTGTTCAGTGAAGGCCAGGGCCTTTTAATCTCTTCTGAGTGACAATTTTTGTAAATGTCACCTATTCTGCAAAATATTCTGCAATTATGAAGTCTCGGTAGCTGTTAAAGGTGCCATTCTATGCCTTTGATCTGTCAAATTTGATCACAGCTCTTTTGTAACTTGTGCTCTGTGCTGCAATCATCATTACATCTCAGATCAGAGAAAGACAAATGATCTTTTCCTGCTGGAATTGTGTGTGTGACTTACCACCAATTCTGTTTTCTCTAAAAGTGTCACTGAGGTCATGATACCAAGTATATGTGCATAGCAGGGAACAATGAGCATCATCATTGTTGCTTTATTCTTATAAGGTAATTAATTTGCATAACAGTAATTACAAATATTAGAAGCAAACCAAAGTAATTCCCTTTTCTGATATTGCTTTCCCTTTTATGTAATCACACATTGAAATGCTAAGATCTTCTGCAGGAAATCTTCGTCCTGAAGTTCCACTGCTGCAATTTTTCTTGTGTGTGTGTTAAGGTAAATTTAATGAT